>NC_053389.1:793346193-794546193 GCF_905171765.1 Bufo bufo | reverse complement strand
TATCGGAAGTTCATCAGGGACTTTTCCATGCTGGCCAAGCCTCTCACGGATCTGACCAGGAAGGGCAGTAATTCCCAGGTCTGGCCGCTCGAGGCCATCCGAGCTTTTGAGGCCCTAAAGTCCGCTTTTGTGTCGGCTCCGATTCTGTCGCATCCCAACCCTGGGTTGCCCTTTGTCCTCGAGGTGGACGCGTCTGAGACGGGAGTAGGCGCCCTTCTGTCTCAGCGTAGAACACCAGAGGGTCCTCTGCTTCCTTGTGGGTTTTACTCCCGGAAACTGTCTTCCGCGGAGTGCAACTATCAGATTGGTGACAGGGAGTTATTGGCCATCGTGCAGGCCCTTAAAGAATGGAGGCACTTGCTCGAGGGTTCGGTGGTTCCGGTTCTCATCCTGAAGGACCATAAGAATCTGACCTACCTTTCTGAGGCCAAGAGATTTACACCACGTCAGGCCAGATGGGCTCTGTTCTTGTCACGTTTTAATTACGTGGTCTCCTACCTACCCGGTTCCAAGAACATCAGGGCGGATGCCCTATCACGGCAGTACTCCGAGCTGTCCAGGGAGGAGTCGATTCCGACTTCGGTCATACCTCCGAATCAGATCCTGGCCGCCATTCGCACCAGCCTGACCTCTCCCCTGGGTGAGCAGATTTTGGCGGCTCAATCTGGTGCTCCCTCTGGGAGACCCAACGGCAGATGTTTTGTGCCTGAGGAGTTGCGCACTCGGTTGTTGCGAACCTACCATAACTCCAAGACCGCGGGGCATCCTGGAAAGAATCAGCTGTCCTGGGCTGTTTCACGTCTGTTCTGGTGGCCTTCCCTACGTTCCGACATCGCCGCATATGTAGCGGCATGCTCCGTTTGTGCCCAGAGTAAGTCCCCTCGGCACCTTCCGTTGGGCCTTCTGCAACCCATAGCCACCGGGGAGCGTCCATGGTCACACCTGGGGATGGATTTCATTGTGGACCTCCCTGCATCCCGAGGCCATACGGTCATTCTCATGATTGTGGATCGGTTTTCCAAAATGTGCCACTGTGTTCCTCTCAAGAAGTTACCCTCTGCACAAGAGTTGGCCACGATTTTTGCCAGGGAGGTCTTCCGGTTGCACGGTTTGCCCAAGGAGATTGTGTCGGATCGGGGGAGTCAGTTTGTGTCCAGGTTCTGGCGCGCCTTTTGCTCCCAGTTGGGGATTCATCTCTCCTTCTCCTCGGCCTACCACCCTCAGTCCAATGGGGCCGCAGAACGATCCAATCAGGCCTTGGAGCAATTCCTTCGTTGCTATGTCTCCGATCACCAAGACAATTGGGTTGACCTCCTGCCTTGGGCTGAGTTTGCCAGGAACACGGCGGTGAACTCTTCCTCTGGGACGTCTCCCTTCATGGCCAATTATGGGTTCCAACCTGCCGTGTTACCGGAGGTATTCTCTCCCCAGGATATTCCGGCTGTGGAGGATCACCTTTCCGTCCTACGTGCTTCTTGGGTACAGATCCAGAAGTCCCTTGAGGCCTCTGCGCAGCGCCAGAGACTCCAGGCTGATCGCAGACGAGCGCCTGCTCCTTCCTACCAGGTCGGAGACCGTGTATGGTTGTCCACCCGCAACCTCAACCTTCGAGTGCCCACTCCCAAGCTGGCGCCTCGCTTTGTTGGTCCCTTCCGAGTGCTTCGCAGGGTAAACCCGGTAGCCTATGCCCTTGCGCTTCCTCCTGGCATGCGGATCTCTAACGTGTTTCATGTCTCCCTGTTGAAGCCACTGGTGTGTAATCGTTTCACTTCCTCGGTTCCTCGGCCTCGTCCGGTCCGAGTGGGCAATCATGAGGAGTATGAGGTGAGCAATATCCTGGACTCACGCCTGGTCCGCGGTCGGGTGCAGTTTTTGGTCCATTGGCGTGGTTATGGTCCAGAGGAGCGTTCCTGGGTTCCCTCCGCAGATGTCCATGCTCCTGCCTTGCTCCGAGCCTTCCACGCACGCTTCCCTCAGAAACCGTTTTTTGCTCCACGGAGGAGGGGCCCTTGAGGGGGAGGTACTGTCATGGTCTTACCTTCTTGCTGTTCTCCTTCGTTTGACATGTGCTGGCGGCCATCTTGGTTTCTGGGTTTCTTGTAGCCTCCCACCCTGCGGCTCCTCCTTCCCACTGGGAGGAGCTGGATGCCTAGCTCATATATATATAGGAGGTCTGTGGCTTCAGTTCCTTGCTTGGTCCTCCTGTGTTCACATGCTTCTAAGACTGCTGCTGCTTCTGGTTCCTGATCCTGGCTTCGTCTGACTACCCTTCTGGTTCCTGATCTCTGGCCTCTCAAAGACTCTGCTTCGGTTTCACCATTCGTTTGGACTTTTGCTTTACAGCTTTATTTTCAATAAAGCCTTCTTATTTTCACTTATCTCTTGTTGTACGTCTGGGTTCATGGTTCCGTGACAGCCAGATACCCAAAGTGCAGCCCCAAGATTGGGTCGCTTTATTAACGAGTAATTTAACTGGCAAAGCTGCGGATGCGTATCGGGCCATGGAGGACGAGGACGCAATGAATTATGACCGGGTAAAAGAAGCCCTGCTGGCCCGATTTGCCATTACACCTGAGGCCAGTCGGATTAAGTTTTGAGAATCCCAGAAACAAGTTAACATAAACTACGTAGAGTGGGAACATCGTCTGCAGCGGAACCTCAAGGGATGGTTTCAGGGAAGCCACGCTCACACCGTAGAGGACATCACCCAGCTAGTACTTTTAGAACAGTTCTTTGACCACACCCCTCCGACAGTACGGGACTGGGTGCGAGACAAGCGACTACAGACTGTGCAGCAAGCGGCTTCTTTGGCCGATGAATATCTGGACTCTCGGAGGTCCGGCGGAGGCGAGCGCTATCCACTACCTCGGCCCAGTCTACCAGCCTCTAATCCACCTCCAGTATCTCAGTGGTCTGCTTCTAGGCCCATAGTCCGATCAAATCCTTCTACCAGCCCGAAGTGCTATACGTGTAACCAAACGGGTCATCTTCAGCGATATTGCCCTAGTCGATCCACGAGGTACCGCGAGACTACCCATCCATACAGGCAGGCAGCTCATTGCCTCCAGAACGGACCTAACCCTCAGGATATTCAATAAGAGTGTGGCAAGCTTTTCGAGGATGATCCCGTCCAGGCTGCTGCCAGAGATAATCGGCAGCACCATCGTCAGGCAGTATGGGTTAATGGACAGGGACTTCGCGATTCAAGGGCTACTATTACCCTCATTCAGCCTCACATGGTTCCCCAGTCGGCTCGGACCGGCCAGACTGTTGCGGTCAGGGTAGCAGGGGGCAAGGTACTATGTTTATCCACCACCCAAGTCCACTTGGATTGGAGCTCAGGGGAGCGACAAGTGCGAGTGGGGTTGCTACGTAAATTACCCGCGGAAGTACTTTTGGGGAACGACTTGGGGCATTTAACTACCTCATGCCCCAGAGACTGTCATGGCAGTGACCACCTGACGACAGAGCCAACTTCAAGGCAACTCCACTTCTTTAGGGACCCAGGTAAGACCAAACCCCCCTATGTTACCCCGACTCGACAACCCCATGTCCTGGGATTCTCCCTAGGCAAGAGACCCGGAGTGACCCTACTTTAACGGGTTATCAGGACAGGGTGGGCAAGGATCCAGGGGGGTTAGGGGAAGACAGAATAGAGTGGAAGGGGGGCTTCTTTATCGTTACACTGAAGGAGTGGGCAACAGGAAGCGAGAAGGCCCCCACAAACAGCTAGTCGTACCCCAGAAATACAGACGATAACTATTATTGTGGTTGGCTCAGGACATCCCCTTGGCCGGACATTTAGGGATAGCTAAGACCCGGAGTCGGTTATTTCGTGCTTTCCTCTGGCCTAGGTTACATGCAGAGGTGCGAGAATACTCGTCAGCGGGTAGGGAAGACAGGGGATCATCCAAAAGCCTCTCTGCACCCCATGCCAATCATTAGGGAAGCCTTTAGCCGGATAGAGGTAGAGATTATAGTCCCACTGGCTCGGCCTAGTGCCACTGGGAAGAAGTATATTCTTACAGTGGTGGATTATGCCACCCGCTACCCGGAGGCCATTCCTTTAGCCAATATTGAGACTCATACGATAGCCGATACTTTACTGCGGGTATTCACTAAGGTAGGGTGTCCCCGGGAGATATTGTCAGATCAGGGAACCCAGTTCACTGCCAAGCTGACACAGCAGCTCTGACGCCTCTGTGGGATTAAATACCTCCAGGGTGCCCCCTACCACCCTCAAACTAGTGGGCTGTGTGAGAGATTTAATGGGACTCTAAAGCAGTTGCTTTGGGCCTTTGTGGAAAGTAGGAAGGATTGGGAGAAATATCTTCCTCATCTACTGTTTGCCTACAGAGAGGTACCCCAAGAATCCACTGGGTTTTCCCTATTTGAGCTGTTGTATGGGCGAAGGGTTAGGGGACCTTTAGACTTAATGAGGGCCCAGTGGGAGGGGGTAGAGAATCCAGAAGGTCTCCCCATCCTTAATTACATTCTGGAACTCAGGGAGCGACTGCGGGAACTTACCAATCTAGTCCATGAAAATATGCAATCGGTCCAGAGACAGCAGAAGGTTTGGTATGATCGGTCTGTTAGGAATCACACTTTTTGCGTTGGACAGAAAGTCCTGGTACTAAAACCTTTAAAGCAAAATAAATTACAGGCCTCCTGGCAGGGCCCCTATCGGGTAGTAAAACAGCTATGCGGCACCACCTACGTGGTCGCCAGCTATGCAGACACAAAAATTAAGAGGATGTTCCACATCAATATGATGAAGGCCTATGCCATATGCGCTCCTGCCACCGGGGACTCTGAATATCTACCGATGCTGGAACTTCACGAAATCAGTGACCGTTCTAAGGGAGTGGAAGATGTTCAGCTAGGAGATAGGTTAGGATCTCAGGAACGAGAACAGGTCAGAGAATTACTCCAGGACCAACAAGAGATGTTCTCGACACTCCCTGGGCACACTCACATAGCTGTGCACGAGGTAGAGACCCCTGGGCAGAAGCCCCTGAGACAACCAGCCTATAGGCTTCCCGGAGCCGTGCAAGAAGAGATTAAAGCAGAGATTAGGGAGATGCTCGACTTAGGGGTGATCGAGCCGTCAGCAAGCCCCTGGGCTTCCCCTGTAGTATTAGTCCTGAAAAGGGATAGCACGACCCGATTTTGTGTGGACTATAGGCAACTGAATGACTGTACTGTGACAGACACCTACCCTATGCCCCATGTGGACGAATTGTTGGACAAAATAGCTCAGGGACATTATCTGACGACTACTGACCTGTGTAAAGGCTACTGGCAGATTCCCTTGGAGGCGGAAGTGATTCCAAAGTCAGCCTTCATCACCCCGTTTGGCCTTTACCAGTTACGAGTGATGCCATTTGGGATGAAAAACGCCCCAGCTACCTTCCAGCGGATGATAGATCAACTCCTCGGTGGTCTGCGGGATTTTGCATGAGCATACTCTCTGCCCTAGGTTTGAATCTCTCTGTGATTGTGGCAAACCCTCATTTACATGGCCAATTAGAGGGAGTTTTACAAGGGACCAATAGGGAGTGGTTGTTTGGGGGAGGTGTTTAAACTGTTGAATATAACAGTATGTTGTGCGCATTCAATAAAGTGATTTTTCGTTTGAACTCACATACAGCCTGCCTGGTGTTTGTTCTGCAAGAATTAAGACGACACGTAGCTGTCGTTCAGGTCCGGATCACCGACGACTGAACAATCAGACATTATGGTCTGAAATTGGGGAGTGCCGGGAGAGTTGAGCAGTCGAACGGTCTATCAGAGAGGTCACACTAGACCATTTGTACCACTCCAGAGTGCCAACCACTGCTTTCTATCAAACTCTCCTCTAGCAATCTATTTGGTTTTCAACCTACTCTTCTACTCACTTAGATCCTACGAGAGTATTTTTACACCGCTTCTTGTTTCCCCTCTGTGCTTCCAGAGGATTCTCCTAATTTATGACGAGGCGTGTACGGGTTTAAATGTGAGCAACTAGAATAAAAAATGGAATGGGTGGACTACAAGAACCAGAAAATTAAGGGTTATTTAGATTAGAAGAAAAAGGACAACTGAGGATGGGAGTGGACTCACTGAGCCAACTAACTGGTTTGGCTTTGGACCATTTCTAAGGGCGTTATCCTCGAAGTACCCTGGTCTTCGCCCTTAACCCCTATACAGGGATCTGGCTTTCTCTACAGGGGAGCCACAAGGCCACTACCTCTTGGAATAGTCCTGGTGTAGTTGGCAGCAGACCCAATGTGTTCAGGCACCAAGGGATCAGGCAATACTTATTTCAGGAAACAGGCCAAGGTCAGGGCAGGCAGAGTTTGTGCGTATTCGTAAAACAATCAGAAGTCAGGACAGTCATCACAGAGTCAATAGAATAATCAGGCAGAAATCAAGGCAGACATCGGAGACTCAGAGCCGATAAACAGGCAGAATTCGGTACATGGGCAAACTAACAGAAAAGCACACCTCAACTGGAAACAAGCAAGCTAGGAACCTAAAGCTCAGGCACCCTCCACTAGGGGTGCCTTAAATACCAAACGGTGACAAGCCACTGGCTGTCAAAGATTTTAAACAATTGCACACTGGCCCTTTAAGAGCAGGAAGATGCATGCACACCCTAAAGCAGACAAGAAGAGGCCTAGCTGTGGCCTCCAACATAGGAGACAGGAGTATGGCGGCCACCAGGATAGCCAAAAGATGCGCCGTGGTGACAGTCAATACAGAGATCTCTCCCATGATCTATATATACCCAGGGCTGTGACCATGACAAAGGCACATCCATTACATCTATAGGAAAGAAGGTTTCTACATCCTTTAACCTCTATGCAGGCATCTGGACTTCATTGCAGGTGAGCCACCAGCCCGTTACCTCTTGGAATAGTCCTGATGTACTTGGCAGCTGACCCACGGGGATCAAATACACCAGTGCAAGGCACTGAGAGGTCAGGCAATATACGTAATCAGGAACAGGCAGAGGTCAGAGCTGGCCGAGTTTGTGAAAATCCGTAAAAACAATCCAAAGGTCAGGCCAGACGGCACAGGATCGGTATGGTGAACAGGCCCAGGTCAGGAACCAGGCAGACAAACGCATAATACCTCTAATACAGGTTCTAGCTAGGGAGACCTAGCAAGATCTGTAGAGACCAACTGCACAGGCAAGGACTGAAGGACAGAGCCACGAATATATAAAAGGCTGATTAGCAATTGGACACATCCATGCAGAAGCCCACAGAGTAGGAGAAGATTAACCCTAGCAGTGCTAAATTGGCTAAATGCCTAATTCACACACAGGAAGTCGGCGCCTGTGCACATTGGACAGCGGAGAACATAAACTGCCATTGTAACACTAATTTCTCCTGGCTGTGCGCGTTCTTGCTAGTGTGATGACAGAGGTATGCTGTGCGATCTGAACCAAAGTCTCTCTCTTCCCTCTCACAGCATGCCGTTTCACAGACACACCGACAGAGACTGCAGCTGCATCCACCACTTCTACATTTCTCCCTATTTACAGACTATGTGGGTAATTTACTAAGTGTGCCACGCCAGTTTTAGGCATTAAAAAAGTCGCAAGACCCCGTTTTTTTGTGCCGTAAAATGTAGGTCTTAGTACATGACCCCCTCTTACTTTAGCCTGTACATCTTGCCTCTCCCTGACTCCAGCCATCTCTCTGACTTTAGTCCATCTTGCTGTTGTCTTTTGTCAGGCAGATACCATGTCCTAATAATATAATTACGCTGCACCGCTACACCACTCTAAAACCTGCAGCATACACATAAGTTACATAAAGTGACCCACAAGTGATGTTTTCTCTAATTGTAATCATTCTTTTTCCTTTTCTTCTCCATCCACCCCAGTGTGTCATGATGACTTCTCCTGACGAATGCAAAGTTTGCTTCCCAGACATCTTTGGCTCCTCATTTCTGTAGTTGCCCCCACCCTCTACAGAAAATAAATTCTGCCTGCAGACTGCCTAAATAAATGGAAACACCAAATTACACCCTAAATTCAGACCCTTATATTCAGACCCCAGATTAGACCCTTAAATTAGTTTAGGCCCCAGACTAGATCCTAAATAAAATCAGAGCCCCAGACTAGACTCCTAAATTCGGAACTTAGACCAGTACCCCTAAATTAACTCTTACCCCAGTCTTCTAAATTCAGACCCCCAGAACATATATAGGTAAGTTATTCGGACCCCAGACCAGATAAATATAAATTATTAGGACCCCAGACACAGTGAGGGGAATGGTCTGGGAAAACAGGTATTTTCCTCCCAGCGTGTGCTGCTGGGCTGATTTGCAGCCAGGTGAGGTCAAATACCGGACCGGATTTAAATTGCCGGTCCGGGTTTTTTGCAGCACCTGGCTGTCCTTAAATAGGCAGCTGGGCTCAGCAGCAGGATCTCTGTGTTGGGATCTGAGGCTTGGTGCCAGGTTGGAGGGCTGAGACCCATGGGCCGAGTAAACAGGCCCCCTAAAGCCTGCCGTGGACTGCAGGAGGCAGAACTGACATCAAGGTGACTTGTCTTATATGAACTTTCCATTGTGGGTGAAGTAAACACCAGGACTGCAAAGTGACGCATTGTTTTGTGCATTTGCCTCAAGTGTGAATAAACACTGAAGTTTTCCGTTAAGAGCTTGTATTTTGCCTCTGTACTGCGTCCGCTTACCCTATCTACCAGAGCGAAACCCCACACCAGATAAATATAAATTATTAGGACCCCAGACCAGATAAATATAAATTATTAGGACCCCAGACCAGACTCATACAGGAGTTTGCATGGTGTGTGTGCTACCAAATACCACGTACTAATGCTACACGGTGTGGTGTTTTTGAGGAGGAATCCCCCAGCCTCCACTAATAGGAGAATAATCAAACCTCTTTGTGGGGGAATTCCTTAGACCCCGGTATACCTCAGGCTACCACATACTATGTACATACATGTGTATGGATGAGGAAAAGAAATGCACAGCAAGCAGTAAAGCAAGTATTCCTAATCCCCTCAACCTTCGCTGCTTATCCCACATCCCTATATCATATGTGTCCAGCACCGCTTATCCCGCATCCCTATATCATATGTGTCCAGCACCGCTTATCCCGCATCCCTATATCATATGTGTCCAGCACCGCTTATCCCACATCCCTATATCATATGTGTCCAGCACCGCTTATCCCGCATCCCTATATCATATGTGTCCAGCACCGCTTATCCCACATCCCTATATCATATGTGTCCAGCACCGCTTATCCCGCATCCCTATATCATATGTGTCCAGCACCGCTTATCCCGCATCCCTATATCATATGTGTCCAGCACCGCTTATCCCACATCCCTATATCATATGTGTCCAGCACCGCTTATCCCATATCCCTATATCATATGTGTCCAGCGCCGCTTATCCTTATATCATATGTGTCCAGCGCCGCTTATCCCGCATCCCTATATCATATGTGTCCAGCGCCGCTTAGCCCTCATTCCTATATCATATGTGTCCAACACCGCTTATTCCGTATAACTATATCATATGTGTCCAGCGCCGCTTATCCCACATCCCGATACCATGTGTCCATACTGCTTATTCCGTATAACTATATCATATGTGTCCAGCGCCGCTTATCCCACATCCCTATATCATATGTGTCCAGCACCGCTTATTTCGTATAACTATATCATATGTGTCCAGCGCCGCTTATCCCGCATCCCTATATCAGATGTGTCCAGCGCCGCTTATTCCATATCCTTATATTATGTGTCCAGCACTGCTTATCCCACATCCCTATATCATATGTGTCCAGTGCCACTTATCCCACATCCCTATATCATATGTGTCCAGCACCGCTTATCCCGCATTCCGATATCATGTGTCTAGCACCGCTTATCTCATATCCCGATATCATGTGTCCAACACCGCTTATTCCGTTTAACTATACCATGTGTCCAACACTGCTTATCCCGTATAACTATATCATATGTGTCCAGCGCCGCTTATCGCGCCTCCATATATCATATGTGTCCAGCGCCGCTTATCGCGCCTCCATATATCATATGTGTCCAGCGCCGCTTATCGCGCCACCATATATCATATGTGTCCAGCGCCGCATATAGTGCATCCATATATCAATAAATATTGGTCAGAGAGACCATCACTCTGGTGGGCACATAATGACATCCCGGGACATACAGTATAGGGCGGCCATTTCTCCTCTACTTTATACTAGGTTCTCTCGTACGTGAATAGAGTTCACCAGATCTGATGGTACATTCTGCATCTCTGATAATCCAGCACCTATTCTACTGTCCTAGACTGGAGACTGACGGCGCCTACAGGAGTGCGAGAGACACGTGTCCTGCTAACTATGACCTTTATCACCCGCAGCCCGGACCTTATATGTCACTGTTTACACAGGGAGAGGTTTTCTCAGATACTATGTGATTACCCCCTGAGACTACAAATCCCAGACATGCCTGCCAATAAATGGTGGGAACATTATTTAAAGGGCTATTCCAGGAGGATCCATAAGCTATGTTCATGAATAGAACTCCAGAGATGCAGTGCAGACTGACACTTATACAAGAAGAGTGATAAATAAAAAGAAATGTGATATAGGTTTTATGCTATTCGGGGTCCCCATGTAGAGGGCCAAGGTTACCAGGAAGACTAAGATAACATATACATCTGCCCCATCTTCTTCTGAACCATTGTCACAGGAAAGGACTGAGTAACGGGTGGAAGCTCTGACAACCGGCCAGAACAGTTGATGAGCAGAGTGGTTGTCACAGCTGTTAGATGGGGCCGTATAATCTGTATGTGAGCTCGGGCTCAGCAGAGATTATGAGAAGGTCACTACATTGTGGTTTAGTGTGGTGTTACCCAAAGCAACCAAGGTGTCTCCATGGTAACAGACTACAAACAGACCCTGTGTAGTCAGATCCTGCAGTTACGCTACTTCTAATCAATTCACAGAAGAGTTTCACGCTCGAATGCAGGATGAGACTACACGCATTCCGTAACCATGGAGACACATAGGTCTGCAGCACGCGGACTACACCAAACGGCATAGGGCAAAACTGCTGCCTTTACATCAGTAATTAACTAAGGGGCGCAGATAATTCCCAGTCTGTCTCTAAAGGGAACCAGCAGAGTTCTGACCGCAGCTTTGGATGTGACTGGAGAGACACAGGACATCCACATTATATTATGATGACATCATCAGGTATTTATAGCACACGATGACTAGGTGGCTGTTATCTCGGGGCCTCCACCCCGTGGGTTGTGTGCAGGGCCGCACCGAGTATTGTTGTGCTGTCATTGTTGGGGCATATTTTAGGGTTTTGTTTGCCGTCTCGGTCGCTCCCTCCTCCATCCACCTCCCGACATTACACACCTGGAGATACAGGCTTTCCGTATACACAGACCACACGTCATGGGAGCACAGCGAGTGTGTGATGTACTGGTCACGTATGGAAAGTGTATGTGTGATGTACTGGTCACGTATGGACAGTGTATGTGTACTGTACTGGTCACGTATTGAAAGTGTATGTGTGCTGTACTGGTCACATATGGACAGTGTATGTGTGCTGTACTGGTCACGTATGGACAGTGTATGTGTAATGTACTGGTCACGTATGGACAGTGTATGTGTGCTGTACTGGTCACGTATGGACAGTGTGTGTGTGCTGTACTGGTCACATATGGACAGTGTATATGTGCTGTACTGGTCACGTATGGATAGTGTATGTGTGCTGTACTGGTCACGTATGGACAGTGTGTGTGTGCTGTACTGGTCTCGTATGGACAGTCTATATGTGCTGTACTGGTCACGTATGGATAGTGTATGTGTAATGCACTGGTCACGTATGGACAGTGTGTGTGTGCTGTACTGGTCTCGTATGGACAGTGTATATGTGCTGTACTGGTCACATATGGACAGTGTATATGTGCTGTACTGGTCACGTATGGAAAGTGTATGTGTAATGTACTGGTCACGTATGGAAAGTGTATGTGTGCTGTACTGGTCACGTATGGACAGTGTATGTGTACTGTACTGGTCACGTATTGAAAGTGTATGTGTGCTGTACTGGTCACGTATGGATAGTGTATGTGTGCTGTACTGGTCACGTATGGACAGTGTATGTGTGCTGTACTGGTCACGTATGGACAGTGTATGTGGGATGTACTGGTCACGTATGGATAGTGTATGTGTAATGTACTGGTCACGTATGGACAGTGTATGTGTGCTGTACTGGTCACGTATGGACAGTGTATGTGTACTGTACTGGTCACGTATTGAAAGTGTATGTGTAATGTACTGGTCACGTATGGACAGTGTATGTGGGATGTACTGGTCACGTATGGATAGTGTATGTGTAATGTACTGGTCACGTATGGAAAGTGTATGTGTGCTGTACTGGTCACGTATGGACAGTGTATGTGTGCTGTACTGGTCACATATGGAAAGTGTATGTGTGCTGTACTGGTCACATATGGAAAGTGTATGTGTGATATACTGGTCACATATGGACAGTGTATGTGTGCTGTACTGGTCACGTATGGATAGTGTATGTGTAATGTACTGGTCACGTATGGACAGTGTATGTGTGCTGTACTGGTCACGTATGGATAGTGTATGTGTGCTGTACTGGTCACATATGGACAGTGTATGTGTGATGTACTGGTCACATATGGACAGTGTATGTGTGCTGTACTGGTCACGTATGGATAGTGTATGTGTGCTGTACTGGTCACGTATGGATAGTGTATGTGTAATGTACTGGTCACGTATGGATAGTGTATGTGTGCTGTACTGGTCACATATGGACAGTGTATGTGTGATGTACTGGTCACGTATGGAAAGTGTATGTGTGCTGTACTGGTCACGTATGGATAGTGTATGTGTGCTGTACTGGTCACGTATGGATAGTGTATGTGTGATGTACTGGTCACATATGGAAAGTGTATGTGTGCTGTTCTGGTCACATATGGATAGTGTATGTGTGATGTACTGGTCACATATGGACAGTGTATGTGTGATATACTGGTCACATATGGATAGTGTATGTGTGCTGTACTGGTCACGTATGGATAGTGTATGTGTGCTGTACTGGTCACGTATGGACAGTGCATGTGTGCTGTACTGGTCACATATGGACAGTGTATATGTGCTGTACTGGTCACGTATGGACAGTGTGTGTGTGCTGTACTGGTCACATATGGACAGTGTATGTGTGCTGTACTGGTCACGTATGGACAGTGTGTGTGTGCTGTACTGGTCACATATGGACAGTGTATGTGTGCTGTACTGGTCACGTATGGAAAGTGTATGTGTGCTGTACTGGTCACATATGGAAAGTGTATGTGTGCTGTACTGGTCACGTATGGAAAGTGTATGTGTAATGTACTGGTCACGTATGGAAAGTGTATGTGTGCTGTACTGGTCACGTATGGACAGTGTGTGTGTGCTGTACTGGTCACGTATGGAAAGTGTATGTGTAATGTACTGGTCACGTATGGACAGTGTATGTGTGCTGTACTGGTCACGTATGGATAGTGTATGTGTGCTGTACTGGTCACGTATGGAAAGTGTATGTGTGATGTACTGGTCACGTATGGATAGTGTATGTGTGCTGTACTGGTCACATATGGAAAGTGTATGTGTGATGTACTGGTCACATATGGACAGTGTATGTGTGCTGTACTGGTCACGTATGGAAAGTGTATGTGTGATGTACTGGTCACGTATGGACAGTGTATGTGTGCTGTACTGGTCACATATGGACAGTGTATGTGTGCTGTACTGGTCACGTATGGATAGTGTATGTGTAATGTGCTGGTCACGTATGGACAGTGTGTGTGTGCTGTACTGGTCACATATGGACAGTGTATGTGTGCTGTACTGGTCACGTATGGAAAGTGTATGTGTGATGTACTGGTCACGTATGGACAGTGTATGTGTGCTGTACTGGTCACGTATGGAAAGTGTATGTGTGATGTACTGGTCACGTATGGAAAGTGTGTGTGTGCTGTACTGGTCACGTATGGAAAGTGTATGTGTGATGTACTGGTCATGTATGGAAAGTGTATGTGTGCTGTACTGGTCACGTATGGAAAGTGTATGTGTAATGTACTGGTCACGTATGGATAGTGTATGTGGGCTGTACTGGTCACGTATGGACAGTGTATGTGTGCTGTACTGGTCACGTATGGATAGTGTATGTGTAATGTACTGGTCACGTATGGACAGTGTGTGTGCTGTACTGGTCACATATGGACAGTGTATGTGTGCTGTACTGGTCACGTATGGAAAGTGTATGTGTGATGTATTGGTCACGTATGGACAGTGTATGTGTGCTGTACTGGTCACGTATGGAAAGTGTATGTGTGATGTACTGGTCACGTATGGATAGTGTATGTGTGCTGTACTGGTCACATATGGAAAGTGTATGTGTGACGTACTGGTTACGTATGGAAAGTGTATGTGTGCTGTACTGGTCACATATGGAAAGTGTATGTGTGCTGTACTGGTCACATATGGAAAGTGTATGTGTGATGTACTGGTCACGTATGGAAAGTGTATGTGTGCTGTACTGGTCACGTATGGATAGTGTATGTGTGCTGTACTGGTCACATATGGAAAGTGTATGTGTGATGTACTGGTCACGTATGGAAAGTGTATGTGTGCTGTACTGGTCACATATGGAAAGTGTATGTGTAATGTACTGGTCACGTATGGACAGTGTATGTGTGCTGTACTGGTCACATATGGAAAGTGTATGTGTGCTGTACTGGTCACGTATGGAAAGTGTATGTGTGCTGTACTGGTCACGTATGGACAGTGTATGTGGGATGTACTGGTCACGTATGGATAGTGTATGTGTGCTGTACTGGTCAGATATGTAAAGTGTATGTGTGCTGTACTGGTCACATATGGAAAGTGTATGTGTGATGTACTGGTCACGTATGGAAAGTGTATGTGTGCTGTACTGGTCACATATGGACAGTGTATGTGTGCTGTACTGGTCACGTATGGACAGTGTATGTGTGCTGTACTGGTCACATATGGACAGTGTATGTGTGCTGTACTGGTCACGTATGGAAAGTGTATGTGTGATGTACTGGTCACGTGTGGAAAGTGTATGTGTGCTGTACTGGTCAGATATGTAAAGTGTATGTGTGCTGTACTGGTCACGTATGGAAAGTGTATGTGGGATGTACTGGTCACATATGGACAGTGTATGTGTGCTGTACTGGTCACGTATGGACAGTGTATGTGTGCTGTACTGGTCACATATGGAAAGTGTATGTGTGCTGTACTGGTCACGTATGGATAGTGTATGTGTAATGTACTGGTCACGTATGGAAAGTGTATGTGTGCTGTACTGGTCACGTATGGATAGTGTATGTGTAATGTACTGGTCACGTATGGACAGTGTATGTGTGCTGTACTGGTCACATATGGACAGTGTATGTGTGCTGTACTGGTCACGTATGGACAGTGTATGTGTGCTGTACTGGTCACATATGGAAAGTGTATGTGGGATGTACTGGTCACATATGGACAGTGTGTGTTTGCTGTACTGGTCACATATGGACAGTGTGTGTGTGCTGTACTGGTCACGTATGGATAGTGTATGTGTAATGTACTGGTCACGTATGGAAAGTGTATGTGTGCTGTACTGGTCACGTATGGATAGTGTATGTGTAATGTACTGGTCACGTATGAAAAGTGTATGTGGGATGTACTGGTCACGTATGGAAAGTGTATGTGTGCTGTACTGGTCACATATGGATATTATACGGTTGCTGTATCGGTAATGTATGGATATTATATGTTTTTGTAATGTAACAATATATGGAAGCCGTATATCTGTACATATCTACTACAAGGGTCCACACGGGTAAAGGCAGGTTCACAGCCAGGATTTGTTCTAGGAAAAGTCACAATGGATTTTGAGGATAAACTGCAGCTGAAACGCAGGGTTTCCACTGGATTGAAGTTCAATAAACTAATCTTCGTTGTTTTTTTTTTTACAGAATACAGGTGTGAACATGGCCCAAGTATGCTGCACTGGGTGCTTTACACGTGCTGCACACACTGACTGTCAGACAGGCTTTAATCTGTACAATGCCTTCCTATGGAAACACACAGGTGTTTAGTACACAGCTCCCGTTACCACAGTAACACGCCTCCCATACATCACATGATTCGAACTGGCAAGCAACTCTGATGGCGGCGCGCTAGTGAGCTTCATAGCGTCACTTCCGGACGTCACTTCCTTTCTCCGAACCGCTCTTCTCACGTTCGTGTCTCTGTCACAGGAGCCATGTTCCCGGGGTCACGCGCTGCTTCTTCTAATCAGTCGGTCTCCAAAAATATGGCCGCCTTGGTTGATTTTGCCGTGGATAAGTGAATACATTTTTCTTCGTCGCTTATTTTTCGGTGACATTTGGGCTTTTGTAACTTTGTGAAGCAGCCAGTGACACCAAGACGGCATGGAGCTGCTTATCAGAGGGGTGGTGAGTGGCGGCAGCCGGGGGTCTTGGAGGGAGGCCTGGAGAGCATTGCATGCTATAGGTTTCTCATGATGACAGGAGGTGTAACCTCTAGGCATATCTAACATAGCCAATGAGCAGGTGAAAACTGCATGGCAGTGGTGGAACTACAGGTCTCAGCTAGCTGTGTGATGTCGGTGCAGCAGTATGCTGGGACTTGTAGTTCCACGCATTCCCTTGAGTCAGAAGGGACTCTTTGCGGCAGGATATGATCCGTGCTAGAGTTGCTCTGGCCATTTGCGTGATTCATGTCACGTGGCGGTCGGTTTCGCCATGTCTATTGATACACGTGGCCACTTTGAGGGGGGATTATGTTTGAATAATACGCTATGTAAAATACGGTGACCACATCCCCATCGCCATAGTGCCCTCCATGTCCCACCACGGCAGTTTATGGTTTATTTCACCTTTAACCACCTCAGCTCCGGCCGGGCGGCAGTGATCGGAACAACACATGACGTACCGGTACGTCATGTGTCCTTAAGGGGTTAAACCCTCTTAATGACCAGACCACTTTTTACACTTCTGACCTACACTACTTTCACCGTTTATTGCTCGGTCATACAACTTACCACCCAAATGAATTTTACCTCCTTTTCTTCTCACTAATAGAGCTTTCATTTGGTGGTATTTCATTGCTGCTGACATTTTTAATTTTTTTGATATTAATCAAAAATCACAGAATTTTTGCAAAAAAAAAGAAATTTTTCGCTTTCTGTTGTAAAATGTTTCAAACAAAACTACATTTCTATATAAATTTTTCTCTAATTTTATTGTTCTACATGTCTTTGATAAAAAAAAAATGCAATAAGTGTATATTTATTGGTTTGGGTAAAAGTTATAGCGTTTACAAACTATGGTGCAAAAATGTGAATTTACGCACTTTGACTTTCTGAGCACCTGTCATGTTTCCTGAGGTTTTACAATGGCCAGACAGTAGAAACACCCCACAAATGACCCCATTTCGGAAAGTAGACACCCTAAGGTATTCGCTGATGGGCATAGTGAGTTCATGAAAGTTTTTATTTTTTGTCACAAGTTAGCGGAAGTCTCATATTCCACTAACTTGTGACAAAAGATAAAATTTTACATGAACTCACCATACCCCTCACGGAATACCTTGGGGTGTCTTCCTTCTAAAATGGGGTCACTTGTGGGGTATTTATACTGCCCTGGCATTTTAGGGGCCCTAAAGTGTGAAAAGTAGTTTGGAATCCAAATGCGTAAAAAATGCCCTGTGAAATCCTAAAAGCACCTAGGCTGCAAAAAAGTGTCACACATGTGGTATCGCCGTACTCAGGAGAAGTTGGGCAATGTGTTTTGGAACTGTTCAGAAGTGAGAGGTTTTTGGACCAATATCTATGAGGAATTATTTAGAAGATATAAGATTAAATTGAACCGATGTTTTATGCAGGCTATAATGTGCAACTTCTCTCCCTCTGACTTGACGCCCTGCCAGATACGAGTATGTCTGGAGGGCTTCGTGGTAGCGAAGACCCTGATTGTTAAATATTGGGGTACAAAAAATAGCCCTAGCTTTATTGAATGGAGGGCTCGGATTGACAATATTGATGCCTATAGAAGGATAGCAGGGAAACTAGAGCGATGCTAGAGAGGGTAGGTTTCTCGCTCCAAAAAGCCCGGCCATAGGTGGCTCCGGAAACGGAAACCGCAGGAGAAATTGAGATATGGGTGGATCTCGCAGCAGTGGAATAAGGAGGGGGGGGGGGGGTAAATAGGATCAATTATGTTAAGTTGTCTATAACTACTTTTGTATAGTTGAATGGCACATTATTGAATGTTATATATTTGTTTCAGAAAATAATAAAGGAATTTATAACAAAAAAAAATAAAAAATGACAGGGGGGTGATCAGGGGTTAATAAGTGACAGGGGGGGGGGGGTGTAGTGTAGTGGTGTTTGGTGCTACTTTACTGAGCTGCCTGTGTCCTCTGGTGGTCGATCCAAGCAAAAGGGACCACCAGAGGACCAGGTAGCAGGTATATTAGACGCTGTTAACAAAACAGTGTCTGATATACCTTTCAGGGGTTAAAAAAATCGCATGATCGCCGCTGGCAGGCTGTAGATCCGCTCGTTTACCTTCCGATCCTGTGAACGCGCGCTCCTGTGTGCGCGCATTCACAGGAAATCTCGCGAGATGACGCGCCGATGCGTCTAGGAGGAACAAACCGACCGCCCGCAGGACGCATCCCTGCATTAGGCGGTCGTGAGGCGGTTAAAAACCACCATAGACTAAAAGAGGGGAGTCCCAAGCGGTGAACCGCAGATTATAGTTTTGGGGGTGATACCCGCTGACTTGTCTGTTTTGTATTTGCTCCCTAGAGGCCGGCACTGAAGGGGGTATGTGCCCTCCAGCAAGTCAGGACCCTGCATCGAGCTCCTCCGCGGCTCGCCCCGCTCATCCCTATTGTCGTGGAGCAGACGGTCAGTATATAAATGTGTATGTTCTGTCTGATCCCCCCCTCTATAGTCCTCCAATTGTCTTCTATCATTAGATGCCAAATTAGCAGATATTCTGGATTACCGGATGTCCTAGAGGAGTATATTAGACCTAAGCGGAGGAATTCCCCCTTATACTGCAGTCCTGCACTGGAATCAAGTGTTGGATTAAATGGGATTTCCGGACTTTTTATATTGACGGCCTGTCCTCAGGATAGACCATCAATATCTGATGGATCTGACGGACCCCTCGCACCCCCACCGATCAGCTGGAACTACAGCTCTGTCCATCAGTATCCGCCCCACATTCACTTCTGTGGAAGCAGTGCTGCAGTAACCAGCTCCGTCCACTACACAATGGGTGGCGCTGTTGTGCCTGAGCTACTGCAGAAGAGCTGATCCACGAGGGTGCAGGGTGTTGGACCCTTGCAAGTCAGATATTGATGGCCTGTCCATAGGTTGTGTGTGGTTTTGCAGACCAGACCGATTAATTTCAGTGGATCCAAGCTGCAGCCCATGAACAGGTAAGGCACTGATTGCAGCCATGTTTTTCTAATTTTCGACAACCCTTTTATTGGGTTTTCCTGAACGTACGGAATTCCTTTAAGCCGCCCACTTTTGATATCTGACAGCTATCCCTACCAACCCCCTACCGTCCATACGGCCATTCACTTCTAGGGCCTGCAATACCACACACTGGCCATGGACAAGCTGTTTTATGGAAATAAATCTTATACAACCTCTTTAAAGGGATGTTCCGGGTCCCAGACGACCAGTGGCGCACAGTGGCCTTCTCGCAGCTTTTCTTGGGTCATGTGACGTCACATTTATCGGTCACATGGCCTAGGCGCGGCTCAACCCCATTGAAGTGAATGGGGCTGAGCTGCGATACCAAGCACAGCCGCTATACAATGTAGAGGTATAAAAATCCCAGAAAACCCCTTTAAAGGTGCATTCCCATCTGACAGACAATGGAGTCCCACCTCTGGTAAACCCAGCCGGCAAAGTGAAGGAGGGTGCACCGCGCATGTGCACCTGCCCTCCATCTATTTCTATGGGGCCGCCCAAAAATTTCCTTCAGCCCCATAGAAGTGAATGGAAGCGGTGGCTGCACAGGCGCAGTGCACTCCCGTTCATTTATATAGTTATTCCGAAAATAGCCAAGCGCACCGCTCTGCTATTTTTGGCGGGACAATAGGAACTTTGCCGGCTTCGTTTTAGAGATAGGGGGGACCCGCTCCTATCAGACAATGGGGGCGTACCCTAACGATATGCCCCCATCGTCTGATATGGGAATACCCCTTTAATGGGGAAACATTTGCTGGTTGCACTGACAGTTATATATTATTTCTGTTGCAGGGTCGCGGGGAGAGAGCTTATGATATTTTCTCCCGGTTACTGCGGGAGCGTATTATCTGCGTCATGGGACCGGTGAGCCTCCTGATCGCTGCCCCTGACCCGCTCCAGCGCTCGCCCCCTTCTTACTTCCATGCATTTCTTCTTTCAGATCGACGACTCCATAGCCAGCCTGGTAATCGCTCAGCTCCTGTTCCTGCAGTCCGAGAGTAATAAGAAGCCCATTCACATGTACATCAACAGCCCAGGTAGCCGGCTCGCCAGATATACCAGTCCTATGAAGAATGCCGCTTTCCAATGTATTTTGTGTTTCCGTTTTGCATTACTTTCAAGATTTCTACTTGCTGTTAGTGAATGGAATCATTCTTGTTAAAAAAAAAAAAAACTCAAAGACTGAAAACTTGTTCAGAAATAACGCTTCTCACACCTGAGGGTTTGCTGCAGTTGTATCTGTTCTTGACAAAAACCCCTCTTAAAGGGGGTTGTCTGGTTTCAAGAAGAAACCGTGCAGCACTTAGGGCGTGCCTGAAATAAATAATAGACCATTACCTAGCCAGCACGCCCTGCACTGCCGCCGCTCCAGTTCTCCCGGCCGGGCTCTGTTGACCCGGCTGCTCGGGTGACGTCATAGTCGACAGCACGTGACCACTGCAGCCAATCATTGGCCTCAAGGAGTGCACCGAAGAGGCCAGTGATTGACTGCAGTGGTCACGTGTTGTCACCGTGACGACACCACTGCAACCGGGAAATATAGAGCCCTGCCAGGAGAACCGGAGTCGTGACACGGCGCTCTGCTAGGTAAGTAATGGTCTGGTTTGTTTTTTTCAGGCACACCCCTCATGAAACCAGTCAATCCCTTTAAAGGGGTCTTCCAGGTCGATACATTTAAAAAAAAAAAATTAGGTCAGGGTGGGGCTGTGTGGAAACGAAACAGTTTCTATTTACTGACAGCAAGCAGTTGGTGCATGTGGTGATGAATTTAAACACAAAGTATATCATAAAGTTGCTAAGCTTTAATAGGCGGGACGTCCATCAACGGTCAAACCGGTGGTGGGTGATGCCGGGCAGCTGATCGGCGCCTCTGGTTTGAGGGACTATACCTAGAGCATAGCGTTAAAACTATATACTATCTGTCTGCAGGGGGCTCGGTGACTTCTGGCCTTGCAATCTATGACACCATGCAGTATATACTGAATCCCATCTGTACGTGGTGTGTGGGACAAGCAGCCAGTATGGGGTCCCTCCTCCTAGCAGCCGGATCCCCCGGAATGAGACATTCTTTGCCAAACTCCCGAATTATGCTCCATCAGCCGTCAGGAGGTGCCAGGGTAAGTCACATGCTTGGGTGTATATTGGGGTAGACGTGGTATAGAACAGGGTTCGGCAACCTCCAGCACTCCTGATGTTGTGAAACTACATCTCCCAGCATGCACACTTGCTTGGCTGCTCTCTGAGCTCCTACAGATGTGAATGGAGCATGCTGGGAGTTGTAGTTTCACAACAGCTGGAGTCCTGAAGTTGCTTATCCCTGGTGTAGAATATACTGACTGGGAGGTGATCGCTTAGACCTCGTATAGGGGGGCAGAGTTATCACTCATCCAGAGGTCCTGGTGCCCGCAAGGGTCCCAAAGTCTGCTTTGCCATAGGAAATAATATAAAAGGCATCGGGTGGGGGCCCTTTTTGCTGTGGGGCCCACATTGCATGTCGTGCTGAATATATGGTATCTTCATATCCTGCTTAGGGTCAGGCTACGGACATCGCCATACAGGCGGAGGAAATCATGAAGCTGAAGAAACAGATTAATGAAATTTATGCCAAACACACGCGCCAGCCGCTGTCCCTGATCGGTGGGTACATACTCCGTGCCATGTGCTTCTAGGTGGAGGTGGAAGATCCCGGACAACCAGAGATCATATAGATTGTGAGATTATGGAGCCTACAATATAACGGCCTTAAAGGGCATCTGTCAGCAGGTTTGTACCTATGACACTGGCCCGCCCTGTTACATGTGCACTTGGCAGCTGATGGTGTCTGTGTTGGTCCCATGTTCATATGTGCCCGCAGTGCTGAGAAAAATTAAGTTTTAATATATGCAAATGAGCCTCTAGGAGCAATAGGGGCGTTACCATTACACCTAGAGGCTCAGCTCTCTCTGCAACTGCTGCGCCCTCTGCACTTTTATTGACAGGACCAGAAAAACATCATCGCACCTGGTCCTGTCAATCAAAGGGGAGAGGACGCGGCAGTTGCAGAGAGAGCTGAGCCTCTAGGTGTAATGGTAACGCCCCCGTTGCTCCTAGAGGCTCATTTGCATATATTAAGGCAACATTTTTTTTTTAGCAATGCAGACACATAGGAGCATTGGACAGTTTCATAGCTAAAAAAATCTACTGACAGATGCCCTTTCAAGTACACATTTCACAGAAGTCAACTGACCGGTGAATTCATCACCTGCTAGTCAGTAGGATTATCCAGCCTTTCAAAATGGACAGTGTATCCTTAGGATGGGTCATGGATATTAGATTGGTGGGTCTCCGACTCCTAGAACCAGCTGGCAACACAGTGTACAGTACTTACCTTGCTATAAGATTTTTTTCCTTGGCTTCCATGTCGCCTGGCTAACGTCTGCTCCCCGTATAACGCTAATGTGTCCTTCCCCAGAGTCGGTGATGGAGAGAGACCGCTACATGAGCCCCACAGAAGCTCAGGAGTTTGGTATCCTGGACAAGGTATTGGTGCACCCCCCTCAAAATGGAGAAGACGAACCAGAACTTGTCCGAAAAACAGAGGCGCAACCGCCGCTGCCACCGCCTTCTGAGCCTTAGATAGAAGAGCAGCAGGACTGTGCAACCCTGGATCACACTGAAGCGGAGACCGTGCCCTCACACACAGGAGACACCATTATTACTTTAGTTATGTGGCCCCCAAAAAATGAGGGGTGCAGCAAGTCTCCTGGGTAATAGTGTACTACATTGCACTGCCCCCTGGTGGCAGAGAAGAGGCAGTCGCTTCTCTACCACCAGTACAGAGTGAAATTGTGCAGAGGGTTCCTCCTCCAGTTTCACGTTCCCGTCTGTAGCCTGTATGTCATAGGTGGATTATAAAAATAAAGCTGAAAATATAATTATTTCCACATAAATCTGCTGGATTTGGTGACTGTACAGAAAAAAAACATGGCTGCTTTCTTCCAAAATCAGCATCACACCTGTCCACAGGTTGTTTGCAGTATTACAGCTCTGCAATACCAGACACTGCCCATGGACAGGGGTGGGGCTGTTTTTGGAAGAAAGCAGCCATGTTTTTCTAATCCTGGACACCGCCTTTAAAGGGGATACACATTGACCATAGCTACTTTTTAGGGTAGAAGTAAACTACTTGCTCTGTATTCAAAGGAGTATAAGTGGGCTATGGCTTGTCCCTTTAAGGGCTCATTTACATATTTGGGCTCCACATTAATATCAATTTAGTTTTTTCTTCCCTAGATTAGGATTGGACGCGAGGTCCTTTCCACAGGTTTCCCTCTGATCCAGTTTCGCCTGCAGACCCCAATTACCCAAAGCTTTATTCATGCAGGGACATTAGAGTCCTGTAGAGATGAGGGGATTTCAGGTTATGATATTCGTTCACGCTTCGTTTACTGGTAAAAGGTGAATTGCAATATGGATTCCGTTACCACGGACCGTAACGCAATTCTATGATGGACTGTCTTTAGAGGCATTCCGTTATAATAGAAGTCTATGGGCTGCAAAACGGATCCGTCCCGTTTCCGTTATGCAGGAGAGGACTCTGGATCAGGAGAGGACTCTAGCATAACGTAAGCCGGACGGATCCGTTTTGCAGCCCATAGACTTCTATTATGATGGAATGAATAACGGAATGCCTCTAAAGACATTCAATCATAGAATTACGTTATGGTCCGTGGTAATGGAATCCATAACGCAATTCACCTTTTACCAGTAAACGAATTTTTCAAAATATGAAATTTGCTCATCTCTAGAGCCCTGTGAGAGCTATATGTACATTGCCGGATCGGATCCTGTCTGTTGTCTTCTTTAGTACACCCGTTTTCATGTCCAGGGTGTACAGAGGAGGGGAGGGGGTACCCCTGTTAGGACACAAATCCATGCGTGACAGCCTATTGGTTTCAGTGATAACTGTGTAATTCTTTGTTTCTCCTGTGGTGGCGCTGCAGGGAAACAGAACAGTTAAAGGGGTTCTCTGGGTTTTTGATCTTGATGACCTACGCTCAGGATAGGTCATCAATATCAGACTGCAGAGGTCCGAGGTCCAGCACCCCCCGCCGATCAGCTGTATGAAGAGGCTGTGCCCTCACCAGACTTCTCTTTGGTCAGTGACGTCACGTTCATTACTCACATGGTCTAGGCACAGTTCAGTCCCGTTCAAGTGAATAAGGCTGAGCTGCAATACCAAGAACAGCCGCTATATAATGGACGGCAAGCTGCAAGGAGGCCGCAGCTGATCAGCGTGAGGGGTGCAGGGAGTCGGACCCCCACAGATTTGATATTGATGACATAGCCTGAGAATAGGTCAGCAACATGAAAATCTCAGGGGATCCCATTTAAGGACATGAGACTGAATTCACAATGGGTTGGAGGACAGTGATAGCAGCTCGGTATAAGAGGTAAAATAAGTACGTCGGTGGTGTAAAATGATGTGCCCACAGCCCCCCGGGTGTGGGCAGGACTTCAGCCGCTGCAATGGGTGATGCTCCCCATAGGCCTTAGCAGACTGCTGTATCGTGGGAGCATTTTAGGCCACGTTCACATTTTACTTTGTGGATCTGCCAGGCCGTCCAGCGCAGCCTGCCAGATCCTTTACTTCACCACTGGATGCCTGTTAACTGCAATGGGGTCAGATGGTGTGCCAGACGATTTTCGGCAAAAATGCCAGGTTTCAGCTGGACATAAAATACTGCTTGCTTTTTATTTTTACCACATTTGCTGAAAATTGGCCATATCACTGCCCGACCCCATTGCAGTCAACAGGGATCCGGCAGTGTGATTGCTCTGCGCCAGAAACGGCTGCCGGATCTGCAAACAGAGATGTGAACGAGGCCTTAGCTCCGAATTACAGCCACAAACGCCCTCTACAATGCTGTGCGTTCAGATCCTGTCCATACAGGGCAGATCATTTCAGAGGGGAAATTGACCTGCGCTCACAAATCTTTAAATCTACAGCAGATTTCATCCTTTGCGATGCTTGGGGCATATCCGCTACACAATTTTTGGGGATTTTGATACGGATTGGTCACAGAAATGCAGCAAAATCCACTTCATACGCGTTCATGGGTGCAGGCATAGTTTGCAAAAATAATGGTGGATTCGTTGGCTGACAAACACTGCCGAAAACACACAGAATAGGCGGGCAACAAGGAACATTGCATAAAAATAAAAAATTGTGCAACTAGTCTGCAAATTGCTGTTATGTGACTGTTTGAAAGCTCTAAAAATCTGCATCCATTCTGTAAAATATTAGCCATTTTATTAAAGGATTATGGGAATTTTATTATCTTGTATGCTTAGAAAAAAGTTTCAAGAACCACATCTCTCCATGGGTTGCATCTGGTATTGCAGCTCAGTTCCAGTAGCTAAAAACAACCCGTGGCCAGGTGTGATGCAGACTGAATGAAAGCAGCCATGTTTTTCTAATCCTGGATAACCCCTTCAATAGGAGCTACCTTGTTCAAGACCCAAAAGCCCAGAAAGGAGTCTTACGGTGGAGGACCATGCATGTTCGTTAGTGTGCAATACTTTTTACCTGTGGTGGTGCTGCAGAGGAATTAAACACATGTTGATTTCTGAAGGTCCCTGTGCTGATCTTGTAGGACCTTTCTTATGAATGAACTGTCCGAAAGTGGACAACACCTTTATTTGTATTGTGGTGACCTTGGACATCTGGAGGTTAAGGGAGCGTTCCCCCATCATGTGCCATCTCACACCTCCTCAGTATGTAATCACTCAACCTATCATGAAAGGATATTACTCTACGAACATGTACCTATTCCTGCTCAGCAGTAGTGCCCAAGTGAGCTTCTCACAGGTCCATTAGGCACCCATAATCATATTAGACTTTGCCCACCACAACCAGGGTTCACTATATCACACTTGGTAATGACGTACAGGATTTTGTATCCACCATTTCATTTTCTGAAGTTCTGCCTGTGCATAATGTTCGGAATGATAGGCAGAGGCGCATAAAGGAGTTCAACATATGGCTTGGTAAATGGTGTCAAGAGCAAGGATTTGGCTTTGTTTCTCATGATAGCTCTACTTGGAATAGAAAGGAACTGTACAAAAAAGATGGTTTGCATCTTTCTCTCAAAGGAACAAATGTACTTAGTGAACAACTCCAAGAATTTGCAGAAGAGTATTTAAACGAAGAAGGGGGGGGGGGCAAAAGAGTGAAAATAAAAGAGTCCAATTGCCCCCCGAAACAATGCCAGAACAGGTCAGAAGCACAGAGGTTAAGAAATGATAAGCTCAGAGTCCTGTCTACAAATGCTCGCAGTTTAGGTAAAAAAAAAAATCTATGAACTTGGGTCAATAATGGCATCTGAGAATGTAGATTTAGTGGCTGTTACGGAGACATGGTTTAATGAAAGAAATGACTGGGACATAACCATACCAGGGTACTCTTTATACAGAAGAGACAGAGAAGGCAAGAAAGGAGGAGGAGTGGCCCTGTATGTGAAAGATAGCATTAAATCTAACCTAATACAAGTTGGTGAGGCCAACATAGAGTCAGTTTGGGTTATGTTGCAGTTTGCTAACCATGCAGTAACTCGTGTAGGTGTGATATATAGACCACCTGGTCAAGTTAAAGAACTAGATGATCTACTAGTTGAAGAAATAGCTAAAATGACAATGAAAGGAGAAGTTATCATTATGGGAGATTTCAATCTTCCAGATGTAAACTGGAAAACCAAAATACCAAGTTCTACCAGGAGTACAGATATTCTAAATTCCCTACTGGGGTTATCTCTACAACAAGTGGTTGAGGAGCCAACCCGGAGGGAGGCCATTTTGGATTTGGTATTCACAAACGGGGATTCGGTATATGATGTCATTGTAGGCGAAACCTTGGGATCTAGTGATCACCAGTCAGTGTGGTTTAATATAAGAACTGTGAAAGAGTCCCACCACACAAAAACAAAAGTTTTAGATTTTAGAAAAACAGACTTTTCAAAAATGAAATTAGTCATAAATGAGTCCTTATCAGACTGGAACGGATTACATGGAGTCCAGGAGAAATGGGACTACTTAAAAGGTGCATTATTGAAGGCAACAGAAAATTGCATTAGACTTGTCAGTAAAAGCAAAAAAAGGAAGAGACCACTGTGGTACTCAGCAGAAGTGGCCCAAATCATTAAAAATAAAAAGCTAGCATTTTGTAATTATAAAAAAACCCAGAGCAATGAAGATAAGGAAATCTACAAGATTAGGCAGAGAGAGGCCAAGCAAGTTATAAGAACTTCTAAAGCGCAGGCAGAAGAAAAACTAGCTCAGTCTATGAAAAAAGGGGATAAGACATTCTTCAGATATATAAATGAAAAAAGGAAATTAAAACAATGAATAACTAAATTAAAAACAAAGGACGGAAGGTATGTAGAAGAGAATAAAGGGCTAGCCGACTGCCTTAATGAATACTTCTGTTCAGTTTTTACAAAAGAAAAAGGAGAAGGACCTCCACTAGAAAGGATGACTAATAAATCATTTGATGCATGTATCTTTACAGAGGAAGATGTTCTAAGTTTGCTGTCTAAGGTGAAGACAAATAAGTCACAGGGGCCTGATGAGATACACCCAAAATTATTAAAAGAGCTTAGTGGTGAGCTGGCAAAACCATTAACAGATTTATTTAACCAATCATTAGTAACAGGAGTCGTCCCGGAAGATTGGAAATTGGCAAATGTCGTGCCCATTCACAAGAAAGGTAGTAGGGAGGAATCGAGCAACTATAGACCAGTGAGTCTGACATCAATAGTAGGCAAATTAATGGAAACCCTATTAAAGGATAGGATTGTGGAACATCTAAAATCCCATGGATTGCAAGATGAAAAACAACATGGGTTTACTTCAGGGAGATCATGTCAAACAAATCTTAGATTTTTTTTGACTGGGTGACTAAAATAATAGACGGTGGAGGTGCAGTAGACATCGCATATCTAGATTTTAGTAAGGCTTTTGACACTGTCCCACATAGAAGACTTATCAATAAACTGCAGTCATTGAGCATGGACTCCCATATTGTTGAGTGGATTAGGCAGTGGCTGAGTGACAGACAACAGAGGGTTGTAGTCAATGGAGAACATTCAAAACAAGGTCATGTTATTAGTGGGGTTCCACAGGGATCTGTACTGGGACCAATTTTGTTTAATATCTTCATAAGTGATATTGCAAAAGGCCTCGATGGGAAGGTTTGTCTTTTTGCTGATGACACAAAGATTTGTAACAGGGTTGATGTTCCTGGAGGGAAACGTCAAATGGAAAAGGATTTAGGAAAACTAGAAGAATGGTCAGAACTCTGGCAACTGAAATTTAATGTGGATAAGTGCAAGATAATGCACCTGGGGCGTAAAAACCCAAGGGAAGAATATAGAATATTTGACACAGTCCTGACCTCAGTATCTGAGGAAAGGGATTTAGGAGTAATTATTTCAGAAGACTTAAAGGTGGGAAGACAATGTAATAGAGCAGCACGAAATGCCAGCAGAATGCTTGGATGTATAGGGAGAGGTATAAGCAGTAGAAAGAGTGAAGTACTTATGCCGCTGTACAGAACACTGGTGAGACCTCACTTGGAGTATTGTGCGCAGTACTGGAGGCCATATCTCCAGAAGGATATAGATACTCTAGTAGCTCTTCTCTGAACTCTCTCTAAACTAGTACATGGATTGCAGGATAAAACTTACCAGGAAAGGTTAAAGGACCTTAATATGTATAGCTTGGAAGAAAGACGAGAGAGAGGGGATATGATAGAAACTTTTAAATACATAAAGGGAATCAACTCGGTAAAGGAGGAGAGCATATTTAAAAGAAGAAAAACTGCTACAAGAGGACATAGTTTTAAATTAGAGGGGCAAAGGTTTAAAAGTAATATCAGGAAGTATTACTTTACTGAGAGAGTAGTGGATGCATGGAATAGCCTTCCTGCAGAAGTGGTAGCTGCAAATACAGTGAAGGGGTTTAAGCATGCATGGGATAGGCATAAGGCCATCCTTCATATAAGATAGGGCCAGGGGCTATCCATAGTATTCAGATATATTGGGCAGACTAGATGGGCCAAATGGTTCTTATCTGCCGACACATTCTATGTTTCTATATAAAAAAAAATAAAACACACAAAAATACAAAAAACAAAAACCCCCAAAGGATTAGTGATTTATTGACACACAAAAGCAAACCAATTACTATGTGCTCAAAGGTGCAAAATGTGGCAAGTGCTCTATAAAACGTGTTCCATACAATCCCTCACCCCCCCCCCCCCCCCCACTATGATCAGACCATTAGGTAGAGTACCTGTGGGTTCCTCTACCAATCGTACAAAGGACACCTATGGGCAATGCCCTCTCATATGACATCAATGGGAGCCCAAGAGCAGGCATAGGTAGGATCTCTCGTGGAAAACTGGCGACAACTGTTCCATCATGTAATTCGTGGGGATCCAGTTGTCAGACCATTATGGATGTATGTCTTTAACAAGTTTAATGTTGGGCACCTTTAGGTAGGGAATCCCAACGCAAAAAGTGCTTTCCTAGACACCAAAAATTAAGAAAAAAAAAGGTGACAAGTCTTTGTAAATAAAGTGGTTCATTCAATTAAAGGCATTCATCCTGCAATAAAGTGATTAAGTAATTTTCCAACACAAGTTCCAATCATCTCTTCCAGTTCTTTAGAAGGAGCTATCCAGAAACTGGGTCAACAGGTCCGTACAAAAGTTTGATGCCACATGTCTGGAAGCCCAAGGTGTAGCGTTTCTGACAGATGGACAAGAGCGCCGGAAATGGAGGGGTGAACGTCCTGGGCCTGAGGTATACAAGGAGTCTCGGCGGTGACGGGATGACCTTTTATGGAGAGAATGGCACTCTCTTGGCTGGATTTTGGGGCCATGTTTGTGGTGCAGAGAGTCCAGAGACCTTCTCCTGTTAGAAGTACAGTGGGAAGGTCCCTCATTTCTTTCAGCGGTACAGTCATCTTCAAAATGAAGAGCTCCTTTGGGTTGGTGGCAGGTGTGATTTCGGTGGTAAAGCTCTTCCTTGGATCTAGCTTTACGCTGGTCTTTAGACGGTAGTCTCTCTTGTGATCTGCTTCTGCTTGCTCTTATACACGCATCCTGAGGATGAAGGGTCTCTCGAGATCTACTCCTACAGTGGTCTTTAGCGTGGAGGGTCTCTTTTGGCTTGCTTTTAAGGATGCCTTTAGAATAGACCCTGTTATACTTGTCTTCATCCACCTCTTGACAATGCCACAATCTTTCATCATTGTCTTGATTGCAATAGTGACTGTCGACCTTCAGATGAGGCACCTTCTCCTCATAGTGAACATGGGTGGCATCATGGAGAGGAGTCACTCTATACAAAGAGTCATTGTCAAAACATTCAGAGTGCTCTTTAGTCGAGGACAGTATTTCACTGTTGGGAATGTCCGCTTCTTCGTGTGCCTGCTGGCTATCTTCAGAAGACAGAGAATCCATCTCGAAATCTGCCCTGGCCAAACCATAAGGACATGGTGGTGCTTCCTCGCTTCTCCCGACATTCTCCCTGCAACAAGGAGAGTCCGCAGCCTTGGAGATGCTGGCTCTACGGTGGCAATGATAGAGGATGGACCTTCTTAACTCATCTCCACGTCTTCTCTTTCCTGATGGTATGCTATAAGACCAGAGAAGAGAGAAGTCAGCAAAGCTATTCAACCATAATAAAAAGTTGATTCTCACTGGTCTCCATGCATTTTCTGCTGTCCATTCGTCATACAAAGGTAGACATTCTAGAGGTCAACTGAGGTCCCAACTAACAGACCCCCACTGATTGAACCAGAGAAGTTGAATGTAAAAAAAAGTTGCACGTAACTTTGAAGGGGTTGTCTGGGATTAAAAAACATGTGCTTTCTTCCCAAAAAACGGCCCTACCCCTGTCCACAGGATGTGTGCAGTACTGCAGCTGTGTCCCATTGACTTCCATAGAGAAGGCAGCCCTGTTTTTCACTCCTGGACAACCCCTTGAAAAAAAACCTGTATTGTGTGGCACTTCTTGAGAAACTAATACCAACCTGCTCTCCAGTGGTCTCCCTGTCCCTATCCTATAAACTTTTCATGTCAGGTCTGCTGTTGTAGACCATGACTGGCCTCAGCCGAGGCATGTCCTCAAGCGGCACGTGACCCAGCAGTGATGCGCCACCTGGAGACCTGTAACCACTGAGACCAGTCATTTAAATAGGGTTATCCCATGATAAAGTATTACCACACCACAAATCAGACATTTCAAATGGAGTATTCCTTTTTTATGTACATTACATATTCTTCTCTAGTAGCTCCCCCTGCTGTTTCTTCATCTGGTCCACCTTCAGCAGTGGACAGACATGCTTAGTATCTTTCCTGCTCCCTTCCTCCTCCAAGTGCCAGGGTAGTGGTCTCAGAAGTGTCCCAGAACCCTTTAATTCATTCCTTCCCATTTCTAATTTCATAGAAATATATTGTTCTCTAGACCGTGCAGAAGGAAAGCATGGGGGTTTATTACATACCATATGTATCTTTTGGGGCTATATGTGAGGGACTTTTTCTATGCAGGGGAAGAAGGGTTAACAAGAGCCAATTGCAAGGCATCCTGAGAGAAGCGGGTGCTACATGAGCTGCCGCCCACCCACAGAACGGGAAGAGTCCTCCATATATACGCGAGTAAAAAGAGTTCTAAACTCGTGGTTACCCCTTTAAAGTTTACATTTGATTTCTTACCTTTCAGCAGGAGTAAGGTGCAACGCTCTGAACAGCTCCGCAGTAGTGGGCGTGCGAGGGTCTACGTGATTGCGAGGCAAGCTTACTGGAGTAGACCTGGGGCGAAGATACGGTGTCATGCTCAGTTTGAATGGAATCACATATTGAGGAAGAGGTTGCAACTCTGGAGCTATAAAAAAAAAAAAAAAAAAAAAAAAAAAAGACTTCAAATTAAAACAATTTAACCCAAGTTTTTTTTTTGTTTTTTTTTATTAAAGTTTTTCACCGTCTTCCCAGAGCCACAACTTTCTCATTTTTCCATTCACGTATAAAGCCTTTTTTTTGGGACGAGTTGCACTTGGGCACCATTTATCACGGGATACAATGGAGTGCCAAGGACATTGTCAGTTTTATAGATCTCATTATTACAGTGTTCCCTATGCGGTAAAACTGACCTGCTACCCCCACATTTATATTGTTTTTCTTGCGTTTTAATATTTTTTTTAAAAAAGTTTAAAAAAAATAATTAATTCTTTGCATTGCCATATCCTGAACCCATGTGTTTAAGTCAGAGCTGTGTAAAGGCTGATATTTTTTTGGGCATGATCTGAAGTTTTTATTGATATCTTGGAGTGTGCATGACTTTCTGATCCCTTTTAATGCAATTTTTTTTGGAGGTGAAGCAACGAAAAAACAATGAAATCGCGAATTTGATTACCATATTTTTCAGACTACAAGATGCACTCTTGCGCCCCCCCCCCCCCCCCCCCAAAAAAAAGGGGGGGGGGAGAAGAGACAGTGCGTCTTGTTTGGATGCTAATGACCGCTTTCATTATGGAAAAAAAAGAAATTATTAATTTTCCTCCTCCAAATCCTAGGTGTGTTTTATAGTCTGATTAATCTTATAGTCTGAAAAGATGATAATTACACTTACCGGTAATTGGATTTTTCATTTAGCCTCCACAACAGCACTAAGCAGGAGGATTAACAAGGAAAACAACAATTAGAGGGACCACAGTAATATGGGCAAATCTGGGCAAAGGAAGCAGAGGCACCTTCTGCCCAGGAGGTTGATATTGCTCTTGTTGAATGAGCTTTCAGATTCAAAAGGAGGAGGGACACCCTTTTCCCTGTAAGTCATGGCAATAGTCATTTTAATCCAACGGGAAATAGCTATTTTTGAAGCCCCCTGACCTTTGTTCTGCCCTGCATATTGAATTAGAAGGCGATCAGACTTTCTTATTGGTCTAGTAGCTTCCAGGTAGGCCAAGACATCTCCTGACGTCCAAGTTGTGGAACCTAATCTTTCTGGCCACAGGCTAAGTCTGACAGAGAAAAGGTAAAGAGATTTCTTGTTGGCAATGAAAATTTGTAAAATACTTTTGTCAAAAAAGGTTCATATTTTAAAATTATTCTGTCATCCAGGATGGTTAAATAGGGCGGTCTACAAGATAAGGCCTGGATCTCCCCCACTCTCCTAGACTAGGTAATAGCAATCAGGAAAGCCGTTTTTTAGGGAGAGTCACCTAAGAGGGATCTCATTAAGGCCTCTTTCACATGACCGTATGGCTTTTTCAGTGTTTTGCGGTCCGTTTTTCACAGATCAGTTCCGCTTTTTTGTTTCCGTTGCGTTCCCGTTCTGTTTTTCCTATGGCATATACAGTAATTACATAGAAAAAATTGGGCTGGGCATAAAATTTTCAAAAGATGGTTCCGCAAAAACAGAACGGATACGGAAGACGTACGGATGCATTTCTGTATGTGTTCCTTTTTTTGCGGACCCCTTGACTTCAATGGAACCACGGAACGTGATTTGCGGGCAATAATAGGACATGTTCTATCTTTCAACGGAACGGAAAAACAGAAATGGAATGCATACGAAGTGCATTCCTTTTTTTTGCGGAGCCATTGAAATTAATGGTTCCATATACAGAACGCAAAAGACGGCCTGTAAAACGAAAAAAATAAAATAAAAAACGGTCGTGTGAAAGAGGCCTAAGAGGTTTAAAAGGAGGATCCATGAGTACTGAGAGCACCGGATTAAGGTCCCAAGGAGGTACAGTGCATCTAACTGCTGGATTTGATCTACAGGGTGGGCCATTTATTATGGATACACCTTAATAAAATGGGAATGGTTGGTGATATTAACTTCCTGTTTGTGGCACATTAGTATATGTGAGGGGGGAAACTTTTCAAGATGGGTGGTGACCATGGCGGCCATTTTGAAGTTGGCCATTTTGAATCCAACTTTTGTTTTTTCAATAGGAAGAGGGTCATGTGACACATCAAACTTATTGGGAATTTCACACGAAAAATAATGGTGTGCTTGGTTTTCTCAAAGTTTTTATTGAGGTTTTCAAATAAAGTAGATATGACATATAGAAAAACAGCATACAACAATGTCTCACAATGGTATGAACAGCAAAGATCAGCCTCCAAGAACAAGAGGCAGTAAGGTATATCTTTCCACATGAAAAGTCACAATAAACATGAGCCAGTACATGAGTAAAAGAAGCAAATTGAATATGCGGGACAGAGAAAGCAATAGGGGTCCAACCCCAACAAGTCTTACACTCAACAGAAGGGGGGGCACAAAACGAAAGACCAAGCACGAAGAAGAAAGGAGCAGGGGAAGCGGGGGGCGGGGAAGGGCGGGGTAATACACATATACGTCACAGACGGGCATTACGAAACTCATCTGACCCCCAGAAAGTTTCCCATGGACCCCAGGTGTGAGCAAATCGAGAAGTGTCCAGGGGGGAGACGCAGATAAGATCCTCCATCCGCTGATGTAGAGCAATTTCCTCGAACCACTCCTCCGGGGAAGGAGGTGTAGGTGACTTCCAGTGGCGAGGAATGACCGTTTTTGAAGCCTGCAACATATACTTAAAGGGATTCTGTCACCTCTCATAACCCAAATTCGGATTTTAAACCAGTCATGCTCCACAGCTTACCTTGAATCGGCTGTGCTGTTCTATATTGTAATCCGTCCAGTAGTTTTGCAGAAAAACGACTTATAATTATGCAAATTAACCCTGAAGGTGCCCAGAGGGGCGTTATGTTCCCCTTTGTGTGCCCAGTAACGCCCCTCTTACAGTGCCCAAAACGCCTTCCTCCACAATCACTAACCGCCCACAGAGTCTCATCCCTCTCCTCCCCCTCCCTGACGGCCGAGCGAAGGCTCGCGCAGACTCAGTACCCACTGAGGGCTGCGCCAGTGCGATTTGCTGGAGACTGAGGGAAGAGCGAGCATCGAACGTCACTGGGCTCGGCGCATGCCCAGTGACGACGATGAAGCTCCTGCCCTCAGTCTCCAGCAAATCGCACTGGCGCAGCCCTCAGCACAGCCGATTCAAGGTAAGCTGTGGAGCATGACTGGTTTAAAATCTGAATTTGTGTTATGAGAGGTGACAGAATCCCTTTAAGGAGCGAGACTTTAAAGGCAGGAATAGTCAAATCAAAAATAAACAATAGGAGTGATTCAGGGGTGTTGGGGGATGGGAATTCCCGTTACTTCCCGCACAATGCGATGCACAAAGTTCCAATAAGGTCGCAGGATGGTACAGTGCCACCAAATGTGTAACAATGTGCCTTCATCAGCGTGACACCTCCAGCATCGATCCGAAACAGACGGAAACCATTTGTGAAGCAATGACGGCACTCTGTACCATCTAGAAAGAACTTTATAATTTGTTTCCTGCGCCTTAGTGGAAATTACAGCTTTATGAGAAAGAAGGAAAGCTAGTTTCCATTGAGAAGCGGTGAGGCCATTCCCTAGGTCACGGTCCCAGGCGTGACAGAAGGAAGGGAGTTGGTTAGAAGTCTGGAGAGTAAGCAGGTTATAAAATGGTAGAAATATACCGGAATATCGCGGAGGGAGCTAAGCACATCTGTTCAAACACTGTAAGGCTCCTGCTCAAGGTGTGGGTGGAACGTACAGAAGAGTAAAAATGTTGGAGTTGTAAATACTCAAACCTATGTCTGGGGCGTATATGGGAAGGCTCCATCAGTTGTCCTAAGGACTTCAGGCCTGAGGTCGTAAGGACATCACAGAACCGAAGGGGGCGTAATTTGGTACCAGTCAAGAAGGGTCCAGAGGAGTGTCCTGGGCGGAAGGCCAGGTGATCAGTGATCGGCGTCAGGGGGCCAGTTGTGTCAATGAGAAGTGTATGACTGGCTGTAAAAGACAGCGGGGGGCATTAAAGTTAGACGTGCCAAATAACCAAGGAAGGACCGCGAGCGCGTATGAGGAGGAGCTGCGTGCTATATGGACCCACGATTTGTTAGACTCCGATCGTAACATATCCAGAAGTCTGGTGTACACCACAGAGTAATAGTATAGCTTACAGTCCGGCAAACCAACGCCCCCCAGCTCTTTAGACTGAGTCAAGACATCCCATTTTATCCGTGGTCTGCCCGGGGCCCATACAAATCGCGTAAAGCAGCGTCGTATTTGCGGCCAGAAAGTGAGCGGTAGCCGAATGGGTATAGTCTGCAGGAGGTAGAGCAGTTTGGGTAATAAGTTCATCTTCAAGATACTGACTCTGCCAAACCAAGAGAAGTCCCGGCGATGCCAGGAGTCTAAGTCTTTCCGGAAACTTCGCAAAAAGTGGGGCAAAAAGTTTAACTTAAAAAAGCGCGGATAAGTCCGTTGAGAGTTTAACACCCAGGTATTTAATTCCCGCCGGTGGCCACTTGAATGGGAACGAGGATTTAAGCGACGAGACTAACGTTTGAGGTAGGGATATGTTCAGTGCGTCAGATTTGGTCATGTTGATTTTTAAGTTCGTCCATTTACCGAAAAGTGCAACCTCACGAAGTAGGGACGGGAGGGCGACGTGGGGGTTAGTGATGTATAACAAAAGGTCATCCGCAAAGGCCGCGCACCCCAGATATGTCCGGGTTGGCACGGATCGCAGAAAGGAGATGTTCCATCAACAAAACATACAGAAGAGGAGATAAGGGACATCCTTGGCGCGTGCCATTGCGGATTAAAAAAAAAGGAGGGGAGAGGGTACTATTAATTTTAACCCTAGCAGAAGGCTGGTGGTAAAGACTAAGTATTTTCCCAAGAAAAGTTTGGCCCAGGCCCAATTTGGAAAGGACAGAGCGAAGAGAATGCCAAGATATATGATCGAAGGCTTTCTCCGCATCTAGGGACAAAATCATAAGGGGGGTATTGGAGACCTTTGCATGGTGAATAATATCTAACGTCCAAAGAGTGTTGTCGCGAGCCTCCCTCCCCGGGACGAAACCCACTTGGTCATGGTGTATCAGAGAAGGTAGAAAGGCGTTCAGTCTATTGGCTAGTATTTTGGCGTAGACTTAAGTCTACGTTTAAGGAAATGGGGCGGTAGCTGGTACACAAGTGGGGGTCCTTGTCAGGCTTAGGAATAACTGCAATGTGGGCCATAGTGGACTGGGAGGGAAAGGGACATTGAGGAGATACCGCATTGAATACCCTCACCAGAAAGGGAGCAAGGATAGTGGAAAAAGATTTAAAGAAACCAGCGGTGAACCCATCAGGGCCCTGGCTCTTACCACCCGGGAGGGATTTAATCACTTCCTTCAGCTCATCCTCTGAGAAAGGCGACTCCAGGCTGGCAGCTTGTTCGGCAGACAGTGTGGGGCATCGACTCAGTGGGTAGGGAGACGCATCAGTTTCCCTGCCAGAAGAGCCGGGTAGATTATACAAAATCAGAATAAAAGGATTGAAAGGACGAGGAGATGTCCTCTGTCGTGTGTGACAATTGTCCGCGGGAATTCTTAACTGCTGGGATATGAGAAGCAGCAATGTGACCCCTGAGTGCCCTAGCCAACAAGCGGCCACACTTGGTGTGCTTGGTTTTAACATAACTTTATTCTTTCATGAGTTATTTTACAAGTCTCTTTGTTTACAGCCATTGACATGTCGCCGAGGTTAACAAGTGAGGAGCGGATAGAAATTGTGTTGATGTCTGGTGAACGCAGTAACCGGGTCATTGCAACAGATTTCAATGCAAGACACCCTACGAGACCACCCATCTCCCATGCTACAGTTAGCAAACTGCTTGCTAAGTTTTGTGAAACTGGTTCAGTGTTGGATTTACCAAAATGTGGAGGCATGAAATCTGTCTCTAATGAAGACACATCAGTGGCTGTCCTAGCTTCATTCAGCAAGAGCCCACAGCGTAGCACTCGCCGCATGTCACTGGAGAGTGGCATTAGTCGAACATCCCTTCGGCGGATATTAGCTACTCACAAATGGCACCCTTACAAACTCCAGCTACTGCAGCATCTCAACGAGGATGACCCAGATCGGCGCACTGAATTTGCAGAATAGGCAAAACAAAAATTGGAACAGGACCCTCAGTTTATGCAGAAGATTTTGTTCAGTGATGAGGCAAACTTTTATGTGAATAGTGAAGTTAGCAAACAAAACCACCGCTATTGGTCTGACACTGACCCACATTGGATAGATCCCTCCAAGACTGATGGTATGGTGTGGTATATGGGGTACAAAGATAGTGGGGCCATTCTTCATCAATGGAAACCTCAAGGCCACTGGATATGTGAAATTGCTACATGATGATGTGTTTCCCTCTTTATGCACTGAAGCTGGCACGTTCCCTGAGTTTTTCCAGCAAGATGGTGCACCACCACATTATGGGTGTCAGGTCCGAGCATTCCTAGATGAACAGTTTCCTGGAAAGTGGATTGGTCGTCGTGGGCCAGTTGAATGGCCCCCAAGGTCTCCCGATCTGACCCCCTTAGACTTTTATCTTTGCGGTCATCTGAAGGCAATTGTCTTTGCTGTGAAGATACGAGATGTGCAGCGCCTGAAACTACTGGAAGCCTGTGCTAGCATTTCTCCTGCGGTGTTGCTATCAGTGTGTGAAGAGTGGGAGAAGAGGGTTGCATTGACAATCCAACACAATGGGCAGCACATTGAACACATTTTATTAGTGGTCAGAAACGTGTAAATAACTCATGAAAGAATAAAGTTACGTTAAAACCAAGCACACCATTGTTTTTCTTGTGAAATTCCCAATAAGTTTGATGTGTCACATGACCCTCTTCCTATTGAAAAAACAAAAGTTGGATTCAAAATGGCCACCATGGTCACCACTCATCTTGAAAAGTTTCCCCCCTCACATATACTAATGTGCCACAAACAGGAAGTTAATATCACCAACCATTCCCATTTTATTAAGGTGTATCCATATAAATGGCCCACCCTGTATAAGCTCTCCAAAAAAAAAAAAAAAACATCTGACTAAACCTATTTCAGTCAACTTAACATCCATTAAGGCGATAAGGGCCGCCACCTGGACCTTTAGGGTACTAACCCTTAATCCATCTTCAATGCCCTTCTGCAGGAAGTTCAGAATTATTTGAATATCAGGAGATAAAGTGGGATTTCAAGAGTCCCCTACAAAAACGGAGGAAAGCATTCCAAGTTCTAAGATACATTTTTGACGTGATAGGTTTCACACTCTTCAGTAGGGTATTGATGACTGTATCCGAAAGTCCCATGGACTTTAAGATGGTTCATTCAACATCCAGGGTGCTAGACAACTGGCATACATCTGGATGCTGAGCCGGTCTTTGTAGGAGCAAGCAAAAATTCCCCTTTGAGAGACTCCACAAAAGTGGAAACCCTGTCCTTTTGGGCCAATAAGGAGCCATCAGAATCAACCAACAATTGTCTTCCATTACCTTTGTCAGAACCCTGGGAATCAGGGATATTGGGGGAAAGGCATACAACATCCCCACTGGCCACGGACCCGAAAATGCATCTACTCCGACTGGATTGTCCCTGTAGGATAGGGAATAGAACTGATCCACTTGCCTGTTTGCTCTTGAGGCAAAGAGGTCCAAAATTTGGGTCTCCCATCTGTTGCATAACTCGAGAAATATCTTCTTGTTTAAAGACCTCTCCTGACTTTAGACTCCTCCTGCTCAGAAAATCTGCCAGGGTATTTTCTCTTCCTTTTGATCAACCGCTGAGATTGAATTTGTGTGTTTTTGAGCCCATAAAAAAAGCTGGAATGCCATCTGACAGATTCCTGCTCCTTGTGCCCCCCTGCTTGTTTATATAGGCTACTGTGGCCCTGTTGTCCGACAGAATTTTGACATCCCTCCAACAGGCCATTGGAAGAAAGGCTCTCGGGGCTAGAAAAAAAAAAACTTAAAAGTTCCTTAGGAGTTTGAGGATAGCAGGAGGAGACTCAGACTCCCTGGACTAGCTGATCCCCATAATGGGCCCCCCAGCCTGACCCGCTTGCGTCTATTGTTATGATCATTTGATCTGCCCATCTCCATTGAACTCCCTGGTTCAGATCGTCTGGATCTAACCACCACTTTAGAAAATAAGCTCTTGTTCCAGGCGGTTAAGAGAAAATACTGCAAAACTCTTCTCTGAAACGGAGCCCACATGACTGCAGGTATGGTTGAGGTCATTAGGCCTAAAACTACCATTATGTCCCTGAAGGACACTTTCAGATGTGACCAGAAAGTTGATATCCCTCATTATTACCTGCATCTTCTGATCCAGAAGAAAAAGACTTCATAAAAAGGTGAGAGTCCAGAAGAATTCCTAGGAAAAAAAATCTTCCTGTAGCTGGGGGACAAATCCGACTTCTCTAGATTTAGTTTCCAACCTAGGGACTGAAAGACGTCTGACCATTTGTAAATTCTTGAGTAGAATTTCCGGAGAATCGTCTGCAATAAGAAAATCGTCCAGATATGGAATGAACAGGATCTCTTTTTGATGAAGAAATCCTGAATACTCCGCCATGAGCTTCGTAAAAACTCTGGGAGCAGATGACAGACCAAAAGGGAGGGCTTGAAATTGCCAAACGTAGATACTTCTGATAATCTGTGTTTGGGGACATGGTAGTAAGTGTCCGCCAAGTCTAGCGTTACCATATAACAGTCCTAGGGTAGTAGGCTGATTGTTGACTTGACAGTCTCCATCTTGATTTTTTTTGTAAGCGATAGGTTTGTTGAGACCCTTCAGGTTTATTATGGCTCCGAATGTACCAGTTATTTTTTATTGGGAAAATTGGGGAGTAAAATCCTTTCCCTCTCTGGTCTAGTGGTACTGGAACAATGACCTTTTTCTAGTATTGTCAGAATTTGTGACTCTAGACGATATGGTCTTTCTTCATTTATTTTTTTATTTTGAAATATTTTCCCCCGTTGGAAACAAGTTTTCTTAACCTTCCACCCCACGAGTCCCTGGCATCATTGATAAGGCTGTTTTGAAGACTTGACCTGGTTAAACAGGGAAACCTCTGCTTTTTGTGGTCTGCCAGGAGCCTGAACTCTCCTTTTTCTGATCCAGCCTACCCTTTCTTTGGTTATGAAAGCACTGGTGTTGCGAAAAACCTAAACTCTCCTGGGAAACCTTTCTTTCGATCAGATACTTTATCTAAAATATCATCTAGTACTGACCCAAAGAGTGTCACCTTCACAGAGAATACTACACAGTTTGCTTTTAGAAGTATTGCCCCTGATCACAATCTCGAGTAGATCTTCTGGCGGAATTTGAAAGGGCCACAGAACTGGTAGAGTTTTACTACAGCGGCCAAAGCATCCGATTGAAAAAGTAGCCTTAGAACTGGCAGGGAGGATAAAATATCTTCTCTGGGTGTTCCTGAAACTAAATCTTCTAGTTGAGATAACCATAAGGAAAGGGTCCTGGCAGTGTAAGTGGCTGCAATGCTGGGTCTCAACATGGAAGTGCAGGTCTCCCAAGATCTTTTAAGAAGCGATTCACGTTTTTTAGCCGTAGAATCTCTCATAAGACCTACATCTCCAAAAAGGTAAGGAGGACTTCTTAGAGATTCTTGCTATAGGGGCATCAACCCTCTGAGTTTTATCCCAGTGGACAGAATTTGATTCAATAAAGGGATATTTTGTTTAAAAACTCTTGAGACTCCTGATCTCTTTTCTGGACTCTCCACTCATCCGCAGTTAGTTTTTTTCATACTTTCATGAATGGGAAAAACTTTTTTTTTTCCTATCACCAAGACCTCAACATTTGGTCCGGAATGGAATGGGTTTCTCTGGATTCTTCAATATTTATGGTAGCCCTGATAGGACATAAAGATGGTTTCTTCTGACGAGTCTGGTAGACCCTTGTGTTCTGTGGAAGAAACAGAGTCTGATTCTGATGTAATTTCACCGTCATCCAGGTCAAAATCCATATCAAAGTGCGGTTCAGGATTAGATCTTGAGGTAGAGGGTTTTTGAGGGAAAACCGCCATTTTTGCTTCAATGGTGGAGCTCACTTCCTCTGATATTAGACAATATTTTCGGTACATTTCTGACAAAGTGGCTTTTCAACATGTCCGGCGCCATCTTCAAAGTGTGGATTTTTGTCATAAATCACCAAGATTTGTATGGCCCATAAGACAATTCTGCAGCATGATTCTTTAGAACGCAGAAAAGGGCCAAACCTAGAAACCTATGAATAAATTGACACTTGGGTGTTGTCGCACATTGTACATAGGAGCAGTATTATAGTAGTTATATTCTTGTACATAGGAGCAGTATTATAGTAGTTATATTCTTGTACATAGGAGCAGTATTATAGTAGTTATACAGGGAGTGCAGAATTATTAGGCAAGTTGTATTTTTGAGGATTAATTTTATTATTGAACAACCACCATGTTCTCAATGAACCCAAAAAACTCATTAATATCAAAGCTGAATATTTTTGGAAGTAGTTTTTAGTTTGTTTTTAGTTTTAGCTATTTTAGGGGGATATCTGTGTGTGCAGGTGACTATTACTGTGCATAATTATTAGGCAACTTAACAAAAAACAAATATATACCCATTTCAATTATTAATTTTTACCAGTGAAACCAATATAACATCTCAACATTCACAAATATACATTTCTGACATTCAAAAACAAAACAAAAACAAATCAGTGACCAATATAGCCACCTTTCTTTGCAAGGACACTCAAAAGCCTGCCATCCATGGATTCTGTCAGTGTTTTGATCTGTTCACCATCAACATTGCGTGCAGCAGCAACCACAGCCTCCCAGACACTGTTCAGAGAGGTGTACTGTTTTCCCTCCTTGTAAATCTCACATTTGATGATGGACCACAGGTTCTCAATGGGGTTCAGATCAGGTGAACAAGGAGGCCATGTCATTAGATTTTCTTCTTTTATACCCTTTCTTGCCAGCCACGCTGTGGAGTACTTGGACGCGTGTGATGGAGCATTGTCCTGCATGAAAATCATGTTTTTCTTGAAGGATGCAGACTTCTTCCTGTACCACTGCTTGAAGAAGGTGTCTTCCAGAAACTGGCAGTAGGACTGGGAGTTGAGCTTGACTCCATCCTCAACCCGAAAAGGCCCCACAAGCTCATCTTTGATGATACCAGCCCAAACCACTACTCCACCTCCACCTTGCTGGCGTCTGAGTCGGACTGGAGCTCTCTGCCCTTTACCAATCCAGCCACGGGCCCATCCATCTGGCCCATCAAGACTCACTCATTTCATCAGTCCATAAAACCTTAGAAAAATCAGTCTTGAGATATTTCTTGGCCCAGTCTTGACGTTTCAGCTTGTGTGTCTTGTTCAGTGGTGGTCGTCTTTCAGCCTTTCTTACCTTGGCCATGTCTCTGAGTATTGCACACCTTGTGCTTTTGGGCACTCCAGTGATGTTGCAGCTCTGAAATATGGGCAAACTGGTGGCAAGTGGCATCTGCACGCTTGACTTTTCTCAGTTCATGGGCAGTTATTTTGCGCCTTGGTTTTTCCACACGCTTCTTGCGACCCTGTTGACTATTTTGAATGAAACGCTTGATTGTTCGATGATCACGCTTCAGAAGCTTTGCAATTTTAAGAGTGCTGCATCCCTCTGCAAGATATCTCACTATTTTTGACTTTTCTGAGCCTGTCAAGTCCTTCTTTTGACCCATTTTGCCAAAGGAAAGGAAGTTGCCTAATAATTATGCACACCTGATATAGGGTGTTGATGTCATTAGACCACACCCCTTCTCATTACAGAGATGCACATCACCTAATATGCTTAATTGGTAGTAGGCTTTCGAGCCTATACAGCTTGGAGTAAGACAACATGCATAAAGAGGATGATGTGGTCAAAATACTCATTTGCCTAATAATTCTGCACGCAGTGTATTCTTGTACATAGGAGCAGTATTATAGTAGTTATATTCTTGTACATAGGAGCAGTATTATAGTAGTTATATTCTTGTACATAGGAGGCAGTATTATAGTAGTTATATTCTTGTACATAGGAAGCAGTATTATAGTAGTTATATTCTTGTACATAGGAGGCAGTATTATAGTAGTTATATTCTTGTACATAGGGGGCAGTATTATAGTAGTTATATTCTTGTACATAGGAGGCAGTATTATAGTAGTTATATACTTGTACATAGGAGCAGTAATATAGTAGTTATATTTTTGTACATAGGAGGCAGTATTATAGTAGTTATATTCTTGTACATAGGAGCAGTATTATAGTAGTTATATTCTTGTACATAGGAGCAGTATTATAGTAGTTATATTCTTGTACATAGGAGCAGTATTATAGTAGTTATATTCCTGTACATAGGAGCAGTATTCTAGTAGTTATATTTTTGTACATAGGGGGCAGTATTATATTAATTGTAGTAGAACTAGAAACTACTTACAATCGCTTCTCGGTGACAGGCTGTCACTCCATCTCTGGCTAGTATCTTCTGACTCAGTGTCTAGCTGGCTGCTGCTGTCACATCTATGAGACATCATGGTCCTGGGAAAAATCAATAAGATAGGTATACAAAATTAAACAAAAATAGAAATAGTCACTAAGATATAATACAATAGCAGCAGAATAAATCTAATTCTGAATGCAATGTATTCTACAGAGCATCAGTCTTGCCCATTATTGAGTAGACATAATGCAATCCTACAAACGCTCAGATGTGAGAAGTACGGTAATACATCTGTATGGATTCTAAGCCTTTGTATGTTAGCAATATTTCAGTGCGGTAACAAGTAGGATCAGACTACATGTGTTAGTTTGTAGTCTGTAACCATGGAAACACATAGGTTAGCAGAGGAACTGTTCACACAACATGGTAGAAAACTATTTGCAAGTGTTTGACATTTCTATGTAACTACACACGACACTCATTGTATTACCTGCTGGGAGGCGCCAGCCTCAGGACTCTGTACAGCTCTGCAGTGCTTGGGCTCATAAGATCTGCAGACCCTTTGTGCAGTTTGCTGGCACGGGACTGACTGGGCGTAAACTGTTTGGCATTATGGGAGGTGCCTTTTGGCTTGTCCGCAGCTATGGATACAGAGAATACATAATCAGTGGACCCATTATAGAAAATGTTATGATCTGCTGGTAGTCACACCAGAGCTTCTGAAGTAACTTTGAAAATACTGTGCTTTATTTTAATTGTACTGACTGAGTTGCAGGTTTCTTCTCCATTCAGGTCTAAAGCAAAGTCTGGGGAAAGTTGCTGGTTCCTCCTACTAGGGAGAAGTGCATTGTGGGAAATTACTCAGAGCTAAGCCATTAGGTCACATGTCTGACAACAGGTGGAGATAAACTGCTGTCTGTTTCTATAAAAATTGCACAGAACTCAAAGCAGCTTTGGATGTGAATGGAGTAAAGCCCAAGTAACTTAAAACTCAGTGTAATAGCTAAGCCAGCCCCCCTTCTGCATCTCTGCTTAGCCGGACCCCTTTTCTGTTATGACTGATGGAATTGCACCTAGCCACACAGCCTGCCCCCTTCAGGCAAGTCACTAGAGGGGCGTGCCGAGAAGCTTCCTTTCTTTGTTTGAACCAAGCTGGAGGCACAGTGTGACCGGCGCTTGTAGCAGGACATCAGGGGGATCTAGGTTACCCAATGTATATTAGTAAATGTGCTCAATTTTAAATTCCTGGGCTCTAAAAGAACACCGAAAATAAAAGGTACTTACAAAGCGCAGACCATGGTGGAGTCTTCTTCCATGGAGGAGTCCCAAGACCAGGAGTCATATTCAAAAATTGCTGCTTCATGAAAAGAGCCTGATCGTCCTTGAACTGGAGACGCTGTGCAAGACATTAGTCACTAATGAATGCATAGACTTGCTGGTATGTGGAAGACCTACCAAAACCCACCACATCATGTAGTTTTTGTGGGATTGTTTACTTACTTTCCATCATAAGACTAGCTTATCACAATATGACGTGAAGTAAAGTTTAGAGACCAGTGTCCTAGCTCCGTCCCCTTATCCGTAGCGTTAGGCTAAGTCTACACAACAACATTTGTCGCACGACATTTTGTTGCACTAATGTCGCGCGTCAATTTTTATAATGGCAGTCTATGGTGTCGCACTGCAACATGCTGCGACGCAACAGTCGCAGAAAATCCATTCGAGATGGATCTTTCTGCGACTGTTGCGTCGCAGTCGCAGCATGTTGCAGTGCGACACCATAGACTGCCATTATAAAAATGGACGCGCGACATTAGTGCAACAAAATGTCGTGCGACAAATGTTGCAGTGTAGTTGTGCCTTATCTGTCGCGTGACAAAGGTCATAGTGTAGACGTAGCCTTACAGGAGTAATAATGCTGAAGTTACCTCTCTACCCAGTCGGATAGCTGCCTCCGTGAACTTCTCCCGCTCATCCTGAAAGGCCATCTTCTGCTCCTCAAAGGCCTCCCGGTCTTGTTGTAATCTCAGCTGTTCTTCTAAAAAGTAGGCATCCCACAGAGGGGATTGCTGACCCTCACCCGGCTGAGGAACCAAGTGGTCCTGTGCAAGACATGGATAAAACAACCTTCAACAGGAGTCACCCAACTATTTTTTTTAAATCAGATAATTTTTATTAAGGTTTTGTAAAGAACATTTTAGTGTTCTAATAACCTATCCCTTCACCCACCCTCTCCCTCCCATCGCCCCTTCAGTCCTGCAACCATTTAAAGTCCAGAATTTATCTCCACGGTGAATCTTGTGATACCATACATCAGTTACACATCTCCTCCCGCATGTCCCATACAATCACAGGTCTCCAATTTGTCATTTTCTGGCCTCAGTCACATTTCTCACACCAGTCGTACAGTTATCATCCATACCTCCCGACTTCAGTGACTAGTCTAGCTTACAGTAGTATTTGTTCATCTTACTATTGTACTCAAATAATGTTCTAGTATTTTAACCACGAGGACCATATTATCTCAAACTTTTTAATCGAGCCTCTCTTCTGGTAGACATATCTTTCTAACCTTATCAAGGTATGTACCCTATTTATTAGTTCTTGTAGTGTTGGCAGTTGTGGATCAATCCAGTGTTGTGAGTAGTATAGGGACCCATGTCTCGTCAAACTCAAAGTGACAGGTGCCCCGCCTCTTTTCTCGCCATAACTGCCCATTTTTCTCCCCTCGCCGCCCCAAACCACGCCTAAATGCCTCCCACTTTGATATGATTTTCCTATCATTTTATATGGTTTAATATAAAATCGATATTAAATGATAAGCTTTTTATATCACTTTATAAGTCCTTATCAAATGATAAGCTTTTATTAACACTTTATATCCCATTTATAACATTTTGATACGTTTTATAGCACTTTTATGTCATTTTGTGATTTGATATAACTTTGATATGCCTTTTATATATTGGCATGCCAGGACATGTCCAAAAGACATATGCTACACCCAGTTCAATCTACCCCCATTGTGAGTGCCTGAGTGTAATTTAACTCCCACCACCACACTGAATTTGAATTAAAAACCTGAAATGTCACTCCTGCTATAAATGTACATTTTTCCCCACAGGTCCACAAGCGTACAGAAGATTGAAACTTCATTTCCTACAAGACCACATACATGAGTATCAGGCCAGCAGCTGTGTCAACCTTAGAGGTGTTAATTTTCTCAGGATCTGTCTATAGCATAGTTAACACAGAAACTACTGGTATCGTTTCAACAGCTGAGGCAAACACTATGCAGTATCTATCCATATTTTTATAGCATCTCTTTTCAGGAAACAAAATGATTGTGATTGGTTGTATCACAGCCACCACCTATTGCAGATGCTAATGTTAAGAAAACCCAAGCAGAATATGTATGTGAATATAATATATATATATATATATATATATATATATATATATATATATATATATATATATATACACACATATATACACACACACACGTGGGCAGATCACCACAGGGTATAATCATTTGACATTGAGGCTCTGCAAGAAAACTTATTTCAAGGTAAGAGTATCGCTATATTAGCCTTTTTTACTATTTTTAACATGCCTGTTTTAAATTCTTTATTGATGCAATATAACACACAACATTTGACTAATTTCTCTGCGATTATTACGCCTGGTCGTGTCTTGCATTTATCCATGTATCTATCCTAGCTATAGAACTTTCCATCTACTGTATCTATATCTATGTATCTAACCATCTATATAACTTAATTATGATGCTAACACAAGATGACACAAATGAGTTGGCTAACCATAAAACTAGTGAACACTTCACTTACTTATGTGTTGTACAACCTCAATACTTTTAGGGCTCATGCACACGACAGTATGGCTTTCAGTGTTTTGCTTTTTTTACGGATCCGTTGTTCCGTTTTTTGTTTCCATTGTGTTTCCGTTTTTCCGTATGCCGTATACAGTAATTACATAGAAAAAATTGGGCTGGGCATAACATTTTCAATAGATGGTTCAGCAAAAACGGAACGGATACGGAAGACATACGGATGCATTTCCGTATGTGTTCCGTCTTTTTTGCGGACCCATTGACTTGAATGGAGCCAAGCACCGTGATTTGCGGACAATAGGACATGTTCTATCTTTTCACGGTACGGAAATACTGAAACGGAATGCACATGGAGACACTTCAGTATTTTTTGCTGAACCATTGAAATGAATGGTTCAGTATATGTTCCGCATACTGAACTCAAAAAACGTCCAGTATACTGAACGCAAAATACTGTCATGTGCATGAGCTCCTAAGGTCTACCTGCTCCCTCTGCACCCTTTCGCAGACAGATAATGGCGAGCTGCATGGTTATAAAGGGAAAATAATAGCATTCTGAATACAGAATGCATAGTAAACTAGCGCTGGAGGGGTTAAAAATAAAAAATTATTTAACTCACCTTAGTCCACTTGATCGTGTAGCCCGGCATCTCCTTCTGTCTCCTTTACTGAACAGGACCTGTGGTGAGCATTCATTACAGGTCAAGGACCTTTGGTGATGTCACTCCGGTCATCACATGATCTTTTACCATGGTGATGGATCATGTGATGACCGGAGTGACGTCACCAAAGGTCCTTGACCTGTAATGAATGCTCACCACAGGTCCTGTTCAGCAAAGGAGACAGAAGGAGATGCCGGGCTACACGATCAAGTGGACTAACGTGAGTTAAATTATTATTATTATTTTTTTTAACCCCTCCAGCGCTAGTTTACTATGCATTCTGTATTAAGAATGCTATTATTTTCCCTTATAACCATGTTATAAGGGGAAATAATACAATCTACAGAACACTGATCCCAAGCCCGAACTTCTGTGAAGAAGTTCAGGTTTGGGTACCAAACATGCGCGATTTTTCTCACGCGAGTGCAAAACACATTACAATGTTTTGCACTCGCGTGGAAAAATCGCGGGTGTTCCCGCAACGCACCCGCACATTTTACCGCAACGCCCGTGTGAACCCAGCCTTAGCCGATGGTGCAGAGGAGCTCGGCAGCCGTGCGTCTATTCACATGCCTTGCTTAGCTCCGTCCCCGGAGTCACCCAACTATAGTCTACCCACTGTTTCCACACAAGTTAGGGTCCATTCACTAATCAGTGTGAGTTTTGCGGATCCGCAAAACACAGAAACCGGCAGTGTGCGTTCCGCATTTCGCAGACAACACATCGCCAGCACTAATAGAATATGTCTATTCTTGTCCTCTATTTTTATTGGGATCGGAATTGCGGACCCGGAAGTGTTGGTCCACAATTCCGGAACCGGGCCCTACATCATGAGAAATGAATGGGTGAATGAAGCTTTAGGAGGTGGCAACGTGTATGTTTAAGTCCTGAGAAACCATCTCCTTGGCTTCATGTTTACCACAACCCATATTGACAAGCTTGAATTATGTACTAAGATCTCTATGTCCCTCCCAGACATCCTCCTAGGACTGCCCAATACTGTACTTCTCCGCCATGAACTATACAACTATGGTTCCTTTAGTTTGACGCCTTGCCTATAAACTTAAGTGTCTTATATGTGTAGGCCATTGCCATCTTCCTGCAAACTATAACATCTATCACTTTCCCCATCATCCCGCATCACCCCACCCATAACTCTGCCCCTCAGGTTGTAGAGCTCCATCCATACACCACCCCAAATACCTGTAGGAGCTGCTGCTGTTGACTTATCAGCTCCCGGCTCTGTTCTAGCTCTTCTTTAAGCTCTTCCACCTCCTTCTTCAGCTGGGTTAGTTCCTTGTCATGATCAGTCACACTTATCACATGAGTCACATCGGACTGTGCGGCTGTAGAGAACAGAAAAATAAGGTTAGATGAAAGCTTTAAACCGGTGGAAAGCGAGTTTTCTCATCTATGCGATTTATCTTCTCCAGTAGAGTCTTCACACCAGTTGGGGTAAGGGTGGTATGAATTTGGGACTAGGAAACAATTCATGGTGCCAGATTACATGACTGCTGATTGCTTCCATACAGAATATGTTGATTTACTTTATTTCAATAGTCTCCCTCACCTCGGGCTTCCAGTATCTCCACCAGCTGCTTGAGGCTGTTCCATTGCTTCCTTAGGATTCCTGTTAACCCAACATCTCCAACACGGTTGGGCCTTGTGCGTCCACCACCAACCCGCTTGTTTACTATGGGAGAATCCTGAAGAAAAGACACAAGGTGAAACTTAACATACACAAAAGAGAATGATTGCTTACAATGATATATGTATAGGTAGGCACCTTCACAGGAGGATGTTATGGGGGAAAAGGACAGCAGCCAACTTACTTCTGTAGTCACCCTGCCGAGTATGCCTTCATGTCTGCTGAGAACGGCCCGCACCTCTCTCCTCATCTGTTCATAGAATTTCTTCAAGTCAGCATTCTCTGACAGAACATCACGGACATTTCTCTCTGACGTCCCTGATGAGCGGAGCATGATTCGAGATTGCCCCTATAGGGGCAGAACTTCATCACCCAGAGGAGGAAAAAACAATATGGATGTATGTTACTAACAAGTCTAATATCCATGTAACATCTTAGTAACTCATCTTATTACAGTAACCCGGCTCCTGATCCTCCTATTACCCCTGTAACATCTTATTACAGTATCCCGGCTCCTGATCCTCTTATTACCCCTGTAACATCTTATTACAGTAACCCGGCTCCTGATCCTCCTATTACCCCTGTAACATCTTATTACAGTAACCCAGCTCCTGATCCTCTTATTACCCTGTAACATCTTATTACAGTATCCCGGCTCCTGATCCTCTTATTACCCCTGTAACATCTTATTACAGTAACCCGGCTCCTGATCCTCTTATTACCCTGTAACATCTTATTACAGTAACCCGGCTCCTGATCCTCTTATTACCCCTGTAATATCTTATTACAGTAACCCGGCTCCTGATCCTCCTATTACCCCTGTAACATCTTATTACAGTATCCCGGCTCCTGATCCTCTTATTACCCCTGTAACATCTTATTACAGTAACCCGGCTCCTGATCCTCCTATTACCCCTGTAACATCTTATTACAGTAACCCGGCTCCTGATCCTCTTATTACCCTGTAACATCTTATTACAGTATCCCGGCTCCTGATCCTCTTATTACCCCTGTAACATCTTATTACAGTAACCCGGCTCCTGATCCTCTTATTACCCTGTAACATCTTATTACAGTAACCCGGCTCCTGATCCTCTTATTACCCCTGTAATATCTTATTACAGTAACCTGGCTCCTGATCCTCTTATTACCCTGTAACATCTTATTACCCTGTAACCCGGCTCCTGATCCTCTTATTACCCTGTAACATCTTATTACCCTGTAACCCGGCCCCTGATCCTCTTATTACCCTGTAACATCTTATTACAGTAACCTGGCTCCTGATCCTCTTATTACCCCTGTAACATCTTATTACAGTAACCTGGCTCCTGATCCTCTTATTACCCCTGTAACATCTTATTACAGTAACCCGGCTCCTGATCCTCTTATTACCCCTGTAACATCTTATTATAGTAACCCGGCTCCTGATCCTCGTATTACCCTGTAACATCTTATTACAGTAACCCAGCTCCTGATCCTCTTATTACCCTGTAACATCTTATTACAGTAACCCGGCTCCTGATCCTCTTATTACCCCTGTAACATCTTATTACAGTAACCCGGCTCCTGATCCTCTTATTACCCCTGTAACATCTGATTACAGTAACCCGGCTCCTGATCCTCTTATTACCCTGTAACATCTGATTACAGTAACCCGGCTCCTGATCCTCTTATTACCCTGTAACATCTGATTACAGTAACCCGGCTCCTGATCCTCTTATTACCCTGTAACATCTTATTACAGTAACCCGACTCCTGATCCTCTTATTACCCTGTAACATCTTATTACAGTAACCCGACTCCTGATCCTCTTATTACCCTGTAACATCTTATTACAGTAACCCGGCTCCTGATCCTCTTATTACCCTGTAACATCTTATTACAGTAACCCGGCTCCTGATCCTCTTATTACCCCTGTAACATCTTATTACAGTAACCCGGCTCCTGAACCTCTTATTACCCCTGTAACATCTTATTACAGTAACCCGGCTCCTGATCCTCTTATTACCCTGTAACATCTTATTACAGTAACCCGGCTCCTGATCCTCTTATTACCCCTGTAACATCTTATTACAGTAACCTGGCTCCTGATCCTCTTATTACCCTGTAACATCTTATTACAGTAACCCGGCTCCTGATCCTCTTATTACCCCTGTAACATCTTATTACAGTAACCCGGCTCCTGATCCTCTTATTACCCCTGTAACATCTTATTACAGTAACCCGGCTCCTGATCCTCTTATTACCCTGTAACATCTTATTACAGTAACCCGGCTCCTGATCCTCTTATTACCCCTATAACATCTTATTACAGTAACCCGGCTCCTGATCCTCTTATTACCCTGTAACATCTTATTACAGTAACCCGGCTCCTGATCCTCTTATTACCCCTATAACATCTTATTACAGTAACCCGGCTCCTGATCCTCTTATTACCCCTGTAACATCTTATTACAGTAACCTGGCTCCTGATCCTCTTATTACCCCTGTAACATCTTATTACAGTAACCCGGCTCCTGATCCTCTTATTACCCCTGTAACATCTTATTACAGTAACCTGGCTCCTGATCCTCTTATTAACCCTGTAACATCTTATTACAGTAACCCGGCTCCTGATCCTCTTATTACAGTATACAAAGTACATTGAACCAGGGTTGGCTTTCTATCGCTCAGGGCAAGCAAGGCTTTTTGGCGCTTTCCTGGCACATAGCATCCAAAGGCACTTCATTCAAAACCCCAGATTATGCTGCTTTATAATCTATATCCTGTATTGAGCCCACAGAGATAACCACGCCGTAATATACAGCAACCATTATATAATAGTCAGTGAACTCTCTATGCAGCAAACACAGTCCAGCTACAATATTTCCATATACAAATGTGCACAAGCAAATAACCAAAGTCAACACAAGCAGTTTCCATAGACGTGCGGTACCATGAGGACTTTGCCCATTTATCAGTCTATGGTGTATTCTCCAATCCATGTAATGACGTATGACCCCCTGACCGTTTAAACACCCCTTACCAGTGCCGGTTGATTGTGAGCTCTTGGGGCAAAGTGCAGCTACAGTGATGTATAAAATTTGTCTCTCTCACACTTCTCTCCTTGGGGTCATCACCAGTATAAAACCACAGCAGGCAATGACGTTCATGGCCGCAGGCCGCCGTCAGCTGATATTTAACAATTACATCTAATTGCTGTGTAGGGAACAGCTGCCGAGAATTAACTATTGCTCTGCTGAAGTGAAATTAGGAGTCACCATACACAACGTTGGGGTAAATTCACACTTGCAGGTTTTCATCAGTTTTTTTATGCTTTTTTTTTTTTTTAATAAAAAAAAGAGAAAAAAGCCGTATCTGTCCTGGGACTACACAGTGATTTTGACTGCGGCAAAGTGTTGTTTTTAGCGATTTTAGGATCGAGGTTGTGGTAACCTGCGAGCCGCATTGCGACCCCATTCAGTGCACTGCCATATAGCAATTGCTGGTCGCACGGCAGCGATAATCACTGTGCACCTGATTTTGGCATAAAATGTTTTACTGGTAATCAAAAACAGTGGGAATCATTTATTTGGACAGTCAAATTTTGGCGTTTTTTTTCCGGAACCTTTTACGCTGGCGCTGCCACTGGAAGATACGCCTCATTTATGAGGGGGCGTGCGCCTCGTCATAAATTAGGTGCATCTTTGGTAGTCCTAAGGGGAGAGACTCATCAAACTGGTGTAAAGTAGAACTGGCTTAGTTCTCCATAGCAACCAATCAGATTCCTCCTTTCATTTTTCACAGCTCCTTTGGAAAATGAAAGGTGGAATCTGATTGGTTGCTATGGGAAACAGAGCCAGTTCTACTTTACACCAGTTTGATAAATGACCCCCTTGTGCTTGCGGGAAAGTCTACTCCAGCCCTTGGCTACCGTAGCTTTTTGGCAACTTTTACGCCTTTTTCCTGGCGCCCCCTCCACTCCCTCAACACTCTTTTGTGTCGAACCTGGCGTTAAAACGCCCTTGTCACACAGGCATTCAAAAAGTGGCAAAAAGAGGTTGTGCGACTATTTTACATCAAAAAGAAGTCTAAAACTTTTATAAATGAGTCCTGGTGCGAATATACCAATAAACCGCATGTGTGTTTTGCAGAGGCTGCCAGTATAAAGATGCCATAGAAACTGCTGGTGTTTTTTCACGCATTTTTTTCTGGCTGTTTTTAGTGGTGTTTTTTTTTTTTTTGTTGTTCAGGTTTTTTTTTTTTTACCCTATTGAGAAAGTTTTGATAAAAAATGCCTGAAAACATGCCAAAAGTTTGTGTTAAAAAAAACACCAGAGCGACAAAAAACACCACCAGGAAAAAACCTTTTGCCTGCTCTGCATTTCATATTTCCCGAAGACTTTCTGCTATTCACCTAAAGCTGGCATTTTTAATGAAAACACATAAAAAAAATAAAAAAAACATGAGAAACCGCTTAAAATTAAAATAATCTGCAGAAAAACACCACAAAATATCTACCGGTATGTGTGTTTTTGGACTATGGGTGTGTTCAGACGGTTTTAATAACTTTCCCCTGGTGACTCTGTTGCTGTGGACTCATAAACCTCTGCGGATGTCACTGTTATGGGGGCTCTGTGGATGTCACTGTTATGGGGGCACTGCGGATGTCACTGTTATGGAGCACTGTGGATGTCACTGTTATGGAGCACTGCGGATGTCACTGTTATGGGGGCACTGTGGATGTCACTGTTATGGGGGCACTGTGGATGTCACTGTTATGGGGGCACTGTGGATTACACTGTTATGGGGGCACTGCGGATGTCACTGTTATGGGGGCACTGCAGATGTCACTGTTATGGGGGCACTGCAGATGTCACTGTTATTGGGGCACTGCGGATGTCACTGTTATGGGGGCGCTGCGGATGTCTCTGTTATGGGGGCGCTGCGGATGTCACTGTTATGGGGGCACTGCGGATGTCACTGTTATGGGGCACTGCGGATGTCACTGTTATGGGGGCTCTGTGGATGTCACTGTTATGGGGGCACTTCGGATGTCACTGTTATGGGGCACTGCGGATGTCACTGTTATGGGGGCACTGCGGATGTCACTGTTATGGGGGCACTGCAGATGTCACTGTTATGGGGGGCACTGCGGATGTCACTGTTATGGGGGCACTGCGGATGTCTCTGTTATGGGGGCGCTGCGGATGTCACTGTTATGGGGGCACTGCGGATGTCACTGTTATGGGGCACTGCGGATGTCACTGTTATGGGGGCGCTGCGGATGTCACTGTTATGGGGGCACTGCGGATGTCACTGTTATGGGGGCTCTGCGGATGTCACTGCTATGGGGGCACTGCGGATGTCACTGCTATGGGGGCTCTGCGGATGTCACTGTTATGGGGGGGGCTGCGGATGTCACTGTTATGGGGGCACTGCGGATGTCACTGTTATGGGGGCACTGCGGATGTCTCTGTTATGGGGGCGCTGCGGATGTCACTGTTATGGGGGCACTGCGGATGTCACTGTTATGGGGCACTGCGGATGTCACTGTTATGGGGGCGCTGCGGATGTCACTGTTATGGGGGCACTGCGGATGTCACTGTTATGGGGGCTCTGCGGATGTCACTGCTATGGGGGCACTGCGGATGTCACTGCTATGGGGGCTCTGCGGATGTCACTGTTATGGGGGGCTGTGGATGTCACTGTTATGGGGGCACTGCGGATGTCACTGTTATGGGGGCACTGCGGATGTCTCTGTTATGGGGGCGCTGCGGATGTCACTGTTATGGGGGCACTGCGGATGTCACTGTTATGGGGCACTGCGGATGTCACTGTTATGGGGGCGCTGCGGATGTCACTGTTATGGGGGCACTGCGGATGTCACTGTTATGGGGGCTCTGCGGATGTCACTGCTATGGGGGCACTGCGGATGTCACTGCTATGGGGGCTCTGCGGATGTCACTGTTATGGGGGGGGCTGCGGATGTCACTGTTATGGGGGCACTGCGGATGTCACTGTTATGGGGGCACTGCGGATGTCACTGTTATGGGGGCACTGCGGATGTCACTGTTATGGGGGCACTGCGGATGTCACTGTTATGGGGGCACTGCGGATGTCACTGTTATGGAGGCGCTGCGGATGTCACTGTTATGGGGGGGCTGCGGATGTCACTGTTATGGGGGGCTGTGGATGTCACTGTTATGGGGGGCTGTGGATGTCACGTTATGGGGGCACTGCGAATGTCTCTGTTATGGGGGCACTGCGGATGTCCCTGTTATGGGGGCACTGTGGATGTCCCTGTTATGGGGGCACTGCGGATGTCACTGTTATGGGGGCTCTGTGGATGTCACTGTTATGGGGGCGCTGTGGATGTCACTGTTATGGGGGCGCTGTGGATGTCATTGTTATGGGGGCACTGTTACTTTAGGCTATATTCACACGACACTGATGAAAAACGGTTGTTAACACTGGTCACCGGTTCATTTTTCACAGACGCTTTTCTGCAAAACTCACGACCTGCGTTGTATGTGGACTGTCTGGCCGTGAAACTGGCAAAGTAGGACGTCTTATTTTTTAAAGGCTGGTATTGACGGTCCATTACAAATGGACGTATGATTACACCAATAGACTGTCGCTGGTTTCGTGTGGTGGTCGTTCTTCGCTGTCGTGTGAATAAGGCCTTATTACAGAATGGCTATTTACATCATTTCATGGTAATGGGCTGCGATTGTTTCTCATGAAGATCAGCGTGCACTAAGCATTTACGCCTACATTGCCAGTTATGAGGATCAGGCAATGTGGCACTGTCTGGAGGACTACAAGTCCCACAAGGCACAGTGGAGTGAAGACTTCTCAAACGAGTACACTTAGCCACCAATCAGGTAAGAGCTTTCATTTTCTAAAAGACTGTACTTGAATGAGAGCGGACATATGATTGGTTGCTTCCGTCACGTCCTGCCTACGTGCTGAGCACCCTCCCAGTCCTGAGCGTCCTCCCAGAATGCACCACGCGGTCACAAGATGGCGGCGCCCAGCGCTCGCTGTTGCCTTGGTAACATGCGGCCGTGGCTCAGCGGTGTGACTAGGCCGCGGGGTCTTTTTGTAGTAATTTCAGGGATTCTGGCCCGGTGTCACCATGCGGTACCGCTGCCTGATAACCAGATCTCTCCGTCCTCCACCGCCGTGCTATCCCAGCTGTCCCCCGGCCTCACCCTGCAGCCGGACTTCATCACTGCCGAGGAGGAGGCCGCACTGTGCCGGGAGCTGGAGCCCGTTCTGAGGAAGAAGCGATACGAGAGCGGCCATTGGGATGACGTGAGTGCGCAGCGTGTGTCCAGTGTCCGAGTGGGGCTATGCGCCATATTCCTTTAGATGTCGCTGTTCTGATCCTCACTAGGAGCGCTCTGAGTTTGGAGTGACAGGTCTGTCATCCAGATATCATGTTGGTATGAATACCGTGCATGTGAAGTTAACCACCATGTTTTCAGGCGCAAAAAAGGGGGCGTGAGCCGCGGGACTGATTTGCCACGTAAATGGCGCAAAGACGTTGTCTCGTTAACATGGCGCCCATGCATTTGGATGTATGTTGTGACCTCATCACGATCAGAGACTTGGGGAGTACCAGTACCCCCATTATCCTTGTCATGTCATCATCATCATCATGTCCTCCACCAGTCGCCTCCTGCACATCCATTGACGTCTCCGGTGGGCAGACTGGTGGTGGGTTTCCGTATCTGATGGAAATAACTGACCTCTTCTCCTCTTCCATCCCTGCAGGCGATCCATGGCTTCCGGGAGGTCGAGCGCCTGCACTGGTCCCCAGACTCCTCTGCCATCGTACAGAGGGTGAGAGAAAAGGCGTTCCCTACTGGAGAGACCCAGCTGTCCCAGGTCCATGTCCTAGACCTCCAGAAGGACGGGTATATCAAACCGCACGTGGACAGCATCAAGGTAAGGACGTCCATAGGCGCGGCGTTACTGCCGGGTCAGGAGGACGCAGCTAATCTGGTGTCTCCCTTACCAGTTCTGCGGTTCGACCATCGCCGGGATCTGCTTGTTATCCAGCAGTGTCATGCGCCTGGTGTCTGTGGATAACCCCGAGGAGCGTGCCGATCTGCTGCTGCCCAGACGGTGCCTGTACATAATGAGGTGAGTAGTACTGGTTTTATGGTGGGGACGCCCCATCGTTGGTTCTGAATGCCGGGGTCTGGTCACTTAATCCACGTCTCTCTGCTCCTCCAGAAAGGGGGTCATTTACAAAGACCAGCATTTTACGCCGCTCTTTGTCCCCCCCCCTGCGCCTAATTTGTGACGAGACTCAGGCCTCATCGTAAATTCGGTGCACCGCTGGCAGTCCTTGCACCTGGAGTGAAAACTACTACTGCCCCCTGACTGGCGTAAAAGATGTAAATGTACGATGCCCCGTCGCTTGTCGCTCCCTCTCCATTTCCAAGTGGCAAGCACAAAGTATTGGTCTTGCTGCTTTTTTTTACACCAAAAACTGGCGTAGCACCCATCGTAAATGACCCCCAGGCCTTGTACTAGAAAGACCTGGGATTTTACCTTTGGTCCTACAAGATGAATGTGTATAGAGTCCTCCTTGTGTGGACCACCACTGGTAGGTGATTGAGAAGACCACACGGTGTAGCATTCCCACATGCGTTTGCGAATGGCGGCACAATTTTGCTGGTAAATTGGGCATCCATTTGCCTAGGGGGGCCACCTGCACCATATGGTCTCACCCCAACTTCTTCCTCCTTCCATGCTCACTTCCCATTAAGGCCGGGTTCACGTCACCGTTTATTTTTCCGTTCTACTGATCCCTCCGAAGACCAGAAAAATGAAGAGAAACAACGGAGCCTTTACTTTAAGCATCCGTTACGCTCATTTCTGTCAGATCTGTTATTTTAGACAGAAAAAAGTCCTGCATGCGGGAATTGGCTAAAACAGGTGCTAAATGTGCATAACGGATGCTTAAAATACAGAAGAACGGAAAAATAAACGGTGATGTGAACCCGGCCTTACATGCATGCTTAGATTGGCCAAGTGTGCATGTGTATTTCCGCGGTGAGCAGGAGACTGGTATCTGCTGGACGTCCGCAGCAGCAGCGCATCTCCCTGCACAGTAAAGGATCCACCATGCCTGCTCCTCGTTTCCCCCGCCATATATATGGACGGTATTATATATTTTGTGTGTTTTTTTTCACTTTGTTGCTCACACTTTGGCACTTTCCATCTTAGTGGTGTCTCTCGCTACAAGTTTACCCATGAAATCCTGCGCGGCGAGGAATCCTTCTTCAATGGCGTGCCTGTGCCCCGAGAGCGCCGTATCTCCGTCATCTGCCGAAATCTTCCTGTGAGCTGATGGGGGTCAGGTTTACAGGTGCTGACATCGCTCGCTGAGGTCTTCACTTCTGACAGGGGAGGAGGATTGCGACTGACTGGAGGGTTTGCCTTGTGTACACTTATAGGAAGTCATTAAAGGGGTCGACTGATCAACAAGTGTCTGATCGGTGGGGGTCTGACAACAGGGGGGGGGGGGCCTGACACTCATGCATGTCCCATTACTGTCTTAATGGGACAATCCCTTTAAATTTTTGATTCTCATTATGGAATTGTGATGTCAATGAATAGATAAATCTGTCTAGTGCCATCTAGTGGAGCAGCACTCGCATTGCAGCGTGTTTTATCATATGTCTGCATTGATTTATTGTTATACTACCCAAGTGCCTCTTCTACACTCCATCAGCACACGGGCGCAGTGTGATCCTGCTACTGAATCAAGTCCCATAAGGTCTGATAATCGATATAATCAGTTGTACTGCATCAGTTTCATTTCCTCAGTGATTTTTATTAATGATCTGCAATGGAATAAATAAATAAGTTATTTGTACATAAATAGTTTTTTTTCTTCTATTTCTTCCCGGCTGCTAAAAGCAAAACTAGTTCTATAAGAAAACACGAGGGGAGGTTCATCCAAATGTCACCTCCACATCCATATTTTAATGGCGTGCGCGACAACAGGTCGGGATTCTGTCTGATTGCTCTGCCTAAGGTAAGGAGGTTCACTCGCCAAGTAGCTGGGACCCCATGACTTAGCCCTAAAGCTACACAGTCTTCTCCTGAGTCAGAATCACAAACCCTACAGAACAACTAATACCCAATAATTCAGTAAGCAAATAATCGACATTCTGCTCTCCTTCACACGTGAGTTTGGCAGTTTTTTTTTTTTTTAGCTAAAAAAAGCTGCATTTTTTAACATTGCGCATTTTTATGGTGTTTTTTTTTTTTTCTAAGAGTTTTTGTTCTGAACAAATTTCTTTTTTTTTTTTTTACACTCTACAAATGCCTAAAACGCAAATCAGATTCCCACGTGTTTTGTGTACAGATGTCTAAAATTAGCAAAAAATTATAGCAGATAAACCAAGAAATGCTATGGCCAAAAATAAAGTGCAGCGCAAGTGAAAAATGCAAAAAATAAAATAAAAAAATCCCACACCTGTTTGTTCTATGACTTAGGGTACTTTCACACTAGCGTTATTTTTTTTCCGGTATTGAAATCCGGTAAAGAGCCTCAATACCGGAAAAAAAAAACGCATCAGTTTTGTCCTAATGCATTCTGAATAAAAAGGAATCCGTTCAGTATGCATCGGGACGTCTTCCTTGTACGGTATTTGACTGGACAAAATACCGCAGCTTGCTGCAGTATTTTTTTTCTGGCCAAAATCCCGGAACACTACCGCACTTGCCAGATCCGGCATTAATTTTCATAGAGATGTATTAATGCCGGATCCGGTACCAAGTGTTCCGGAAAGTGCTGCGTTGCCGGATCCGGTTTTCCGGTCTGCGCCGGGACACAGGAGGAGCTATTTTCGCCTTTGATCTTTGAAAAAAATTAAATACCGGATCTGTGATACCGTTGCCAGAACTGCCTGCCGGATCCGAACAACGCTAGTGTGAAACTACCCTTACAGCTAACATCTGGAAGGCCCTGTTTTTTCAAATAAAAAATCACAGCCAAAAAAAGAAATCTGCGAAAATCGGCAAAAACACAAAAAACGGTTCAGGAGCTTCCCTCGGCCTGTCGGGGCGTATAGACATCATGGCGGGGGCGTGTGTGCGATCCCTGCCTCCTGTCCTGATGGACTGGAGCCGGCCGTACATTACATTGTCGGCGTGTCATGCTACGTTTTTCTCTTCAGCATCTTGAGAAATATCTATTCCTGTGCCTATCAGATCAAAGGAGAATCTTTATGGATATGCCATCATTTTTTGCTGGAACCCTCCTTTAATAATTGGCCGGGGGGAGGGGGGGGGGGAATTTCTTGCGCAGATTGAAGCACAGAGGTTTTTTGCATTGCAATCTGCGACTTTTTCCACGCTCACGCCAAGTCTACAAAAGTGGGCGGGGAACGTGGCAGGCCAGTCTCATTCATCATTTTCTCCGCCTGTTTTAGTTGTAGAAAATGGTCTAAATGTCAGACAGCAAGGAAACTGGGGTATGTTTAGAACCGGCGCCGAAATTCTGTAGAGGCAGATCCACCACCAACGCAGGGTTTTATTAAGACCAGCCAGTCTTAATAAATGACCCCCTATGTGTTTTACTTCTCCACCATTTTCAAAACCCGCTGCTTGTTGTCAGTGAATGTAGACATTCTGGTTTCCACCCAGAGGCTGAAAACCCATCCTCGTCATGTCTACTTCAGCCTGTTAGAAACGAGAGCTGTGATACACCGTCCCCAATGTGTGCTGGACATGATCAGGACAGGGTTTTTACCTTCTGGATGTAAATCAGAATGGGGCAACTCATAAAAAAGGGGGAGGAGTTGTCAGTAGCAGCAAAGCACGTCCTGACAGAAAGCAGAGATCTTGAAGATCATGAGAAATGAAGAGGCAAGTATTTTGACTGCAGAGCTTTCCATTATTCCTTTAAGATGGTATTGTACTGTGACCACCAAGTCCACCAGGTAGTTCTCCTATAGGGAATGATTGCAGTGCGGTCGTGTGGGCTTGTTGCTATTTTACCTGAGAATCTCAGGTGACTCCATGTGGCTGCGGAGCCCTAGCCTAAGTATGTCCGTGGGTTTTCAGAATCTACTTTTAGTCCCCTCGCTTTCCATCCCAGCCCCCGCTGCCAGAAGATTGGGGCAGGACAGAGTAAATTTCTAAAAAAAAAAAACAGATTCGTGGCTCTTCACCCTACACAGCCACATGCTGCGGCGGACAGCTTTTCCACTGTGTGCCACCGGTGACTGTCATCTAGAAAGGCGACGTCTTCATAGTGCGTGGGACGGCAGCAGGGTCCTCCGAATATCTTCTCCTCCAGAAGGGAAGGGAGGTCGCTCTTCTGCAGCAGCCGCGACAGCGTCAGGTCATGGTTTGTACGGGATCTGGAGCATCCGCCCCCGCAGTACTTGAACAGGACGGTCTCTTCAGAGTCGTATCCAAGTCCCAGGTCTCCGACTCGCAGCAACAGAGTCTTCAGGCGACACTCCCGCTCCTCTGTGCGAGGGCGTCCTGACTGCGCCAACCTTCTCCTGAAACGTGGACGGGGGCCACTGTCTGATAACAGTGAGAAGGGCCTGACATCTGTGGAGAGACATAAGTGCCACCATTAATGTAGGAAAATGACTCCAGTCAGGATTGTCATCAGTGTTTCCTGCCTGACACTCTACAGCCGTGATCTTCAACCTCCCGCTCTCCAGCTGTCACTAAACTACAACTCCTAATATGCACGTATAGGCTGCGGCTGTGCCAGGAGTTGCACCAGGTGGAAAAATAAAAGGCTTCCTTTCAGACTCCATGGTTGTTTTTTACAGCAGCAGGCAAGAGGTTGTGCACTATTTTCCACACCTCTCAGACTGGTGGGACCTGCATTGGTGATCATACTTACCTGATCCCCGACTCGTTGGTGATCATACTTACCTGATCCCCGGCTCGTTGGTGATCATACTTACCTCATCTCCGGCTCGTTGGTGATCATACTTACCTGATCCCCGGCTCGTTGGTGATCATACTTACCTGATCCCCGGCTCGTTGGTGATCATACTTACCTGATCCCCGGCTCGTTGGTGATCATACTTACCTGATCCCCGGCTCGTTGGTGATCATACTTACCTGAAACCCGGCTCGTTGGTGATCATACTTACCTGAAACCCGGCTCGTTGGTGATCATACTTACCTGAAACCCGGCTCGTTGGTGATCATACTTACCTGAAACCCGGCTCGTTGGTGATCATACTTACCTGAAACCCGGCTCGTTGGTGATCATACTTACCTGATCCCCGGCTCGTTGGTGATCATACTTACCTGATCCCCGGCTCGTTGGTGATCATACTTACCTGATCCCCGGCTCGTTGGTGATCATACTTACCTGAAACCCGGCTCGTTGGTGATCATACTTACCTGAAACCCGGCTCGTTGGTGATCATACTTACCTGAAACCCGGCTCGTTGGTGATCATACTTACCTGAAACCCGGCTCGTTGGTGATCATACTTACCTGAAACCCGGCTCGTTGGTGATCATACTTACCTGATCCCCGGCTCGTTGGTGATCATACTTACCTGATCCCCAGCTCGTTCTCGCCATGGCCTCCGAAGCTTGTCTTGAGGTCCCTCCATGTAAACCTCTGGTTTGATGCTTCTGCCGCCAATCACTGGCTGCTGCTCCCCTTATGTCGTGTCAAATGGTCACATGACACAAGGGGAGCAGATCACCGCAGTGGCCAGTGATTGGTTGCAGCAACGTCAAACCAGAAGTTTACAGGGAGGGATCCATGAAAAAGCAGCAGAGTCGACAAGCGAATGAGTCCGGGGATTGGGTAAGCATGATCAACAGTGCAAGTCCCACCAGTCCAAGATGTCTGGAACTTAGTGCACAACCCCTTTAAATATAGACAATAATAAACCATACTAAACAGATGAAATGCCAGCGGATGATAATGGTTGGGGTCCCTAAATGAAGGACATATACAGCTCCCATTCACAGAGGTTGCTGGTATTGGAAATCTACACAATGAACCTCGGTGAGCCCTGTTCACACTTTCTACACATTAGCGTTCATTAGTGAGGTGATAGGTAGTGTCACTGTGTGGTCTGTAGAAAACATGGTGTAGCGAATACGTGTAATCAATCATATGTTCTCTACTGTAATACTATGGTTGGGGGTATTGCTGGAACGTCTGCCCTGGATCATCAGGGGTGGAAGAGGTGATCAGTGCGCATAAGTAGCATTTGCTCCTGTTCTGTCCTTTTCTTTTTCTTTTCTTTTTATAATTTAAATTTCGTTTAGAAACTGGATAACCCCTTTAATTTTAGCTATGTGATTTCAGGTCAGTATTGTGATATAATGTAGGTATAAGGGTGGAGATGGCATGTATAACAACACCTAATAGTGAACATAATCTAATCTAATAGATAACAAAATATATTATAAATAGGGATGAGCGAATCGACTTCGGATGTTTCATCTCCCTAATTATAAATATAATCTGTTATTGGAGGTCACACTGTACAACAGAACATGATATAATATACAGTACAGACCAAAAGTTTGGACACACCTTCTCATTCAAAGAGTTTTCTTTATTTTCATGACTATGAAGGCATCAAAACTATGAATTAACACATGTGGAATTATACACATAACAAACAAGTGTGAAACAACTGAATATATGTCATATTCTAGGTTCTTCAAAGTAGCCACCTTTTGCTTTGATTACTGCTTTGCACACTCTTGGCATTCTCTTGATGAGCTTCAAGAGGTAGTCCCCTGAAATGGTTTTCACTTCACAGGTGTGCCCTGTCAGGTTTAATAAGTGGGATTTCTTGCCTTATAAATGGGGTTGGGACTAGAGATGAGCGAACTTCTGTTTTAAGTTCGGCGTCTAAAGTTCGGCTTCCGATTAGCGGAGGATCCCGATATGGATTCCGAATTCCGTTGTGGTCCGTTGTAGCGGAATCAATAATGGTCATTATTGATTCCGCTACCACGGACCACAACGGAATTCGGAATCCATATCGGGATCCTCCGCTAATCGGAAGCCGAACTTTAGACGCCGAACTTAAAACAGAAGTTCGCTCATCTCTAGTTGGGACCATCAGTTGCGTTGAGGAGAAGTCAGGTGGATACACAGCTGATAGTCCTAATGAATGCTAGCAGAATGCTTGGGTGTATAGGGAGAGGCATTACCAGTAGACAGAGGCAGGCGCTCATGCCGCTCTACAGAGCACTGGTGAGACCTCATTTGGAGTATTGTGCTCAGTACTGGAGACCATATCTCCAGAAGGATATTGATACTTTGGAGAGTGTTCAGAGATGAGCTACTAAACTAGTACATGGATTGCAGGATAAAACTTACCAGGAAAGATTAAAGGACCTTAATATGTATAGCTTGGAAGAAAGAAGAGACAGAGGGGATATGATAGAAACTGCTAAATACATAAAGGGAATCAACTCGGTAAAGGAGGAGAGCATATTTAAAAGAAGAAAAACTACCACAAGAGGACATAGTTTTAAATTAGAGGGGCAAAGGTTTAAAAGTAATATTAGGAAGGATTACTTTACTGAGAGAGTAGTGGATGCATGGAATAGCCTTCCTGCAGAAGTGGTAGCTGCAAATACAGTGGAGGAGTTTAAGCATGCATGGGATAGGCATAAGGCCATCCTTCATATAAGATAGGGCCGGGGGCTATCCATAGTATTCAGTATATTGGGCAGACTAGATGGGCCAAATGGTTCTTATCTGCCGACACATTCTATGAATAGACTGTTAGAATTTGTATTATGGCAAGAAAAAAGCAGCTAAGTAAAGAAAAACGAGTGGCCATCATTACTTTAAGAAATGAAGGTCAGTCAGTCAGCCGAAAAATTGGGAAAACTTTGAAAGTAAGGGCTATTTGACCATGAAGGAGAGTGATGGGGTGCTGCGCCAGGTGACCTGGCCTCCACAGTCACCGGACCTGAACCCAATCGAGATGGTTTGGGGTGAGCTGGACCGCAGAGTGAAGGCAAAAGGGCCAACAAGTGCTAAGCATCTCTGGGAACTCCTTAAGACTGTTGGAAGACCATTTCAGGGGACTACCTCTTGAAGCTCATCAAGAGAATGCCAAGAGTGTGCAAAGCAGTAATCAAAGCAAAAGGTGGCTACTTTGAAGAACCTAGAATATGACATATTTTCAGTTGTTTCACACTTGTTTGTTATGTATATAATTCCACATGTGTTAATTCATAGTTTTGATGCCTTCATAGTCATGAAAATAAAGAAAACTCTTTGAATGAGAAGGTGTGTCCAAACTTTTGGTCTGTACTGTATAACGACATTTATGTAGCCGGAAAATATAATATAATATATACCAAAACATCAGAGAGTATAATATAATATATACCAAAACATAGATAGAATGACCTATAAAAGAATATATTATATTACATCAGAGAATATAATGTAATATTTTACATATTATAAGAGAATACAGTCTATAACACAATATGTATAAGATATAAAATGAAGGTGACATTACAGCTCAACCACAGACTGTCTTTACCAAAATACAATTCATAAAATGTGGATGGGGTATAAAACCACATGGTTGTCAGCCAATAAAAGGATGTCCTCTAGATAAAACTGCTAGTGACCTGCAGTCTGTCCATGCCCGGGCATGCTTCTTGGCACAGTGATGCCTCAGTATTCCTTTTTTTATGGTAACGTCACCCCTAGGTGGCACTGTGCCCTGAGTTTTTACCATTTTATAAGGGATGACTTGGATTATATGGATAGTACATTGTATGCAGTATGCTGTGGATGAATAAATGTACCTTGATTAGCTTGTCCTCCACTTTGTATCACCCCAGTAGAATCCAAAGAAGCAGGGGCCACAGATCCAAGGAGCCCAACCAGCAGGGTGACCCAGAGTGACTCTCTGCACCTCATCTTGTGTACTCAGACCAGCTCTGTAAGAAAAATGTCCAGTCCCCCAAAATTTATACCCATCGGCGGAGATGGCTTAACCTGTCATGTGCTGGACGTTTCCATATAAAGCGCATGGTGCTTACACGGGGGGGAGTGCTTGGAGAATCAAAGCAAGATTTCTTTGATTCCTCAACTCTGCGTCACCCACCCACCCCAAAGAATGTGCTTTTTACAGTAGATCTGTATGTACATGAGGAGTGAATACACAAGTGTCGTGTGTACTGTATGTGCATACATGTATTTTATATATATATATATATATATATATATATAGGGAAGTATAGATAATTATCTATCATCTATCTAGCTCATATCTATCACCTATCTCATATCTATCATCTCTCTAGCTCATATCTATCTATCCATCTATCTATTATCTATCTATCTATCTATCTATCTATCTATCTATCTCATATCTATCTATCTATGTATCTATCATCTATCTTATGTATGTGGTTTGCTGTATTTTATTATCTCACCATTACATACAGATTGGATAAACATATTAAACTTTATGGCATTTCTCAGAGCAGCAAAGGGTTAAATATGTGAAAGTATGGGGGGGGGGTTCGGGATCGGAACTGAATTCCTGTGCTGATTACAGACAGATGAATACCTTTGACGTAGTAAAATATATAGGATTAGGTGTTCATGACAGTCACGAAATTATAGCACACCCCTCTACCCCCTCCATACGTCTGGTAAAAAGATCAGACAGAGTCTTCCTCCCCTACTTCACCTGTCATCATATATCTGAGAGAGGGGTTATCCTTGTACTCATGGACATCTTTGTAGCTCCCATATCCACGGAAGGAGACGGCGCGCCAACGTCCTCTGCGGCGCAGTATGCAAAGCTTTCATCATCCATTCAAGACATTAGAAGGGTCAGTGATGTGTTCATGTGCTAAAAAGTAAGTGAACCCTTCAGAATCTGCGGTTCTGTTGCATATATTTAAGCTACTATGAGGTCAGGTCTTGTTGGTCATAAATGTAGAGAACACACCTGTCAAAATAACTATGTGAACCCTGCTTCACCCAGTGTATGGACTTTCCCGTTGACTTAGAAAACCTATTTTTCAATTTCCATTAGGGAGTTCAGGGTTAATAGAGGGGAGTCCTCTGTTTGGTACCCAAATTATTAAGCCAGAGGGGGGAGATGAGCTGGACGACTGAGACAGCCTATTAGTTTCAATAATAACTGTGTAATACTTCATTTTCCCCTGTGGGGGTGCTGCAGGTAAATTGAACACGTTCTGTCTGGTACTCCCACCGATTGTACCTGTATCTGATTGCAGTGGGTGATAAAAATCTGCCCTGGTCATGTGATGATCACACCGATAACTGAACTGTAGCTTAAAGGGGTTCTCTGAGAACCATTTAAAATGGCTGCCAGCAACCTGTACTAGAATGTGAGCAGGACTGGTTTCCACCACTTGCAGAGCTGCCTCTAGGCATGAGGAGACAGGGCCTCACAAAATTTCTTGGTTATCTGCTTATTATTTTTATTTTTTTTACAAACTTTAGTTTTTGTTATTTTGGGATGACATTTTTGGGCCTTGAAACCAATTGCTGGTTTTCCATATTGTAACACGAGGGACCACAGTACTATATATAGATGGTCAGCGCTCACCGCTTCCACGGGTACCAAGACATCAGTGGCGCATGCACATTTGGTATCTGCACTGCTCAGGTGTCTCCAACCGATCATCTGTCCTTGTGCCGATACTCGGTGCCAGCAGGAAATCAAGGGGTAGAAGGCAAGGGTCTTGAGCCGCGCGGCTGCCCCGAGGTGCTGATTTTAACTTACTTTGATTAGTTGGAGTGTTGGAACCAGTCTGGGGAGAGACATCATTGCTGCCATTCCTCCTTAGGGCTTTCATGAGGAAGAGAGCTACCTGTAGTTCTCTCTGTCCTCCTATGAGTTTAGGGGTTTAAGGGTGATGGATGCTTGTCCTCCTTCACCACTACTTCAGCCTCAGTGTCTGCGAGGAGACTGAGGGATCTCACTTCTAGGGGGACAGGGATAGGTGGTCCCTACTCCTCATGTGAAGCCTAAGGGGGTTTGAATAGAAGTGTTCAGTGTCCCTGGCAACCTGTTGCTCCCTAAAATGGTGGTGTCATCTGCTGGACTCTGTTGACCACCAATGCATTCCAGCTAGGTTATGGATTGCATTCCTGTGAAAGGCACATGGAATGCCCAGGAGAAGTTTTTGGCATCCAATCTCCAAGAGATCAGAGCAATACAGCTAGCCCTCTTATACTTTGTCTCCCAGAGTCAGGTGAAGGCAGCCAAGATCAGGTCAAACCCTTCTCAAGGTAGTGGATACGATCTTGTCTTGGGCAATCTGCAGTCTACATTCGAGGGACTCTCAATTTTGTAGCAGATGAACTGAATAGGGGTCACTCAACTTCAAGAAAGTGGTCTCTGAATCTGGAGATCTTCGGTCAGATCACTCTGAGAGGAGGACTTCCAGAAATAGATCTCATGGCTACAAAGTTCGGTGCCAAGGTGGAGAAGTTCTGTTCCCTGTATGGAGGGGACAGTCCCTCGGCATGGAGGTTCAGGCAGGCTTATGTATTCCGACAAGTTTCAGTGATATCTAGGGTATTGATGAAAATACGACAAGTCCAGGCCACGGAAATTGCCATGATACCATTTTGACCAAAGGGGTCTTGGTTGCCAGCTATGCAGATGAGTCGAGGGCAATATTGGAGACTTCCCCCAGTTCAGAACATGATATCTCAGGGTATGTAGGTCTGCCCAGATCTGAAGAGATTCGACCTGACAGCCTTGAGGTTGACCTGCCCCTATTACAATTTAGAAAGCTGATTGGTTTAAGACAAGACAGCATCAGAGCAGAATCAATGAAGACAGGGATGCCCAACCTGCGGCCCTCCAGCTATTGCAAAACTACAACTCCCAGTATGCCTGGACAGCCTACAGCTATTAGGGCATGCTGGGAGTTGTAGTTTTGCAACAGCTGGAGGGCTGCAGGTTGAGCATCACTGAACTTAGAGGAGCTAGACATTTATCTCATTACCCTGTAATTAAGAGGTTCCTCAAGGGACTACCAGGTTGCGACCCATAGCCCTCAAACCTATTCCTCAGTGGTAGGCTTGAGCGAATCAAGCTTCAGATCATAGATCCGAAGTTAATTAGTTAAAAAATTTAATTGTTAATGCTGTTTACGTACAGCATTAAAATGTATGGGCTCTGTGTAGCCAAACTTCGTCTCGGCTGAAATTGCGCAAAATTTCGGTGAAAGAGTACAGTATTCCTATCTGCGTATTTAAAAACATTTTTAAAATGGGGATCTGAAGTTGGCTTTAGTACCAGCCAGTACCGAAGCCCACTTCGGATTCCTAATTTAAAATGTTTTGTAATACGCAAAAATACCGAAGTCTCGCGCAACTTCGGCCGAGAAGAAGTTTGGCTACACAGAGCCTATACATTTTAATGCTGTACAGAAACAGTTTTTTTTAACTAATCGACTTTCGCTCCATTCGCTCAAGCCTATCTACGGCCTTAAAGGTTTATGTGATGCTCCACTTGAACCCCTAGTGGAGTTTACCTCAAATTCCTGTTCTTATAGATCACCTTTTTGTTAGCCAGTACTTTGGCTAAAAGGATAGCAGAGATGCAATCTCTTTCAGTCTCTGAACCCTATATTACAGGGGTACTTAACTGGTGGGCCGCGGTTGTCAGATGTCCGGACCCCTGCATGTCCCACTTTCAACTGTATCTGTGTCCTCAGGATGAAGATACAGTTGAATACAGTGGTGAAGCAAGGAGCCATCAGCTTCACCATTCCCTTGCTGACTGTAGTTCAGTGCAAGCAGGTGCGATGTGGTGACATCATCACACCTGTAGTACTGAGCCACAGATGCGCTCCGCTCTGTTCGCGAGGGGAACGTGGGGTTGGTAAGTAAGGCACTTAGGCCTCTTGCACACAAACGTTTTTCTTTTTCCGTTTACGTTCCCTTTTTTGTGTTCCGTATACGGAACCATTTATTTCAATGGATCCGCCAAAAGAAGCCTTCTGTTTCCGTATTTCTGTTCCGTTCAAAGATAGAACAGGTCCTATTATTGTCCGCATAACGGACAAGGACAGAACTGCTCTATCAGGGGCCAGCTGTTCTGTTCCGCAAAAAACAAAATGCACCTGGACGTCATCCGTATTTTTTGCAGATCCATTTTTTGCGGACGGCAAAATACTGAAAAAGAATGTGATTAGCGTACTACCTTTTCAATATGGAATAGGTTCTCTAGTCTTGACTGATCACCCAATCAGAGGATAATTGGCAAAAGTGGAAAATAATGTATTGTAATGGAAATCCGGGTATTCACCTGAGGAAGGTAATCACTCCACAAAAACGCAGTGTGAACCTATATTAGTCCAATCATGCAGCGATTCAGTCCATCAGATGGGACTAATATAGGTTCACTGTGCGTTTTTGTGGAGTGATTACCTTCCTCAGGTGAATACCCGGATATTACTATTAGCATGAATTGTGAAGCCTATATGTGACCCAATTGGAGTCACGCAGTGTCATTTTTAGTTTTATAATAGAGTATTTTATTGTATTTTTATTGTCTATTTTTAGAAGTATACATTTAATAAATTGTGATCTCTCTCATGTGATTCACATAGATTGAGTGCCAGTCTTATACATTTTTTTCCACTTTTGCCAAAATACTGAAAAAGCCATACGGGCGTGTGCAATAGGCCTTAAGGGGATATACAGTCAGGTCCATAAATATTGGGACATGGACACAATTCTAACATTTTTGGCTCTATACACCACCACAATGGGTTTGAAATGAAACGAACAAGATGTGCTTTACCTGCAGACTGTCAGCTTTAATTTGAGGGTATTTACATCCAAATCAGGTAAACGGTGTAGGAATTACAACAGTTTGCATATGTGCCTCCCACTTGTTAAGGGACCAAAAGTAATGGGACAGAATAATAATCATAAATCAAACTTTCACTTTTTAATACTTGGTTGCAAATCCTTTGCAGTCAATTACAGCCTGAAGTCTGGAACGCATAGACATCACCAGACGCTGGGTTTCATCCCTGGTGATGCTCTGCCAGGCCTCTACTGCAACTGTCTTCAATTTCTGCTTGTTCTTGGGGCATTTTCCTTTCAGCAAGTGAAATGCTCAATCGGATTCAGGTCAGGTGATTGACTTGGCCATTGCATAACATTCCACTTCTTTCCCTTAAAAAACTCTTTGGTTGCTTTTGCAGTATGCTTTGGGTCATTGTCCATCTGCACTGGGAAGGGCCGTCCAATGAGTTCTGAAGCATTTGGCTGAATATGAGCAGATAATATTGCCTGAAACACTTCAGAATTCATCCTGCTGCTTTTGTCAGCAGTCACATCATCAATAAATACAAGAGAAGCAGTTCCATTGGCAGCCATACATGCCCACGCCATGACACTACCACCACCATGCTTCACTGATGAGGTGGTATGCTTAGGATCATGAGCAGTTCCTTTGTTCTTTTTCATTCAGCACTTTTTGTCCACCCCACTTGGGGACAGTCAGGGAGGCCATGTTTGTCTATCAGCTGTATCTTCATTCTTCTCCTCCTGCTTCTTAAAACTCAACATGGAGAAAATTTAATTCATCCTCTTCCCCCCAAGTGACTCAGCCCCCGTACCTGACCTATCCATAACAGTTAACAGCACCACACTTTCTCCAGTCTCGCAGGTCCGCTGCCTGGGGGTAATGTTTGATTCCGCCCTGTCCTTCAAGCCACACATCCAAACCCTTACCACCTCCTGCCACTTTCAACTCAAGAACATCTCTTGTATTTGTTCCTTCCTCACCCCCGAGTCAACTAAAATGCTAGTTCATACCCTTGTCATCTCCCACCTGGACTACTGCAACATCCTCCTGTGTGGCCTCCAATTCCACCACTCTCCTCCCCTCCAATCCATCCTCAACTCTGCTGCCCGGGTTCCCCTCTGCCAGTCCCTGACTCCCCATTGCCCACCGAATTCAGTTTAAAATACATATAAGGCCACCTGCAACCTGTCCTCTCCTTACATCTCTGACCTGCTTTCTCAATACATCCCCAGACGTAATCTCCGTTCCTCACAGGACCTCCTCCTCTGTTCTCCTCTTATCTGTTCTTCACACAGTCGTCTACAGGATTTCTCACGTGCTTCTCCCCTACTCTGGAACTTGCTATCCCAGAACATCAGACTCTACCACAACATCTAAACCTTCAAGAGTAACCAGAAAACCCACCTCTTCAGGAAAGCCTACCACCTGCAAGGAGCATGCTGCCACCACACAGCCAGAGGAGCAGCTTTTACCCTCACCTACTGGGTCCTTCCCCCTTCCTTGTAGATTGTAAGCTCTTACGGGCCTGTTTTTTTTTTATATGTATTTGTAACCCCCTCTTGATGTACAGCACCATGGAATTAATGGTTCATTCAGATTAATAATACTAAGCAACCCTCAAACGTGTTAATAGGGGGCTGAAAACTAGCCATTTTTGGAATCTTATGGGCTATCATATGGTGCCAGATGTAAGCTACCAAGGAGACTGCAACGTTTTAACATTTACTAACAACTTAAGTCTCTTGAGGTCTGAAGAGTCACTTGCTGACTTTGTCTCACTGGGCTACCGTACAAATTTGCACCGATTTAGCCTTTATCGGTTCCTCTGCTTTGCATGGCTGTAAGACACTGTATAGGAGTTAAGGCTGATGTATAGATGTTATAGGCAGGTGTATGTTTTATGATGTAGACCTTGCTGGGTCTGCACGTCAATCGGCATCCCCCTTGGGGTGACAACACTCCTTCTCTGGTCCATCACTATTTTTAGCAGCATCTGGAAAGCTAATGGAATATCCGTCTCTCCCAACGCATTCCAGTCTAACCAATGAAACCTGCCAGGCACTCTCGGCATGCAAGAGGAATTCCCGTAAATCAGGATGCAGCATCCGAAGCGTCTGTGTCTAAGCGGAAACACGGAGACTACAAAGAAAAGACACAAAGCTTTCCATCAGACATGTCAAAGTGGTTAAGAAGCCAAACCTTCAGTCTCTACAACCACTTTTAAGATTTAAATTAAGAAGTCACCAATGATTTAAACTGGGAGCAAGGTATCTGGACATACATCTTAAATCATTGAATTCAGTTTTCAGTCCTATTACCACAGGTGTATAAAATCCAGCCTCCAACAATGCTGTCTACCGTTACCACAAGTGTATAAAATCCAGCCCCTAACTATGCAGTCTACATTACCACAAGTGTATAAAATCCAGCCCCTAACCATGCAGTCTGCCGTTACCACAGATGTATAAAATCCAGCCCCTAACCATGCAGTCTGCCGTTACCACAGATGTATAAAATCCAGCCCCTAACTATGCAGTCTACATTACCACAAGTGTATAAAATCCAGCCCATAACTATGCAGTCTACATTACCACAAGTGTATAAAATCCAGCCCCTAACCATGCAGTCTGCCGTTACCACAGATGTATAAAATCCAGCCCCTAACTATGCTGTCTACATTACCACAAGTGTATAAAATCCAGCCCCTAACTATGCAGTCTACATTACCACAGATGTATAAAATCCAGCCCCTAACCATGCAGTCTGCCGTTACCACAGATGTACAGGGAGTGCAGAATTATTAGGCAAGTTGTATTTTTGAGGATTAATTTTATTATTGATCAACAACCATGTTCTCAATGAACCCAAAAAACTCAATATCAAAGCTGAATATTTTTGGAAGTAGTTTTTAGTTTGTTTTTAGTTTTAGCTATTTTAGGGGGATATCTGTGTGTGCAGGTGACTATTACTGTGCATAATTATTAGGCAACTTAACAAAAAACAAATATATACCCATTTCAATTATTTATTTTTACCAGTGAAACCAATATAACATCTCAACATTCACAAATATACATTTCTGACATTCAAAAACAAAACAAAAACAAATCAGTGACCAATATAGCCACCTTTCTTTGCAAGGACACTCAAAATCCTGCCATCCATGGATTCTGTCAGTGTTTTGATCTGTTCACCATCAACATTGCGTGCAGCAGCAACCACAGCCTCCCAGACACTGTTCAGAGAGGTGTACTGTTTTCCCTCCTTGTAAATCTCACATTTGATGATGGACCACAGGTTCTCAATGGGGTTCAGATCAGGTGAACAAGGAGGCCATGTCATTAGATTTTCTTCTTTTATACCCTTTCTTGCCAGCCACGCTGTGGAGTACTTGGACGCGTGTGATGGAGCATTGTCCTGCATGAAAATCATGTTTTTCTTGAAGGATGCAGACTTCTTCCTGTACCACTGCTTGAAGAAGGTGTCTTCCAGAAACTGGCAGTAGGACTGGGAGTTGAGCTTGACTCCATCCTCAACCCGAAAAGGCCCACAAGCTCATCTTTGATGATACCAGCCCAAACCAGTACTCCACCTCCACCTTGCTGGCGTCTGAGTCGGACTGGAGCTCTCTGCCCGTTACCAATCCAGCCACGGGCCCATCCATCTGGTCCATCAAGACTCACTCTCATTTCATCAGTCCATAAAACCTTAGAAAAATCAGTCTTGCGATATTTCTTGGCCCAGTCTTGACGTTTCAGCTTGTGTGTCTTGTTCAGTGGTGGTCGTCTTTCAGCCTTTCTTACCTTGGCCATGTCTCTGAGTATTGCACACCTTGTGCTTTTGGGCACTCCAGTGATGTTGCAGCTCTGAAATATGGCCAAACTGGTGTCAAGTGGCATCTTGGCAGCTGCACGCTTGACTTTTCTCAGTTCATGGGCAGTTATTTTGCGCCTTGGTTTTTCCACACGCTTCTTGCGACCCTGTTGACTATTTTGAATGAAACGCTTGATTGTTCGATGATCACGCTTCAGAAGCTTTGCAATTTTAAGAGTGCTGCATCCCTCTGCAAGATATCTCACTATTTTTGACTTTTCTGAGCCTGTCAAGTCCTTCTTTTGACCCATTTTGCCAAAGGAAAGGAAGTTGCCTAATAATTATGCACACCTGATATAGGGTGTTGATGTCATTAGACCACACCCCTTCTCATTACAGAGATGCACATCACCTAATATGCTTAATTGGTAGTAGGCTTTCGAGCCTATACAGCTTGGAGTAAGACAACATGCATAAAGAGGATGATGTGGTCAAAATACTCATTTGCCTAATAATTCTGCACGCAGTGTATAAAATCCAGCCCCTAACTATGCATTCTACATTACCACAAGTGTATAAAATCCAGCCCCTAACTATGCAGTCTACATTACCACAAGTGTAAAAAATCCAGCCCCTAACTATGCAGTCTACATTACCACAAGTGTATAAAATACAGCCCTTAGCCATGCAGTCTACCATTACCAAAGGTGTATAAAATCCAGCCCCTAGCCATGCAGTCTACCATTACCACAGGTGTATAAAATCCAGCCCCTAACCATGCTGTCTACCGTTACCACAGGTGTATAAAATCCAGCCCCTAACTATGCTGTCTACCGTTACCACAGGTGTATAAAATCCAGCCCCTAACTATGCTGTCTACCGTTACCACAGGTGTATAAAATCCAGCCCCTAACTATGCTGTCTACCGTTACCACAGGTGTATAAAATCCAGTACTAGCCATGTAGTTTTCTCTACAGATATTTGTGAGAATGGCTCATCCTATAGAGCTCAGTGAACTCCAGCGTGGTCCTGTAATAGGACATCACCACTGCCACAAGTCAGTTCCTGACATTTCTTCCTGCTAGATATTCCACCATCTTCTGTGAGTGGTATTATTGTAAAGCCGAAAGAATTCCAGCAATTCAGTCACAGTAGAAACCACGTAAAGTTACAGAGCGGGGTGACCGAGTGCTGAGGAGCATAGTACATAAAAGTCACCATAACTGCAGAGTCCAGACCTCCTCTGCCATTAACATCAGCACAAAACCTGTGCTGTGCCGGGAGCTTCATGGCATGGGTTTCCATGGCCGAGCTGCTGCATGCCAGCCTTACATCACCAAGCACAATGTCAGGCTGTGTCGGTTTTGCGGCCCGCAAACAGCAGACCTGCAAAATACAGATGTGGTCCATTTGCTGTCCACATTTTTATTTTTTTGGGCTGACCCATTTACTTCAGTGGATCAGTTGCCTGCATTTTACAGCCATATTCTATAGTTTTGCGGAACGGACATACGGATGTTGAAAGAGCATGGATGATCTGGGTGCTTTCCGCATCCGTATGTCCGTTCCGCTAACAGATAGGCCCATGTAAACCGGAAAAGCTGAGACAGAAGTAGGAAGGGCTTGAAAATAATACAGTATCTGAGGTAAAGCAACCATTTTAATCACGTGGATCCGTTTCACAAGTAGGAAAATTCCAAGCCATCAGTTACCTAAGTAATTTAGGACCAATATGGTATTTTAAAGTGAAGTTCAAAGAAAGTATATGATTTATAACTTTGTGCTGGACACCAGATACCGTGGAACTATAGGATTTTAGGAGGATGCTAACGCACTTCATGTACAGGTCTCTTGTGGCACATCTCAAGTTTGCCCAAGACCACTTGCATGCTTCATGAAAGATGTTCTGAGACAAAAGAGGAACTACCTCGCCCCAACTGTGACTGGGTTGAGAATTTTCTACATTACACTGGAACTGAAAGCCATTTCAGAGTAAGAACAAAGCTACAGGTAAGCTGGGCACAGTGTACCCAGGACCCCCAGTAAGAACACGGGCACAGAAATTCGCCTTTTAAGGGAAGCAATAACGGGTGGTGGTACTATGAGCAGAGAATGTTTAAAATATGGGACGTTTTGGCAGGCGAGTGGATTGGAGAAGTTTACTGTAGTCCAGGACTTAAAAAAAAAATAAAAAAAAGAGGCAAATATCATAGAAATGCCGCGATCTTGTAATTCCTGAAGAAGCAATAAATCTGCTTGTGGTGTAGAGAGGCAGACAAAGGAATTAGAGCTCATCGGAGCCAGAGATGCACCTGGGATACGGGGAGACAAATGAATGGAGGAACGGTCGGAATGAAGATCGACAATAGGAAAAAATGAAGAACCTGAACAACGGTCACAAAGGAATAGTAAACAGATATAGGGAGGAAACCACATCAAGAAGAAGAAGAGGCGGCGGTGAGAACCCTTCTGCTAGGACAGTGAGGAGGATAGCATCTTCCACGTACACAGCACAGGAATATAATAGAGGACAGGGGTCCCATAGCAAAGTATAATGGGGCAAACCTCTCCCGTTCCTGTAATTCTGGAGCTAGAGTTGGAATCTGCGGTTGGAGGAAGGTGCGTTCAAGAATTGAAGCAGGTTTTGTAGCAGTGACATGGATGTCCAATGTGGCAGAGTTCAGTAAAACTTACTGAATGGTACTTTTTTTGGCAATAGATAAGATTGGCAAAGTCACGGGCATTGGGATAGTGAAAAACTAGATAGAAAACGATCTAGTCAAGGTGGTACAAGATGGCATCCAATACAGTTGCATGGAAGTCTTCTCATAGAACTGATAGAGGTCTGAGGCTCTACTGTACCTCCATATGGACCCATGGCTTAGATCTCCCACTGAGGAATGATCTCCTTTGGATTTAGTAGACTTATGTATTTTGCCATCAGATCTCTTCTTCCCTGGGCTTGAATATTAAAGGGTCAGTTCTGATTGGTTTTATATGTTGGAGTCCCATCAACCTGACCCAATTCTCATATGTGAAGGACCTTGTGCATCCCTCAATCAGCTAAAAAAAGACAGTACTCAAAATGAGAGCCCTTCCGGAGTCTCCTGACCTCACAGCCAGGATCTTTGTATTTGTAAATCAGCGGCCACTTTAATATTCGTGGACTGCGGATTAATAAAACAGGAGATGGATAATGATATGGTGTAAGCTCAATGCCAATTCTACAGACAGGCTGGTTGCTGTCATCACCCATTTGTGTGGCATCACCCAGCAGGTCTCAGACTATTCAGGTGCCACATTGACACCAAGCTGTGAGCACTGAAGAGGTAAGGAGGCTTTTCTCCATCTTAATCAGATCTTTTACGTAGGGAACCCCGTTTAAGAGGCTGAATCAATGTATAGGACGTTTTGAGCCTCTGACTACAGATGGAATCCAGAGATAGAAGGAATTAGGCTATTGTTCAGATATGTGAAGTATTCAGATTGTGCAGCGGCCAGTTCCATCCGGGCACTGCCCACACTGAGCAGCTGTACAGAATGAAAGGGAGATGCTAGGGCTGTGGACCACGATGTAATCACACAGAAATTACTTAAAAAGATCTCATTTTAATACTCAAAGTAATAAAAAAAACAGTAACCACAAATACTTAATAATCCTTACTACAAATCAAAAACTGTCACACGTTCCTGTGTCACAGGATCTAAAGCCTCTCGCTTGTCCTTTGCCCTTCTGAGCTCACAGGTTGTGTGCCAGTCCTGTAGTATGTGCCACTGGTACAGCAGCCCCCGGGGTCATTCCTTCAGGTAGAAGTGCATTTTGTCATGTATTGTCTTGCGGTCGGGGTTGAGTCTCTTCAGAATCTGGGCGAGCACATTCACCGTCTGCTCACTGCTCAGGCCGGTCTTCTTGGTTTGGAACTTTTTCAGTAAATCCTTTGTGGTCATGGGTTTCCGGGTCAGATATCTTCTAACTGCTTCTTCTGTCAACTGAATGTCCCTGTAAGAAGAAAAAGGATTATATATGTTTTCCTAAGCCCTCAAGACATCCAGACAGTGGTGCTCTAGTGTTTGGAAAAATCCATAAACTAGTAATTCACGTATTCCCATATGAAGATTTAATACACAGATGGCCAGACAGTCCCAGGGGGGAGTCATGAGCAGGGTACCCTCCTCTATGACGTCCATATGCCTCAGTAAATTTGACCTCTTATATTCTGCTAGGCCTTTGATAGTTATACCAGTTTCCGGGACTGAAATAGCTGCAGAGCCATTCATATCTAGCTCCCTGTGTGAATGTGACCTGCACAGAAGAGCCACCTACCCACTGCTGGGCGTGGACTTTCCAGACTGGGGCTGTGGAGTCGATTTTCCTGATGTGCTCTGAGGTCCAGATTCCATCTTCAGACGCTTGGCGGCCGGAGTGTGATTGGCAGCACCACGTTTACCTGGGGGAGAACCAAGAACAATGTAAGTGACGGACACATGGAGACAGGTGGTGAGGACTTGTAGACATTCTACCACCGCACCTTGCTCCAGTTTATTGGCTGCAGCCCTGAGGGTGTTAGACGTGTTCCCCGAGTCAGGAGAGGGGGTGCCAGGTCGGCTGTTGGCGCGGGAGCTGCTGTTGGAGCCTCCTTTTTTATCCTTCTTTGGAGGAGTCTTCTTCTTCTACAAATAGACAAGCACAGCTCGAGTCTCCATTACATCATCAGGAGATGAGCTTTGTTAAGATGTTCGGCTGCTCACACTTCTATTACCTGCATGAAGAGAGCAGAGGAGGCCTCTCCATCTATTTCACTGTCCTCAGACGTGTCCGATTCATCACTGCTGTCTGCAAGGAGAAAGGACACAGCAGTGGCCCTTCTAGTCAATCATATCCTCGATGTAGTGTACAAAGGAGTGGTTGTATGTAAGATTCAGGGCTGTGGAGTCTGTAAGCCAAAGTTCTGACTCAGACTCCTTTATAAATAATAAAGTAATATAATAATTAGTAATATATTTCTGCTAGTAAAATGGTGACATTGGCTCTCTCTCACCATTATGTAAGTAATCCGGCTATTTAGATGGAGCATAAACCATATTTATTGGAATACAAGTTGTGAAAGTAAATATGTAATGCACTATGCATTAATGTGTATCACTGTGTATAGTACAAGGACAGGAGAGAACACAGGAGAGATGAGAACTGATTATCTATCACCACTAGAACACCCTGCTTATCACTGTCTATAGTATAAGGACAGGAGAGGTGAGAACGGATTATCTATCACCACTAGAACACCCTGCTTATCAATGTCTATAGTATAAGGACAGGAGAGGTGAGAACGGATTATCTATCACCACTAGAACACCCTGCTTATCACTGTTTTTAGTATAAGGGACAGGGGAGAACATAGGAAAGATAAGAACTAAATATCTATCAGCATAGAACACCCTGCTACGGTGTATAGCATAAGGACAGGAGAGAACACAGGAAAGGTGAGAACTGATTATCTATCACCACTAGAAGACCCAGCTTATCACTGTGTATAGTATAAGGACAGGAGAGGTGAGAACGGATTATCACCACTAGAAGACCCAGCTTATCACTGTTTATAGTATAAGGGAGAGGGGAGAACATAAATATTTAGTTCTCATCTCTCCTATCAGCATAGAACACCCTTCTACTGTGTATAACATAAGGACAGGAGAGAACACGGGAAAGACGAGAACTGATTATCTATCACTACTAGAAGACCCAGCTTATCACTGTGTATAGTATTAGGACAGGAGAGAACACAGGAGAGGTGAGAACAAATTATCTATCACCACTAGAACCCCATGCTTATCACTGTTTATAGTATAAGGACAGGAGAGGTGAGAACTGATTATCGATCACCACTAGAAGACCCAGCTTATCACTGTTTATAGTATAAGGGACAGGGGAGAACATAGATATTTAGTTCTCATCTTTCCTATCAGCATAGAACACCCTGCTACTGTGTATAGCATAAGGACAGGAGAGAACACAGGAAAGGCGAGAACTGATTATCTATCACCACTAGAAGACCTAGCTTATCACTGTGTATAGTATAAGGACAGGAGAGAACACAGGAGAGGTGAGAACTGATCACCACTAGAATACCCCGAGTATCACTGGTTTTGATAAATAAGGGCCTTAGATTTATAACACACAAAATATATTTATGATTAACATTTCTAAAATCATTATTAATATGGTATCATTTATTTATTAACTGATCTTTTTAGGCTGGAGTTGGTACATTTCTAGAGTCAGACTCCACCTAAAACTAGCTTCAACTCAAGACTGCACAGCCCTAGTAATAAACTCCATTAGAACTGTCTCTCGACACTGCAAGGGCATACACAATAGATGTCCCTTAATTTACCCTTTAAGAACTGGCCTATTTTAGGCATTAAAGCGGTTGTCGAAAGATTTAAACTTCCAGTGTCTGATCAGTAAGGATCTATCTGCTGAGACCCCCACTGATCACAAGAACAGAGACGTCTCCCCCTTTAAAGCAAATGAATGGAGTGGTGGTGGTTGAGCATAGCTGCTGCAACTCCATTCAGCTCTATAGGACTGATGGGGATAGCTGAGCATTTACATAGTATTTCAAAGCATTATTGGCCAACATGGTAATCTATTGTCACTGTGGGGAGCTGATGGGATGACAGGAGCCACAATTCTCTCTGTCAAACAACTTTGATTCCAGATTAAATAGTTGGCATCAAAGGTTTTCGCGATCCCGGCTGTTAGAGCAAGAACTCGGACATGTGTGGTGACCAACATTGGCACAACTTACAAGCTCGTCTGATCACCATGATGTTCGTTTATGGCATGGTGCCTTAAGATAAACCATTTAATCCATGACGTACACAAGTCTGGGTGCGGGAGGGGGTTAATGACAAGTTGATCTCACCTCTCTTCTTCTTCTTCTCCTGGGGTGTAGGCGTTTTCTTCTCTTCCTCCTCCTCTTCCTCTACCTTCTCCTCTTCGCTCTCCTCACTGCTCTCACTTCCTTCATCAATACCTACAAGATACCAGACACATCTGGAGAAGTTCTTCAAATGCTGTACAACATGGCTGAGGTCACACATGGTTCAGTCTCAGAATAGTCGTTAGGACTATGGGCAAAACATGTGGGCACCAGAATTACTGCTTCGTTAAGCCGGGGGCCTCATCTCTAAAGCTTCTTTTTTTTTTTTTTTTTACCTTTTGGATGATTCTCTTCCTCCTTCACAGGTTTTGGTTTCCCAGGAAGTTCCTCATCAGAGCTACAATGGCAGGACACACACAGATGAGTGCTCATATCACCATCCGCTCAGTTCTGCCAGTGTCTCCTGCACCTAGCTCCATTACCTGCTCCCATCAGACATGTAATCCACCTCCTGACCCTCAAAGTCTCCATCATCGCTGTCCTCTATGGCCTCATCGTCAGATCGAGACTTCTTACTCTTCTTGCGCTGAGCATTTTTCTTTGGGGCTTTTGGCTTACGCTCTCCTTAAACAGAAGCACGATTGGAATGAATGAATTAATTAAAGTGTCATTGCCCCAGTCTCATCATACATGGCTATGGCATCTGCATGTTGTGATTTGTGCTGCGATCCTGGGTGGAGGTGAACTGTGGTACTCAGTAGCACCCAGTGTAACAGATGCATTGCACATATGCTGGCACAACAGCCCACAGCGTTTCAGGTTTTCCCACCCATGGGTGCAGCATCACTGGCTTGCAGACTGTAGTACATGATCTCATATGAATGGCTGTGACTCAATGCATTATCCTGGGACACTTCACCCCCCCATCCCAGCTCTCACCATCTTCACCGCTCTCCTCGCTCTCACTGGAACTCAACTCCAGGTCGTCCTCAAGGTCATGAATCTTCAGGTCGTTTTTCTTCTTTTTCTTACTCTTGCCACCCTTGTCCTGCTTGCCGCCACCTTCCTCCTCGTCATCATCTACCCCTTGGTCCTTCAAACGACGTTGCTGCATGATGGTGAAGTGGTTAAGGATTTTGTTTCGTCTGCAGACAAAATCAAAGGTGTCAAAGGTGTCATAAGAGGAGCGGCCGATATTCGTCACAAGGGGGGGTGTATGTGACAAAGTAGTGAATGGGGGAGGCAAGGAGGCTTCTGCAAACCTCCTGCTAGAGATCAGAACACTGCGGGCATTGGGTTCATTCATCTAAAAGAAGCAGCCTTCTCTATAGCGGGCACTCACCTCTCCCATTCTTGCTCAGCCTCCTCGGCGGTCAGGGTGCGGTGCTTGGCCACTGGTGTGAAGTTGTACCAGTTAGAGACTGGAAATGCTTCGAATGCTCCATCTGGACACTGGGTGAAGATGAAGTAAGAGGCGTTCTCCGTCACCCCACCTTTCTTCACGCCTTTAAACCTGTTACAGAAGAAGACGTCTATATATGTAGATATCTACATGGCTCAAGCCTTCAGCCAATGCTTGTGTACACGGCACTCACTTGCGCCCAGCTTTGCCATTAACCCTGAGCATCCAGGGCTGGTCTTCAATCTTGAACTCTTTCAGAATGATACCGTACTTCCTCCGTCTAGACTCGTCTCTCTGCTTGCGATTATATTCACTCCCAGCCCCAGAGTCCGGCATTTCCTCATCCTGAAACATCTTCTTGGCGCTCAGATCACGCTCCATGCGAGCCTGGCAGAAAAGCATGTTACAATCAGTGTTGGCTCTGCTGGGAGTAGAGCGGAGCAACCCTGTAATAATTATTCCCATCCCAGGTCATGACACAGCCATATTGCGCACATCAGATGAGGTCTGCCGAACAGCTGTCTGAGAAATACCTGATAAATCACTGATCCTATAGGAAACGCACGTCCGCACACGCCACATCACATGCACGCCCTAACGCTGTCTGTATGACAGCTGCACGGGTCACCATTAGAGGTCATCACCGCCAGCCCTGCTCTCCCATTCAGTCTCATACCGTGGTCTTTAAATCAATGGGTGCACCCACAATTACCATTTATACAGCCACTAGTCCCAGAGGCTGTGTACTATGCATGGCATCCTGCTAAAACGGACTTTGGGAGAAGCATTATAAAGAAGGACCGCCCTATTCGCACTGTAAAACTGTGTCAGGATTGCTGGAAGCCAGCTCAACATGAATGGTGGCTGTGAGATGCTACTAGACTGGACTCTCTGGGCAAAACGTCTCCCAATGTCCATTTCAGTTGGATGCCTGACAATATATAACCTCAAAGCTCTGGTTCTGTTTAATTTTGACTTAAGGGTTGTTACAGTCTAAGGGGTTAATCAGCTGAGATTGGAGACTTCTTGCAGGCTTAAGGCTACTTTCACATGTGCGTTTTTGCTGGATCCGTCATGGATGGCTGGGTGAGACGTTAGAGGGGATGCTGCACTGCACTCTCAGGATCAGTGGGGTCAGACATCCTCAGATCATGCCCTAGCAAGACAACATCATTTGGAAGCCACCTTTAAGGGTGAAGCACGAAACAGGGCATACACAGAAGAAGGAAGGGGGGGGGGGGGGGTCTTACAGGGTGGATATTGGGGGGCAGTGGAATCATACAGGGAGGAGGCTGGGGGGAAGACCAGGAGAATATTGGGGGCTGGAGCCCATACAAGGGGGTAAGGAGGACTATAAGGAGGAGCTCTGCTATGGCGGATCATCATACAGGGATGTCGGGGCTGCGGAGTCTCACCGGGTGGTCTGCAGGGTGTCGGTGAGGACCTCAGTGATGGGCGCACACACTTCCCAATCCTGTTTTCTCCCCGGCTCACTGCTACTTCTCCGTCGTGGATCAGCAAAAATGCTCCCGTTAAGATAATACAACCGTCTGTATCCGTTACGAACGGATTACCTCTAAAATAGCCATGACTGATCCGTTAATAAAACCACTTTAAATCTATGGGTGCTGGATACGTTTTCCAAGAAAACGGATCCTGGCATGAAACACAACGCAAGTCAATGGTGACGGTATGGGAACGCAAACAAACGGAATGCATTCTGGTGCATTCCGTTCTGTCCCCATTGACAATGGATGGGGAGAAAACTGAAGCGTTTGCCTCCGGTATTGAGATCCTATGATGACCTCGATACTGGAAAGGTAAAGTGCAGATGTGAAACCACGTGTAGTGTACATGACCCACCATCCTCACCCTCCTGTATGGCGATTCTGTAGGGATATATCATCTCTGTATAGCTGGGGAACAAACATACAGTGGAAATCTGCTTTACGCTCCTCATTACCTGGTTCCATGTAGAGAAGTCAACTTTATCCGCCGCATTGAAGGCCATAAGATTATATCTTTTACTGGGGTTCCTGCATCAGAAAAACAGAAACCTATGAAATTCATATGATGGTGCCCAGTGGCTGGAAACTGGAGGGGTGCATCACAGGGGACGAGTAGTTCTATCACCCAGAAGTGCTCCGAGGCCAAGGGTTATATTAGGGAGCTGTACGCTTTCTTAATATTGGACTCCATTTACAAATACATTTTGGAGACATCATTGGAATACGCCATCACTGCGGTGACCCTCACAGGGCAGGGAGGTTTTCTGCTGCTCTCACTTTTAAAGGGAGTCTGTCGCCTGTTTTTCACCAATATAAGGGCTCATGCACACGACAGTATTTTGCCTTCCGTTTACGGAACTATTCATTTCAATGGGTCCGCAAAAGATAAGGACAGCACTCTGTGTGCTGTCCGCATCTGTTCCTCCGTTCCTTGACCACGCAAAAATTATGAAACATGTCCTATTCTTGTCCGTTTTGCGGACAAGAATAGGCATCTCTATAATGGGCCTCCTGTTCCGTTCCGCAAATTGCGGCAGGCACACGGGCGGCATCCGTTTTTTGCGGATCCGCAATTCGCTGACCACAAAAAACGGCACGGCCGTGTGCATGAGCCGTAACTAAGAGCTCTGCCCCACAGAAGACTGCACATCCCAGACATACCTGTGTGCACTATGTGTCTGGATTCCATGTCCAGGAAAAGCACGTTTATTCTGCTGGAAAACGGCTCCCAAGTGCCCGGCTCGGCTGCTGCAAGTGCCCAAAGCAAACCAGACTGAAGAGGGGAGGGCTGCTTTAGCTGCTCATATCTTGGGATTGGTAGCCAGTGCCACTAGTAATGAACCTGACCTTGTTTGAAAGCTGGCATTACAACCTTTCAAATCTTAGCATTATATCCACTATATCAGACGATATAGCCGTTAGAAATCGAGTCAGGAGTGAAAGCTAACGGCTATATCTTCTGATATAGTGGATATAATGCTAAGATTTGAAAGGTTGTAATGCCAGCTTTCAAACAAGGTCAGGTTCATTACTAATGGCTACCAATCCCAAGATATGAGCAGCTAAAGCAGCCCTCCCCTCTTCAGTCTGGTTTGCTTTGGGCACTTGCAGCAGCCGAGCCGGGCACTTGGGATCAGTTTTCCAGCAGAATAGGGTCCATTCACACGTCCGTTGTTTCTTTCCTGATCTGTTCCGTTTTTTGCGGAACAGATCTGGACCAGTTCTGTACCCATTCATTTTCAATGGGTCCTGAAAAAAAAATCAGACATTGAGCTGTCCGATTTTTTCAGGACCCATTGAAAATGAATGGGTACAGAACTGGTCCAGATCTGTTCCGCAAAAAACGGAACAGATCAGGAAAGAAACAACGGACGTGTGAATGGACCCTTAGAGTGCTTTTCCTGGACATGGAATCCAGACACATAGTGCACACAGGTATGTCTGGGATGTGCAATCTTCTGTGGGGCCGAGCTCTTAGTTATATTGGTGAAAAACAGGTTCCTTTAAGTCCTAACAGCTCCAGCGCAGCCAACGAGTCCCCGTATTCATGAGCTCTCCCCGCCCACCTGCCTCTGATTGACTCATATGGGAAAAAAAAGCTGTCAAAGAAAGTGACCCAGAATTTTGCTAAGGAGACCTATCACTAGTTAAAGGGGTTATCCAAAGTCTAAACCTTACCCCCAATGCCCGGGCCCCTCATATAGGTTATACTTACCCAGCTCCCCGGCACCCGCATCGCTCCTGATCCCCGCACAGCTCCCTGGCGTCACCCACGATGCTAGAGAGGCTCGTGCCCGTCGCAGTCTGCTATTGGCTGCTCCCCTCCGCCATTGCCGGATGTTTTGATCTGCTTGACGGGGAGATGCAGCGGCGTCTGTGCAGGGATCAGGAGCGACGTGGGTGCTGGGCAGCAGGTAAGTACAATCTATATGAGGAGCCCCGGGCATTGGGAAGGGGGACATGTTTTAGACTTTGGATAGTCCCTTTAATGTTGCCCTTAGTTAGGACACTATAACACTGGCGACAGATTCCCTATATGAAAGTACTGAGCCCCTTCAGGTCCTATAGGGTTGGCCCATTATAGCAGAATAGATCCACCGGGAGCCCAAGGGGCGCTAATAATTTCCTAGCACCGCTGTCCCAGGAATCACGGTCCGTGTGTCGGCCGCATCTCCCGGGCCGAACAACAGCTTCCTGAACTGTCATAGTCTTCAGTACATGAGATCCTCGATCCAACATGAACTGACTGCATCATAAAACATCATCATACAGTCAGATCCGGAAGTTGTGGTCGGCCAGGAGATCCAGCAGACACGAGGACCGCGTTTCCCCGGTAGATCACGGTTGTCGGCATGAGCCCTAAACCAGAAAATGTCTTTAAGGTCAAAAAAAAAAAAAAAAAAAAGTCACAGAAAAAAAATGCGTCTGGGCACTTATGCCAAGAAAAGTTCTGTACATCCACATTGACCAGACGCAGGCTAACCGCTTCCTACAGGCCTCTGTCTGGCCAGTGACCCTCCTATACTGAGGGTCACTGCAAAAAAAGGGCACTGGGACCCTATGGGTGGCATCCATCACAGGCCCCAGTCAGATGTATAGGCATGATGGCAGACTCGGACGCACTGTGCACATGGGAAGAATCACACTTGGCATCATTTACAAAGACCTGGGCATTTATAAAACTGTATTTTCTGCTGCTGCCACCTAGTGGAGAAGGTGAAGTACTGCTGAGGTTCTAGGTATGATTTGCTATGGGAACCCCCATAAATCTCTGCCACTCACCTGGGGACACGTACGACAAATTCAGTGGCAGACTGCCCGCCGATAGACTGACTGCTGCCTCCCTGTGACACAACACCAAGAAAAAGGTCACCACACAGAAAATCACATCGCAGCACCCAGAACGCTGAGCGCACACTTACCAGAGACGTCATAGCGGAAGGAGGGCAAGTCAGATACCTGAAAGACAATACAGTGGATGGAGAGCGATCACATATGGAGGACTGACAGCTAATGCCTATGAGGGAGGAGGGGGTCGGACCGGATGTCAGCATGCCCAATCCTTAGATCCCAAGAGATAAGCGGCTGCACAGCGGGTGAAGATCTAGTGATGGTCCCAAGTAGAGGGACCACAACTCCCAGCATGCAAACTTGTCGGCTGTTCTTGGAACTGCCATTGAAATCAAAGGTGCATGCTGGGAGTTGTAGTTTCCCAACCCCTGCCCTAGGATAGGATTGGTGGGAATCCCATCTGGCAGCCCCTTATCTCCGCTGATCATGATTGGGCTGCGGAGCTCACATAACATTTTAACACCTTCAGCGCTGGTGGCCAGGTGCTGCTGTGCAGGGAAAGATGTGAGAGGGGACGTTGCATTGTCAGAATTAGTGGGGTCTCTGGGGTCAGACATCATCTGATCATTCCCTAGCAAGACATCACTTGGAAGCCCCCTTAGGAACTGGGTGAAGGGGGGGGGGGTCTTACAGGGTGGATACTGGGGGCAGTGGAATCATACAGGGAGGAGGCTGGGGGCAGACCAGGAGAATATTGGGGGCTGAAGCCCATACAAGGGGGTAAGGAGGAGCTCTGCTATGGCGGATCATCATACAGGGATGTCGGGGCTGCGGAGTCTCACGGGCTGGTCTGCAGGGGGTCGGTGAGGACCTCAGTGACGGGCGCACACACTTCCCACTCCTGTTTTCTCACCAGCTCACTGCTACTCCTCGTCTTCCGGTCCAGAGCTAACTACTTCCGGGTTACGTCTGACGGGAAAATAAAACCTGTTGGAACTGACGTGCCGTCGCCATCTTTGTTGCTGGTATATACGGCAGCGGGCGGACATGTTTGTTGTGGGCACGTTTCCAGCTCTCCACACTGTGCAGCTTGTCACACCAGTTATCCCCAGCTGATGGCGCCACAGCGTGGTCAGAACCCAGCCGTTATTTCCGATCCAAGGTTTCGATCATTGACTTTGGTTTTCCTGTTGACAGATCTGCCTAACTGAATGAAACCGGTGGTTCCATCAGGAGAGGACCTTTAATGAACACAGCTCCCAGGCAAATAGCTGAAGGCAATATAATACAGGGGTCCTGATAGGGCAGATATGGGGAGGGGGTCCCTATCAGAGGATATAGATGGGGCAATGCTTTAGTAAGAAATAAGTAACCGTTTTCAAGAAGGACACCTGAACCCCCCCTGCTCTGAAGATCCGACCGGCCATGTTCCTGGCAAGATCTTACAGGAGGCTAGAACATCCAAGCGGTGGTCACTACTTACCTATATGCATAAAAGCTAACAGTTTAGGGCAACCCCTGGCCACAAGCTTGCTGATGGTTTCCAGTAACAACTTGTAGAACTATGAATACAGCTCTGGAGTAACATACAGACCGCAACTAGTAGATGATATCCGTGTATGAACTGTAAAATGGTGGCATATCGCATGGGGTCCGGCCAATGCCAAGAATGAGGGGGTCCCCTCTATACCACTCCCTTCACTTCTATGGTGGTGGATGTAGACAGCGCTCCATCAGTCCTATAGAAGGGAAAGGACCAACATGCGCACTACTGCTCCACTCAAGGAGGAGACTCAGGGGCCCCTCATTCTTGGAACCATAGAGGGCCCGACCGTTGGATCATCTGTCCTGTGGATAGGTGATAAATAAATGGGATAACCTTTTCTACCCCAGATTTTTTTTTGGTTTTTACCTTTTCATTTTGCGCTCCCTGCCTTCCCAGAGCCATAACTTTTTAATTTTTCTGTCCACATAGCCGTATGAGAGCCTGTTTTTTGTGGGACAAGTTGTACTTTCCAACGCCACCATCCAATATTGCATGTGATGTAGTGGGAAAAAATATGAGTAAGCTGATCAGGTCTGTTAAACATGTCATGGAATCAGATAGGGATGTGCAGAATAAGGCACCCAAGGAAGGGTTAGATTACTTCCCTGTGTCAGCTGCTAAGGTGTTACCATCTCACCCCTGTCTTAATACGTGGCTAAAATCTGGTTGGGAAAAACCCGAAGGGCAGTCGGGAGGACCTGGGCGCCAGATTTAAAGCTGTATATAAGACAGATCCGGAAGCCGCGTCTTCTTGGCAGAATCCACCTGAGGTGGATCTTGCGGTAGCAAAATTGGCAAAAAAAGGTCAATTTTTCCATCAGAAGAGTCATCCCTGCTGAGTGATCCTATGGATAAAAAGGCAGATACTCTGGCCAAGAAGTCTTATACGGCATCAGTGGCTATTTCTAAAATAGCCTTGACATCCGTTCCAGTGGCCAGGTCTCGTAGAATCTGGTTAAGCCAGCTAACTCGGGACATTGAAGAAGGTGTCCCAAGAGAGGATCTTTTGAAAAAGGTTCCCATAATGAAGAATGCGGCTGAATACTTAGGTGACGCTCCTGTAGATACACTGAGGTTATCATCCAAAAATTTAGCAGTCACTAACTCAGTGCGCAGAGCTTTATGGATAAAGCAATGGAAAGGGGATGTGTCATCTAAAAAACAACTTCTGCCCATTACCCTTTTCCCCGGAATCTTTGTTTGGACCAAAGCTGAAGGGAATATTGAAAGACCTGTGCGAGGAAAAGGGAGCCACCTTCCTAGGTACCAACAAAAAAAGAGCCGCAAAGGTTCAGACGCAGGTTCAGAACATCCCAAAAGCCAATCGCTTTGGGGGGATATGGCCAAAGGAGGGGCCAGAATACCGCATCCAGCTCCAAGGCGAAACCAGCTCCCAGAAAACAGGAGTTATGACGCCACCTTACCCCTTGTACAAGTTGGAGGAAGATTAGGAAGCTATTTGAAGATGTGGGAGGCCACCACAAAAGACAGATGGGTTCTGTCCATCATCAGAAACGGTTATTCCTTGGATTTCATAAAAACACCACCAGAAAGATTTTTGCTAGACAGCGATCAAGATCCGCATATTCTAACCCTAGTACAAGAATTTCTGGACAAAAGAGCCGTGGAGTGGGTCCCAGAACATCAACAAGGTTCTGGATTCTACTCAAGAATATTTTTGGTACCCAAATCAGGTCACAGGTGGAGGTTGGTGATAGATCTGACGATCCTCATCGAGCACATTCAGAAGTCCCATTTCAAAATGGAAACTATCAGATCAGTCTTCCCTCTATTGAGCGAGGGAGATTTCATGGCTACCCTGGATCTAACCGATGGCTACCTACATGTGCCAACAGCCCTAAGGTACAGGAAATTTCTCAGGTTTGCTATCAGGAAGGACGATTCTATATGGCACCTTCAGTTTTGCTGCCTCCCCTTCAGGTTATGCTCAGCACCCCGAGTATTCACAAAGATAACAATCGTCCTGTCTGCAGCACTTCACTTACAAGGAATTTCAATCGTGCCATATCTCGACGATTGGTGGCTCAGAGCACCATCACAAGAGGTGCTATTGCTCCATATCAACATGATAATTCAGTGTCTGCAGAAACACGTTTTTTTTAAAATCAATTTCGGGAAGTCTCAACTTTAACAATCTCAGAAAATTCTCTTCTTGGGTTTTGTCATAAACTCAAAGGAAATGACAATATCCATAATCAAAGGTCAGGGCGGACAAGATAAAGAAGAAGGTCATGCGGATGTGCCAGCAAAGAAGGTCTATACAGAAGGCCATGGGAATTCTAGGAAGTCTGACATCGACATTGGATGCAGTGCCATGGGCAAGGGCACATGTAAGACCTCTACAATCACATATCTTATCGGTATGGAACAGATCAAGCCGGTCTTTAGACAAACCAACAGTGATTTCGGTAAAGGTATGTCAAGATCTCAGGTGGTGGATTGCTCCAGGAAGACTCTCGCAGAAGATCATCCTGACAACGGACGCTTCAGCCCAAGGATGGGGAGCACACCTGGAACATCAGTGGGCTCAAGGGGTCTGGTCGGAGAAAGAAAAGCCTTTAACGTCAAATCAAAAGGAAATGAGAGCAGTCAGAATGGCGTTATTACACTTCTCCCCTTTCCTGAAGAACAAGGAAGTTCTGGTGAAATCAGACAATTCGTCCACCGTCTACTATTTAAACAAACAAGGGGGCATGAAGTCCCTATCGTTGATGAAGGCGTGCAAGGAGATTCTCAGATGGTCGGAAGCCAACATCAGAATCCTGACAGCGGTTCACATAAAGGGGGAGAAAAATGTGACAGCAGATGTTCTGAGTCGTCAGAAAATCCACCCAGGGGAATGGTCGCTGAAGGACAGTGTGTTCAAGGAGATCATCACCAGATTCGGCTGTCCACAAATAGATGTCTTTGCTACCAGGGACAATGCAAAGACAAGGATATTTTGCTCACTAGTGAAGAATTATCAGCCATACTGTCTGGACGGCTTAACCATGGATTGGAGGGAGATGTTTGTATATGCGTTTTCCCCTCCAGCATTAATAAGGAGGACTTTGGACAAGATCAAGAGGGAACAGCCAAGAGCTATCCTAATACTTCTGTTTTGGCCTCGCAGGGCATGGTTCAGGTTCACCTTGGCGTTGTCTCTATGCAGGAACAGATATTGGCATCTACCTCTAATTCCAGATCTTCTGTGCCAGAAGTAAGTTTATCGTCCAGACCTGCAATCTTTACATCTCACAGCATGGAGGATAGGTTAAGGAATGAGGGCATTCCAGAAAATGTCATTGTCACACTGTCCTCTGCAAGCAAACCAGGAACTAAAAGATTGTATGATCGAATTTGGAAGGTTTTCTCTACATCTTATCCGGATGAAGAAATTACAACTGCTTTAATATTACAGTTCCTACAGAAAGGACTAAATCAAGCCACATTAAAAGTGCAGTTTGCCGCCATAAACCATCAGTTAAATGGACAATTCTCTAATAATCCATTAATAAAGAAGTTCTTCAAGGGTGCTGGGAACATTGCCGCTAACATTCATAAACCTTAACCATCTTGGGATTTGGCGACTGTGTTGAAACACCTAGCTATGAGTCCGTTTGAACCTATTGACTCCATTGATCTGAAATATCTCTCCTGGAAGACAGCTTTCCTAGTGGCAATAGCGTCAGCTAGAAGAGTCAGCGTGTTGCAGGCCCTATCATGCCGTGAACCATACATGAGAGATCTGGGTGATGCACTCACACTAAGAACTTTGTCAGACTTTAGGCCTAAAGTCTCATCCACTCTAAACCTACACCAAGAAATTATTCTTCCGGCTTTATCCTCTGCAGAGAATGCGTTTGAGGCCTCAGCCCTAGATGTGAGAAGATCGGTGTTAGCTTATATAGCTAGGATGGAAACATTCAGAAACGATGAACATCTTTTCATACAATTTGGAAAGAAGTCAAAAGGAAACATGGCGGCTAAATCCACTATATCTAATTGGGTAAAAAACTTCATATTATTCTGTTATGACAAAGAGGGTCTAGACTAGGGCTGCAGTAAACGAATATTTTAGTAATCGAGTATTCTATCGATTATATTTCCCGATTCATCGAGTAATCTAATAAGAAAAACCTTCTTAAAATAACGTACGTAATTACGTTTTTCTTTATAAAAACAATTGTGGCGAAACCAACCTCGCCACAGGGTTTTGGAGGGGCCTGGTTACCAGCCTCTTGCCCCAGGATTATGGCCCATACTAACTTTGAAGGAGAAGACAGACCGGCCGCACAGCTTAAATCTGTGGAACTGTTTTGGGCAGGAAAGCCATGCTTGCGGTCGGCCAAATGTGACTTCCATGGAATTCAGGAACCCCTGCTCGGATCTGGGTGATTTTTGGAAATGTTGTTCACCCAGATCAGAGCTATCCATGGATGTATACATTATGGGGACATGTGGGGTTTTGAGGTGTGTGACAGAACCATCTGTCTTTGGAATTGTAGTGTATGTTATGTGAGGGTACCCAGATAGCTAATTTTATTGTATTCGTGTAGTCTGAGTGCCATTCACCTAATAATATGCACTCAGACTTGAGCTATCTAGGGATATGTTAAATGTCTGTGTATACTGTAAGGGTTGTGACATTGCATGTTTAAATGGTGATTTCTGTCCTGTTGTCCCCACATGTGTATTGGCAATTTCCCTTTGTCCTGAGAGATAATTGAATTACTCTTCGGTTGTCTCCAGGGCAGAGAGGAGGAAACCATGATGCATTGTGGGGATGTATTGTGTCTGTGTATCCTGAATTGCTGCATATCTGTCCTGTGTCGCAGTCTTCCTTCTGGTCCACGAGGGGCGTGTCCACCAGATGTGGACCTGCATAAATACGGGCGGGTAGCCCTCAATAAAGAGTGCCTGTTTTATCCTTCATCATGTTGAGGCTGGTGTTTGGGTAACTGATCGACACTGGGGATTGCTATACGCTGAAGATTTGCTATACTCCCCTGGCATAACTACTAGCTCTTGTAAGAGCTGTTCCTGCTCTCTGGATTTAGGAGAGGTTCACCCACTGGAGCCTTGTCGTAGGTCCAGGGTGGGTAGGAGACGGTGAGGCCTCAACCAAGCTTCGGCGGTTCGTGGGGTCTGCAGTGCGTACGGTGTCAAGTGGAGTGCTTGGAGTCCTCGGGAAGCACTAGGAGCACCTATCGACGGAGGTACCCGGTCGGGGTGCTAGGAGATCCGTTACAACAATATTTTTATTTCTTACAGTGGTGGTATGGTATAGCAAATAATTGCACACACATGGTTTCTTTCACAGCTGCAATATACATTCTGGTCAGTCAGAAGAACAGCCAGCCAGAATGTACCATATCGGGTATAACTGGATACTGCCGGCTGCTGCAGCAATTGACTGTAATGGTGTAAAGGGTCTGGCCTTGTTACAGCATTCAAGCTAAGTTTGGACGATATCCAGCATGAATGCCAGAACATGGCCAGATGGCCTTGGACCACATTATAGTCAATAAGATTATGAGAGCAGAGCATATAGCTGGTTGTATCCGGCTATACCCATTACGGTATACTCCAGCAGGCTCGGGTTATGTTGTGATTTGTGAACTCCGTCAGTCTATTCCGGTGGAGGATCAGACTGCTGGAGTACACCGGATGCCATTGCAATTTGCCAGCGCCAATGTGCCTCCATTAAACCCTCTCCAGAGTCTAAAAAACCAATAACTTTATATATGCCATGTTGGCTGTATAAAGTTATTGGTTTGGAGGGGTTAATGGAAGCACCTTGGCAATGGGCATGTATAAAGTTATTGGTTTGAAGGGGTTAATGGAAACACCTTGGCATTAGGCATGTATAAAGTTATTGGTTTGTAGGGGTTAATGAAAGCACCTTGGAGGTGCCTTCATTAACCCCTCTCTAAACCAATAACTTTATACATGCCAAGGTGGTGCCTCCATTAACCACTCTCCATCTGCCTTTCAATATCAATTTACAGTGAGTGCCCCCGATTCCCCCCTGGCGTGCCTCTGGTACTGTTAACTTAAATTGCCTAATGGCACTGGCACTAGTGAGGAGGGCGCAGCCGCAGACACATGGGGTCCGAGACCGTCTTCATCCCAGCATGCACTGGGACCTTACGTCACACACACACATCGTTAGCCAGCGTGCTGACGATGTATGTGCGCAACTGCGCATTACGCAAAGTCCTGCCTGCAGGGCGGTACCATCTCTCTGGACTCCGGAGGACACGGAGCGGTGAGTGAGACGCTTAATTTCACTCCCGCTCCGTGATCATGTGATGTAAACAATTACTCGATGCAGGGAAACTGCATTAAAGGGAGTCTGTCACCACATTTCAGCATATTAGACCGATCAAATAGGTTTATATGATCCACCCAGAACTTAAAAACGGTACCTTTGTTGTAGAAAACGGACTTTTCTTTTAGCCGAAAATGAACTTATAAGGTTATGTTAATGAGCCCTCTCAAGTGCCCAGGGCGGTCTCTCAATCCTCGGAGCCCCAGGCAGCACCTCCGCAACGGCTCATAACCCCGCCCTCCGTGCGCCTCTGCCCGCCCGTTTACTCCCCTCCCCTATCCTTTTCCACTGCGGCTGTGCGGTCCAAATCGTAGCGGGCGCATGCGCAATGCGATGCCCGCTCCTGGCAGGGCATCGCAATACCTACTGCGCATGCGCCCGCTACGATTTGGACCGCACAGCCGCAGTGGAAAAGGATAGGGGAGGGGAGTAAATGGGCGGGCAGAGGCGCACGGAGGGCGGGGTTATGAGCCGTTGCGGAGGTGCTGCCTGGGGCTCCGAGGATTGAGAGACCGCCCTGGGCACTTGAGAGGGCTCATTAACATAACCTTATAAGTTCATTTTCGGCTAAAAGAAAAGTCCGTTTTCTACAACAAAGGTACCGTTTTTAAGTTCTGGGTGGATCATATAACCCTATTTGATCGGTCTAATATGCTGAAATGTGGTGACAGACTCCCTTTAACCCCTTAAGGACCGGGCTCATTTTCACCTTAAGGACCAGGCCATTTTTTGGAAATCTGACCAGTGTCACTTTAAGTGCTAATAACTTTAAAACGCTTTGACTTATCCAGGCCGTTCTGAGATTGTTTTTTCGTCACATATTGTACTTCATGACACTGGTAAAATGAAGTCAAAAAAATTATTATTTTTTGCACAAAAAAATACCTAAATTTACCAAAAATTTGGAAAAATTTGCAAATTTCAAAGTTTCAGTTTCTCTACTTCTGTAATACATAGTAATACCCCAAAAAATTGTGATGACTTTACATTCCCCATATGTCTACTTCATGTTTGAATTGTTTTGGGAATGATATTTTATTTTTTGGGGATGTTATAAGGCTTAGAAGTTTAGAAGCAAATCTTAAAATCTTTCGGAAATTTACAAAAACTCAATTTTTAGGGACCAGTTCAGGTCTGAAGTCGATTTGCGAGGCTTACATTATAGAAACCACCCAAAAATGACCCCATCTAAGAAACTACACCCCTCAAGGTATTCAAAACTGATTTTGCATACATTATTAACCCTTTAGGTGTTGCACAAGAGTTATTGGCAAATGGGGAGGAAATTTGAGAATTAAATTTTTTTGTCAAATTTTTCATTTTAACACATTTTTTCCACTAACAAAGCAAGGGTTAACAGCCAAACAAGACTGTATCTTTATTGCCCTGACTCTGCCATTTACAGAAACACCCAATATGTGGCCGTAAACTACTGTACGGGCACACAGTAGGGCGTAGAGTGAAAGGTGCGCCGTTTTGTTTTTGGAGGGCTGATTTTTATGGACTGGTTTTTTGACACCATGTCCCATTTGAAGCCCCCCTGATGCACCCCTAGAGGAGAAACTCCCTAAAAGTGACCCCATCTAAGAAACTACACCCCTCAAGGTATTCAAAACTGATTTTACATACGTCGTTAACCCTTTAGGTGTTGCACAAGAGTTATTGGCAAATGGGGATGAAATTTGAGAATTTCATTTTTTTGCCTAATTTTCAATTTTAACCCATTTTTTCCACTAACAAAGCAAGGGTTAACAGCCAAACAAGACTGTATCTTTATTGCCCTGACTCTGCTGTTTACATAAACACCCCATATGTGGCCGTAAACTACTGTACGGCCACACAGCGGGGCGTAGAGTGAAAGGTGCGCCGTTTGGTTTTTGGAAGGCTGATTTTGCTGGACTGTTTTTTTGACACCATGTCCCATTTGAAGCCCCCCTGATGCACCCCTAGAGTAGAAACTCCATAAAAGTGACCCCATCTAAGAAACTACACCCTTCAAGGTATTCAAAACTGATTTTACAAACGTTGTTAACCCTTTAGGTGTTGCACAAGATTTAATGGAAAATAGAGACACAATTTCAAAATTTCAAATTTTTGGCAGATTTTCCATTTTAATATTTTTTTTCCAGTTACAAAGCAAGGGTTAACAGCCAAACAAAACTCATTATTTATGGCCCTGATTCTGTAGTTTACAGAAACACCCCATATGTTTTCGTAAACCGCTGTACGGGCACACGGCAGGGCGCAGAAGGAAAGGAACGCCATACGGTTTTTGGAAGGCAGGTTTTGCTGGACTGTTTTTTTGACACCATGTCCCATTTGAAGCCCCCCTGATGCACCCCTAGAGTAGAAACTCCATAAAAGTGACCCCATTTTAGAAACTACGGGATAGGGTGGCAGTTTTGTTGGTACTAGTTTAGGGTACATATGATTTTTGGTTGCTCTATATTACACTTTTTGTGCAGCAAGGTAACAAGAAATAGCTTTTTTGGCACGTTTTTTTTTTTTGTTATTTACAACATTCATCTGACAGGTTAGATCATGTGGTAATTTTATAGAGCAGGTTGTCACGGATGCGGCGGTACCTAATATGTATACATTTTTTTTATTTATGTAAGTTTTATACAATAACTTAAAAAAATGTTTTAGTGTCTCCATAGTCTAAGAGCCATAGTTTTTTCAGTTTTTGGGCGATTATCTTGAGTAGGGTCTCATTTTTTGCGGGATGAGATGACGGTTTGATTGGCACTATTTTGGGGTGCATATGACTTTTTGATCGCTTGCTATTACACTTTTTGTGACGTAAGATGGCAAAAAATGGCTTTTTTTTACAGTTTTTATTTTTATTTTTTTACGGTGGTCATCTGAGGGGTTAGGTCATGTGATATTTTTATAGAGCCGGTCGATACGGACGCGGCGATACCTAATATGTATACTTTTTTTTTATTTATGTAAGTTTTACACAATGATTTCATTTTTGAAACAAAAAAAAATCATGTTTTAGTGTTTCCATAGTCTAAGAGCCATAGTTTTTTCAGCTTTTGGGCGATTATCTTGAGTAGGGTCTCATTTTTTGCGGGATGAGATGACGGTTTGATTGGTACTATTTTGGCGTACATGCGACTTTTTTGATCACTTTTATTACCTTTTTTGGGAAGTAAGGTGGGCAAAATTTCAATTTTCTCATAGTTTTTATTTTTTTATTTTTATGGCGTTCACCGTGCGGGGAAAGTAACATGACCATTTTATAGATCAGGTCGTTACGGACGCGGCGATACCTAATATGTGTAGTTTATTTTATTTTTTAAATTTTTATTCAGTGATAAATGTTATTTTTTTTTATCTTAACTTTTTTCACTTTTTTTTACATTTTTTTGACCCAGACCCGCTTGGTTCTTGAAGATCCAGTGGGTCTGATGTCTGTATAATACAGTACAGTACAATATATATTGTTCTGTACTGTATTTTACTTACACTGAACAGATCTATGCTTTCAGCATAGATCTGTTCAGCACCATGGACAGCAGGACGCCTGAGAGGCGTCCTGTTGCCATGGGAACCCTCCCCGTCTGCTCAGAACTTCGCAGACGGGGAAGGGTAAGCACAGGGCTGAGGGGGGCTCTCTCCCTCTCCATCGGGGGGCTGCAAAGGCACAGCAGCCCCCCGATGGAGAGGGAGGGAGCTCCCTGACCGATGACAGTTAACTTTTTCCATACAGCGGTCCGTACGGACCGCGGTATGGAAAGGGTTAAACGGCTGACATCTGCACAGATGTCACCCGTTTATACCAGGGTGCCAGCAATGTGCTGGCACCCTGGTATACCCACTAGAAGCCAACGATCATTCATGGGGAGGCGGGCGGGGGATCGCGATCCCGCCTGCCGCACCGCCCGCCTCCTCCCACCGCATGCGACACCCCCCCCCGCACCACCCGCCGGCATCAAATCATGCAGGGGTGCAGGGGGGGGGGGTGAAAAATATAGATTTTAGCCACTCTAAAGTTTCTGATCGCCGCGGTCAGGGACCGCAGGGATCAGAAACTGCAAAAAGCGCAGCAAACCGCAGGTCTGAATTGACCTGCGGTTTGCTGCGATCGCCGACACGGGGGGGTCACATGACCCCCCCTGGCGTTGTCACAGGATGCCGGCTGAAGGATTTCAGCCGAAATCCCGTTCCGTTTAACCCCTCGGGCGCCGGAATACAGATTTTAAGTCAGGACGTACCGGTACGTCCTGTGTCCTTAAGGACTCGGGGAAATAGGGCGTACCGGTACGTCCTATGTCCTTAAGGGGTTAAGGATTTTTTTGACTCGATTTAATCGAATTATTCGAAGAATCGTTTCAGCCCTAGTCTAGACCCACTGCAGGGCCTTAAAGCTCACTCTACAAGGTCCACGACAACATCATGGGCAGAGAGAGTACTGCTATGTACCGCTACAGGAGATTTGTAGAGCTGCAACTTGGGCTTCACCCACAATGTTTGTGAAGCACGACCGCCTGGACTGGTCGAAGAACTCAGTGCTAGAAAGTATACCCAGCAGGTGATACCCTCCCTAGTCTTTATTTTTGCTACTCAGATCCTAATCTGTGCTGCCGTAGGACGATCAGGAAGTAATACATTTATCTTACCTGAAAATGTTGTTTCCTGGAGTCCGTAGGCAGCACAGGGATCCCACCCTAATTCATTTAATTTGCTTGGTAATAACTCGTTTGTCTGTTACTAAGGAGGGGCTTATATGGGCACGTGTCGTGTGTTCAGTATTCAATTCACTGGTTATGCTGTTATATCTTCTGTTGTCGGGATAGGACTTAATCCCCCAATCTGTGCTGCCTACAGATTCTAGGAAACAACATTTTCAGGTAAGAAAAATGTATGACTTTTCATTGATACCATTTTGGGGTGTCTATGACTTTGTGATCACGTTTTTTTTAGAAAATGAAGCGATCAAAAACGGTGAATTGGCCATTTTGACTTCTGTTTTCTGTTTCGCTGTTTGCCGTATGGGGGAAGATATCTTTATACTATGGGCGTTCTCGCACACATGGCGACACCCATGATGTGTATCGTTTTAGTTCTTTTGTTTTTATTTTGGGGAAAGGGGGGTGATTTGAATTTTTATGTTTTTTGTATTTTTAAAAACTTTATTTTGTTTTACACTTTTTTTTTTTTTTTTTTATAGTTCCCATAGGGAACTAGAACAAGCATTCATTAGATTGTTATTCTTATAGACCCCACTGCATTAGCATTGGAGTCCATGAGAACATTGCTAGTTTCCTATGGAGCCCTATTACAGGCAAGGACTCCATAGGAAATACTATGAAGCAGACTCCTGTCATTCACAAAGACCAGGGGCTGCTGCACACACAGCTCCGGCTCCTTCGATCACCGCACGGGGGAGCCGGAGCATCAGCGGAAGTGCATGCTTCCGGTGTTTTGTGCACTCAGGATTGACCACGGCATCTGAGGGGTAAATGTCCGCGATCAGCATTACTAGTTGCGGACATTAGCTGCAGGTGTCTGCTATAAGAAACAGCAGGCACCCCACGGTTATGGCGCCCGCTCTGCTCAGGAGCATGTACCATCTTTAAAGACTACTCGTACGGCGCTGGTTGATCAGGGGTTAAAGGGGTTCTCCAGGCTTTTGATATTAAAGGGTTTCTACCACTTCGTTTTCACATAATTAGCTTTCAGACACTAGCGATCCGCTAGTGTCTGCTCTACCAAACAATCCTAATATAATAGCTTTTGGGGCAGCCGTTTCGCTAAAAAAAGAACTTATATTGATATGCTAATGAGCCTCTAGGTGCTATGGGGGCGTCATTAGCACCTAGAGGCTCCGTCTACCTTCACAAAATGCCGCCGCCCAGCGCGTCCCTCCAGCCCGCCCATCTCCTCCGGAATGCGATCCTCCCTGTGAGCCAGCGGACGAATTCTCGCGCATGCGCTGTGCGCATCTGTATTCGGCGCAGGCGCAGTGAATGTCTGACCGCTTTCTGCACAGACATCACTGCGCCTGTTCCTCTGAGCACTATGACGTCATCGGTGCAGGCGCAGTGGAGATGTCTGAGCAGGGAAGCGGTCAGACATTCACTGCGCCTAATACAGATGCGCACGGCGCATGCGTGAGAATTCGTCCGCTGGCTCACAGGGAGGATCGCATTCCGGAGGAGATGGGCGGGCTGGAGGGACGCGCTGGGCGGCGGCATTTTGTGAAGGTAGACGGAGCCTCTAGGTGCTAATGACGCCCCCATAGCACCTAGAGGCTCATTAGCATATCAATATAAGTTCTTTTTTTAGCAAAATGGCTGCCCCAAAAGCAATTATATTAGGATTGTTTGGTAGAGCAGACACTAGCGGATCGCTAGTGTCTGAAAGCTAATTATGTGAAAACTAAGTGGTAGAAACCCTTTAATGACCTGTCTTGAAGATAGGTTATCAATATCAGATCAGCACCCCGCCGATCAGCTTTATGAAGGGAAGGCTCGTGCAGTGCACTACGCGCATCTTCCCTTCATACAGCTGATCGTGGGGGTGCCGGACCCCCGCCACTTTGATATTGATGACCTGTCCTGAGGATAGGTTATCAAAAGCCCTTAGACCCCCTTTAAGGACACTACAGTTGACCGCATCCTAGTCAGAATGGCTGGTAACAGAACAATAGACTACATTCACGAGCCAATCACAATGCAGTTCACATTCAAGGGGGTTTCCCTAAGGAAATACTGAAGAGGACTCCACTGGATTCCATAAAATAACATGATATTTATATACAGGCATATTATAACACACTATATACAGTACAGACATAACCCCGCTACACCTCCGCCTCAGAACTGGAGTCGGAGTAGTCAGCGACCAGGCCGGATGTAGATGTGGGGGGTCTGGGGGCATCGTCCTCAGTACTACTGACAGTCTGTGCAACACTGCCCCCTGGCTGCCGCTCTCCTCCACTGCTGTGCCCGCTTGCCTCCTCCGCTGTCGGTCTCCTGCTGTCTGACTGACTTCCATCTTTTGATGTCCGTCGCACTACCCCGAGAGCTACGGCGGATGCCCCTGGGCTCGCCGGAGGTTTGGGTTGGATCATTAACTTTTTCATTGCGTTCCCCGCTGTCTGGAGCTTCCTGTCACCCAAGGGGAAGAACCACGAGCGGCCGCTGATCTCCGAGCGCTTCTTCTGCTGCTTCTGGTCGTACGCTGCAAGAGAAGAAATGAGGACACAAGTGACAACCTGTGCTATGGGAAAGATGGGTGACAACCGCTATGACGCCATGTATAGCTCCCAGCTTTCTTAGACTCCTGAAGGGGCACAAATGCCGAGCCATGGAGGAAGAGGTGAACGTGACAACTAGTAAAATTACCAGTAAGGTCTCTGGAAAGGTTGGGCGACAACCAGTGTAAGAACTGTAATAGTGGCTCATCACCCAGTTTTCCCATACAAGATAGAACTGGGAATGTATAGAAGGGTTCTCCACCTGGGATGGGACATAACACGGGGTGACTGCTGCTTTAACGTTCTCTTCCAGCGCATGTCTTGTCTGACAGTCTGGTTGCTATGGATAAACTGCCTAACAACCAAAGGCTTTACCAGGCACTGCGGCCCCTTCGTTCTGGCCAATAGAGGGCCGATGACATATTGGTTATAGCCGGAAACGCTTAGCTCTGGAATACAGATGAGGACACAACCCTCTGCTCCGCCTGTCTGTCAGTTTCCTAGTGACCCTCCAAACCCACCCCCCTACATTAACCCCTGCTCACACTCCAGGCTGCGATACTTGAGGAGAGCCGCCAGCTTCTTATCCTCCTCAGCCTCCGGCAGAAGCTTCAGCTCCAGCGATGTCTTCTTGAGCAGAGCCTGATCGCGCTCCTCCTCTTCTAGGATCTGCTTCTTCTCCTCCTACAGTGAGGCCATGACAGCAGATGGCACCAGAATCACACACAGTAACCCGCTAGAGCCCTATCCACACACAGCCACCCGTAGCCCACCCTAAACTTGCTGCGCAGGAGGCTGTTGATGGCGAAGTCGTCCCGCCACGCGCTCTGAGCCTCTTGCAGCTCGGACAGCGATGGCGCTGCCCTCTGGAGCTTTTCTTTATCCTTGACTCCATGCTCAAGACGAAACATAGAATCTGTCTCCAGCTTCTGCTTCTCTTCGTGTTCTGGGGATGACAAGATGACAATGTGAATACACCCCAACATCTGCCCCCCCCATTCATCACCTTGCAGAGGGTGGGGCGTGAACACTGACCTGTTGTAAGTATCTGCTCATTCTCCGCCATGTCCCAGCGTTCCTCCTTCCTCTGCGCACCGCTCACAATCACGTAGTCACATGACGCTGGGTCCGTCTGCATCTCAATGTAATTCACACACAAGTGGCACTTCATCCTGAACCTAAAAGGCAGGCACTGATCATTATAATAAGCTCATTAATATTTATCACTGATTATTATTATTATAATTAGGGATGAGCGAATCAACTTCGGATGAAACATCCGAAGTCGATTCGCATAAAACTTTGTTTCAATACTGTACGGAGCAAGCGCTCCGTGCAGTATTAGAATGTATTGGCTCCGATGAGCCGAAGTTATTGCCTCGCGAGACTTCGGATAATAACTTCATAAATTGAGTTCTACTGTAAAAAAACATCTCCCGAACCAGAGTTCGGGAAATGTTTTTTTTTTTACAGTAGAAATCAATTTATGAAGTTTTTACACGAAGATCGCAGACTGTAGACTACTGTAACAGACCAGCCGACATCCTGTGAATGGGCGGCTCCAGCAGCAAAGCAGACATTTACAGCGCTACAGGGATCTGTCCCTCCAGCTCAGTGCCCCCCAGTGGTCGGTGCGAGGAGTGACAAGCCTGTTATAATGAGCTCATTACCTTAGGGTTGCACTGGGTATCGATACCCAATCGATCCTTTTGGACCCGGATCGATCCGATACCGGGATTTGCTACTTACCGATACTAGGCTGCGCTATTGCACAGCCTAGTATCAGTTAGACAACATGGTGTGCGCCACTCTCAGCGAGCGCCATGTTCTCCTCAGCAGCACAGTGCTTCATTGGTGGCAGTGGCCACAGGGTCCCCTCCCTTCCTCCTCATTGGTGGTGCAGTGGCAGTTTCTGATCGGAGCCCCAGCAGTAAAATCGCGGGCTCCGATCGGTCACCATGGCAGCCAGGACGCTACTGAAGCCCTGGCTGCCATGGTAACCTCCCTGCTACTGTGTGTACTATGCACAGGGCAGCAGGGAGAGTGTGAGGTCCTATTCACCCTGATAGAGCTCTATTAGGGTGAATAGGACAAGGGATGAAAAGATCCCAGGTTCTAGCCCTTTTTTTAAGTAAAAAATAAATAAAAAAAATATTAAAGGGCTTCTGTCACCCCACAAAAGTCATATATTTTTTTTTGGATAGTTACATTCCTTATAGCGCGATATAGGAGAATATAATCTTGTCACTTACTTTCATGCGGCCGTTTCTTTAGAAAACGAAGTTTTATAATATGTAAATCCGGTCTCTACCAGCAAGTAGGGAGTCTACTTGCTGGTAGCCGCAGCAGAAAACCGCCCCCTCGCCGTGTTGATTGTCAGGGCCAGCCGGGATCTCCTCCTTTCGGCCGGCCCTGTCAGTATTTCAAAAATCGCGCGCCTCTGTTCATTCGGCGCAGGCGCTCTGAGATGAGGAGGCTCGTCTCCTCAGAACTCCCTCAGTGCGCCTGCGCCGATGACGTCTTCTCTTTCGGTGATGTCATCGGCGCAGGCGCACTGAGGGAGTTCTGAGGAGACGAGCCTCCTCATCTCAGAGCGCCTGCGCCGAATAAACAGAGGCGCGCGATTTTTGAAATACTGACAGGGCTGGACGGAGGAGGAGATCGCGGCTGGCCCTGTCAATCAACACGGCGAGGGGGCGGTTTTCTAAAAATGTGGAATGCACATGGCTTTTTTTGCGTTTTATTTTTTTTGCGTGGCATCGAATGATATCGAGTATCACAATACTTTTTCACGGTATCAAAATTTTGGTATGGTGACAACCCTACGTTACCTGTAGATGGGGGTTGTGTAATAATTGCCGACCTTCTTCTTCTCAGCGTTATAACGGACGCCTGAAACAGACAGGAACAGACGATGATCATCAAAAGATGATGGCGGGGCCCCCAGCGATTAGATAGCGGGCAGTTAGCAGCGCTTCCATATTGTTAGGCTGGAGGTGTCGCCCTATATACGCTACATACAGGACATACCCATTCCTATGTGATTCTTGCAGCCGTCGCACCAGATGTTATACGGCATCTCAAACCTGTGGAGAGAAGGTGGTGAGTACTAGGAGGATCTGCAGACATGACTCTGCTGACTCTACGCCGGCCAGTACAGACAAGCAGAATAAACACAGTAAGGACTACTCACCATAATAAGGGATGGCATACCGCGAGGAGGAACCCCACTGAGCCCCGGCAGCTGCTCATACCCAGTCTCTGCATAGGACAGCTGCTCAGGCCCGAAGGAGCCGCTGCTGCCCCTTCCTTCTTGTGGTCCATGGCAATGACTGCAGATGGTCTCCTCCTAGCATTATGCCATCACTTACCACCGCTCACTCTCGTCTGCTCCCAGTCCCAGATTTGGGTATCCACAGAACATGCCAGCCGATGGCTTCTTACCTGATGATGAGGATGCCCTGGGACAGCTTCCTGGCTCGCTCCCGCAGAGGGTGACTGTTCTTGTAGCGGTTGAGGGAGCCATGCTGCAGAGGAGAAGAATAACCAGTGTAAGTGGCACTGTCCGCCGCTCACCAGTGATGTGTTGGTGCCGCACTCACCTTGGCCGGGTCAAAGTCTGGAGGGTAATACTTGTTGGTTCCTTTTCTCTCCCCCTAAAGAAAGACGAGAACATTCAAATGGGGCGACACAACAAATAACCCTCCACCTGTCACTATCTCCTACGGAATCACTGTGCAGCAATCTGCACTGCCTCATGCCCTGGCCCTCTGCGCACTACAAATCCCAGCAATCTGCAATGTCGTATGTCCTCTGTTCACTACAAGTCTCAGCAATCTGCACTGCCTCATGCCCTGGCCCTCTGTGCACTACAAGTCCCAGCAATCTGTCCTGCCCCATGCCCTGGCCCTCTGTGCACTACAAGCCCCAGCATCTGTCCTGCCCCATGCCCTAGCCCTCTGTGCACTACAAGCCCCAGCATCTGTCCTGCCCCATGCCCTAGCCCTCTGTGCACTACAAGCCCCAGCATCTGTCCTGCCCCATGCCCTGGCCCTCTGTGAACTACAAATCCCAACAATCTGCAATGTCACATGTCCTCTGTGCACTACAAGCCCCAGCATCTGCACTGCCCCATTCCCTCTGTGCCCCATTCCCTGGCCCTCTGTGCACTACAAGCCCCAGCATCTGCACTGGCCCATGCCCTGGCCCTCTGTGCACTACAAGCCCCAGCATCTGCACTGGCCCATGGCTTGGCTCTCTGTTCACTACTCGTTGACAACAGTGGGACTACAAACCCCAGGAATCCCACGTTCCTCTACTGTAGGACTACAACACCCAGCAAATCCTAGCCAGTGAAACTACAAGTCCACCCAATCTATCGCAGCCCAGCGCATCATGCCTCACCAGATGGGACTAGTAGTTCCCCCACATCCTGTGTGACTGTCACACTCACCATCCTCACACAGCGTCAGCCCTCGACTCGTCCCTTCTGCGCTGTGAGCTCCTCTCTCCCCAGCCTGTGTTATGGTTGTGATGTGACAAATACGCGACAGAGGAAAATCTCCCACAATCCTTGTCCTCATTTCTGAATTTATCATGCCGAATAACGGATCAATAGGCAGAGGTCTACGACAAAATGGCCGCCGTACTGTAAAGTAACGCTGAAGTTGGAGACACGTAGGGCACCACGTGGTACCGGAAGTTAGTTCCCGGAATGGTCATGTGACCTAACGGCGGCTCTTCAGGGTCAAAATTCCTTCGCGTTCAGCGCGTTCGATCTCATTTAGAATGAGTCCCTGACCTGTATCTTGTTCATGATGAAGATCACATGGGGTCGGAAGAGGACCACTGTGCCTGGCTGCAGGAAGTGTCAGCTAGAGGGGCAGTGTAACCCCTTACTGACCAGCCTGTTTGGTCAGTAATTGTTTTCATCACCTTCCAAGAACTATAACTTTTTTTATTTTTTGCTGTCGCAGCCAGATGACAGTTTGATTTTTGCAGCGCAAATTGTAATTTTTGAATGCGCCATTTTGAGGTACACAGAACCTACTGATTAACTTTTCTTTGGGATGGGGAAAAACCCAGTAATACTGATGAGTTTTATGTTATACAGTTTGCGGCGTTAATTTTTGGGCATAAATACACAAATCCGTACTCTCTGGGTCAGTGTGATTACAGCGACTCCAAATACATACAGGTTTGTGTTTTATGTTTTACTACTTTTTTTTATTTTTCTTTCTATGGAGCTAATGTGAGGGATCAATTTTCTCAGGATGGCTTGTAGTTTTCATTGGCATCATTTTTGGATAATAATACTTTTTAATCACTTTTTTTGGTGGTGAATAAGCAAAAAGCAGCATTTATTTTTATGACAGCATTCATTGTAAGGGATAAACTACATGATATTTGTATAGTGCAGGTCATTACGGACGTGAAGATACCAAATATGTGGAGGGGTTTTATTTTTGCAATTTTTTCCACTGAAGAGTTGTGGGTTGTTTTTTTATGGGAAAAAGGTGTATTTTTTGTTTAAATCTGGAATTATTTTTTTAAGCAAAACTTAAGAACAGGAAAAAAAAAAACCAGGAGGTCCTCAGCATCAGTTCTGCACATTCGGCATCTGTTTGAGCCATTTGTGTCTGAGATCTGAAAAGTCCTGCGTGCAGTGTTTTTTTCCCAGTCTAAAAAAAACTGATCTCAGACAGAAATGGGTTAAAACGGATGCTGAATGTGTATAACTGACTCAAGGATGTTTTTTTAAACATGATCCTTTTTTCCTGTTCTTCTGATGGATCAGAACAGAAAATGAAACTGTGATGTGTTTTTTGTGTGCATAAAAAAAACCTGAATTCACTCTGTCTGCATTCCATTTCCATATGGCCGTTCCGCAGAAGAATAGAACATGTCCTTTTATTGTCCGTTTTACAGACGAGTACAGGACGCAAAATGCAGACTGCACGTGGCCGGTAATTGTGTTTTTTGCAGACCGCAAAACATGCAACGGTTGTTTGCATGTGCCCTGATGCCAGTGGTGGCGAACCTACAAGAGGGGGCACTCGGAGCCCTCTCTGTGGGCACACGGTTCTGTGTGGGCTGTGCGTAGGGGTGCACGCTCATTAGTACAGTCTTTGCCCCCATCTTCTGCTTGTGTTAAAAAAAAATAATAATAATCTCACCTCATCCATTTTATTGCGCAGCGGACAGGACCTGGGCTCCATCTTGTCCTGTGCATGCGAGCAGTGAGTGTTCCCCGCAAACGGATGAGGTGAGTTTTATTATTAATACTGGAGGCCACTTATGGGACATTTTTGATTCTGGGGGACATTCATTTTAGGGGGGCCTCTGTAAAGCCCCGCCCCCCACAGCTTAACTTGGCTGATATTTTTCTGTATTCAGGTTAAATTGTCATGTTGGCACTCGGAGATAAATAAGTGGGTTTTGGGTTGCAGTTTGGGCACTCTGTCTCTAAAAGGCTCACCATCGCTGCTGATGCAGTTCAGGTCCATTCAAGTGAACAGAGCTTAGCCGCGCCCAGGCCAGTGATACCAGTCGTGATGTCACTGGCCCAGTGGTAAACAGCGAGGAGGCCGCGGCACTACTGCCAGCACCGCTGCCTTCTCAAACAGCTGATCGGCAGGGGTCCCGGGTGTCGGACCCCCGCCGATCAGACGCTGATGATCTATCTAGAGGATAGATCATCAGTTTGAAAGAACTGCAGAACCCCTTTAACGTGATAGATCTCCGTACTGAGCACCACCTGGACTGTGTGCAGACTCGTTTCTGGGTAATGGGATGGACACCCCCATCTGATATTACAGGAAATGGTGCAATCATTAGGGTCCATTCCCAAGTGTTTTGCGGACCACACATGGCAGGTACTATAATAGAAATACATTTGTCTTGTCCGTGGCTGCGGACAAGAATAGGACGGGTTATATATTTTTTTGCGGGGCCGCGGAATGGAAGTGTGTGCTGTGCGCATCTTTTGCGGCACCATTGAAAATAAATGGGTCGGCAAAATTCTGGACCCATTATGCGGACATGTCAATGGACCCTTACACTGGTAATGGTGGTGGGCCTCCAACACAGGGAGACATGGTTCTCAGAATTAGACGAAAGAGGAGCGCCCCAAAACTGTCTGACATTAAGGGGGTTGTCCAGGATTAGAAAAACATGGCTGCCTTCTTCCAAAAACGGTGCCCTACCTGTCCGCAGGTTGTGCGCAGTATTACAGCTCAGCCCCATATCAGACACTGCGCCTGTGGACAGGGGAGGCGCAGTTACTGGAAGAAAGGACCAATGTACGACCACTTTAGAAGAGGATTAGTGGAATGACATGCTGCCTGTTTAAGGGTCCATTCACACGTCCGTATGCGTTTTTGCAACCACGGACACCCACATTTTGCGGACCGCACATCGCCGGTACTCTCATAGAAAATGCATTTTCTTGCCTGCAATTGCGGACAAGAATAAGACATGTTCTATTTTTTTTGTGGAACGGAAGTGCGGATCCGAAAGTGCAGATCCGTGGATGCGGACACCGCACATTCCGGCCCCATTGAAAATGAATTGGTCCGCACAGTTGCAGACCCATTTTGCGGTCGTGTGAATGGACCCTTAATCCTACTGGTGCCCCCCCCATGACACTTCTGTTGATTGCCACCTCTCCTGGCGTGTCTGTTTTAGTAACAACTTGCACTCCCCCAATTCCGGAGCATCCATTGCTATGACTCCATCATGCGCCATTCCTCTATTATTCCAAATAAATTGCCAGCAGTCTGCAGTAAAGGTACTGCTGGGTGTTACCAGTATCAGGTGTGTCTGACTCTGTCCAGTCAGTGCAGGGACCCCTCCCCCAACTAGTAACCCTCGTCTGTACCTTAGTGATCGTTCAGTCCCACGCAGTTGCGAGGACTGCGCCATGTATCGGCTATATAGTTCATCGGCGCCGATTAGAGGCCATGTAAAGGCGAGAGCTGCTGCCACATCTGGACATTTGTCGATTTTGAGTAACAAGGCGTTTCTTCTCCAATCACATCCAAAGTAAAGTTCAAAATTCTGCTGACTTCCCGTCACGGCAGCATGGCGAGACGTCAGAGGACGGGGTAAGGGATTTTTCCCAGTGCATTTCCCACACAACCACCATGTGGATAGCAGCGTCGGAAGACAAACTTGACTTCAGGGCAATCAGCAGAAGTTTGAATGCAGCTCCGGGTGTGACTGGAGTATAACGGACGCTGGAGCTTTACAGACAAGTCCACAGGAAGCTCAGTGTGATCTCTCTGAAAATAGTCATTTATTTAAAAAAATGTTCATACAAATATTCTCAATGTGATAAAACCTTTCTATTGGCGTCGCTTCCAACGATCGGACTCCTTATTATTAGAGGAGCCGGGGCGGATTAGATTTTCCAGTGATGATGCCCGACAGGAACTCATGCAGGTAGTGCATGGGGCGCCAGGCCTGTAGTAGGCAGCCTGCCATCTGTGCTGAGAGATAAAGGAGGTGGAAGCAACCAGAGTATGGGCAAGGCTTGATAATCTATGGGTTCAGCGCCCATCCCTGGCAGCCCCCTAACCGCCATCTTATTCTGAAGAATTGCAATATATTCTAAGCTTCCTCACTGAATGGAACATCCTGCACCAAGCTCCCCCGCTAAATGGAGTATTCCAGTCAGATGGTGGTATAAATGGCGAGGGCCGGTCACCACTTCTTCTTGTGCTCGTCCATCGAGACTCCACCGGGGCCCAGCGCCACCACCAGCAGCAGCCCTCCCACCACAGACAGGGTCTGGAAGAAGTCGTACTTCAGGAAGTCGTGCATGGGGCGGTAGGAGGGTATCGTCCAGAAGGCGTTCTGAAGGACATTGATGATCATCAGCCACAGGACCAGAGTCAGAGCCGCCAGCTTAGTCTTAAAGCCGATGGCGACCAGGATTATGAGAGTCAGGCCGAAGATGTCCTGGAAAATCTGGGGAGGAGAATACGACACAATTAGTGTATGGACCGTTGGGAAGAGGCCGCCATGACCAGGTGAGCGGGCCTGTGCATTCAATGTACGGCGAGAGCCATCAGGCTTCTATGCTAATTCTCTGATCTAGAAAAGGAACACATTTTGGCCCAAATCGTGGTTTGCACCAAAAATTCGTGACTTTTTGCCCCTTTCCCAGGTGAGGGGAAGGGCAGGACCTCTGCCCTCTGTATATTGGTGCCCCAGAATGGAGGAGATCTCCATTCTGGGGCACCAATATACCACACACACCAGCACCCGTCTCCTACCACTAACACACCACACACAGAGCCCACCCAAATCCAGCACCCATCTCCTATCACCAACACCCCACACACAGAGCCCACCCAAATCCAGCACCCGTCTCCTACCACCAACACACCACACACAGAGCCCACCCAAATCCAGCACCCGTCTCCTACCACCAACACACCACACACAGAGCCCACCCATATCCAGCACCCAACTCCTACCAATACACCACACACACAATGCCCACCCATATCCAGCACCCGTCTCCTATCACCAACACACCACACACAGAGCCCATGCATATCCAGCGCCCATCTCCTACCAATACACACAATCCCCACCTTTATCCAGCACCCATCTTCTATCACCAACACACCACATATACAGTGCCCACACATATCCAGAGCCCATCTCCTACCACCAACACACCACATATACAGTGCCCACACATATCCAGAGCCCATCTCCTACCACCAATACTCCACATATACAGTGCCCACCAACTCCACCAATACATACTGTATATATTGCCCCCTCATCCCACCAGTGCACTGTGTATCCTGCACCAACCTCCTATCCAGTCCAATGCCAACACCATCTACGCCCAGCACTCTTCTTATCCAGGTCCCACAGCCACCCATCAATGCACACAGAATACACCATATCCTCCCATTAATGTACCGTGCAGCAACAACCACCCCCATCCTCCAATGCCCTGCTCATCCAGCTCCATATATTGCCACTACCAGACTGTGTGCCCAGTGCATTAATCTGCCCTTACTGCTGTCAGACCCCCACAGACCTGATCTGTCACTATGCACAGGTGAAGTATCTACACCTCACAATCCCATGTGCCCGTTCTCGCCTGTACTCACTGTGAAGGCGCTGGCATTGAAGTGCAGTAGGGTCATGAACATGAGGATAAGCAGCAAGCGGCCTCCCAGCTGCATGTACTGACGTGGGGAAGTGTCCCCCACACTAGGGACCCCAGCAAACATGGTTTTGCCTTCAGAGCGGAACTCAGCCAGGAGCAGCAGGAGACCCCCACCCAGCGCCATGTTCCTGGAGGGTAAATAAAGAGAGAACAGTAAGTGGATGGTATGACATGGTGGGGCACACGTTGGTGACATGAAGCCTCTCTTGTCCCCATGAACTGGCACAGAAGAAAGGCAACAACTTGAAATGTAGACATGGACAGGACTGTGATGCCCATCAGCAGAAGATAAAAGGGAGGTCCACTGCAGTATCTACAACCACAAGGTGGCACTCATATGTTGAGTCCTGTGGGTGACAGCGGGGACAACCCCTTTAAATCTTTCACACAATGTGGGTGACACGTTGTCATACTGACCTCATGAGGAACTTCACATCCCAGAAGATATTGTACACAATGGTCTAAAAAGGAAGAAAAATCTGTTATCACACATGGTCACTCTGACCGGCCTGTGGCTACGCGGCAAGCTGCAACGTCCTGTGTGTTCTCGCACCTTTCTACTACCACGTTTCTCAGCAGTTTGTACCTCTTCCGTGGATCTGGACCAGACACACTAGAGTTCACTGCGCACAACCATCAAGGCATCCATGAACCTTCCGCTGGTTCACCAGTTCTCCTCCTCTGGACCACTTTATCCTAGGAAACCCCCCTAAAGACCTACTGTTTGGAGATGCTCTGACCTAATCGTCCACCTGTAACAATCTGTCCCTCATCAGATCCTCCCCACGAGACAATGTTATTCACTTCCTCGTGGCTTCTAGTGTCCTGGGTGATCCATGTATACAGGTCTCATTCTAGAGGACTCCGCAGGATCTGTCACTACCCTGTGGTGGACCCCTTCAGCTCCCATAGCCCCAGTGCTGAGGTGGTCCCATAGCTTACACTGCTGTCTGATGACAGGACTGCAGCGACACCTCTCCACCACTAGGTGGCACTGTGGTCCTCCCCATAGACTGACTAGGTCTTAGCACAGGATTCTTCTGCTGCAGTGGGAGGACCCATCACGTCGTGAACAGTCGCTGGCACGCTGACCCACAAGATGCCCAGCGGCAATCATGCCAAATTAGCATGGGGTAATAGGAGCGTGATATGCCACAGAGAGGGGGGGGGGCTGTTACCCTAGTATGGGTGCATCACAGATAGAGGACATCAGTACAATAAGAATACACTGCAGCATCTATATCCACTCACCTGCAGGAGGATGATGATGAAGAGGCCGAGGCAGGCATAAGGGACAAACTTCCTAGTCAGGACCAGGATGCAGCCAGCTAAACACAGACATACAGCATTATCATCACCCCAGAGGAGGGTGTGGGGGGGGGGGGGACAAGGGGCACAGCTAGGGGGTCTCACCCAGTTGTCCGAGCATGTTGATGAGAACAAAGACAGTGGCCAGGAACATCCCGCAGCCCCAGGACATGCTGATGTAATCCCGCTGCTCGTTCCACTGCAGCCACATCCGCAGGCCGTCCTCCAGGAAGGTGCTGATCAGACACAGATGAGCCAAGTGCGGCAGGTAGCGCTTCGTGACACGCAGGAACTGCAAGCAGAAGACGGGTAGAGTGTAAGCTCTGCAGCCCAGGAATCCTAATGAATCAGCTATTCTACCCATTTACCATTAAAAGATTTTGAAACCAAGTGAGGATCACATCAAGCTGCAATACTCCCTATAGCCACAAGAGGGCAGCAGAGAGCTAAGGGGGCACAGCTATGAACACACTAAGGACTAGTATTCCCTGTGTCACCTGATTTAGGATTTTTTTTCCCCATAGGATGCCAGCTGGGGAGCCCATGTCCCCCCGCGTGCAATACTTTACCTCACAGACCTTCATTACATGGTATAAAGGACATCTCTCCTTAACAGACTCTCCCTTTAAGTAACACGAGAGCAAATATCAAGAGTTTATCGTAATCTTGTGTACATCCGAATGCCCTGATGCCAGGAGCAGTGCCAGCCGGGCATATCTGTATTTGCGGGTGGCTCGACTACAACTTGGCAGTCGTTATGCAAATATTTAGGGTTAAACATGAAAAGGAGATGAAAGCCAAAAGTAATAGGAACTAATCGGCCTCCAAACCCGGAACCAGGGCTGCTGATTGCAGGCTGTACAGCACACAGTGACATTAAATTGTCACTTGGGGGCGCTGCAGTGCTCCTCACCCACAGCATTAGACTACACGAGGACAGCTGAGCGGTATCCCGATAATCCGGGACATTGTGCATCGGCCAGTAAAATGCTGCAGTAAGGCTAATAATACGCAAAAAATACAGGATGTAACTCAGGATCAGTACAGGATAAGTAATGTATGTACACAGTGACTGCACCAGCAGAATAGTGAGTGCAGCTCTGAAGTATAATACAGGATGTAACTCAGGATCAGTACAGGATAAGTAATGTATGTACACAGTGACTGCACCAGCAGAATAGAAAAGAAGATGGCTTCGGCAGCATTCCGCAATATCAAAACGATCCTTTATTCGTACCTCCAGACACAATTGGCAACGTTTCGACTGTACACCAGTCTTTGTCAAGCCTAATGACATACATTCTGGTAGGCATATATATACCCCCCACATAAAAGACACACCCCGTTACATCATCAGTACAAATCACTGCACAATAGTATACACATGTTGATATTACAACTCACAGTTAATGATATGTCCACCCCGCTCGTGTTGTTCACCTCGGCGTTCCAATATCTGTAATGCGCAGCCGCATCTCAATGTATTTGCATATCGGAAGTGTCATACGTTGCCATGACTCCCGGCGGCGCACGTGTCTCCAGCCAATGTGCTGCAGGACGCACTCACTGACGTCACAGCTTGTGCGTCCACCCCATGACCCACACTCAAGTGCGCACATCAGTGCGTCAATAGCGTTAGTCACGTAGGGTACGCAGCCAATGAAGACCCGGCGCGAACATCGGCGCCATGGCAACGATGACGCCACGGTCACCACTACTTATTACATGTGTGATCTGTATCTGAAGTGGCCGGGTCTATATATTACAGAACCTCCGCTCACAACGATAATCACATGACTATAGAGGGAAATTAATCATGACCCCACATATACACGCACATAACAGCTAATGGAAAAATACATAACCTCATAAGTGTGGTGCACAATAACCACACATAACCATCATCTGGATGGTGTATCCCATATATACATCACATATGGACCATCAACATGGTCCTTTGACATATAGACTAAAGACTGTTGCACCAGGGATGTGCCACATATATATTTAAAAACATGATGTCACTATACTGAGAGGACAAAACAGTGACAATCATCAATCGATGGATGCGACATTAAACTCTAAATTCAGGCCAAAAGGTTGGAGGGACCTGAGGGTATGGATCCATTTAAGTTCCTTCTTCCTCAGGATTCCCTTCCTGTCCCCACCCCTTCTCAAGTATCCTACACTGTCAATAACTCGAAATCTCAATTGATTAATGGAATGTTTACAGTCAATGAAGTGTTTTGCAACCGGTTTGTCAAGTGCACCTGTTCTAATTGTGCTTTTGTGTTTGTTAATTCTTTCCCTCAATTCCATCGTGGTCTCCCCCACATAGATCAAACTGCATGGGCACTGTATCATGTAAACCACATCCGTGGATTTACATGTAAAATGACCTTTGATCTTAAACCGTTTACCACTGTAGGGATGTGTAAAACCATCACCTTTCATGATGCCACCGCAGTTGCAACATGAAAGGCAAGGGAAATTACCATTCCTCAGTGGTGCTAGCCTTTTCTGTCTTTCGATGTCCTTCCCCCCTATATCCGCCTTCACCAATCTATCGCGTAGGTTAGGGCTCCGTTTGTATGCCATCATTGGGGGAACTGAAAATTCAGTGACTGCAGGCAATCCTTTCTGTAGGATCCGCCATTCCTGTCGTAGGATGTTGGCTATATTGCCGCTATCACCCCCATAGATGGATACAAATGGAATGCGGGGGGTCTCCTGTTTTTGGGATTTCCTTACCAGAGTGGCACTACGTTCCATGGATGTAATCCTATGCTTGGTACGGTTGATCAATTTGATGGGATATCCTCTCCTGCTGAACTTATTACACATCTCATCTACCCTAATACCAAAGAGGGTGTCATCCGATACGATACGGCGTACCCTAAGTAGCTGACTCCACGGGAGGGAGCTCACCATGTTCTGAGGGTGACTACTGTCATACATTAACAAGGTATTCCTGTCCGTAGGTTTTTGGAAGAGATCAGTACAGATCCTTCCATTGTGCACCTGAATTCGGACGTCAAGGAACTGCAGCTCACGGGCAGAATGCATCACGGTGAACTGCAGGTCCCGGACCCCAGAATTCAGGTGCGCATGAAACTCATCCAGTTCAGGCACGGTGCCAGTCCAAATCAAGAAAATGTCGTCGATGTAGCGCCACCAGCACAGGACTCTCTCAAAAAATATGGAGCGATACACCAGCCGATCCTCGACCTCCGCCATGAAGATGTTTGCGTAGGTGGGGGCCACATTGGACCCCATCGCCACACCCCGCTTTTGCTGGTAGAAGGTGTCACCGAAGAGAAAGTAATTCCTCCTCAGGACAACCTCCAAGAGGGCGTGGATCAGCCGGCGCGCACCAGCAGAATAGTGAGTGCAGCTCTGGAGTATAATACAGGATAAGTAATGTATGTACACAGTGACTGCAGCTCTGGAGTATAATACAGGATGTAACTCAGGATCAGTACAGGATAGGTAATGTATGTACACAGTGACACCACCAGCAGAATAGTGAGTGCAGCTCTGGAGTATGATACGGGATGTAACTCAGGATCAGTATAGGATAAGTAATGTAATGTACACAGTGACTGCACCAGCAGAATAGTGAGTGCAGCTCTGGAGTATAATACAGGATGTAACTCAAGATAACCATACCAAACACTCAAGCATCATCCAGTTTTACTGTGTGAATGCTTACTGGTGCGGACCCATCACTGCAGCAGTTTGCCAGTTTACTACAGTTGCAGGTACTTAGTGCAATTACATATCCCTGGTGTTTTTAGTGGCCGCTGCCTCCTGATAAGGGTGCATTCACATGACCGTATGTAGTTTGTGATCCTCAAAAAATACGGATGACGTCCGTGTGACATCGATGTTGCATCCGTTTTTTTGCGGATCCATTGCAACAATGCCTATCCCTGTTCGCAAAACAGACAAGAATAGGACATGTTCTATCTTTTTTGCGGGACTACGGAACGGACATACGGATGCGGAGAGCACACAGGGCGCTGTCCGCATGTTTTGCTGACCCATTGAAATGAATGGGTCCACATCCCATCTGCAAAAAAAATAAAAAATACAGTGGTGTGAATGCACCCCAAGGGCTCATTCACACAAATATATTTTGTTTCCGTGTAAGTTTTTTTTTTGGATTGATTCAAATAGGTCCGTATGTCCGTTCCGTAGTCCCGCAAAAAAGATAGAACATGTCCTATTCTTGTCCGTTTTGTGGACAAGGAGAGGCATTGTTACAATGGATCCGCAAAAAAAGACGAATGCAACATGGATTTCACACAGACTTCATCCGTATTTTTTGCGGAAACCGCAAAATACATACGGTCTTGTGCATGAGCCCAAAAGCTGTGTTTAGCTGAGGTCTCCTGCCCGTCCCGATATCTGGTATATTTGGCCATCATGTCTAGGGGTACACTACTTCAAATTCATTGTCGGTATATATTATCGCCATGCTGGGAGTGGTATGATGCCTGGGATTCCTGGACTTCGGGGTGTATAATCCCAGGAGAACCCCACCTGTAGGCAGAATGCCCGTCACAAGCAGCGGCGGATGAGGGGAGATGTGCTGCCGACATGAAAGATGCATCTGACATCTGAGCGCTTGTGGGTCGCGTACAAGGGCCAAAATTGTAGTGGAGGGTTAATCACACGATCGGCTTCCTCGTCACCATCACCAGGGACCGGCGGCTTCTTCCTCTCAGCGCAGCGAGGGGGCTGCCAATGATAATAATTACTGATCATCATTCTACTGGAAGTGACAATCAATGCACGTCATGGAGGACGGACGGCATATTCCAGGCCAAGTACCCCCGGAGCTGGCACCCCTAGAAGCAATTTTCTATGTAAAGATGACATCTACGACCCCTGCAAAGGACATTCGTGGACCCTTCAGTTATTGCTTATACAGGGAGTGCAGAATTATTAGGCAAGTTGTATTTTTGAGGATTAATTTTATTATTGAACAACAACCATGTTCTCAATGAACCCAAAAAACTCATTAATATCAAAGCTGAATATTTTTGGAAGTAGTTTTTAGTTTGTTTTTAGTTTTAGCTATTTTAGGGGGATATCTGTGTGTGCAGGTGACTATTACTGTGCATAATTATTAGGCAACTTAACAAAAAACAAATATATACCCATTTCAATTATTTATTTTTACCAGTGAAACCAATATAACATCTCAACATTCACAAATATACATTTCTGACATTCAAAAACAAAACAAAAACAAATCAGTGACCAATATAGCCACCTTTCTTTGCAAGGACACTCAAAAGCCTGCCATCCATGGATTCAGTCAGTGTTTTGATCTGTTCACCATCAACATTGCGTGCAGCAGCAACCACAGCCTCCCAGACACTGTTCAGAGAGGTGTACTGTTTTCCCTCCTTGTAAATCTCACATTTGATGATGGACCACAGGTTCTCAATGGGGTTCAGATCAGGTGAACAAGGAGGCCATGTCATTAGATTTTCTTCTTTTATACCCTTTCTTGCCAGCCACGCTGTGGAGTACTTGGACGCGTGTGATGGAGCATTGTCCTGCATGAAAATCATGTTTTTCTTGAAGGATGCAGACTTCTTCCTGTACCACTGCTTGAAGAAGGTGTCTTCAAGAAACTGGCAGTAGGACTGGGAGTTGAAAAGGCCCCACAAGCTAATCTTTGATGATACCAGCCGAAACCAGTACTCCACCTCCACCTTGCTGGCGTCTGAGTCGGACTGGAGCTCTCTGCCCTTTACCAATCCAGCCACCGGCCCATCCATCTGGCCCATCAAGACTCACTCTCATTTCATCAGTCCATAAAACCTTAGAAAAATCAGTCTTGAGATATTTCTTGGCCCAGTCTTGACGTTTCAGCTTGTGTGTCTTGTTCAGTGGTGGTCGTCTTTCAGCCTTTCTTACCTTGGCCATGTCTCTGAGTATTGCACACCTTGTGCTTTTGGGCACTCCAGTGATGTTGCAGCTCTGAAATATGGCCAAACTGGTGGCAAGTGGCATCTTGGCAGCTGCACGCTTGACTTTTCTCAGTTCATGGGCAGTTATTTTGCGCCTTGGTTTTTCCACACGCTTCTTGCGACCCTGTTGACTATTTTGAATGAAACGCTTGATTGTTCGATGATCACGCTTCAGAAGCTTTGCAATTTTAAGAGTGCTGCATCCCTCTGCAAGATATCTCACTATTTTTGACTTTTCTGAGCCTGTCAAGTCCTTCTTTTGACCCATTTTGCCAAAGGAAAGGAAGTTGCCTAATAATTATGCGCACCTAATATAGGGTGTTGATGTCATTAGACCACACCCCTTCTCATTACAGAGATGCACATCACCTAATATGCTTAATTGGTAGTAGGCTTTCGAGCCTATACAGCTTGGAGTAAGACAACATGCATAAAGAGGATGATGTGGTCAAAATACTCATTTGCCTAATAATTCTGCACGCAGTGTATAGCGCTGTACAGAGACAGTCCCCCCCCCCCCCCCCCCCCCCCAATGGGGCTTGCAATCTAATTTCCCCGACCCAGGTGCACACACTGGCTAAGCTGCTGTCCGTAGAAATCCATGATCGCTTCTGGCGGCCCCTATGATGTTTCAGCTGATACCCCCTAGTGGCCGGAGGGTGAACTGAGCATGAATGTGACACCTCATGGTCAGCTCAAAGTCTGTTCTGCACAGGTGCAGGAGGCGCAAGGGTTTTCCCATCATTTAATGATCAGGTGGCCAAAAATAAGCATTTGGAAATGTTTGCCTTATTCACCCAAGGTTCCACAAGCGGTATGTCCTACTAGGGGTGGGCGATCTAGACCATATGCAATATAAACAATATAAATTTGGGCAACGATAGAGATTTCGTTTATATCGCGGTAGAACGTGGCATGCGCCGCTCTCAGCACGCACCCTGTTCTCCGGAGCCGTCACAGTGGAGAAGGAGGGAGTCCCCCCCTCCCCACTGTGTGCGGCTGCCGCTAACCACCAGTGAGAACAGACTAGGAGGAGGAGGGGAGGGACTGTGGCCACTGCACCACCAGTGAGAACAGAGGAAGAGGAGGGAGGGAGGGACTGTGGCCACTGCGCCACCAGTGAGAACAGAGTAGGAGGAGGAGGGGAGGGACTGTGGCCACTGCACCACCAGTGAGAACAGAGGAAGAGGAGGGAGGGAGGGACTGTGGCCACTGCGCCACCAATGAATATAGTTAATATGCCTAAATACAAACGTAGCCTGCATGTGCCGGCCATATCCCATACCTGGCCTCTATGACTGAACGCTGTGATCCACCACAATTAACCCCTCAGGTCCTGATGGGTTAATTGTGGCAGATCACGGCGCGTAGTAATAGAGGCCAGGTATGGGATATGGCCGGCACATGCAGGCTTTGTTTGTATTTAGCCATATTAACTATATTCATTGGTGGCGCAGTGGCCACAGTCCCTCCCTTCTACGTATTATATTAATTGCGGGACCCCCCTCTCCACACAATTAAATCATTGGTGGCAGTGGCCCCAGGGTGGCAGCTTCTGATCAGAGCCCCAGCAGTGTAATCGCGGGGCTCTGATCGGTTACCATGGCAGCCAGGACACTACTGAAGCCCTGGCTGCCATGGTAACCTCCCTGCTGCTGTGTGTACTATGCACAGGGCAGCAGGGAGAGTGTGAGGTCCTATTTACCCTAATAGAGCTCTATCAGGGTGAGTAGGACAAGGGTTCTGGCCCCTAAGGAGGCTAATAGTTATTAAATAAAAAGTAAAAAATAAATACCCCCCCCCCCTCCAAATATAGAATATATCACGACATATATTGCATATCACACATGCTTAAAATTATATTGCAATAGAGATGTCTTTCTATGTTTAGGGTGATTTCATTACATATACCTTGATGCACTGTGTACCTTGTTGACTGTTATAATACAGCACTAGGGCTGTATACAGAGTCCATCAACTTACCCTATGTCTATATGTACAGGGTCTCTTTCTTATTTTTACTGACAGGCACCTATTCTACCCTCCACCATATTGTTAGGGCTGATTTAGGACTTTGCGAGTCCAGGTTCGAGGACAGGGAGTCCCCACCATCAGGGGTCGTCCCTGGGCTGAGCACTAGTTTAGGGTGAGCTACCCACCCTTCAGGATATATGGGTATAGCTGCCTGCGGTAGAACTAGCCGAGTCAATCTCAGTGATTTTTGTTCCGTGTCTTATTTTAAGGCTATCTAATTAAAGCTTATTCATTTTAAGGGTTATAATAATTGCTGGAACTTAGTTTTTGTCTACTAACCCTGATTTAGATTGCATCTCAACTTGCTGGACTTCAATATAGATTTTAGGCCATATGGCCCACCCCTATGTCCTACTGTAGATCCCGATTCTTCAATGTGGACAGTCACTTTTTACGTGACAAGGGGCCCGGAAACAGTAAGTCAATCACAGGTAGTCCCTGGGACCTCCAGCCATGATCCGTCAGCAGGTGCTCAATTCCTTTGCAGCGCCACCACAGGAGAACTGGAGCATTGCACAATTAAGTCTCATTCACACAAACTTATTTTTTGTCCGTCCCTTTTTTTTTTAGGCCTGTATGCAGAACCATTCATTTCAGAGGGTTCGAAAAAAGGAAATTTCACGTGCATTCCGTATCCTATGTCCGTAAGTCTGTTCCACGGAGAAAAAAAAATGCGTTGTTACAATGGATCAGTCACCCGTTTTTTTCTGTGTATTGCGGACCACAGTATACATACAGTCGTGTGCATGATCCCTTAAAGTATTATATATGAAAAGTGTTAATTCATGCGACTCTCCTTCTTTGTGTGGCACCAAATCAATTAGAAGTATAAGTATGCGTACACCATACTGCTTTCATAATGAGACCAGACACACTAGGTGGTTTCATGAAAGCATCTTCTCATCCCCCCTGAGCCATGGTAGGAGAGAGAGCTTTATTCACATTACATTGACTTAAATAGCAGACATGACATCACAGAAGGGGTGTTCCTTAAGAAGAGACTATTGGCTCTTGGACAAAAATGGCAACCTAACTCCCCCTCCCCCAGTGACCTTAAAGCAGGCATGTTCAACCTGCGGCCCTCCAGCTGTTGTACAACTACAACTCCCACAATGCCCTGCTGTAGGCTGTTCGGACATGCTGGGAGTTGTAGTTTGGCAACAGCTGGAGGGCCGCAGGTTGAGCATGCCCAATGCACATGAGGCTCAGTCCTGCGCTCTGCTCCCGTGCAGGACCCTCCTCTATTACCGCAAAATTCCCGACAAGCCCTTTACCCTAATTCATTAGAAATCCAGAGAGAACGTGCGCCAGATCTAGATGGTGTGAAGGCTGCGGTGCCGCTCCTTCTCTCTGGATTGACACTTCTGTGGGTTTCTTGGCAGGAAGGACCTGGATCGGCACATGGCGCCTCATCATTAGCGGTTCTCATGATCAGTGGTAATCCTGGCAGTCGGACCCCCGCCGGTCAGATACCTACCCCCTACGCAGGAGCCATAACGTTTTATTTTTTCTGTTGACAAAGCCTCCTTAGATGCTGCGGTTTCTCCTGGAGTTAAAGGGCTTGTCTCGCTTCAGCAAATGGCATTTATTATGTAGAGAAAGTTAATACAAGGCACTTACTAATGTATTGTGATTGTCCATGTTGCCTCCTTTGCTGGCTGGATTCATTTTTCCATCACCCACCTTATACACTGCTCGTTTCCATGGTTACGACCACCCTGTAATCCACCAGTGGTGGCCGTGCTTGCAAACTATAGGAAAAAAGCTCCAACCCATGTGCGCTCACGGTCCCGGCCACCACAGAGGCAGATGCTTCTTTCTGTAGCGTTTAAGCACGACCACCACTGATGGACTGCAGGGTGGTCGTAACCACGGAAACAAGCAGTGTATAATGTGATATAGCCAGAAGAGGAGGCAATATGGAGAATCACAATACATTAGTTAGTGCCTCGTATTAATTTTCTCTACATGATAAATGCCATTTGTTGAAGTGACACGACCCCCTGAGCCGAACTGGAAGTGGCGGCTTTGTCAGACTATTTGAATGGCCGGCGTGTAATACTACAGAAACGCACCGCCGGAGAGAGGACAGCTGACCGCCACAGCCGAGTCATGTAATAAGGGTTAGGCTTCTTGCACACAAATGTTTTTTTTCCCCGTTCATTTCTTTCAACGGATCCGCAAAAAAAAAAAACTGAAGGTACTTCATATGCCCTCCGTTTCCGTATTTCCGTTCAAAGATAGAACATGTCCTATTATTGCCCGCATAACGGACAAGGACAGGACTGCTCTATCAGGGGCCAGCTGTTCCGGAATGCACACGGACGTCATCCATATTTTTTGCGGACTGCAAAATACTGAAAAAGCCATACGGTCGTGTGCAAGAGGTTCTTAAAAGGGGCTCATCGGACACAGCCAGGAACAATGGCGGCATGCCTGTACAAGGCCAGGGATGCGGGGCCACAGTGACCAGGCGACGTTATGTCTACCAGAGGAAGGCCATGAGAATACAAGCTTATGTGCAAACTGTGGATAGACGGTCTGATGTGGAACTACAAGTCCCATGGTGCCTGTCACTTGGGCCCAGATGCTGCTGCAGGGCAATCACACTGCGCAGTAATGAGCCTGGACAGCTGCAAGGTTGTGTTTTATAACTTATCTAATACATTACTTTCCACCCCCACGTACAACACATGGTTGCGTCCAAGCATCACCCACACCTAGCGGAGCATACCAACAGCTGCTTCAGGTAGGAAAACAAGGACCGTACCATGTCACTGAAAAAGGAGTGTCCTGTGACCGCTGGATAATAATAATGTAGCATTAGCCTGCGGAGGGAAGAAGCGAGAAGCAGTGCGTCGGGTTCTTACCTTGTCAGCCAGCTCCTCAGCTGTCCCCATCACATCCGCAGGCGCCATCTCCTCCTGTGCCGCCGGTCAGTGAGCCCGTCCGGTCTAGAGATCACACTAGCTACTGGTTGTGGAGGGCGTGGTCCCTCTGTCTCGCATCATCTCTCAAAATCCGCTCCTATTGGTGGAAATCTGGAGATGTATAGAATCACGTTTGTTTTTCCACCAATGGCAGCGTCCCAGCTCACTGATTTATTGCGTTGCGCAATATGAGTGGATATCGGGCAACGTCCATGTTAAGTAAGGGCGACGTGCCCTCACTGTCAACGTGGACACAGCGCCGAGAGTAGAGGAGTCCTGCGCTGATATGACGCAGAGGGCGGTTCTAATCTCAGTACGGTCATGGGACGCGTCGCACAGTGTGCACATGTACAGCTGCATGGGGAAATCTAACGGCTAAACTTGTGAGAGCCATCCATGTGAGGCAGATAAGTGCAGCCGGGATTGTCCCTTCCCTTCCCCCGTACGCTGCCTGCCTCTTATTCACATACTGATGGCCTATAATATCCTAGTGGACAGACCGTGAAACAGCAGTACTGCCGTGTAGTGGCCGTGCCCGGTACTGCAGCTCAGCAGCCCTTCAAGTGAATGGGCTGGAGGACGTCTGCAGAGGTAGAGAAGCTGGTTTAACCCTTTCAGCCCCTGAGGTTTTTGCGTTTACGTTTTTCCCTCCCTGCCTTAATGGGGTACCTTTTTTTAAAATTTATTATTTTTCCATTCACATAGACGTACGAGGGCTTGATTTTTGCGGGACAAGTTGCACTTTCCACCTCCACCATTTAATATTGCATACGATGTAGTGGGAATCTGGAAAAAATCCAAATGGGATGAAAAATGGAAAAAATAAACAATTCCGCGACAGTTTTATAAGTTTTGTTTTTACAGCATTTTTTGCGGGGCGATCTGTACTTTTCATTGAGACCTTTTTGGGGTGTGTATGACTTTTTGATCAATTTTTATTAAATTTTTGGTGGGAGGAGAAGCGACCAATTGTCCATTTTTACTTTTTCTCCATTTTCCCGCATGGGATAAATATTTTTATATTTGAATAGGGTGTTTTCGCACGTGGAGATGCTCATGTTGTGTTTTTTTTTTATTAGGATTTAGAATTTTTTTATACTTTTTATTTATTTATTTATTTATAACATTTATTTATTTTACACTTTTGCTTAGTTCCCACAGGGCGGCCTACAAAAAAAAGTCGCCCGCCTCCAGCAATAGTATGACAAGATGGACGAGCCCCATCCTGCAGTGCTCCCCAGTCCTCAGGGCCCACCTCTCGGTCGTGATTTGAGAATATCCCACAGAATGACCACCTGTGGTAAGTCCTGATGCGTGGACACTAATTATATCACCTGTTCAATACTGAGGAAATCCTGAGAACGTGACCGTGAGGTGGGTCCCGAGGACCGGAGCTGAGGGCCCCTGCCATACTGCATCTTTGGGCAGGTCGGGTAATGTTGGCTGATACGTCTTGTGATGTTCTCCTCGAGTTCCTCCAGGGGACGTGGATCGTTAGCGGACACTTTCTGGTTTACATTTCCCCACAGATAAAAATCTCATGTGGCCAAGTCTGGGAACGTGGCGGCCATAACCCCTCATCCACAGTTTGCTTCTCCGTAAACCGTTCATGAACCCGTCCCGTGAACTGCGGCATGTTACCTCATAGTAGTTGTAAAACTGCTCACAGACGTCCAGGTAAATTGTGATATTCACAGTTGATTTGAAGAAAATTCGGCCCACTATTCGTGTTCCTGACCCCCTGCGCACCGAACGCCCATTTTGTGCTGTTTCGTGAGTCAAATGGGTATTTTCATCTGACCAGTTCCTCATATTCTGGGAATTTATGTGACCTGATAAATGAAATCAAGCTTCGTCCGTCATGACGTACAGCAGTGGGTCCGAATGTCTGTCAGCAAATTATAGTCAGCAACCAAGTCCAGTCATTTAGGTGTTTAGCTTTGTACTTAACAACTAAGACAGATTTACTATTAGGCAGTTTGGTTTTGAGATATTGGAGGCGACCACCCTGTACAACAAGCAATGCATTACATTGGAGTCTATGGGAATTACACTTTATCCTCCTATGAAGCCCTGCCACAGGCATAGTCTCTATAGGAACTAATGTGCAGCAGCCTCCTGTCACACCAGAGGACAGGGGCTGCCGCACTCACACTCCACAATGAGCAGTATTATAGTAGTTATATTCCTGTACATAGGAGCAGTATTATAGTAGTTATATTCTTGTACATAGGAGGCGGTATTATAGTAGTTATATTCTTGTACATAGGAGGCGGTATTATAGTAGTTATATTCTTGTACATAGGAGCAGTATTATAGTAGTTATATTCTTGTACATAGGAGGCAGTATTATAGTAGTTATATTCTTGTACATAGGAGCAGTATTATAGCAGTTATATTCTTGTACATAGGAGGCGGTATTATAGTAGTTATATTCTTGTACATAGGAGCAGTATTATAGTAGTTATATTCTTGTACATAGGTGGCAGTATTATAGTAGTTATAATCTTGTACATAGGAGCAGTATTATAGTAGTTATATTCTTGTAAATAGGAGGTAGTATTATAGTAGTTATATTCTTGTACATAGGAGCAGTATTATAGTAGTTATATTCTTGTACATAGGAGGCAGTATTATAGTAGTTATATTCTTGTACATAGGAGGCAGTATTATAGTAGTTATATTCTTGTACATAGGAGGCAGTATTATAGTAGTTATATTCTTGTACATAGGAGGCAGTATTATAGTAGTTATATTCTTGTACATAGGAGACAGTATTATAGTAGTTATATTCTTGTACATAGGAGCAGTATTATAGTAGTTATATTCTTGTACAGAGGAGCAGTATTATAGTAGTTATATTCTTGTACATAGGAGCAGTATTATAGTAGTTATATTCTTGTACATAGGAGCAGTATTATAGTAGTTATATTCTTGTACATAGGAGCAGTATTATAGTAGTTATATTCTTGTACATAGGAGGCAGTATTATAGTAGTTATATTCTTGTACATAGGAGGCAGTATTATAGTAGTTATATTCTTGTACATAGGAGGCAGTATTATAGTAGTTATATTCTTGTACATAGGAGCAGTATTATAGTAGTTATATTCTTGTACATAGGAGCAGTATTATAGTAGTTATATTCTTGTACATAGGAGCAGTATTATAGTAGTTATATTCTTGTACATAGGAGCAGTATTATAGTAGTTATACTCTTGTACATAGGAGCAGTATTATAGTAGTTATATTCTTGTACATAGGAGGCAGCATTATAGTAGTTATATTCTTGTACATAGGAGCAGTATTATAGTAGTTATATTCTTGTCCATAGGAGGCAGTATTATAGTAGTTATACTCTTGTACATAGGAGCAGTATTATAGTAGTTATATTCTTGTACATAGGAGGCAGCATTATAGTAGTTATATTCTTGTACATAGGAGCAGTATTATAGTAGTTATATTCTTGTACATAGGAGGCAGCATAATGACATCAATCTCATTGTATTATGAGAAAACATGTGTGAACATGAGTAACAATAGGGGGGGGGGGGGGGACAAGGGGAAGAACAGAGTAGGGGGGATAGTTGGGAAGGCATGTAGGATGTCGTTTATCACGTGGATCTAAAAATTTCACAATCGCTTCCAGGGGGACCACAATTTCAGGACCTGAGGTCTAGAGTGAGTTTCCCAATGAGCCAATTCCTCAAATCTAAATATTTGGTCAGTTCTCTCAATCCATGCCAAAATAGAGGGAGTGGAGACATTCCTCCAAAGAAGGGGAATTAATAAGCGGGCCGCGGTAAGAAGCATGGTCGAGAGATTGGATTTAGAGGGAGTCAAAAAGCCATTAGGGCACCAGAGCAAAATTAGTTTTGTGTCTAACTGGACTTGGGTGTCACAAATCCGGTTCAACATGTTCTCTACCTGGGACCAGAAAGGGCGGATTTTACTACAATGCCACCATATATGGGAGAGCGAGCCAACTTCTGTTCCACACCTCCAGCACAGATCCGAGATATCAGGATTGAGCCTATGAAGACATTCCGGCGTCTTATACCATCTCATCAGTAATTTGTAGGAATTGGCCTGGATCTTGATGCAGCGGTTAAATCCATGAGAGTGTGTGAGAATGAAAGCTTTGTCAGGCTCAGATAGAGTTACTGAGAGCTCTTTCTCCCAGGCCTTCAGAAACTAAGTCTGGGGGTGCGGAAGAGAGCAGCTCCTTATAAAGCGTAGAAAAGGGCTTAGATGGGAGGCGAGTTGAGGAGAGCCAAATCCCAGATGGCTCAAGGGTGGTAGGATGTATATGAAACTGAAGGAGGTGCAAGGGTAGATGTGGGTTAGGGAATTGAAGATCTGAGGACCAATACAGTTTGGCCCACTCTACTAGTAGGCCCTTCCATATGGGAGATGGGAACTTATTATTAGACGTGCATGAACGTAAACCCCATAGGACTAACTTTTCTTTAAAGGTAAGAATGTCACGTTCCAATTGGGAGCAGAGGTTTGACGGTTGTTGGGAAAGGAGGTTAAATCCTTTACTTAATATCGAAGCTTTGTAATATAGGTATATATCGGGGAGACCAAAAATTCCCAATCTTTTTTCCCGTGTCAAGGTAGCATAACCAATCCTAGGGGATTTGCCATCCCACACAAAGGCAGAGAAAACTCGGCGAACCTCCACAAAGAAGGAATGGGTCATCCAGATAGGTAGCGTCTGAATTAAATTTAAGAGTTTAGGGACTATGAAGGCCTTAAGATAGTTTTTCCTGCCTATCCACGAGATGAAGGTTCAGGTTGAAAAAGGTCATCGGGGTTTGCCGGGATGTGGGTGCCTCGAAAGGGTATAGATTTGGGAGCCTAAGAGAAAGCGGTGGTGCGTTTGAGGTCTTCAATTAAAGCGATTAGGCAGGATACGTTTTGGGCCAACGACTTTCTGTAATTCATTTTAAAATTGGAGGTCAGCCCATACTCTTCAAAGAGGGCTTGAATCCTAGGGAAGGAGGTCACGGGATTAGAAGTCATAACCAGGAGGTAATCTGCGAAGGCTGCTGTGAGGTGGGAATGCGAGCCCACTCGGATCCCCTCTATATCTGGGTCCTGCCTAATCTTAGCAAGCAGAGTTTCCATGACACTGATAAAAAGGGCCGGGGATAATGGGCAATCTTGCCTTGTACCATTGGTGATGGAGAAGGCCGGTGAAAGGGTGCCGTTGACTCTGACCCTGGCAGAGGGTGACGAGTACAGGGAAAAGATAGCTGAAATAAATTGATTCGGGAGGCCAAATTTCGTCAGGGCCTGGGACATGAAGTGCCTATTGACCCTGTCAAAGGCCTTCTCCGCATCCATACTAAGTAGGGCTAGAGATATGGAAGTTTGTCTAGCACGAGCTATCAAATGTATCAGGTGGACCGTATTCTCGCTCCCCTGTCTGCCAGAGACAAAGTCCACTTGTTCCTTATTGATAATATCGGGGAGAACAGTTTGGATCCTTTGGGCCAGGATCTTTGCCCACCACTTCACATCCTTGTTCAGTAGGGAGATTAGACGCTAACTACCACAACTTAGGGGATCCTTGTTTTCTTTATGGATGACCGTGATATGGGCCGAAAGCGATTGGGGGGGGGGGGGGGGAGAACCTCCTGCGAGTAGATAGTTGCAAAGGGTTTTGAACTGGGGAACTAATATATGTTTGAAGGTTTTGTAATAGGATATAGAGAAGCCGTCGGGGCCTGGACTTTTCCCGGATGGGATAGAAGAGAGTACCTTAAGTACTTCAGATTCAGTAATTGGGGCCAACAGCTGGGATGACTGCAAGGGGGTGATTGAAGGTAACTGAAGGGAAGAGAGGAATTTTTAAGTTGCTTCCTTGATGTGTTCTGGCGTGGATTGGCTAGTAGGTGCTAAGTTATAAAGGTCTTTGTAGAAAGCACAAAAGGCTTTCGCTATATCAGGGGTAGCTTTGTGCAGTGTACCTCCAGCATCTTTGACAGCTGCAATGAAGGAGTCAGTATGTTTGTTTTTTTAACTAAGGCTGACATCAACCTGTTCCCCTTATCCCCGTGGGCATAGGCACGGAACTTAGAGCGCAGGAGGAGTTTAGCTGAGGTGACATTCAACAAGTTTTTAAGCTTTGCTCGAGCGTCCAAGAGCTCAGTTGCACAGTTAAGGGTCTGGGATTGTTTGTGGGTTAGTTCAAGGGTTTCAATGTGAGAAATGAGCGTGGTTATGGCCTGTGAACATTGTTTTTTGAGGTAAGCTTCTAGGGCAATTAGTTCTCCCCTTATGACTGCTTTATGGGTTTCACAAATTATGGACGGGGAGGGGGCAGAAGGATCAGGGGTGTTGTGCCTGAAAAATTTGTTTAGTGAAGAGGACAACTTAGAAGCATGTGATGGGTCTAAAATGACAGTATCATTGATGCGCCAATTCCATTCCTTCTTTGGGAGGTCTTGCAGGGAAATGTTTAAAAAGATGGGAGCATGATCGGATAGGGTAATATTCCCTATTTTGGCCAGGGTAACCCTATTGGCATGTGCGTTAGAGAGGAAAAGATAATCCAGTCTGTGGTAGGAGGATTTAGCATTAGAGTAAAAGGTAAAGTCCCTGCCAGAGGGGTTCATGATGCACCGCTTTTGCAGAGCAAGCTTTAGGCGTCTTAGACGGGTGTGCGTGATAGCTGACTTCTTGTTGGAAGAGTCTAAGGCCGGCTCAAGGGTGACATTGAAATCACCCCCTAGAATCACCATACCATCGTTAAAGGAGGCTAATAGGGCGAGGGTTTGAACGAGCCAAGCTACTTGACCCCGGTTAGGTGCATAGACATTCGCTAGAGTAACTGGTGTGTCAGCAATAGTACCCTTCACAAACAAATAGCGAGCCTCAGGGTCCGAGGAAATATCAGAGTGCTTAAATGGGAGTTGTTTGTGAATCGCTATGCTGACACCCCGGCTAGCCGAGCTGTAGGTGCTATGGAACCATTGAGAGAACCTTTTGGGAGGCAAGGTAGGAATCTTACCCTTACGAAAATGGGTTTTCTGAAAGTAGGCAATCAACACTTTGTCTCTCTGTAAGAGAGCTAGAATCTGGGATCTCTTGCAAGGCTCGTTCAGCCCCCGAACATTGAGAGAAGATATCATAACGGACGCCATTCTAAAACGTGAGAGAAAAGCATATCATCTGAGTGGACTTTGGACGACATCTGTTGTAGGGGAAGGAGAGAAGACACAAAAGGGAGGGAGGGGAGGTACATAATTAACATGTAAAGCAAGAGTAAATACAGAACTGGTAACAGTAACTCCACTGAGCACCTGACTCGAGGAAGACCCTTTCTCATCACGGCAACCTGCTGGGGTCTGTCATGTGCAGGGTCCCGTAGAGCTAATGAGGGCCACTGATTGGCCATCAGGGTAGGGAAAGGTCAGATAGATGAAGTAGCCGGGTTAACCCCAGCTAAATAAGACGGAAAGTGGGTAAAGCCACAGCAATAAGTAATACAACCATGGAACATAAAGATATTAAGCCAGGCAATACAGCAGTAGGCTCCAGAACTTAGATTCTTTCCGGCCCAGAGATGGACAGGTGCCTACAGGGTTTCAACAAGGCACTCAATTATACAGGCCAGAAAAAGTAGGGCTCTGAACAAGCAAGACAGAGACAAAGTGGATTTTGCAGACCGCCGTGGAGGCTGAGAGTTCAGGTCTTTGCAGAGAGCAATCTGTCATTTCTGAGCTTGGTCGCTTTTTTTGTTGAGGCAGGACACCATTTTTCTGGCCGGGGAGGTGGGATCGGTGGTTCCTCCAGGTCTGCTGGCATCCACGAGGGAATCTCAATGGGGGTAAGTCCCAGATGATCCCACGCTGCTTTCAAATCCGCCGGGGAACGGATGGTTATCTGTCGCCCGTTTTTCATAACAGCTAGGCCAAAAGGAAATAGCCACCGGAACGGTGTTGCCGAGGATTTGAGGGCTTCAAGTAGCGGGCGAAGTAGGCACCTTTTTGCTAATGTATATAGAGCCAGGTCCTGGAAAAACAGGATGGGCGCACCTTCATGCGAAAGTTGGTCCACTTCTCAACTTGCCTTCATAAGTGCGGCCTTGTCGACATAACTGAGAAGACCACAAATGACGTCACAAGGTGGGTCGGCGGCCTTAGGTTTAGGCTGTAATGCACGATGAATTCGCTCGATTGTGATTTTCGCAGCCCTTTCCGGGCCTAGTAAATTTGCAAATATTTCTTGCGCAACTTTATTCAGCGCTTCGGATGCGACCGATTCCAACAGGCCTCGAATCCTCAGATTCTTTCTGCGATTGCGATTTTCTTGATCTTTTATTCTGAGAAGCGCATCATTGAGCGGATCAGCATGCGCCCGGATCGCATTGTAGTTTTTTTCTTCGCTCTTAAAGGCGGCATCTTGTGAATTTTCGAGCTGTGCAACTCGGTGCCCCATACTGTGGAGATCTTCTTTAATGTCAGCTAGATCTTTCTTAATAGGGGCCAAAGCTGAGTTAAGCACTTCGAGAAGCGCTTCTTTAGAGAAGGTATCCCCCCGTCTGCGGGACTTACAGGTGGAGGCATCAGAAGCGCTGCCAGCATCGGAATATTCTTCCATGTCGGAGAGCTGGGCTGCATTTGGCCCCATCTTGGGAGTCTCAGCAAGCCGAAGTTTCGTCTGTTTCTTCAGGAATTGGTCCATATCTGGTTGCCTGGACCGGGGTGGGTTCTGGTTGATATTTGGATCGATCTCTCCCCACTTTGCCCATCTGTGTGATGTTTTTAAGCTTAGAAAGGGGTTAAAACACCAGCAAGGATGAGGAGCTCAAAAACCAGCAGCCATTCAGCTACACAGCCAGGCTCCGCCCCCATAGTAGTTATATTCTTGTACATAGGAGCAGTATTATAGTAGTTATATTCTTGTACATAGGAGGCAGTATTATAGTAGTTATATTCTTGTACATAGGAGGCAGTATTATAGTAGTTATATTCTTGTACATAGGAGCAGTATTATAGTAGTTATATTCTTGTACATAGGAGCAGTATTATAGTAGTTATATTCTTGTACATAGGAGGCAGTATTATAGTAGTTATATTCTTGTACATAGGAGGCAGTATTATAGTAGTTATATTCTTGTACATAGGAGCAGTATTATAGTAGTTATATTCTTGTACCTTGGAGCAGTATTATAGTAGTTATATTCTTGTACATAGGAGCAGTATTATAGTAGTTATATTCTTGTACATAAGAGCAGTATTATAGTAGTTATATTCTTGTACATAGGAGCAGTATTAGGAGCAGTATTGTAGTAGTTATATTCTTGTACATAAGAGCAGTATTATAGTAGTTATATTCTTGTACATAGGAGGCAGTATTATAGTAGTTATATCCTTGTACATAAGAGCAGTATTATAGTAGTTATATTCTTGTACATAGGAGCAGTATTATAGTAGTTATATTCTTGTACATAGGAGGCAGTATTATAGTAGTTATATTCTTGTACATAGGAGCAGTATTATAGTAGTTATATTCTTGTACATAGGGGCAGTATTATAGTAGTTATATTCTTGTACATAAGAGCAGTATTATAGTAATTATATTCTTGCACATAGGAGGTAGTATTATAGTAGTTATATTCTTGTACATAAGAGCAGTATTATAGTAGTTATATTCTTGTATATAGGGGCAGTATTATAGTAGTTATATTCTTGTACATAGGAGGCAGTATTATAGTAGTTATATTCTTGTACATAGGAGCAGTATTATAGTAGTTATATTCTTGTACATAGGAGGCAGTATTATAGTAGTTATATTCTTGTACATAGGAGGCAGTATTATAGTAGTTATAGTCTTGTACATAGGAGCAGTATTATAGTAGTTATATTCTTGTACATAGGAGCAGTATTATAGTAGTTATATTCTTGTACATAGGAGCAGTATTATAGTAGTTATATCCTTGTACATAGGAGCAGTATTATAGTAGTTATATTCTTGTACATAGGAGGTAGTAATATAGTAGTTATATTCTTGTATATAGGAGGCAGTATTATAGTAGTTATATTCTTGTACATAGGTGGCAGTATTATAGTAGTTATATTCTTGTACATAGGAGGCAGTATTATAGTAGTTATATTCTTGTACATAGGTGGCAGTATTATAGTAGTTATATTCTTGTACATAGGAGCAGTATTATAGTAGTTATATTCTCGACATAGAAGCAGTATTATAGTAGTTATATTCTTGTACATAGGAGGCAGTATTATAGTAGTTATATTCTTGTACATAGGAGGCAGTATTATAGTAGTTATATACTTGTACATAGGAGCAGTATTATAGTAGTTATATTCTTGTACATAGGAGCAGTATTATAGTAGTTATATTCTCGACATAGAAGCAGTATTATAGTAGTTATATTCTTGTACATAGGAGTAGTATTATAGTAGTTATATTCTTGTACATAGGAGCAGTATTATAGTAGTTATATTCTTGTACATAGGAGCAGTATTATAGTAGTTATATTCTTGTACATAAGAGCAGTATTATAGTAGTTATATTCTTGTACATAGGAGCAGTATTATAGTAGTTATATTCTTGTACATAGGAGGCAGTATTATAATAGTTATATTCTTGTACATAGGAGCAGTATTATAGTAGTTATATTCTTGTACATAGGAGCAGTATTATAGTAGTTATATTCTTGTACATAGGAGGCAGTATCATAGTAATTATATTATTGTACATAGGAGCAGTATTATAGTAGTTATATTCCTGTACATAGTAGCAGTATTATAGTAGTTATATTCTTGTACATAAGAGCAGTATTATAGTAGTTATATTCTTTTTCCAGAGAATGCCGCCTTGGATGCCATGGTCAAAAATTGATTTAAGCATCTGAAGGGTTAAATGTCTGTGATCAGCGCGAGTGGGTGCCTTTTAAAACTCACAACTTCCGATGTGCATGTACAGTGGAAGTCATGAAGGGGTTAATCTCGTATAACTCTTTTAAAAAGAGATTTCTGTTTATCTGATAATTTACGCTTCAGCACCGCAGACGGGCGCCATCCTCCTCCAGGAGCCAATTGGAGTCTCCCACGGCCCTTGATGAGTATGACGGCATATACAGCCTGATCTCTACCATAGCCATGTCACTCGCTGGTAGTGATCAGCGCTGAGTAATGTAATGAGAAGTCCAAGAGACAGCCATTTATCAAAGAGAAGTAACTGATAATGAAGACACGTGACCAGTAATGGAGAGAAATAAAATTAACTAAAGAAATGAATCAAAGAAGTGACTGAAGAGAGGACTGATAACGACGACTGAGAGACTGGCAAGCAAAGCATAGAAAAATAATGAAAGTGTAAAAGAGACAGTAATAAACACAGAAGAGAAAATAATGACGAGGAAAGAAGAGACAGTAATTAATGGGGTATTCCCATTGTCACCATCCTGTGACCGCCTGTGGTGCAAGCCCTAATTCTGGGAGAACGGGGTCCCTTGTACCCTGATTCACACCAGCTGTCAGTGGAGGGATGGCCCTCGCAGTTGATGTATATGGGATTTTCAGACTGGTCTGAGTGGTTGGTACGATGCAGAAAAGGGGTGAAGGTCCCAGAGGTTGGACTGGCTTCTGTTCAGGATTTATGACATACCCTGGGCTTAATGATGGCAATACCCCTTTAATGATGTAGAACGGACAGCCTGTGGTGAAGTGTTAACCGTTATAAACAGCGCCTCTCTGGTCTGTGGCGGGGTCTGGTATTGAACATGATTGTGTTGCACAGTCCATGTAGAAGAGTGGCGCTGGTTTCGAAACGCAGTAGACCCAGTTTCTAGAGGAGGGACATCAAGTAGTGAAGGAACGAAGAGACACCCATTACTGAAGTGTGGAAGAGACGGTAATGACAGTCTGTAATAATATGTCGGATTTTTTTGAGCTGATACGTGCGCAATGTCACGCCATTACATAGGAATAAATTACATGTGATATCACGTTGCATCTTCCTGGACACACAAATATGTGACCCCTGGCCTTACACCGCAGGGACCACAAGTAATGATGGAAATAAGAGACAGCTAGTCATGAAGTGTCCGTGAGATAGCTAGTAATAAAGTGGGGGAAAAGACAATTAAAGGGGTTCTTCAGGATTTACATATTGATGGCCTATCCTCAGGATAGATCGTCAGTATGAGATTGTTAGGGGTCCCAGGAGCTGTAAGAAGTAGCTGCAGCACCCGGTGAGCACTGCAGCCTCTTCCTAGGCTAGTGATGTCACGTTCATCAGTCACATGGCCAAGTGAATGAGACCGAGCTGCAGTACCAAGCACAGCCACTATACAATGGACGGCGCTGTGTTTGGTGAGCTGCGAGGAGGCAGTGGCACTCACTGGAACTCCAGTTGGGTGCCATGGCTTACTCAAACAGCTGATCGGCAGGGGTGTCGGGAGACGGACCCCCACCAATCTCATACTGATGACCTATCCTGAGGATAGGCCATCAATATGTAAATCTTGGGGAACCCCTTTAAAGACAGTCAGTAATGCAGTGATGAGTCAGCTTTAAAATAAGTGATGAGACAATGAACTGAAGATGAGTCAAAAAATGAAGAGAATGTCAAGAATTGAAGAAAAGACAGCCAGTAATGAAGAAGAGACAGTAACAAATTGAAAAAGAGACAGCTAATAATGAAGAAGAGACAGTAACATATTCGAAAAAGTCATAAAATGAAGAGACAGTAATGAATTAAATAATAGACGGCCAATATTGAAGAAGAGACAGCTAAGAGACAGTACTGAAGTGAAGAAGAGACAGCTTTGGGTTCTGACAGGATCTGAGGGTCTGGGTGGGTCTCCCCCGGTTCTTCAGCTGATATATATATTGAATCGTATATATCTAGAATATAGGGAACTGCTTTCATGGTGTCTGTGAGGAATATAGAATTATTGTTTAATGTCAGCCATGATCTAATTCCAGCCATCTGCTGTCAGATAGCAGAGGTAGTGAACTCCACAGGGGTTCTGGCTTCAAGGAGGCCACATGCGAACAAATTCACACCTCAACCAGCCAGCACGGAGGCCAGCTAATCCTACAGGGAAACCTCCCTGCAGGGGGTCTAAGTCATTCCTCAGAACAAAAGCAACTATCAGACATCATGGAACCGGCGATTCATAAGGAATTATGAATCGCTCATTCATCACAGGCATAAACCAGATATATATTTGCGACCCTATTGCCAAGATGGACAGGCTCCTGCTCATAGTTGGGTGGTAGGATGCCAGGGAGGGGAGATATGGAGATCTCCCCGCAGAAACCAAATCACGGTACCATGTGTGGACTCTACCTGTAGCCAGAACCTAGGCGGATCCGTTGGTCCCAGAACCATCTCCATGTGACCTTCTGGTCTGGAGCTATGGGCCCTAATGGGTTTTGTGGGTCGTTTGGCTGCCAGGACCAGGAGGGAGGGGGGACCCGTCTCAGAGGCAGGGAGGGTCGTGGCTGTCTACAGGTGAAAAGACCTATGCAGGCAGAGTCCAGCGTTTTTTCTCTGCAGGGGGTCACACTGAGCATCGTGTTTGGAGGGACCTTTAAAACTGCTGGCATCACTGCCTCCCATGTGACGACAGCCAAGGATTACAGAAACAATTATTCATCAACCCAAAGGACTCTGGTAAACGGACTTTTTGCTCTGTTTAATCCTGTTTGTACCAAACCACCTGTATTCTGCATATCGGACCACCTGTATTCTGCACATCGGACCACCTGTATTCTGCACATCGGACCACCTGTATTCTGCACATCGGACCACCTGTATTCTGCACATCGGACCACTGTATATATTCTCTGTTATATTGTGTACTGTCTAGTGTGCCCTTAAGGCGATTAAATATATAATTTAATCTTGTGCTGTCCTGTATCTCGATCACGAATCCCCACGTCCGTGTTTCGGCCTAGTAATACGCTACCACGGGTTGGTTTCTCACCCTATATAATCCCGTTAGCGGATCGGGCTTATATCAAACAAGAAATTGGTGGCAGTCTTCCCGGGCTGAGATGTTTCACTGGGGCAGTGAAAAGGCTCCCTTAGCTTGTTGCCTCTCTGTGCCTGTGTGGACAGGAGGAGTCTGTGAAGACTGACCTGAGCTGCTCCTCAGGGACGGCGTAACGTCACGCCTTGATAACCAGTGACTATACCGTATCTCGCTGGCCCTACGTATTTGACGTCAGTCGGGGTACGGTATTCATCACAGTGTCGGATTATCGTCTTACTTTTTGGGATTAAAGGAACTTTGTGTAATCTTGAACCTGATGACATTTCCCCTTTAATGCTTCCCCTGGCATTGTGTATAAAGGGCTGTCAGGTGCTCCATCTCTTGTGTGGCGCCCTCCCTTGTAGACTTTTTCCTGTGTAAACAGCTTGTTCCTTTATATAACGGGTGTGAGCACATGGCCTGGGGGTGGACAGTAAGGTAACAGAAAGTGTATCAGGAGACTGTCAGCTGCTGGCAGAGGCCATCCTTACTATAAGCGCTTTACCTTCTCATGGTGCATGGGTGGCTCCTGGGACTGGTACTAGGTGCCTAGCTCCAGCCGGTCCCATAGACCTTTCTTTCACTGACCTGAATGGAACCTGAGTTGTCATACGGGGACTGGCACAGGCGAGCTGTAACTTTAATGTGAATCTAACATTTTGTGCCTATTGTTTCTTATCGTCTTAGTGACTGGAGCTCCATTACTGATACAGGACACCAAATCCTCTACAGAACAATAACAACAAGTAGTGAAAGCAGAAAGTAAGTGAACCCTTTGGAATCACCTGCATTTCAGTTTGTACATCAGTCCCATGCGAAAAAAATATATAATGTGACCAGTGAGTTCAAGTAGGTCCATCCTGTACAACGCACAAGGTACAGATTGCACGTCACGGCACACCTTCACTTTTTTGGAATGTATTTTTCATTGTATCATTTGATCCCAACTTATGTACCCCTCTGTCAGTCCAATTCAGTGATCACAAATCCAGATCTTTCCCTGAAGAAGGGGGCAGTCTACGGAAACACTGCGGTTGCGCGTGGTTGTGATCTTGTCTACCTCCGATTCCAGCTTATAATATAGACTTAATTTTCTACTTGGATTTTTGGACTTACTGAGATATATGTACAGGATACATGGGTTGATATCTACATGCTGTATCATGTTGGATTTAGATGATATACAGTAGATTGCATTACAAAAAAAAAATACCTTGGATTTGATAACCTGTAGCTCCCCCTTAGCCACAATCACCCCCACCAAAGCCCCAAATAAGATCTGCACAATGTTGAGGAGGAATTTTGGACCATTGCTCCCTACAAATGTGTTTCAGTTCATCAGTATTTCTTGAGTGGCTTGTGTGCACAGCAAGGTCATACCGCGGCACCTCAATAAAGTGAAGGTCCACAACACAGATCTTCTTTTTCAACAATTTTTTTGTTGATTTACTTGCATGCTTTGGGTCATTGTCTTGTTGCATCACCGGCTGTCACTCCCCGTACAGATGATGTTGAGGGAGAGACGGATCGAGTGTGTTTAATGTTTGACAGTGGCAGAGGTATCTGGTAGTGGCCCTCACCTTTCTCCCTTGAAAACACATAAATGCTCGACCAAACCCAGGTCTCTTTAGCTGGAGTTCATGGACCTCTGCCCTTACATTCTCCTGTAAAATGTCTTCATACACCTTAGAATTCCCAGTTCCCTCGAGGCCCTAGGAGGAAAAAGAGCACCGCATACCAACACCAGTGTTGACAGCTGTGCTGAATTTGACAGGACTGTCCCTAATTTTCAGAAACAGTCCTGGCAAATTCAAGCTGTCTCAGGCTGAGCTAACGTAAACTCTGCCAATCAGTGGGCGTTCCTCTGACTGTTCCCAGGGACGGGGCCTAGATGCCCCAATTTTACCAACTAAAATAAATATCCAATACCACAATCTCATCCCCAGCTGGTGGAGGGAGCATCAAGATTTAGGGTTTTGTCATCATTGAGGGAACAATGAATGGAATGAATGTAAGGGCTGCTGAAGAGACCTGGGTTAAGACAAGCGTGTATGTGTTTTCATGGGGGAAAGAGGAGAAAGCCGATGCCAGATACTTCTTCCACTTAAAGACATGCAATGTCAACAAGGGAAAGAGTCGGGAGTCCCCCATACATTCGATCATCATCTTTTACCACCTAAAGAGTATGGAGGGCTTAAGGGTACCTGCACACAGTGTAGATTTGTATGCAGAAAATCCACAATGTTTCATCCGAAGTCGATTCGCTCATCCCTAGTCACCTCATGGAGGCAAATGACACCTTTCTACATTGCTATAACTTATCGCTAAAAATAAACACACAACAACTTCTTCTTTGGAATAAAATGGCCACAATGCTTTATTAGGGGAAAACCATAATAAATAATTTAATAAATAATTAAAAACCACAATCATCATAATTTAACGAACCATCAAACCATTAGATAAATACTGAAATCCACTCAGAAACACTGAGTGATACAGCCCCTCTAATAAGGCAAAGCGACTGATAAGAACAAATAATTAGGGAGGGAGGGGCGACGATCCGGTCCTCTTCAAACTGACCCAGAGGCGCCGCTAAACCCCACAATTTAAAGGAGAAATCCTTCCCGACGAAAGCAGGGCAACAAATCAGGACCCGGTATTCTCCCACAGCAACAGCATCAGCCAATCAGCTGTGGAGCTACAGTTGCCTCAGAAGATCCACTCAAACCAGCTGGAACCGGTCCACAATTCAATCTTGAGGTAAAATCTGAAATAAAAGAGCGGGAAAGGGGGAGACACAGAAAAAAGATGGGGGGGGGAGAGAGAACCATATAGGTCCCTACCTAACTAAATTAATGGTGCCATTGCCCCCATGTGTCCCCCAAGCTAAACTCTCTGGGGGCCCATAACATTCTGTGGCCATGTGTCTTTTCCTAACCCTATGGACAATTTCACAGTCAGGATTTGGTCAGTATTTTGCATCTGTATTTGGTCAGTATTTGTATGCCAAAACCAGAAGTGGAAACTACATAGAAAAGGTATAACAGAAGTATTTGGACCGACTCTTGGTTTTGGCTGACCGTGTGAAAGAGGCCTATAGCATATTTGCAGAACATATGAGTATTGAGGCCTTTGAAGTGTCAGGGGCATAACTTCAGAAGGGGCTTATTCTTCCAAACTTAGGCCTGTGGGTGTTAGGGTACATTTCCACCAACAGATTGATCTGACCAATTTCTGTCCAATCAGACCAATAGTTGTTGTGTATAACAAAAGATCTGCGTGTGTAAAGGGCCATCTGACAGATGATTGGTCAAAAACATCCGTCAGATAATCTGCTGGTGTAAATGCCCCGCTTATTCCGGGACAGCGGGGTCACAATTATGTGCTGATTAGGAACAGATCCCTGACGCTGGCTGTGTGCGGCACTAGTTAGTCGTGCAGTACTGTATACGTAAATCAGCAGAAGACGTGAAAACGGTCAGTTTTACTTGGTTTGCTCAGCATTCATTTTTAACCTTCCTAGCGGTATTCCCGAGCGTGACCCGGGGTTAATTTTCGCTGCCAGGAGCGGTAACCCCGAGTCACGCTCGGGGTAACATTGAAAAGTTGTGAGCGGAGTCCCCCTACCTTCTCCGCTGTGATCGCAGGCGAGAGCGCCGGCCAGCATCTGACTTCCTGGTTCCGTTCCCTGCGGCGCATGGGAGCGGAACTGGGCGGGAAATTCAAAATTATAAAGTGACACACACACATAAAAGAGGTAATACATTGTAATCTGAGAGGATTGCACTGTATCACCTCAGATCTGACAGTTGATCACTGTAAAGTACCCCTTGCCTGCCATTTTACTGCCATTTATGCTTATTTATAACATGGCTTCAAAAAAGCGCTACTGTCCTACAAAAGTGTGTTTGGACCAGTTGAGCGACAGTGACACGGAGGTGCTCGCAGAACTGAGCGATAGTGAGTCGTGGGGAGATTTGTCGGCGATGATCCTGCACCTGACCTCAGCCATGTGCGCACTTGGTGCCCTATTGACTGCGATACGGACCAGGTAGCGCCCCCCAAGATTCCCGTTCACTGGATCACCTGGGATGAAGGCAGATGTTGAGTGTGACAACCCTCTGGCATACCTGCAATTATTCCCCACTGAGGAGGTAATTGAAAAAATTTGTTACGGAGACAAATCGATACCAACAGCAGCAATCCGCTACGCAGCATGCCACGTTTTCCAGAAGCAGAAAGTGGGAACCGGTGACCAAAGAGGACATGTGGCAGTTTCTGGGACTCATCATTCTTCAGGGGGTGATTGGGAAACCTCTCCAGAAATGGTACTGGACCACCAATAAGTTACTGGCCACTCCATTTTTTGGCCCCGTGATGTCAGAATACCGGTTTTCCCTCATCATAAAGTATTTCCACTTCACGAACAACGAAGAATTTGATGAGGCCACGTATCCTGCGCCCAAACTAAAGAAAAATCTGGGGGGTATGACAAATGATTGTGACCAATTTCCAGCGGACCTACGTGCCAGAAAGGGATGTCAGCGTCAACGAAAGTTTGATGGCCTACAAGGGACGCCTAAGCTGGATACAGTACATTGCATCCAAAAGAGCGCGGTTTGGCATCAAATCCTACATGCTCTGCGAGTCATCCACTGGGTACATCTGGAATTCGGTCATTTACACCGGTAAAGGCACGAAGTTCAACCCCAGGTACAGCGGCTATGGGATGGCCACATCATCTGTCCTTACACTGTTGGAGCCATTGCTGAACCAGGGATATTGTGTGACCACGGACAATTTCTACACGTCTCCGGAACTGTATGAGGTTTTGCTACAAAACAAGACTGATGCATATGGTACCGTTAGGCCTAACCGACGTGATATGCCATCTATGTTTGCCAAGAATAAACTCAAAATCGGAGAAATGGTTGCCTGGCAGAAGGGTAAAATGATGGCAATGCGATGGCGAGACAAGAAGGACGTGTGTCTCATGAGTACTGTGCAATACCTCTACTGCCATGGTCCACACAAAAGGTGGGAAAGATGTGCTGAAGCCGCAAGTCGTGATAGACTATAATTACACCATGGGAGGTGTCGAAAGAGCCGATCAGGCAATGACATTTTATCCGGCTATGCGCAAACAGCAAAAAAAATAATATAAGAAGATCTTCAGGCATCTTCTGGAACAATGCCTTTGGAATGCATATAGAGTGACAAGCCTCTTGTTCATTCTGACTTTATATGGAAGGTGGTTGAGCGGATTTTGTCAACCACCAGATGCCATCAGTAGCTGTGAACAGACCTGGACGTCGTGCTGTTGACGTTGTCAACCCAGAACGCCTGACTGGTCGCCACTTTATGGACTACATCCCGCCAACTCCAAAAAAGGCAGCACCTACCAGGAAGTGCGTGGTCTTCTGCTCAAAGAGAGAGAGTCCGAAAAGAAACCAGGTTCCATTGTCCTGATTGTGACGTCGGACTTTGTGCAGTCCCATGTTTCAAAATTTATCACACTCAGGATGTTTATTGAATTTTCTTTGTTTGACAAATTTCATTATTCTTTATTACATTATTGAATAAAATTATATTAATTAGATTATAATATATGATTTGTGTTTCAAATTTTAGTAAGTAATTACTAAGAATTGCAGGCCTACAATACATAACACCAAATTTCCATGCAAAAAATTGTACCACTTTTGGTACAAAATTCCTGACATAATCATACCGCCAGGGAGGTTAATAAAGTTTAATAATACATGTGAAAACCACATGCTTTATTGTTCATTTTATTACAGGGAGACGTTATCCAGGACTGGGTCAGATAAATAAGCTCCAGACATGTGAATCTACACAAACTGCAATCAACTTAAAGGGTTTAGGCAAAAATATCATTTATCATGTACATAAAGTTAATACCAAGCACTTACTAATGTACTGTGATTATCCATGTTGCCTCCTTTGCTGTCTGGATTTATTTTTTCCATCACATTATACACTGCTCGTTTCCATGGTTACGACCACCATGCAATGCATCAGCGGGGGTCATGCTTTTCCACTATAGGAAAAAGTGTCAGCTTCTCTGGTGGCCGGGACCATGGGAGCGCACATAGAATAGTGATTTATCCTATAGTGTGCAAGCACAACCACAACTGATGGATTGCATGGCGGTCGTAACCATGGAAACGAGCAGTGTATAATGTGATGGAAAAAATGAATCCAGACAGCAAAGGAGGCAACATGGAGAATAACAATACATTAGTAAGTGCCTTGTATTAACTTTATCTACAGTCGTGGCCAAAAGTTTTGAGAATTACATAAATATTGGAAATTGGAAAAGTTGCTGCTTAAGTTTTTATCATAGCAATTTGCATATACTCCAGAATGTTATGAAGAGTGATCAGATGAATTGCATAGTCCTTCTTTGCCATGAAAATTAACTTAATCCCAAAAAAACCTTTCCACTGCATTTCATTGCTGTCATTAAAGGACCTGATGAGATCATTTCAGTAATCGTCTTGTTAACTCAGGTGAAAATGTTGACGAGCACAAGGCTGGAGATCATTATGTCAGGCTGATTGGGTTAAAATGGCAGACTTGACATGTTAAAAGGAGGGTGATTCTTGAAATCATTGTTCTTCCATTGTTAACCATGGTGACCTGCAAAGAAACGCGTGCAGCCATCATTGCGTTGCATAAAAATGGCTTCACAGGCAAGGATATTGTGGCTACTAAGATTGCACCTCAATCAACAATTTATAGGATCATCAAGAACTTCAAGGAAAGAGGTTCAATTCTTGTTAGGAAGGCTTCAGGGCATCCAAGAAAGTCCAGCAAGCGCCAGGATCGTCTCCTAAAGAGGATTCAGCTGCGGGATCGGAGTGCCACCAGTGCAGAGCTTGCTCAGGAATGGCAGCAGGCAGGTGTGAGCGCATCTGCACGCACAGTGAGGCAAAGACTTTAGGAAAATGGCCTGGTGTCAAGAAGGGCAGCAAAGAAGCCACTTCTCTCCAAAAAAAACATCAGGGACAGATTGATCTTCTGCAGAAAGTTTGGTGAATGGACTGCTGAGGACTGGGGCAAAGTCATATTCTCTGATGAAGCCTCTTTCCAATTGTTTGGGGCATCTGGAAAAAGGCTTGTCCGGTGAAGAAAAGGTGAGCGCTACCATCAGTCCTGTGTCATGCCAACAGTAAAGCATCCTGAGACCATTCATGTGTGGGGTTGCTTCTCATCCAAGGGAGTGGGCTCACTCACAATTTTGCCCAAAAACACAGCCATGAATAAAGAATGGTACCAAAACACCCTGCAACAGCAACTTCTTCCAAAAATCCAACAACAGTTTGGTGAACAACAATGCATTTTCCAGCACGATGCAGCACCATGCCATAAGGCAAAAGTGATAACTAAGTGGCTCGGGGACCAAAACGTTGACATTTTGGGTCCATGGCCTGGAAACTCCCCAGATCTTAATCCCATTGAGAACTTGTGGTCAATCCTCAAGAGGCGGGTGGAGAAACAAAAACCCACTAATTCTGACAAACTCCAAGAAGTGATTATGAAAGAATGGGTTGCTATCAGTCAGGAATTGGCCCAGAAGTTGATTGAGAGCATGCCCAGTCGAATTGCAGAGGTCCTGAAAAAGAAGGGCCAACACTGCAAATATTGACTCTTTGCATAAATGTCATGTAATTGTCAATAAAAGCCTTTGAAACGTATGAAGTGCGTGTAATTATATTTCACTACATCACAGAAACAACTGAAACAAAGATCTAAAAGCAGTTTAGCATCAAACTTTGTGAAAACTAATATTTGTATCATTCTCAAAACTTTTGGCCACGACTGTACATGATAAATGATATTTGCTGAAGTGAGACAACCCCTTTAACTCCATCTTCCTAAAATACTGGTGACGTTCCATAAATGATCCTCTTAAGGCATCATTCACATGACTGTACTTTCAGTCCGCATACAAGTGGACCTATTCATTTCTATAGGGCCGCAAAAAATGTGGATGTCATCTACGTTCTGTTCGCACCCGTGCAGCTGTGCCGCAGATTGCACACGGTCCGCATCCATCTTTTGTGGATCCACAACTACGGTTGTGTGCAGGAGAACTAAATCAGATCTTCTGACCCCTGCCTTATTGGGGCTTATGTGCTAACTGATAATATTCACAAGGCAGGGGCTACCTCTGCTCACCCTATACCCACATCCTTGTTTCATGCAATGAAAATCAGCATGCAGGGCTTGTGTTTATACCCAGGAAGCCAATCTCAGAAAGAAGAGCTGCAGTATAAAGGAAACTTTCCGCTGGAAATTAGCGAAAACTGTAAAAGTGCCCTTATGTCGTAGGTGGGTCCAAATTGGCAGTAGGTGGGGTCACAAACCGTTAGCCCATTTAGTAACAGCGCCCTCGTTGATCCCCACCACACAGTAGTACTGCCTCCTTAGTGACCCCGCACACAGTAATCCTAACGCTTTTCCCACCTCAATCCACTGGTGATTCTGAGCTATAAGGACAGAGGATGAGCCCTGTCTGCCCTGCGCTGTGCTGGTTACAGTTGTCCTCAGTCATGGACCAGGTCATCTCCACAGCAGACAAAGAAACTGCAATCACCTTACTCCCTCTTCCTGCCACTGCTGCACACACCGCGCTCAGGCTCCACCTCTTCCTGTCCCAGCTCCTCTCTCTTCCTCCACTGAGCCGCCAAAATCAGTGTGAACGGTGGAGCAGGGATCTGAACTATAGCTCCATCACGAGGAATCAGTTGAGAATGGGGCTCGTCTATTGGCATTGGGCCGGACGGTCCAGGCCCCCATAGCAGCCTCTATGACATCATGACCCGGCCGGCCTACCAGGATTTTTCCCCCCCCTTTATAACCATTGGCCAGAGTGCCCCAACCACGCAATATCGTAGGGTTGTGTCCTATAAACCATCCCTCAGGAGCGTGATCCCACTCTGGGTTATTATTGAAAGTGACCGCAAATATCAGTGGGCTCGAAGCTGAAGACGTCTGTAGAAAATCCGTCCGCGTTTCATCGTGAAGAATGCGTGTTTGGTCAGTTTTTTTGCCATCCACGTGTCATTAGTATTAATTTCTAGAGCATCTCCTACCAATATGAACATAAATGCTGTTTTTCACGGACCCATAGACTTCAATTGGGGTGTTTGGTCCACATCACGGACCAGGGTGGTGCGTGTATCTGTGATTACCATGGGTCGGTGGAAAAGTGCGAACAAAAACATGAAAATCAATGGATACATGTGCTGTCCGTGGAAAATGCTGATGGCAAACGTGAAAAAGGCCTTGTCCTAACACTGAGGCCTAGTTCATACGAACGTTTTTTTTTGCGAGTGTACGGGCCGTTTTTTTGTGGTCCGTATACGGAACCATTCATTTCAATAGTTCCGCAAAAAAATTAAATGTATGCATTCCGTTTCCGTATTTCCGTTCCGTTGAAAGATAGAACATGTCCTATATTTGGCCGCAAATCACGTTCCGTGGCTCCATTAAAGTCAATGGGTCCGCAAAAAAAAACGGAACACATACGGAAATGCATCCGTATCTGTTCCGTTTTTGCTGAACCATCTATTGAAAATGTTATGCCCAGCCCAATTTTTTCTATGTAATTACTGTATACTGTATATGCCATACGGAAAAACGGAACGGAAAAACAGAAAGGAAACGGAAACACAACGGAACTCAAAAACGGAACAACGGATCCGTGAAAAACGGACCGCAAAACACTATAAAAGCCATACGTTTGTGTGAACTAGGCCTGATTGTGATTAATCACATGAGACAAGCATACAGCCTCCATTTGCATCACCTTGACCCCATCAGATCATCTGTCAAAAAATGTTTGTTCTTCCCCATGAGGTTTCCTTCCCCCGTGGTATATATGTCGCACCTTCACAGAGAGGTCCCCAAATTTGCCTTCTCTGATCTATACAACCCAATCTGTTCTTCTACTGCCAGTCCTTCTGTCCTTGATTCCAGGGCCTCTTTAAACGCTCACAATGGTTTTACTCCTCAAATTAACCACAGCTTGCGCACACATTGCCTGTGCCTGATACTACATGGAGGTACTAGGGTACAAAGCGGCACGTGTCACTGAAAAGTCGCGCAACATTTTTTGTAATGATCGTCAATGGTGTCGCAATGCAACATGCTGAAAAAATCCATCCACGTCAAATTTTTTTGCGTTATAGCATATTGCATTCAACACCATCATTACAAAAAGTTTTGTGCGACTTTATAGCAACACATGTCGCCATATAGCTCTAGCCTTAGAGGGCCTTCACATGTCGCAGATCGGAAATCAGTTCCATTCACCTGAATGGGGCTTGCAGAAATCCATGTGCTCGCCGCCCCATTCAAATGAATGGAACTGATTAATTTCTGCACAAAATCCACAACGTGAGAATGTGCCCTTATTCTGCGACTCCTCTGCCCACGGCCCATTTCTAAACATATTCCCAAATTGCCCACTTGTCCCCAAACCAGTTGAACGACATACAACCATGTTGAAACAAGCAGTCTAATCCTGTAAACCCCTTTGGTCGGGTTAGATGCTCATTGCCCCAAATACATAGGCGGTAAATTTATCTTTCCCTTTGCACCATAAATTAGGACATTTTGGCCTATTCTTTTTTTTTTTTTTTTGGGGGTGTGTGGTGGGACTGTGCTATTATGCCATTCTCTGTAATTTGGTAAGGCCCACATCATTTATTTCCATCAGTGATTGTGAGACAAAACCAGTGGTGAGGCCTACTCATAGATAAGGTATGAAGGAAAGATCTGCACCTGTTCTGATTTTTTGAACCGCACCTAGTTTTGGCTCATAATAACTGAAGTGTGAACTAGGCCTAAAGTGGGTATGGTGTTAATTAGGTGCACACCAGATTTATCATTGCAACTTTTTAAAGTGTTATGTTTAAAGGGGCGCCAAATTAATCAGGCTGCGTGCCATAAATGTGGCGTAAATTAAGACTCAAAGCAAAACTGACTTCAAACATTCCCCTCATAATAAATTCTCCCTGAAGAATAAAAAGCTAAAATTCTGTCACCACTGCCGCCACCACTAGAGGGAGCTCACAAGCTAATTGTACACTGTTAATATTCTAATATAACAGAAAAATAAACAATAAAAAAAAAAGCCAAAGGAAAAGCCCATTATTTTTGTCACAGGTCACAGCGAGGAATTTCCTGAGATTCGCAAGATTATTCCACAGCATTTACCAGTACTCAATTATGATAAAGAGTGGAAAGATATGGTGTCAGCAGGAATAAGATGCGTTGCAAGCAAAGCCCCTACTATAGGACAGAAGATCAGCCCCAGATTATTTTTTGATCGTCCAAAACCCAAAACACCTGGCAGCTTTAAATGTGGTAGCAATAGATGTATTTGCTGTAATCACATGACAGTCTGTCAGAGCGTCACCTCCACAGTGAATGGAGGAAGTCATGTGATCCAACAATATCTGAATTGCAATACGGATTTTGCGATATATGTAATTACGTGTAAAGACTGTCACTTACAGTATGTAGGGTGCACAACCAACCAGATTAAAGTCAGAGTGCGAAAACCTCTGTCTGATATTCCCCATTTTAGGACACGTAATGTTTCAGCTGCAAGCCTACATTTGGCCACTGTTCACAAAGGGAATACATCGGCGTTTGCGGTACAGGGATCAGAGAGGGTATTTGCGCCAATTAGAGGGGGAGATCATAAGCAAAAGCTGTTAAGCAAGGAGGCATTTTGGATGTTCAAGTTGGGGAGTTGCGCTCCCGATGGTCTAAATACAAAACATGACTTAGTTTTACAATATAAATAATATGTTTTTAATAAGCCAGATGCTTTGGAACGGCTTTTCTCAGGTGTTTGTGTTTTCCCCTCCCATACTGAGCATATGATGGGAACACTTAGGCCTCTAGCACACGACCGTGTGTCTTTTTCAGTATTTTGCGGTCCGCAAAACAAGGATCCGCAAAAAATACGGATGACGTCCGTGTGTATTCCGTTTTTTGCGGAACGGAACAGCTGGCCCCTGATAGAACAGTACTATCCTTGTCCGTTATGCAGACAATAATAGGACTTGTACTATCTTTGAACGGAACGGAAAAACGGAAATGGAATGCATACGGAGTACATTCCGTTTTTTTTGCAGACCCATTGAAATGAATGTGTCACGGATGATGTTGCAGAAAGCTGGAACTTATAAATAAACATCCGACTGGCTTGATCCCAAACTAAGGAGCATATGGGTGAGCCCTATAAAACCCCTAGAGCTCTCCCTGACTGCTATGCCCATGCAATGGTAGACTATTGCATGCCCACGTACCTAATACTGTGTGACACCTGAAAACCCTATAATAGTGAGGGGACACGACCACCGGCTCCCTGCACTTAATACGGACGGAGTCAGGTTCACCTAGAATCAAGCCAGCAAGGAAACATAAATAAAGGAAAAAGACTTATCTGAGGAAACACCTCATCCAGGAAGTAGTATAAACCGCAAAGTGAGGCAGTATGGGAGGGAATATAAAGGGAGACAATTAGTCTAAATAGGTGACACCTGGGAGAAGGAAAGGAGATGACAAAGTGAAACCAAACCAAAGAACGCAAAAAAAGGGAACGTGTATGGAAAAAAAAAACGTTTGTGTGCAAGAGGCCTTAATCAGCTGTGTCTCAACACATGTTTAAAAGGAAGGGGTTTCTTTTCATTTGTATATGTCATGATGAAGGAGCAGTACACAAAGGTCCGAAACGCGTAGACTGCTTATGTGCTTGATGTCTGGATTTTACCGCAAGTAACTAAAAATCATCTTTTATATAGGAAGCTGGATTTAACAATTTTCTTTAATTTGCTGCACGGCGGTGTCCAGGCCTTTTCCGTGCTTCCCAGAGCACACAGGTGAGCGCTGCATTTTTTTGCATTGTGAAAAACACTGTTAATATTCTGAATCGCATAATAAAGCCTCTAAGCTCCCTCTAGTGGTGACTGCGGGCAATCAGAATTGTATGTCTACGAGGGGGGAGAATTAGGCTGCTTTCACACTTGCGGCAGAGGAATCCGGCAGGCAGTTCCGTCGCCGGAATTGCCTGCCGGATCCGGCAAAACGTATGCCAACTGATTGCATTTTAAGACTGATCAGGATCCTGATCCGTCTTGAAAATGCATTGCAAGAATGGATCCGTCTGTCCGTTTGTCATACGGACAAATGGATCAGTTTAGATTTTTTTTTTCACATTTTTTTCGGTCTGCACATCCGGCACTAATACATTCCTATGGGAAAATATGCCGGATCCGGCATTCAGGCAAGTGTTCCGTTTTTTTGTCTGGAGATAAAACCGTAGCATGCTGCGGTAATATCTCCGTCCTGAACAGTCAAAAAGACTGAACTGAAGACGTCCTGATGCATCCTGAACGGATTACTCTCCATTCAGAATGGATGGGGATAAAACGGATCAGTTATTTTCCGGTATAGAGCCCCTAGGACGGAACTCTATGCCGGAAAAGAATAACGCTAGTGTGAAAGTACCCTTACAGATGAAATGGATCATTTTAACTTCTTCATCCTACTGTTGGCCAACCAGAAGAATTGGAAGAAGATCTGCAGCCTGAAAACTGAATGGTCATACATCGGGTGGTCTGCCCATAGACAATGTGACCTTCTGCAGGCAGTGACGGGTGCAGCAGACAGATGACCGCTCACACTGATTAGGAGTGGGACAGTGTGACAAGTGATGGGAGACATAAGTGGAACCTTCCTGGAGCTAGGATGTGACACTGACAATAACTGGAGAGACAGATGACGAGGGCCCATGATCATAAGTGTAATGTGTGGTATCTCCGAGCGATCAGACGTCCTCTCCTAATGTGTATGAACCAACTTTGCACCTCTTATGCGCTTGCTCACAATCCTGCTTTCACATCAGGGCCGGTTTTCGACAAAGTGGTGCCCCAAAAGAACTATTGCACAGACAACACATTCACACATAGCCTGCCTGCACTGATTGCGGATTACACATGGTTTTTCCACGCAGATTCTCGTGCAGCAAGTACCAGCAAGGTGTATAAGATTATCTTTAGGATAGGTCATCAATATCAGATCGGCTGGCGTCCTTCTCCGCCGATCAACTGTTGGGAGGCCAGTGATGTCACTGTATATCAGTCACATGGCCTAGTTGCAGTTCAGTCCCATTCAAGTGAAAGGAGATGAGCTGCAACACCAAGCATCGCTGCTGTCTAATGTGCGGCGCTGTGCTTGGTGAACTCTAAAGAGACCGCAGTGCTCACCGGAGCTTTAGTGAGCGCCGTGGCCTCTTCAAACAGCTGATCAGCAGGGGTGTCAGGAGTCTGATCCCCACTGATCTGGTACTGATGACCTATCCCGAGGATAGACCGTCCATATCAAATTCCCAGGTAAACCTTTTAACTAAAAAAAAACAAGAAGCAGGTTGGAAAGACAAACAAATATAGCCTTTAAAGTGTAACTCTCCTTTAAAAACACTTTCTACATGTCATAGTGACCACATACCTCTTACATCCAGTGACATCTCCTGTCATGTAGACCTTGTCTTTCCTCTTCTCCTCCGTTTGCCCCAGACCGCCATGACTGATTCTTTCAGCCACATCTCGTCTCTACAGAGTTTGTAACACAGACACGTTAGATTTCTCAATTTTTCCATCAACCTCCCCATCCTGGTGTCCCCACAGTGTCATCCTGCTGCCACCCCCAATACTGTGCCCCCCCAATGCCCCAGGTACTGTCCTGCTGAAAAAATAGTGACCCTAATAGACATAATTGGGGTCCTTTATCAAACTGGTGTAACGTAGAACTGGATTTCCAAAAGAGCTGTCAAATATGAAAGGTGGAATCTGATTGGCTGCTATGGGAAACTAAGCCAGTTCTACTTTACACCAGTTTGATAAATTACCCCACATGTCCCTATAGTGTCCACAGCAGCTATAATGTCCCCTAGCGTGCCCCCAGTAATAATAACCCCCTATATTGTGCTCCAGGTAATAATCCCTGTATAGTGTCCCCAGATATAATAGAATTGCCACTACAGTGCCTCCCCAATAGCAAGGCCCCCCACACTGCCCCCATATAGTAATCCCCCCATAGTAATTTGCCCCCACATAGTAATTTGCCCCCTCCCGATGTACTGTCTCTTCACATGTCCTCCTGCGTCCCCCCCCCCCCCCATGTCCCCCAAAGCTGGCACAAAAAAAAAAAAAACAACTAAAAGCTAAATACTCACCTATGTCCAGGCGCGCAATGGCACGCGCGCACACTTCACTGTTCTGCGTCCAGGCACAGGCGCGCGCGATGACGTCATCATGCACGCCTGCGCCGGGATTTCACTACCGCATAGACTTCAGGTCTACTAGGCCTGAAGCCTATTGCAGTGATTGGCGGCAGGACAGGGAACTATGCGCTCCCATGCCCCGCCGCAGTATGTGGGCGTTCGGATCAGCGTTGAGCCCCCCCGGGGCTGCCGATCCGAACGTCATCCGCCACTGACTGGAAAGAGGCCCCTTTGGTGATGGGGGCCCAGGGCAATTGTCCAGTTTGCCCCTTCCCCCCCGCCGGCCAACATGCAGATGTTATGCTAATTACAAATGCTGTCGCTCACGCGTCCTGCCCGCAGTCAATGGCAGAGCCATCTGCTAATGAATGGTTCGATCTCCGTGTGATTGACGGCTCTTTTCATTGACATTTAGTGCTGGACTGCTGATCTGGCAAGCTGTCCGTGACATCTGCGGACAGTGCAGGCTGTGACGGGGTTAATTCTCTCCACCTTCTCCCCAGGCCCAGACTGCTGCTCCTGGTCAGCTACTTTACCATCCCCAATAAAGTGCTGAATCTGGGAGTGAGCTAAGTGCCTGTCTCCAGTGTCAGCACAAGTGCCTGCTGGGAAACGGTTAACCCTTGGCTTGCTGAGCTGGAGGTCACTACAGTTTAGATCTGGTGGTCACTGAATGACTACAGGGGGACGGAAGGGTTAATGGACTTCGCATCTGAACTTTATTGACGTGATGACCACTGAACTGACAAGAGTCAATGAGATGATGAGGGTTATAGGGTAATTATTACTGGGCGACGACGAAGGCACAGAGGTGTTCGCTCAGGTGTAAGGGGCAAGGAAGGGGGTGTTTGCAAAACCTTGGGCCCAGTGGATTAAATCTTGGTTGCCTGTCCAAGTGGGTTGCTATGGCAGTCATAAGTCTATGCATTTACAGTTGGTAGCACCAACATAGTCAGATTTGAACCTGGGACTTCCAGCACGGCGAGGTAAGACCACCTTCACACAATGGGGTCATTAATCAAAGATTTTTGATTGCCCAAGGGCTGCCAAAGGAAGCACCTAATTTATAACCAGGTGTAGGCCTCATCATAAATTACATATAGGGATGAGCGAACTCGTGTTTTCACGTTCGGATACAAGTTTCGGGTTACCTAAGAATTCCGTTAAGGATGCCGCTACCACGGACCATAACTTATAGTCCGTGGTAGCGGAATCCATAACAGAATTCTTAGATAACCCGAACCTTGTACGCCGAACTTGAAAACACGAGTTCACCCATCCCTAATTGGGAGCCACAACCAGAATCTGAGTCTATACAGAGGTATAAGGTAAGGGCTCATGCACACGAACGTATTTTCTTTCCGTGTCCGTTCCGTTTTTCTTGCGGCCCATGTTACTCTGTGTACATTCCGTTTCCGTATTTCCGTTCCGCAAAAAAAGAGAACATGTCCTATTATTGTCCGCATTAGAGACAAGTATAGGACTGTTCTTTTAGGGGCCGACTGTTCCGTTCCGCAAAATATGGAATGCACACGGACGTCATCTGTGTTTTTTGTGGACCGCAAAATACATACGGTCGCGTGCAGGGGCGGACTGACCCATAATATGAGGCAAGGAAGGGGGGGGGGGTTTGGCACAGAGGCAAGGGGGAGCACTCACACACCCGGGAGTTCTTGTCACTGCCGGGCTGTTGTTTCCATAGCGAACTAGGGAGCGCTCTCCGTTCCCTGCTTCACTGTTCTTCTGAGCGCTCCCCCTGCTGGACACACATCGCGCTGCTGGCTGTGGGAGGAGCGCTGAAGGCCCGAGAATCGGCCTTCAGCACAGCCAGCAGTGCGATGTGAGTGTGGGAGCGCGTCATCAGGAAAAAAGGTAAGTATGTGTTTTTTTTTATTTTTTATGAAGCTGCAGACTGGGGGCAACAACTACTGTGAGGGGGCTGTGGGCATAACTAATTTAAGGGGGCACATATCTGGCATAACTACTGTGAGGGGGCACATAATCTGGCATAACCACTGTGAGGGGGCACATATCTGGCCATAACCACTGTGAGGGGGCACATAATCTGGCATAACCACTGTGAGGGGGCACATATCTGGGCATATCTACTGCGAGAGGCACATAATCTGGCATAACTACTGTGAGGGGGCACATATCTGGGCATATCTACTGTGAGGGGGCACATATCTGGGTATTTCTACTGTGAGGGGCACATATCTGGGCATTTCTACTGCGAGGGGCACATATCTGGGCATATCTACTGTCAGGGGGCACATATCTAGGCATAACTACTGTGAGGGGGCACATAATCTGGCATAACAACTGTGAGGGGGCACATATCTGGGCATATCTACTGTGAAGAGGCACATAATCTAGCATAACTACTGTGAAGAGGCACATAATTTGGCAGAACTACTGTGAGGGGGCACATAATCTGGCATAACTACTGTGAGGGGGCACATAATCTGGCATAGCCACTGTGAGGGGGAACATATCTGGGCATATCTACTGTGACGGGCACATATCTGGGCATATCTACTGTGAGGGGCACATAATCTGGCATAACTACTGTGAGGGGGCGCATATCTACTGTGAGGAGCACATAATCTGGCATAACTCCATCAATGGTGGTCTCAATGCTGACCTACAGTATAAGTGAGTATCCTACAAGACCAGTTACTTCATACACCTGAGTACTATGGGTATGAAAAGGACGACATAGTGTTCCAGGAGGACAACGACCAGAAGCATACACTGCGATTGGCGAAGAAATGGTTCAATGACAATGAAGTAGAGGTGCTGGATCGAGAGTGTAGTATTATGGTGTCAGTGCAGTGATGGAGAGTGTAGTATTATAATCGTGGCAGTACAGTAATGGGGAGAGTAGTATTATAATAGTGGCAGTGCAGTGACGGGGAGTGTAGTATTATAGTAGTGGCAGTGCAGTTATGACAGACTGCAGTATTATAATAGTGAAAGTGCAGTGATGGAGAGTGAAGTATTGTAATGGTGAGAGTGTAATGATGGAGAGAGTAGTATTATAATACTGGGGATGCAGTAATGGAGAGTGTAGAATTATAATAATGACAGTGCAGTGATGACGGACTGTAGTATTATAATAGTGAGAGTGCAGTGATGGAGAGTGTAGTATTATAATAGTGTCAGTACAGTGATTGAGAATGTAGCATTATTATAGTGGCAGTGCAGTGATGGAGAGTGTAGTATTATAATAGTGGCAGTGCAGTGATGGGGAGAGTATTATTATACAGGGAGTGCAGAATTATTAGGCAAGTTGTATTTTTGAGGATTAATTTTATTATTGAACAACAACCATGTTCTCAATGAACCCAAAAAACTCATTAATATCAAAGCTGAATATTTTTGGAAGTAGTTTTTAGTTTGTTTTTAGTTTTAGCTATTTTAGGGGGATATCTGTGTGTGCAGGTGACTATTACTGTGCATAATTATTAGGCAACTTAACAAAAAACAAATATATACCCATTTCAATTATTTATTTTTACCAGTGAAACCAATATAACATCTCAACATTCACAAATATACATTTCTGACATTCAAAAACAAAACAAAAACAAATCAGTGACCAATATAGCCACCTTTCTTTGCAAGGACACTCAAAAGCCTGCCATCCATGGATTCTGTCAGTGTTTTGATCTGTTCACCATCAACATTGCGTGCAGCAGCAACCACAGCCTCCCAGACACTGTTCAGAGAGGTGTACTGTTTTCCCTCCTTGTAAATCATACATTTGATGATGGACCACAGGTTCTCGATGGGGTTCAGATCAGGTGAACAAGGAGGCCATGTCATTAGATTTTCTTCTTTTATACCCTTTCTTGCCAGCCATGCTGTGGAGTACTTGGACGCGTGTGATGGAGCATTGTCCTGCATGAAAATCATGTTTTTCTTGAAGGATGCAGACTTCTTCCTGTACCACTGCTTGAAGAAGGTGTCTTCCAGAAACTGGCAGTAGGACTGGGAGTTGAGCTTGACTCCATCCTCAACCCGAAAAGGCCCCACAAGCTCATCTTTGATGATACCAGCCCAAACCAGTACTCCACCTCCACCTTGCTGGCGTCTGAGTCGGACTGGAGCTCTCTGCCCTTTACCAATCCAGCCACGGGCCCATCCATCTGGCCCATCAAGACTCACTCTCATTTCATCGGTCCATAAAACCTTAGAAAAATCAGTCTTGAGATATTTCTTGGCCCAGTCTTGACGTTTCAGCTTGTGTGTCTTGTTCAGTGGTGGTCGTCTTTCAGCCTTTCTTACCTTGGCCATGTCTCTGAGTATTGCACACCTTGTGCTTTTGGGCACTCCAGTGATGTTGCAGCTCTGAAATATGGCCAAACTGGTGGCAAGTGGCATCTTGGCAGCTGCACGCTTGACTTTTCTCAGTTCATGGGCAGTTATTTTGCGCCTTGGTTTTTCCACACGCTTCTTGCGACCCTGTTGACTATTTTGAATGAAACGCTTGATTGTTCGATGATCATGCTTCAGAAGCTTTTCAATTTTAAGAGTGCTGCATCCCTCTGCAAGATATCTCACTATTTTTGACTTTTCTGAGCCTGTCAAGTCCTTCTTTTGACCCATTTTGCCAAAGGAAAGGAAGTTGCCTAATAACTATGCACACCTGATATAGGGTGTTGATGTCATTAGACCACACCCCTTCTCATTACAGAGATGCACATCACCTAATATGCTTAATTGGTAGTAGGCTTTCGAGCCTATACAGCTTGGAGTAAGACAACATGCATAAAGAGGATGATGTGGTCAAAATACTCATTTGCCTAATAATTCTGCACTCCCTGTAGTGTCAGTGCAGTGATGGAGAGTGTAGTATTATAATAGTGGCAGTACAGTGATTGAGACTGTATCATTATAATAGTGGCAGTACAGTGATGGAGAGTGTAGTATTATAATAGTGGCAGTGCAGTGATTGATAATGTAGCATTATAATTGTGGCAGTGCAGCGATAGGGAGAGTAGTATTATAATAGTGTCAGTGCAGTGATGGAGAGTGTAGTATTATAATAGTGTCAGTACAGTGATTGAGACTGTAGCATTATAATAGTGACAGTGCAGTGATGGGGAGAGTAGTATTATAATAGTGAGAGTGCAGTGACGGGGAGTGTAGTATTATAGTAGTGGCAGTGCAGTCATGACAGACTGTAGTATTATAATAGTGAAAGTGCAGTGATGGAGAGTGAAGTATTGTAATGGTGAGAGTGTAGTAATGGAGAGAGTAGTATTATAATACTGAGGATGCAGTAATGGAGCGTGTAGAATTATAATAGTGGCAGTGCAGTGATGGAGAGTTCAGTTTTATAACAGTGGCAGTGCAATGATGAAGAGTGTGGCAGTAGATGTCACGGATGATGTTGCAGATAGCTGGAACTTATAAATAAACATCCGACTGGCTTGATCCCAAACTAAGGAGCATATAGGTGAGCCCTATAAAACCCTAAGAGCTCTCCCTGACTGCTGTGCCCATGCAAGGGTCTGAATGGTAGACGATTGCATGCCCACGTACCTAAGACTGCGTGACACCTGAAGACCCTATAATAGTGAGGGGACACGACCACCGGCTCCCTGCACTTAATACGGACGGAGTCAGGGTCATCTAGAACCAAGCCAGCAAGGAAACACAAATAAAGACTTATCTTAGCAAACGGCAGCAGCAGCCTCCAGCAGTGAACACCTCATCCAGGAAGTAGTATAAACCGCAAAGTAAGGCAGTATGGGAGGGAATATAAAGGGAGACAATTAGTCTAAATAGGTGACACCTGGGAGAAGGAAAGGAGATGACAAAGTGAAACCAAAACAAAGAACGTCATGCAAGAGGTAGAGAAGAACGTCTGCCAGACCTTCTCACAGAACTGGTGGTGACAGTACCCCTCCCTCTATGGATGGACTCCGGACACTCAGAGCCCACCTTCTCAGGATGAGACCTATGAAAAGCCCTGATGAGACGAGTGGCCTTAATGTCCGCCACTGGGACCCACATCCTCTCCTCAGGACCATAACCCTCCCAATGAACGAGGTACTGGAGAGAACCGCGGATAATGCGAGAATCCAAAATCCTAGAGACCTGAAATTCAAGATTGCCATCAACTAAAATCAGAGGAGGCAAAGAAGAGGATACAGTGGGTTGGACATAAGGTTTTAATAGGAACCTGTGAAAAACATTATGGATCTTCCAAAGTGCATACCTGGAAACCATGCGTTGTTGCAAATTGATTATCAATGAGATTGACAGCTGCTCCACTATCTACAAAAATCACACAAACAATGTTCTTGCTGTCTAGCGCCACCCTGGCAGGTAGGAGAAAACGGGAACTACAAGCAAACGGTAAACCTTAAATTTCCGCATCAACCTTGCCAAAAGTAGCAAATGGAAAGTTTTTAGAGGGTTTTTTTTCTTTTTGTTTTTCTTTTATTACCCTCAGAAAACTCCATGAATCTCCTAGAGGGGCAAACATTAGCCAAATGATTTATACCCCCACAACAGAAACAAACCCTCTTCTGAGAGCTGAATCTTCTACTATCAGAGGCAGCAAACCCAGCTGCATGGCCTCCTCCTCAGAGGGGATTGAGAGAGAATGAGACCCCTGCACACTAAATGAGACAGCCCCACTGTCCTTGGGCTGAATATGACAGGAAGGAGTAGTCTCCTCTCTCTCTCTAAGACGCCTGTCAATACGAACAGCTAGAGACATGGCAGACTCTAACGAGGCTGGTCTCTCATGAAAAGAAAATGCATCTTTCAATCTTTCCGAAAGACCATGGCAAAATTGACTTCGGGGTGCAGCATCATTCCAACCAGTATCAGCTGCCCATCTCCGAAATTCAGAACAATATATCTCTGCGGACTGTTTACCCTGGCATAAAAGACGCCGTTTAGATTCAGCCAGAGCAACACGATCCGGGTCATCATATATCTGCCCCAGGGCTACAAAAAATTCATCCACCGATCGGAGGGGCCGTGCCCCCACCGGCAGCGAAAAGGCCCAAGACTGAGCGTTATCCCTGAGCAGCGAGATGATGATCCCCACCCTCTGCTCCTCATCACCAGAGGAATGGAGAAGTAGGCGAAAATGGAGTTTGCAAGGCTCTCTAAAGCGAACAAAATTCTCACTACCCCCGGAGAACGTATCCGGAAGCGAGATCTTAGGCTCGGAACAAACACCATGAACGCCAGAAGAACCGGTCACCTGAAACTGGGACACAGTTTTACGGAGATCTGCTACCTCCAGCGAAAGACCTTGCATGCGATCAATCAAGGCTGAAACCGGATCCATGCTTAAGACGGTTATGGCGGTTTATAGTGTCACGGATGATGTTGCAGATAGCTGGAACTTATAAATAAACATCCGACTGGCTTGATCCCAAACTAAGGAGCATATGGGTGAGCCCTATAAAACCCTAAGAGCTCTCCCTGACTGCTATGCCCATGCAAGGGTCTGAATGGTAGACGATTGCATGCCCACGTACCTAAGACTGTGTGACACCTGAAGACCCTATAATAGTGAGGGGACACGACCACCGGCTCCCTGCACTTAACACGGACGGAGTCAGGGTCACCTAGAATCAAGCCAGCAAGGAAACACAAATAAAGACTTATCTTAGCAAACAGCAGCAGCAGCCTCCAGCAGTGAACACCTCATCCAGGAAGTAGTATAAACCGCAAAGTGAGGCAGTATGGGAGGGAATATAAAGGGAGACAATTAGTCTAAATAGGTGACACCTGGGAGAAGGAAAGGAGATGACAAAGTGAAACCAAAACAAAGAACGTCATGCAAGAGGTAGAGAAGAACGTCTGCCAGACCTTCTCACAGAACTGGCGGTGACAGTAGAATAGCGATGGTATACTAGTAGAGAAGTATAACAGTAGACAGGGACTGACTGGGAACTTAAAGGGTATAATCACAGGGTACCACCTGCCATAAAATGTAGCCTTTATTGTATAACACGTATAAAATAACAAACTCCCATAATGACAAACACACAAAGAAAAAAAAGAAATCGACACTTCATGGGTGCAGTTGGTGCTCTGAAAAATTATTTCTGTTTCTCAGTGAGATTCCTGAAGAGCACTTTGTTCTAGGCAGGATAATGGCTTCTTAATTGGGCCTGTCCCTGAGTATGGCCCTAAGATATTTATTCCTGCCTAAAAAACTGAATAGCCGCCCCGATAGGGGCGATCCCGTGTTCAGGAACCTCTTGCAGTGCTCTAGGTTGCCCCTATCCGGGGATAATTGGGCTGGGTCTAATCAAGGCCCACTTGGTGATGACCTGGTCTAAATGCAGAAAATAATAAAAATATATTTTTGAGATATAAGCAGCAAGATATACTGCTATATATGCACCGTATAGGTACATGCTAAATCCAGTATGTCGTTAGAGTAAGAGAAAAGAGATGTTCTATGGTACGCATTATAGGCAGCTGCTTAGCGCACACAATGGTGTATTCTCACAGCGCAGCCGTCTATCACGATGCCAAATGCACTATTGGTATAGATATATAGGCCCAACGCGTTTCGCCCACACCAATGACCTGGGCTCATCAGGGGACATACAGTTCAGTGACCTAACAGGCATCAATATTAACGTGAATAGGACACAATCTTCCTCATCACTGATGACACTAAGTAAAATTGTCACCAGTGTCAGGCTGTCATTCATTACAGCCATACAATTCCAATCAACACTCTTGAATAGTACAGTCAAAGACAATAGGCAGGGTCAAATCCCTATGCAGATATGAGGGATAGATATGAGTACAAGTACCGCACCACATCCATTTACACACAGGTAAAGTGGTGACTGCCGGTAACATACAGCAGTGGTCACATTAGCTCGTTCATGTGCACCACAACATGGAAGATAATTATGGTACTTGCGTGCCCAAGATTGACTACATGGGGATGGTTGCATGCGCCCATTCAATGATGTAGCAGCCCACGGACTTCCGGCTTGACCTGTGGTGGCCTGCACCGGTGCCCCAGTGAATTCAATGTGAGGGAACTTAAAGGGGTTGTCTGGGTTCAGCTCTGAACCCGGACATACCTCCATTTTCACCCAGGCAGCCCCCCTGACTTGAGCATCAGAGCAGTTCATGCTCCAATGCTCTCCTTTGCCCTGCATTGAATCGTGCAGGGCTAAGGCATTTTCCAGAGTTCTGGTGACTTACCGGGCTCTCCTTGGGGCTGCCAGGAAGCCCGGTGACGTCACCGGCACTGATGGGCAGGCTTTAGCGCTGCCCTAGCCTGTAAAATGGCTAGGGGAGAGCCCGCTCATCAGAGCCGGTGACGTCACCGAACGCACTGCCAGACGGAAGCTTCCGCCCGGCAGTGCATTATTGTCATGGTCTTACCTTCTTGCTGCTCTCCTTCGTTTGACATGTGCTGGCGGCCATCTTGGGTTCTGGGTTTCTTGTAGCCTTCCACCCTGCGGCTCCTCCTTCCCCTGGGAGGAGCTGGATGCCTAGCTCATATATATAGGAGGTCTGTGGCTTCAGTTCCTTGCTTGGTCCTCCTGTGTTCACATGCTTCTAGACTGCTGCTGCTTCTGGTTCCTGATCCTGGCTTCGTCTGACTACCCTGCTGGTTCCTGATCCTGGCTTCGTCTGACTACCCTGCTGGTTCCTGATCCTGGCTTCGTCTGACTACCCTGCTGGTTCCTGATCCTGGCTTCGTCTGACTACCCTTCTGGTTCCTGACCTCTGGCTTCGCAAAGACTCTGCTCGGTTTCACCATCCGTTTGGACTTTTGCTTTACAGCTTTATTTTCAATAAAGCCTTCTTATTTTCACTTATCTCTTGTTGTACGTCTGGTTCATGGTTCCGTGACATTAGGACCAAGCCATGAATTCTGACGGTACAGGGCCATCCTCGCTACCCACGCTGGTTGCCAGACTTGATCAGCAGGATCACCTGTTGGGTCGGTTCGCTGTGGCGTTGCAAACCCTGCTTGAACGCACGGCTCATTTCGCTCCCGTTGCCGATGGGTCGGTTGTCGCTCCTGGGCTCGCTCCTACTGCCGCTCCGGTTGTTGCGCCAGAGTCTACCCCGACACCTGTTGTTGCGCCTGCGGTGTTTCGGGGTATGACCGGTTCTGCCCCTCTTCCACAGCGCTTTGGGGGAGAGCCAACTCAGTGCCGAGGTTTCCTTAACCAGGTGGGCATTTATTTCGAGTTGATGCCACATGCCTTTCCTACTGAGAGATCAAAGGTGGGCTTCTTGATCTCGCTGCTCTCGGACAAGGCCTTGGCCTGGGCCAGCCCTTTATGGGAGAACAACAATCCGGTGGTTGCCGAGTTTTCCGGTTTTGTTGCTTCTCTTCGGAAGGTATTCGATGTGCCGGCTCGTGCTGCCTCTGCTGCGAAGCTCCTTATGTCCATCAGACAGGGTTCACGATCCGTAGCTGAATACGCCATTGAGTTTCGTACCCTGGCAGCAGAGGTGGGCTGGAATAATGAGGCTCTGGTCGCTGCTTTCTCTCATGGTCTCTCGGATGCCTTGAAGGATGAGGTTGCAGCTAAGGACCTACCAGTTGAGCTCGAGTCTCTTATTTCTTTCCTGATTTTGATTGACACCAGACTCAGGGAGAGACCTTCCTTTAAGGAGAACCTGCGGAGGTCTTCTAACAGATTGGTGCCTACGTTTGCTGTCCCACCCGTGCCTCCCTCTCCTCCCACGCCTCCTGGGGATGACTTGTCTGGGGGTGAACCCATGCAGCTGGGGTTTGCTCGCCTGTCCGAGGGGGAGAGGGCACTCCGGAGACGCGAGGGCCGATGCATGTACTGTGGTCTCGGTGGGCATTTTCGGTTGGCATGTCCGAACCGTCCGGGGAATGCTCGTACCCTGAGATCCTGTCGGGGGCAGATCTTGGGTGGAGTCTCCTCGTCCCCGGTTTCCCGTGTTGACAAACCACTGATCACTGTTGTCCTCTCCTGGGTCGGGGGCTCGGTGACGACCCAGGCGTTGGTGGACTCTGGTGCTGGTGGTTTGTTCATTGATAGTGTGTTCGCTGCCGCCAATTCCATTCCTCTGCAGGCTCGAGGTTCCCCACTGGCTCTTGAGGCGATAGACGGCAGACCCCTTCTGCCGCCACACGTGACTCATGAGACCCTTCCAGTGGGGATAGCCATTGGTGCCGTTCACAGAGAGTCGGTCTGCCTCCAGGTTATTTCGTCTCCACACTACTCGGTGGTCTTGGGGTACCCCTGGCTCCAGAAGCATAATCCTACTTTCGATTGGAGATCGGTCGAGATCCTCTCGTGGTCACCGCAGTGTGGGGCTAGTTGCATCCATGGGTCTGTCAAGTTGCTGTGTACTTCCTCGGACTCTCTGTTGCCTCCTGAATACGAGGAGTACCGGGATGTATTCGATAAGGTGCGCGCGGTTGCCCTACCTCCGCACCGCCCATACGATTGTGCCATAGAGTTACAATCTGGTGCCGTTCCTCCTCGTTGCAAAGTCTATCCACTGTCGGTAGCGGAGAATGAGGCCATGGAGGAGTACGTGAGGGAGGCGCTTTCACGCGGACACATTCGCAAGTCTTCGTCCCCGGCAGGGGCTGGATTTTTCTTTGTGAAAAAGAAGGGCGGTGAGTTGAGGCCTTGCATCGATTACAGGGGTCTCAATCGCATCACGATCAAGAACGCTTACCCGATACCCTTGATTTCCGAGCTGTTCGATCGCCTTAAAGGGGCCACGGTCTTTACCAAACTCGACCTGAGGGCGGCATATAACCTGGTAAGGATCAAGGCGGGCGATGAGTGGAAGACCGCGTTTAACACCAGGACCGGTCATTACGAATCCTTGGTTATGCCCTTTGGGTTGTGCAATGCGCCCGCAGTCTTTCAGGAATTCATCAACGATGTTTTCCGTGACCTGTTGCAGCAGTGTGTGGTAGTCTATTTGGATGACATCTTGGTATATTCTGAATCCATGGAGGCCCACATTCTGGATGTCAGACGAGTGTTGCAACGGTTACGAGAGAACAAGCTGTTCGGTAAGCTTGAGAAATGCGAATTTCACCGATCCCAGGTAACCTTCTTAGGTTACATCATTTCCGCTGAGGGGTTCTCCATGGATCCTGAGAAGGTTTCGGCTGTCTTACAGTGGCCCCAGCCCAGTGGTCTTCGTTCCCTGCAGCGCTTTTTGGGCTTCGCCAATTATTATCGGAAGTTCATCAGGGACTTTTCCATGCTGGCCAAGCCTCTCACGGATCTGACCAGGAAGGGCAGTAATTCCCAGGTCTGGCCGCTCGAGGCCATCCGAGCTTTTGAGGCCCTAAAGTCCGCCTTTGTGTCGGCTCCGATTCTGTCGCATCCCAACCCTGGGTTGCCCTTTGTCCTCGAGGTGGACGCGTCTGAGACGGGAGTAGGCGCCCTTCTGTCTCAGCGTAGAACACCAGAGGGTCCTCTGCTTCCTTGTGGGTTTTACTCTCGGAAACTGTCTTCCGCGGAGTGCAACTATCAGATTGGTGACAGGGAGTTATTGGCCATCGTGCAGGCCCTTAAAGAATGGAGGCACTTGCTCGAGGGTTCGGTGGTTCCGGTTCTCATCCTGACGGACCACAAGAATCTGACCTACCTTTCTGAGGCCAAGAGATTGACACCACGTCAGGCCAGATGGGCTCTGTTCTTGTCACGTTTTAATTACGTGGTCTCCTACCTACCCGGTTCCAAGAACATCAGGGCGGATGCCTTATCACGGCAGTACTCCGAGCTGTCCAGGGAGGAGTCGATTCCGACTTCGGTCATACCTCCGAATCAGATCCTGGCCGCCATTCGCACCAGCCTGACCTCTCCCCTGGGTGAGCAGATTTTGGCGGCTCAATCTGGTGCTCCCTCTGGGAGACCCAACGGCAGATGTTTTGTGCCTGAGGAGTTGCGCACTCGGTTGTTGCGAACCTACCATAACTCCAAGACCGCGGGGCATCCTGGAAAGAATCAGCTGTCCTGGGCTGTTTCACGTCTGTTCTGGTGGCCTTCCCTACGTTCCGACATCGCCGCATATGTAGCGGCATGCTCCGTTTGTGCCCAGAGTAAGTCCCCTCGGCACCTTCCGTTGGGCCTTCTGCAACCCATAGCCACCGGGGAGCGCCCATGGTCACACCTGGGGATGGATTTCATTGTGGACCTCCCTGCATCCCGAGGCCATACGGTCATTCTCATGATTGTGGATCGGTTTTCCAAAATGTGCCACTGTGTTCCTCTCAAGAAGTTACCCTCTGCACAAGAGTTGGCCACGATTTTTGCCAGGGAGGTCTTCCGGTTGCACGGTTTGCCTAAGGAGATTGTGTCGGTTCGGGGGAGTCAGTTTGTGTCCAGGTTCTGGCGCGCCTTTTGCTCCCAGTTGGGGATTCATCTCTCCTTCTCCTCGGCCTACCACCCTCAGTCCAATGGGGCCGCAGAACGATCCAATCAGGCCTTGGAGCAATTCCTTCGTTGCTATGTCTCCGATCACCAAGACAATTGGGTTGACCTCCTGCCTTGGGCTGAGTTTGCCAGGAACACGGCGGTGAACTCTTCCTCTGGGACGTCTCCCTTCATGGCCAATTATGGGTTCCAACCTGCCGTGTTACCGGAGGTATTCTCTCCCCAGGATATTCCGGCTGTGGAGGATCACCTTTCCGTCCTACGTGCTTCTTGGGTACAGATCCAGAAGTCCCTTGAGGTCTCTGCGCAGCGCCAGAGACTCCAGGCTGATCGCAGACGAGCGCCTGCTCCTTCCTACCAGGTCGGAGACCGTGTATGGTTGTCCACCCGCAACCTCAACCTTCGAGTGCCCACTCCCAAGCTGGCGCCTCGCTTTGTTGGTCCCTTCCGAGTGCTTCGCAGGGTAAACCCGGTAGCCTATGCCCTTGCGCTTCCACCTGGCATGCGGATCTCCAACGTGTTTCATGTCTCCCTGTTGAAGCCACTGGTGTGTAATCGTTTCACTTCCTCGGTTCCTCGGCCTCGTCCGGTCCAAGTGGGCAATCGTGAGGAATATGAGGTGAGCAATATCCTGGACTCACGCCTGGTCCGCGGTCGGTTGCAGTTTTTGGTCCATTGGCGTGGTTATGGTCCAGAGGAGCGTTCCTGGGTTCCCTCCGCAGATGTCCATGCTCCTGCCTTGCTCCGAGCCTTCCACACACGCTTCCCTCAGAAACCGTTTTGTGCTCCGCGGAGGAGGGGCCCTTGAGGGGGAGGTACTGTCATGGTCTTACCTTCTTGCTGCTCTCCTTCGTTTGACATGTGCTGGCGGCCATCTTGGGTTCTGGGTTTCTTGTAGCCTTCCACCCTGCGGCTCCTCCTTCCCCTGGGAGGAGCTGGATGCCTAGCTCATATATATAGGAGGTCTGTGGCTTCAGTTCCTTGCTTGGTCCTCCTGTGTTCACATGCTTCTAGACTGCTGCTGCTTCTGGTTCCTGATCCTGGCTTCGTCTGACTACCCTGCTGGTTCCTGATCCTGGCTTCGTCTGACTACCCTGCTGGTTCCTGATCCTGGCTTCGTCTGACTACCCTGCTGGTTCCTGATCCTGGCTTCGTCTGACTACCCTTCTGGTTCCTGACCTCTGGCTTCGCAAAGACTCTGCTCGGTTTCACCATCCGTTTGGACTTTTGCTTTACAGCTTTATTTTCAATAAAGCCTTCTTATTTTCACTTATCTCTTGTTGTACGTCTGGTTCATGGTTCCGTGACAATTATTGTAAACAAAAGAGCTCTTGCCCTGAGCAATCTAGCACAGGGCAAGGGAGTGCATCGGAGCATTACATGCTCCGATGCTAACATCAGGGGGGCTGCCTGGGTGAAATTATGGGTATGTCCGGGTTCAGCTCTGAACCCGGACAACCCCTTTAATGTGGCCCTGGAAAAAAGCTAAAAGTGCCCTCATGTTGTAGGTGGGTCCAAATTGACAGAAAGTGGGGCAACACTAGTAGGCAGGGTCAACACTAGTAGGCAGGGCCAGCAATACTATACAGCAGAACCAAATACCACAGTGAAGAAAAAATACTGCTGCCTGCGACACAGTATGAAACTATGTCCTTAGGACAGCAATATAGTTAAATTCATGTACCTGGCTGGCATCTATGAGCGGGGCTTGGGTGGCCCCCTGTGCATCGGCCTAGTGGGAAATTTTCCTGTAGAGTCTATGGCCAACCCGCCCTTGGCAGTAGAATAGTGAAAGTATAGTACTAGAGCAGTGTAGTGGTAGAATAGTGATAGTATAGTAATAGAGCAGTGTAGTGTATAATAGTGATAGTATAGTAATAGAGCAGTGTAGTGGTAGAATAGTGATAGTATAGTAATAGAGCAGTGTAGTGGTAGAATAGTGATAGTATAGTAATACAGCAGTGTAGTGGTAGAATAGTGATAGTATAGTAATACAGCAGTGTAGTGGTAGAATAGTGATAGTATAGTAATACAGCAGTGTAGTGGTAGAATAGTGATAGTATAGTAATACAGCAGTGTAGTGGTAGAATAGTGATAGCATAGTAATAGAGCAGTGTAGCGGTAGAATAGTGATAGTATAGTAATAGAGCAGTGTAGCGGTAGAATAGTGATAGTATAGTAATAGAGCAGTGTAGCGGTAGAATAGTAATAGTATAGTAATAGAGCAGTGTAGCGGTAGAATAGTGGTAGTATAGTAATAGAGCAGTGTAGCGGTAGAATAGTGCTAGTATAGTAATAGAGCAGTGTAGCGGTAGAATAGTGATAGTATAGTAATAGAGCAGTGTAGCGGTAGAATAGTAATAGTATAGTAATAGAGCAGTGTAGCTGTAGAATAGTGATAGTATAGTAATAGAGCAGTGTAGCGGTAGAATAGTGAAAGTATAGTAATAGAGCAGTGTAGCGGTAGAATAGTGGTAGTATAGTAATAGAGCAGTGTAGCGGTAGAATAGTAATAGTATAGTAATAGAGCAGTGTAGCGGTAGAATAGTGAAAGTATAGTAATAGAGCAGTGTAGCGGTAGAATAGTGGTAGTATAGTAATAGAGCAGTGTAGCGGTAGAATAGTGATAGTATAGTAATAGAGCAGTGTAGCGGTAGAATAGTAATAGTATAGTAATAGAGCAGTGTAGCTGTAGAATAGTGATAGTATAGTAATAGAGCAGTGTAGCGGTAGAATAGTGATAGTATAGTAATAGAGCAGTGTAACGGTAGAATAGTAATAGTATAGTAATAGAGCAGTGTAGCTGTAGAATAGTGATAGTATAGTAATAGAGCAGTGTAGTGGTAGAATAGTGATAGTATAGTAATAGAGCAGTGTAGCGGTAGAATAGTGGTAGTATAGTAATAGAGCAGTGTAGCGGTAGAATAGTGATAGTATAGTAATAGAGCAGTGTAGCGGTAGAATAGTGATAGTATAGTAATAGAGCAGTGTAGCGGTAGAATAGTGATAGTATAGTAATAGAGCAGTGTAGCGGTAGAATAGTGATAGTATAGTAATAGAGCAGTGTAGCGGTAGAATAGTGATAGTATAGTAATAGAGCAGTGTAGCGGTAGAATAGTGATAGTATAGTAATAGAGCAGTGTAGCGGTAGAATAGTGATAGTATAGTAATAGAGCAGTGTAGCGGTAGAATAGTGATAGTATAGTAATAGAGCAGTGTAGCGGTAGAATAGTGATAGTATAGTAATAGAGCAGTGTAGCGGTAGAATAGTAATAGTATAGTAATAGAGCAGTGTAGCTGTAGAATAGTGATAGTATAGTAATAGAGCAGTGTAGCGGTAGAATAGTGATAGTATAGTAATAGAGCAGTGTAGCGGTAGAATAGTGATAGTATAGTAATAGAGCAGTGTAGCGGTAGAATAGTAATAGTATAGTAATAGAGCAGTGTAGCGGTAGAATAGTGATAGTATAGTAATAGAGCAGTGTAGCGGTAGAATAGTAATAGTATAGTAATAGAGCAGTGTAGCTGTAGAATAGTGATAGTATAGTAATAGAGCAGTGTAGCGGTAGAATAGTGAAAGTATAGTAATAGAGCAGTGTAGCGGTAGAATAGTGGTAGTATAGTAATAGAGCAGTGTAGCGGTAGAATAGTAATAGTATAGTAATAGAGCAGTGTAGCGGTAGAATAGTGAAAGTATAGTAATAGAGCAGTGTAGCGGTAGAATAGTGGTAGTATAGTAATAGAGCAGTGTAGCGGTAGAATAGTGATAGTATAGTAATAGAGCAGTGTAGCGGTAGAATAGTAATAGTATAGTAATAGAGCAGTGTAGCTGTAGAATAGTGATAGTATAGTAATAGAGCAGTGTAGCGGTAGAATAGTGATAGTATAGTAATAGAGCAGTGTAACGGTAGAATAGTAATAGTATAGTAATAGAGCAGTGTAGCTGTAGAATAGTGATAGTATAGTAATAGAGCAGTGTAGCGGTAGAATAGTGATAGTATAGTAATAGAGCAGTGTAGCGGTAGAATAGTGGTAGTATAGTAATAGAGCAGTGTAGCGGTAGAATAGTGATAGTATAGTAATAGAGCAGTGTAGCGGTAGAATAGTGATAGTATAGTAATAGAGCAGTGTAGCGGTAGAATAGTGATAGTATAGTAATAGAGCAGTGTAGCGGTAGAATAGTGATAGTATAGTAATAGAGCAGTGTAGCGGTAGAATAGTGATAGTATAGTAATAGAGCAGTGTAGCGGTAGAATAGTGATAGTATAGTAATAGAGCAGTGTAGCGGTAGAATAGTGATAGTATAGTAATAGAGCAGTGTAGCGGTAGAATAGTGGTAGTATAGTAATAGAGCAGTGTAGCGGTAGAATAGTGATAGTATAGTAATAGAGCAGTGTAGCGGTAGAATAGTGATAGTATAGTAATAGAGCAGTGTAGCAGTAGAATAGTGATAGTATAGTAATAGAGCAGTGTAGCGGTAGAATAGTAATAGTATAGTAATAGAGCAGTGTAGCTGTAGAATAGTGATAGTATAGTAATAGAGCAGTGTAGCGGTAGAATAGTGGTAGTATAGTAATAGAGCAGTGTAGCGGTAGAATAGTGATAGTATAGTAATAGAGCAGTGTAACGGTAGAATAGTAATAGTATAGTAATAGAGCAGTGTAGCGGTAGAATAGTGATCGTATAGTAATAGAGCAGTGTAGCGGTAGAATAGTGGTAGTATAGTAATAGAGCAGTGTAGCGGTAGAATAGTGGTAGTATAGTAATAGAGCAGTGTAGCGGTAGAATAGTGATCGTATAGTAATAGAGCAGTGTAGCGGTAGAATAGTGGTAGTATAGTAATAGAGCAGTGTAGCGGTAGAATAGTGATAGTATAGTAATAGAGCAGTGTAGCGGTAGAATAGTAATAGTATAGTAATAGAGCAGTGTAGCGGTAGAATAGTGATAGTATAGTAATAGAGCAGTGTAGCAGTAGAATAGTGATAGTATAGTAATAGAGCAGTGTAGCGGTAGAATAGTAATAGTATAGTAATAGAGCAGTGTAGCTGTAGAATAGTGATAGTATAGTAATAGAGCAGTGTAGCGGTAGAATAGTGGTAGTATAGTAATAGAGCAGTGTAGCGGTAGAATAGTGATAGTATAGTAATAGAGCAGTGTAACGGTAGAATAGTGGTAGTATAGTAATAGAGCAGTGTAGCGGTAGAATAGTGATAGTATAGTAATAGAGCAGTGTAGCGGTAGAATAGTGATAGTATAGTAATAGAGCAGTGTAGCGGTAGAATAGTGATAGTATAGTAATAGAGCAGTGTAACGGTAGAATAGTAATAGTATAGTAATAGAGCAGTGTAGCGGTAGAATAGTGATCGTATAGTAATAGAGCAGTGTAGCGGTAGAATAGTGGTAGTATAGTAATAGAGCAGTGTAGCGGTAGAATAGTGGTAGTATAGTAATAGAGCAGTGTAGCGGTAGAATAGTGGTAGTATAGTAATAGAGCAGTGTAGCGGTAGAATAGTAATAGTATAGTAATAGAGCAGTGTAGCGGTAGAATAGTGATAGTATATTAATAGAGCAGTGTAGCGGTAGAATAGTGATCGTATAGTAATAGAGCAGTGTAGCGGTAGAATAGTGGTAGTATAGTAATAGAGCAGTGTAGCGGTAGAATAGTGGTAGTATAGTAATAGAGCAGTGTAGCGGTAGAATAGTGGTAGTATAGTAATAGAGCAGTGTAGCGGTAGAATAGTGATAGTATAGTAATAGAGCAGTGTAGTGGTAGAATAGTGATAGTATAGTAATAGAGCAGTGTAGCTGTAGAATAGTAATAGTATAGTAATAGAGCAGTGTAGCGGTAGAATAGTGATAGTATAGTAATAGAGCAGTGTAGCGGTAGAATAGTGATAGTATAGTAATAGAGCAGTGTAGCTGTAGAATAGTGATAGTATAGTAATAGAGCAGTGTAGCTGTAGAATAGTGGTAGTATAGTAATAGAGCAGTGTAGCGGTAGAATAGTGATAGTATAGTAATAGAGCAGTGTAGCTGTAGAATAGTGGTAGTATAGTAATAGAGCAGTGTAGCGGTAGAATAGTGATAGTATAGTAATAGAGCAGTGTAGTGGTAGAATAGTGATAGTATAGTAATAGAGCAGTGTAGCTGTAGAATAGTGATAGTATAGTAATAGAGCAGTGTAGCGGTAGAATAGTGGTAGTATAGTAATAGAGCAGTGTAGCGGTAGAATAGTGGTAGTATAGTAATAGAGCAGTGTAGCGGTAGAATAGTGATAGTATAGTAATAGAGCAGTGTAGCGGTAGAATAGTGATAGTATAGTAATAGAGCAGTGTAGCGGTAGAATAGTGATAGTATAGTAATAGAGCAGTGTAGCGGTAGAATAGTGATAGTATAGTAATAGAGCAGTGTAGCGGTAGAATAGTGATAGTATAGTAATAGAGCAGTGTAGCGGTAGAATAGTGATAGTATAGTAATAGAGCAGTGTAGTGGTAGAATAGTGATAGTATAGTAATAGAGCAGTGTAGCTGTAGAATAGTGGTAGTGTAAGCACTATAATTACATAGTATAGTCATTGGATAGTACCTTCTTCCCCGACAGATCACTGCTGCTGATTAACCAGTATTGCACTAGTGTGTATCAGGAGACTGACAGAGTGGTGTCAGGAAATTATCTCAGCTTCAGAAATGGAGCAGCGACAGCACCAGTCACACCGGCGATAATTACCCCATTAACCAGACCCAGGCAGCAACACTGACAGCACAGCTGGAGTAGTACAGATAGATAGATAGATAGATAGATACTGTAGATACTAGATTGATAGACAGATAGATATGAGGTAGGTATGCGTGCAGTCAGGTAAGGGTTAAGCAGCTTGGTGCAGTGCCGCCATGTAGTGCACAGGCTGCTGCTCCTCTTGTAGTATGGTGAGGCGGTTCAGCACTTGGACAGCTCCCAGCCCAGACTGTATGGTGTGACACATCACTGCATAGCCCCCTGTGCACTTTCCCTCTTGCTCACTAGCGCCCTCTACAGCTGACCCTTAACTTCTTCCTCCCTCCAGCAGCACCTGCACTGTGAGCCATGCCTTATCCGTCACCCCTTTTCCTCAGCCCCTTCTGTCACTTTCCACTTGGCTTGTCATCCTCCTGTCCTCCCTTCCCCCACCCATGGAGGCTCCTGGGTTTGGCAGGCCAGCTGCTGCAGTGATTGGCCTGAGGCTATCATGTGTAGATAGGGAGACCTGGCAGCCGGAGTGAACTGCACCTCCACCTATATCCCATCCTTCTCCTATAGGGCTGCGCCCGGTCTCATCCTCTCTGGACTTCCAGCGCCTCTCATGTCTCCCTATGGCCGACCCTAGGCAGACCCTTTAGTATTGCATAGGGCTGGGGGAGTGGTGGTGGGGGGGAGCCGAGGACTGCAGCATATCTCTCCCCTCCTTCTCTTCCAGTCTCTGCCCCCTCCCTTCTGGATCCCTCCGCTGCCGCTGTGAAGGATTGAGACTTAGCAGCTATCTTCTCAGACTGGACACACATAGGAGCAGCTTCATCTAGAAGAAGGGGGTACAGGGACTAGAATGGAGGTGCCCAGCACTGCAGACGCCCACCCACCAGCCCTGCCCTCATCACACCATTGTCTATCGATCAATAACCCATAGTCAACGCTTTCCCGTCGCCAAATGTCATTGTGGCTGAATCGTGAGGTTCTCCGCGACTCCCCCATACTCTGAAGCCTCATCTCCCTCCTCTCGCTCCCTCTCAGTTTCCCCACCACCACCACCTCTCGCTCTCTCTTCCTATCACCCACCCCCCCCCACCCATCTTTCCACCTCCTCCTCCTCCCACCGCCCCGGACGGATTGCAGGATCTTGAAAGATGCAGCTCTGAAAACGGCAGGTCTGAAAACGGCAGAGCGTGCAGGGGAGAGGGTCCGCACCTCAGCATCCCTCAGTCTTTTTTTTTTATTTTCATTTTCATTTTTTTTCCTCCTTTTTTGTAATTGATTTTCATTTTTAGATTTAGATATTTTTTTTTAAATGAGACAAGTCCGGCGGCGAGGGAATGTGTGATCGCCCCCTGTTCTTATCCGTTCCCTCTCTACATATCTCTCTCCATTTGTTGCCTGTGACCTGGACTTTCATGCATGAAGACCCCGTATAGAGATCTAGACGTACGTAGGACTTGTGTCTTCTCCCTCTGCTGATCTGAGAGACCCTCTCGGTATATCCGTGTATTTTCTCTATGAGCACCTGTCTGCGGAGATACCTGAGGAGTGTGCGGTCACATCCGGGACGCTGCCTGTCTGGATGAGATGTGATGCTTTGCAGCGTCCTTACCTCTTCTTTTCCTACATCTTTTCCTTGCTCCTCGCTTTCCGATAACCCGCGGACTTTGTCCCCGACATCATGGGGGCTCGCTTCGGGGACGAGGTGCCGGCCCGTGGTGGGGGAGTCGCAGGTCGTGGAAGTCGGCAAGGTGGGCCCCCAGGGGCCCAGCGGATCTATAAACAGTCAATGGCACAGAGGGCCCGAACTATGGCACTGTACAACCCGATCCCAGTACGGCAGAACTGCTTTACCGTCAACCGTTCCCTCTTCCTCTTCAGTGAAGACAACGTGGTGAGGAAATACGCCAAAAAAATCACCGAATGGCCATATCCTTTTTATTCTTGGCATTGGGGAGCAATAGGCCATGGTGCGCTGTAAGGGTTAAACCTGGCCCCATGCTATAATGGTTGGTAGTATTCCTGTAGATGCATATAAACCACGGAGATCCATCTACAGGAGGTCTATGTGTGTCCATCTGTATCCGTGCATGTGTGTATACCGCGGCGCGGGGTCTATCCATATGTGTGTATAGTAAGATATGGGTATCTGCTCTGCATATCCTACGTGTGACTATCAACCCTGTGCTGTATGGTATATGGGGTCAGCAGTGTACAGTATTAGCTTTCACTTCCCAGATTTTGGAGTATCTATCTATCATCTATCTATGTTATATCTCTCTATTATCTATCTATCTCATATCTATCTATCTATCTATCTCATATCTATCTATCTATCTATCTATCTATCTATCTATCTATCTATCTATTATCTATCTATCTCATATCTATCTATCTATTTATACATCTTGTCATATGTATCTGTCTATATATCTATCTATCTATCTTTCTATCTATCTCCTATCTATCTATCTCCTATCTATCTATCTATTATCTATCTCATATCTATCTATCTATCTATCTATCTCATATCTATCTATCTATCTATCTATCTCATATCTATCTATCTCATATCTATCTATCTCATATCTATCTATCTATCTATCTATCTATCTATCTCATATCTATCATCTATCTATTATCTATCTATCTATCTATCTCATATCTATCTATCTATCTATCTATCTATCTATCTCATATCTATCATCTATCTATTATCTATCTATCTATCTATCTATCTATCTATCATCTATCTATATATCTATCTATGGAATCTATGTGTCTGTGTACGGTACGTCTAGCTCTTGCCAGGACCTGTACAGTATGGACGCTGTGACACACATATCCTGTCTGGGCGATGGAAGAAATGTGCCAGTGAGATGGCCAGCACTGTACCACTATCCCCATCATTCACTGCATACGTTTGTGTTGTCTATGGGCACTGGGCACAGCATATATAAAACATGTATGCTGCTATATATAGCACTGCAGTGCAACGCTCCATTAATAAATCCGCCTGATAATGCTGCATTCTGTGCACATATGCCTGAGGTTTACCAGCTGACGTGGATCCCTGGTGAAGCTGTGTGTCTGGTTGTGTGCTCTGATGTAGGGGGCACATGTACCCTCTGCAGTGTGCGGGGCGCAGTCCTCCGGCTCATACCTGTGCTCTACATACATACAGGTGCACACCGGATCCTAGGCGCAGTGCTCGTCATGTCCGTCATGTATACCTGCACAGTACCCAGCCACGTATACCGGAGACAGTATCCTGTCCACCTGGGGGATTAATGGTATTCACATGAATGCAGATAGATGTATACAAAATAGATAGATAGATAGATAGATAGATTAATAGATAGATAGATTAATAGATAGATAATAGATAGATGGATAGATAGATAATAGATAGATGGATAGATATGAGATAGATGATAGATAGATAGATAGATGGATAGATAGATAGATAGATAGATAGATAGATGGATAGATAGATAATAGATAGATGGATAGATAGATAGATAGATGGATAGATAGATAATAGATAGATGGATAGATAGATAGAAAAGAGATCAGACTCTTATCTCATATCTATCTATCCATCTATCTATCTATCCATCTATCTATCTATCTATCTATCTATCTATCTATCTATCCATCTATCTATCTATCTATCATCTATCTCATATCTATCTATCTCATATCTATGTTATATCTATCTATCTATCTATCTATCTAATATCTATCTATCTATCTATCTATCTATCTATCTCATATCTATCTATCTATCTATCTATCTATCTATCTATCTATCTATGTTATATCTATCTATCTATCTATCTATCTATCTATCTATCTCATATCTATCTATCTATTCCCCATGCTCAGCGTCATACTGGGGTCTGAATTTTGGCAGTGACGTCTGGAGAATTCCACCCTTCAGGCTGTTTTCCTGGAGAAGTGTGATGGGAGCAGATACTGGTCAGCACTGGGGAGCTTTGCTGCAGACACTATACGACTGTGAGAAGATTTCTGGCGGAACATAACCTGGAGTGGGGATATAACTGCTGTAATGGTGTTCATGTGTATACACTGTAATGCAGGTGGACGATGGCTATTTATCTCCATGAACTTGTCTGAAGAGCTAGCAATCTATGCAAAGCAGTGAAGCTGATGTATGTATAGAATAGTGGCAATCTGAAGCAATAATTTCCTTTTGTGTTTTAGCATGGTGTATGGGATTATTTCTACATTGTGTATTAATATTCTACACTGATGATCAAGCTCCATGCTGTCACACCTAGGACAGCCCCCAGTAAATCATTGCCTCCAGCAGGTACCCTAATAAATATAGGCTACTGTACCCACTAAATGCCCCATACCAAAGTGCCATAGTCACCGCCCCACTTCATCCCAAGAGGGCACATATAATAGACTGTAGACTCACCCACATCCCCTCCTGTAGGGCCCAGCTCACCACTATGAGGACACCTTGGTACCCCCACTGGTGCAGTGCTGTCTCATTATCAGACAGTGGGGCAGATTTACTAATAGCGTCTAAGATTTAGACAGTGTAGATTTAGATTAGCCTAAAGATGAGACAGATTTCTCACAGTGACTGATGCTGGATGATAAATAGGCACACCCTTTGGACTGTCTATTCGAAGTCTATTCCGCCTATTAGTTGGCTTCCTTTGTGCAAGAATTTTGCGCCAACATTTTGGGGAACTTTGTCATATTTTAGGCCACACCCCTTTGCATCTAAGCCACTCCTACATTCCATAAATTATGTCTAAAAAACCTTGACCAGTGTGTTGTAAGGCACGTGCCAGACTTCTGGTTTATCTGCCATGGTAAATCTGTCCTCAGATTAAGAATTGCAGCAGTTTGACCATGCAGAACCTCACACAGTATATATTATGACTTGTGAAGACTATTATAAGAATTAGAAAAGAGCCCACCTGGATTAGTGACCTACCGAGCCACCCACCTAGGTGCAAAATATGAGATTCGTCTGGTTCCAAGATAATATTAATTGTTTTGCCCCAAGATTCGACCAGCAGTGGTCGCCCCAAAAATTCAATTGGTCACTAGGTGATTCTGAAAACCAGTGTTTGACCAGTTTGCCAGTACTAGGCCCAAGGATGAAACATGCCTATGATTCAGTAGGCTAGAGGTTGGTAAAAGATTCAGTCAGTCAACAAGAGGCACTAAAAGATGGCCAGGTCTTGGCCCTTAGATTGTGTTTGGTTCCAATGTTCAGAGGACCTCTGGTTGGCTACAGTCACCCAGTAATGGACCCAATATGCAGTTGTCCAAGAAGTGCTTCGACATTCGTTCAGTCATCACTAGTCTTCAAGACTCAGCTGGCCAGTGGTTTGTCCAGTGCTTCGTTCCATCGGTGGTTGGCTCAGTTGGTCAGATCATTCTTGGCATTCATTAGCAGAATCTTTTTAGGAACTAGAATCTGATCTTGCGGCCTACTCTGATCACACATGTGGTAATGTCTGAGAATATGCCTTTGCCTCAGTAGGATCAATACCATCATGGTGGTTTTCTAGATATTCATGTGATATCACAGGGTGTACTCTTCCCGAGGGAATGAATCTGATACTGTAGTCTCAGAGCAATTAAGAACTGCTGACTCCCGAATTCAATACATGGATAATCTACACCATGTCTTGATATAGGTTTACCACTGAGGTAGGAGTGAGCTCCAAAGAAGAAGCGGGGAGTCATCTTCAGTTGGCGTAATCTCGTCTGTAGACCAGTTTATTGCTCCACAGGCAATTTACAAGATGAGTAGGGAGACCCAAGAAGGACCAGACTGTCCTATAATGAGCACTGAATGGTGGTGCTCAGAGGGTGTTATGGGATTTTTGTTGCATGGGTTGCGCTTATTAAAGAGATTCTCTGCTTTGGACAATCCCTATTTATTAGATGGGTCCCTGGATAATCAGAGATCGCCCACTAGGATCTCCAGTGATCGACTATAATCTAGCAGTGCACATTCAGTTTTCCTGCAGTGCCTCCACAGGGCAAGTTAAGTATTACACAGCGTCCATTCAAATCATTGGGTTTCTGTGAAATGTAGGACATCCTCCAGAACAAGAGACGCTGTTTCTAACTGCTTTCTGCCCTTGCCAATAAATGAGAACTCTAAACAGAGGACCCCTTCCCCCCACATGTTAAAGGGGTTGTCCCAGACTTTGAGAAATAAAGCTAACGGCACAAAATTTTAAGTAAAAAATAACTTACTTTACTGTAAAATTTCCCTACCAATGCCGACGCCCGAAGTGGTCCCTGTTGGTCTTTTTCTTATTTTCCTGCGGGGTAACCTGCCACACATGAAGGTCACCGCCGCAGCTCATCACTGGCATCAGTGGTCTTGTGCTGTACACCACTGAGGCCAGCAATTGGCTGCAGCAGTCACATTGATGTACAGCACGTCACCACCACAGGAAAAACTGAACCAAGACCTGCTGGACCATCGGTGCGTCAGCATTGCAGTGACCGGGGATTTAAAGGGTGAGTATATTTTCTTATGTGATAACATTTCTTACTGTTATCTTAAAGGGGTTGTGCCAAATTTTAAACATCTCATACCCAAAGAATAAGCAATAAAAGTCTGCTCCCTGAGGTGGGACGCCACGATCTAAAGGATCTATGGGACTGCTGAAGGTACAATGCTTGGCTATCTCCACCTGCCCCGTAGAAATGAATGGATCGGCAATGCACTCATATGGGAAGACCACAGGACCCCCAATCCTGTGATTGGTGAGGGTCCCTGTGGTCGGATCCCCACAGATCAGACTCTTATCCCCTATCCAAGTTTAAAATTTGGTACAACCCATTTCATTTCTTAAAGCCCAACTAACATCAGGATCAATCTTAACGCACCAGATATACTGTCTGGTAGGGTTGATCCTACTGATTAAAATAATACCTGTCTAGTATAAATCGGTTGCAGTGTTCCCGAGAAAATAGACTTGAATTCTTTAGGCTTCAGAGTAAAGATGGGCGGGGCCTAGTCGCTGGGTGCACCTCCGTTTTCCAGTGCTGACCACGCCCCTGGATGCACTAAATACCTAAGTTGCATAAAGAATACAAGTCTTTTTTCACTTGTATGCTGCCGCCGATTTTCACAAGATAGGTATCATTTTAATCAGTAGGATCGACACTACCAGGTGGCATGGCTCGTTTCATAGGGTTGATCCTGCTGACAGGTGATTTTTTAACTCCTGGACAACCCCTACAAACAAAGGTTCATAAAAGGGTCTGTGAAAATGAGTTTTCGGAGTCGGACAACCCCAGAATGCGCTGCTTCTAGCTGTTAACAAATGCTTCTTTGATGAGGCTTGTCTGATTTGCTGCGGTATCTCATGTGGCAAGTTGCTCATGTGGAATGGGCCGATTTGCGCTCCTGTCAGTTCTTCTGCCACATGTAAATAGCTGCAGTCATCGTCATGTCATACTGTTAAATGAAATAAGTGCCACGCTTAACGATTACCCCAGAAAGTATACGTGGTGGTGCTCCTTCAGGTGTCCAGAGACTTCTGACCGCACCAACGGACTTGTGACTCTCACACTGTCACATTGACCCCACACACTAGAGGAATCAAGTCACCCCTTCATACCCCCGTGATATGCTGGGAACTAATAGACAGGACTTGTCAGGATCTGGCACTACAGCCACTAGACGACATGTTAGATTTGGCAATACAATATCAGGTTGAGTGCTCCGGTGCAGAGGATTCATAGTGCCGAAGCCTTAGGCCTCTTGCACACGAACGTTTTTTTTTTCCCCATTTCCGTTCCGTTTTTTGCGTTTCGTATACGGAACCATTAATTTCAATGGATCCACAAAAAAAACTGATGGTACTCCGTATGCCTTTCGTTTCCATATTTCTGTTCTGTTCAAAGATAGAACATGTCCTAATATTGTCCGCATAACGGACAAGGATAGTACTGTTCTATCAGGGGCCAGCCGTTCCGCGAAAAACGGAATGCACATGGATGTCATCCGTATTTTTTGCAGGTCCGTTTTTTTTCGGACGCCAAAATACTGAAAAAGCCATACGGTCGTGTGCAAGAGGCCTAATGTGAAGTCACTGTAATGTGCTAGTGTGGAACCAATATACAGGCCCAATAGCAAAATGAGACCCCCCCCCTACGGGACTCCCACTTCTGTTCACCACCCTCTTTTCACATTTCTCACTCCACTTTGGGGGCTCTGTGGTGTCAAATAGGTAAAGGAGTAAGGCCCCTTTCACACGAGCGAGTTTTCCGCGCGGGTGCAATGCGTGAGGTGAACGAGAAAAAGGACCTTTGGTGACGTCACTGCGGTCATCACATGGTCCATCACCATGTGATGAGCGCAGTGACGTCACCAAAGGTCCTTTTCCTCCCAGGTCCTCCAAGAAGAAGAAAGAAGACGAGCCAGGCAGCGCGAACAAGTGGATGGGGTGAGTCTAATTTATTTTTTTATTTTTTAACCCCTCCATCCCTAATTATGTTATAAGGGAAAATATTAAAATCTACAGAACACCTAACCCAAACCCGAACTTCAGTGAAGAAGTCTGGGTACCACATTCAGTTTTTTCTCGCGCGGAAAAAACTGAAGAACGCAACGCAATCGCGCAGAAAACTCACCCCACTCGCAGGCAAAATCGCACGATTTTCCCGCGACGCACCCGCATCCTATCCGGCCCTCACACGTGACGCCCGTGTGAAAGAGGCCTAGGAAGGGACTCCAGCACCGATACTGCCCATCTCAGAATCCGACAGCCAGACTGTAAGGTCCATTGCCTGCTTCCAACTTCATGCCCCATCGATCACTCATGGAATGGGTTGACTTTGCTTGAACGGGGCTGAGTTGCAATACTCGTCACAGCCATGAGTGGCGCCGTTTGTGGACGCAAAAGCAGATCCAATCTCAGACAATCCCTGTAATGTAGTAAAGAGAGCAAACAGACCACTATCACTTCCAAAAAGAAGATGACCGATCCATCTACGGAGGAGGAGCGAATTGTATAATGTAGAGGTAGACAGTGTAGGATCTCCTCGCCCACCCCACTGTCCATGGTATTATGGTGCTGCCCTTAAGGGACAGCATCAAGTGGCTAGGTCTTTTTGGAAGGCCTCTGGCAAAGGAAAATGCATAGAGGGTCCACTGTGCATCGGGTCATATTATCTCCATCTGATATCTATTATTCATATGTTTACTTCACATTCAACCTCACCCTGTAGCAGGAGGAAACTGGCAAATCTCTGTGCCCCAGAGCAAAGGATTAATGATGCCACTAAGCAGATGGAGGAGCGGTGCTTAGTTCGAGACACGCAAACAACTGTTAAGATAGGGGTCCACCAGCAGACCCTGTTCATTGGCATGCCTCTGTGGGCATTGCCCGACTCTCACTGTGCACACAGCCATGTTTCTGGGTACCCTGGCTGTGTGCAATTTAGGGAGATATCTGGGGGCATCTTTGATTTGATGACCCAATTTGGTTGGTGTTTTGTTAAAAGGCCAGCACGGCATGGTTGTTGCATAAGCTGAAAGTGTTCATTTGCTGTAGATCCTTAAAATTGCATTGCAGCTGCTTCACTGAGCAGAACGAAATTAAAAAATAAAGCAAACTGCATTTGGTACTTTGCTGAGCTGTGCAGTATTGGTTGGCAGTCAGCTTTCTCTTTGATGGATGCTTCCTCCACAGGCTTTTCCTTCTCTGTACTCACCGCTGCTTCTCTCTCTTATTCTTGGTTCAGTTTATGTGGTTGGGTTGGGGAAAGGTAATACTATTTGTGTACTGCATCAGTTTACTAAATGTGGGACATCCTAAAACATTTAATGTGAAAATGGCTTAATGTACCATAATGTGCCTAAACCTCAATCAATTGGCTTTAAAACTTTGCACAACCTAAGATCTCAGCTTCCCAAACCTATCCTGGAAGCTTCATGGATTTTGGCTGCCCACAAGGCAAATGAGTGACATTAAGCTTGTTTTTTGGGGAGCTTAATGTGGCTTAACGTACAAAAAACAACTCAGATGTTAACCGATTTCCCCCAAACTTCCCATCCTACTAGAATCTCTCTGAAGATTTTGGGTCATTTGATAAAATATACCAAAATTTATTCACATTAAACTATTTTATTCCTTTTCGAAAACATTTAGCTTAATGTACCATAATGTGCCTAAACCTCAATCAATTGCCTTCAAAATTTGCACAACCTAAGTTCTCTTATTGAGTGACGTCAGGCTCGCATAGCCCCTACTACCTTTTGTGCAGCGGCTATTAGAAATGTAAAGGATTAGTCACAAAGCTAGCCGCAGGATCAGCCATAGCTCCGGCTCAGGTCTTGGTCTATCTTGGATGTGGTGACGCATTGGGGATCCCAGCATGCATCTGTGATTGCTGGGCCTCCAATGAGTCCCTGCCCCTTGTGAGGAGGAGTAGGCTACCTCTAGGTACACCTGCATTTGATTTAACGACTGAATCAATATGCTTCCCATATAAATAGAGCTAGGATCACACTTTACAGAGGTGCCTTGACGTTGGCGGTGTGGCTTCTACATATTTTTGGCCAAAGGTTTGTGCAACTAAAACCTCAGCTTTTAATGTTTAATGTTAGACAGGGTAATTTGTTTTGTTGCAGGTGTGCTGCTAAATTTATGCGAAAACCATCTTTTTCCAAGTCTTAGTTCAGTCTCTCTCCAGGTTTGGTCTGAAGGTGGGAATGCTCAAGTGTAGGAAAAGTTTGACTAGGACTGAAGCCTACAGGAGGCCTCACATGCTGATTGAGGAGGAGGACCAGAGAAGCTGGATGTCTACCGAAGGTGCATGGTACTGATATGGACCTCAGTAGCAAGCCTGGTGTCTCTCCTACTGAAGATCTCATGCCTATCACTATTCAGCTGTTGCTCTAATACCCAGTGTCAGCCTGTGCTCCTATACATCTGAGTTGTTTTTTGTACGTTAAGCCACATTAAGCTCCCCAAAAACAAGCTTAATGTCACTCATTTGCCTTGTGGGTATCCAAAATCCATGAAACTTCCAGGATAGGTTTGGGAAACTGAGATCTTAGGTTGTGCAACGTTTCAAGGCAATTGATCGAGGTTTAGGCACATTATGGTACATTAAGCTATTTTCACATTAAATGTTTTAGGATGTCCCCTAAATGTCCCATAACATAAGCATGTCTACAAAGGTGAAAAGACAGTATGCAAGGCCTTCCATACAGTTACCATAGACATAGAAACATAGAGTGTGTCGGCGGATAAGAACCATTTGGCCCATCTAGTCTGCCCAATATACTGAATACTATGGATAGCCCCTGGCCCTATCTTATATGAAGGATGGCCTTATGCCTATCCCATGCATGCTTAAACCCCTTCACTGTATTTGCAGCTACCACTTCTGCTGGAAGGCTATTCCATGCATCCACTACTCTCTCAGTAAAGTAGTACTTCCTGATATTTTAAACTTTTAAACCTATGCCCCTCTAATTTAAAACCATCTTTCTATTGTACTACACACACTTAAAGTCTGTCACTTTTCAAGCCAATATAATAATACACATGACAAATAAAGCAGCAACCTATGTACAAGAATATAACTACTATAATACTGCTCCTATGTACAAAAATATAACTACTATAATACTGTTCCTATGTACAAGAATATAACTACTATAATACTGCTCCTATGTACAAGAATATAACTACTATAATACTGCTCCTATGTACAAAAATATAACTACTATAATACTGCTCCTATGTACAAGAATATAACTACTATAATACTGCCTCCTATGTACAAGAATATAACTACTATAATACTGCTCCTATGTACAAGAATATAACTACTATAATACTGCCTCCTATGTACAAGAATATAACTACTATAATACTGCTCCTATATACAAGAATATAACTACTATAATACTGCCTCCTATGTACAAGAATATAACTACTATAATACTGCTCCTATATACAAGAATATAACTACTATAATACTGCTCCTATGTACAAGAATATAACTACTATAATACTGCTCCTATGTACAAGAATATAACTACTATAATACTGCTCCTATGTACAAGAATATAACTACTATAATACTGCTCCTATGTACAGGAATATAACTACTATAATACTGCTCCTATGTACAAGAATATAACTACTATAATACTGCCTCATATGTACAAGAATATAACTACTATAATACTGCTCCTATGTACAAAAATATAACTACTATAATACTGCCTCATATGTACAAGAATATAACTACTATAATACTGCCTCCTATGTACAAGAATATAACTACTATAATACTGCCTCCTATGTACAAGAATATAAATACTATAATACTGCTCCTATGTACAAGAATATAACTACTATAATACTGCTCCTCTGTACAAGAATATAACTACTATAATACTGCTCCTATGTACAAGATTATAACTACTATAATACTGCCACCTATGTACAAGAATATAACTACTATAATACTGCCTGCTATGTACAAGAATATAACTACTATAATACTGCTCCTATGTACAGGAATATAACTACTATAATACTGCTTCTATGTACAAGAATATAACTACTATAATACTGCTCCTATGTACAAGAATATAACTACTATATTACTGCTCCTATGTACAAGTATATAACTACTATAATACTGCTCCTATGTACAAGTATATAACTACTATAATACTGCTCCTATGTACAAGAATATAACTACTATAATACTACCTCTTATGTACAAGAATATAACTGCTATAATACTGCCTCCTATGTACAAGAATATAACTACTATAATACTGCTCCTATGTACAAGAATATAACTACTATAATACTGCCTCATATGTACAAGAATATAACTACTATAATACTGCCTCCTATGTACAAGAGTATAACTACTATAATACTGTCTCGTATGTACAAGATTATAACTACTATAATACTGCTCCTATGTACAAGAATACATCTACTATAATACTGCTCCTATGTACAGGAATATAACTACTATAATACTGCTCCTATGTACAGGAATATAACTACTATAATACTGCTATGTATAAGAATATAACTACTATAATACTGCTCCTATGTACAAGAATATAACTACTATAATACTGCTATGTACAAGAATATAACTACTATAATACTGCTCCTATGTATAAGAGTATAACTACTATAATACTACCTCCTATGTACAAGAATATAACTACTATAATACTGCTCCTATGTACAAGAATATAACTACTATAATACTGCCTCCTATGTACAAGAATATAACTACTATAATACTGCTCCTATGTACAAGAATATAACTACTATAATACTGCTCCTATGTACAAGAATATAACTACTATAATACTGCCCCTATGTACAGAATATAACTACTATAATACTGCCTCCTATGTACAAGAATATAACTACTATAATACTGCTCCTATGTACAAGAATATAACTACTATAATACTGCCTCCTATGTACAAGAATATAACTACTATAATACTGCCTCCTATGTACAAGAATATAACTACTATAATACTGCTCCTATGTACAAGAATATAACTACTATAATACTACCTCCTATGTACAAGAATATAACTACTATAATACTGCTCCTATGTACAAGAATATAACTACTATAATACTGCTATGTACAAGAATATAACTACTATAATACTGCTCCTATGTATAAGAGTATAACTACTATAATACTACCTCCTATGTACAAGAATATAACTACTATAATACTGCTCCTATGTACAAGAATATAACTACTATAATACTGCCTCCTATGTACAAGAATATAACTACTATAATACTGCTCCTATGTACAAGAATATAACTACTATAATACTGCTCCTATGTACAAGAATATAACTACTATAATACTGCCCCTATGTACAGAATATAACTACTATAATACTGCCTCCTATGTACAAGAATATAACTACTATAATACTGCTCCTATGTACAAGAATATAACTACTATAATACTGCCTCCTATGTACAAGAATATAACTACTATAATACTGCCTCCTATGTACAAGAATATAACTACTATAATACTGCTCCTATGTACAAGAATATAACTACTATAATACTACCTCCTATGTACAAGAATATAACTACTATAATACTGCTCCTATGTACAAGAATATAACTACTATTGTACTATAAATACTATGGTATAAGTACTATGGAGCAGAGCTATGCTGATCACAGTCGGTGGGGTGCGACGCTCACCTGTGCTCTCCTGCCCCTTCATCTCAATACCACGATTGCCACGTATCATGGCCTGTCATAAACTCTCTGTAACTGCAGGGACACGTCAATGCTATCACATACAGTTATGCTTTGAGGATCAGTCATATCAAGCCCCTCGGTATGAATGGAGGTGCCCCTTCTATGTTGCAGCACATTTTGTGAGCATTCTGAAGGCGTCTCTCTCCTGAGTGCTGTCTTGATGGTATCCGCCCAGTATCCCTTCTCCTGTTCTTTCTCTGTACGATCATTCTTGCAGTAATGAGATATAATATTGATATTATTTATTTTCTTTGCACATCAACTTCAGAGTCACTAAACCAAGTGCCCCTACCGAACCAAAATGATATCAAAGTACTCCTAAGGCCTCATGCGCACGAACTTGTGACACCCGTTCCGTGCATTGGGGACCGCACCAATGCACGGGGACACCATCGGTGCAGTTTCCACAGACTTATCAAGACCCATTTAACTTGAATGGGTCTGTGATCCGTCCGCACCGCAAAAAAATAAATAATAATATGTTCTATTTTTTTGGCGGTGCAGAGGCACGGAGAGAAACTCCATAGAAGTGCTTCATAGTGCTTCCATGGGGTTCAGCACCTCCCTTTCTGCATCCGTGAGGCGGTGTGCACATGGCCGGGGCCCGTATATTGAGGACCTGCTGTTTGCGAACCGCAATACGGGCATGGCCATGGGCATGAGTCCTTAGGCTGTGATTGTACCGCACCCATTCTGAATGCTATTCACCTCATTATTGTAAAGAAAGTAACTTCAGTTTATTATGCAGAGGAGCTGACGAGTGCCGGGACCCCAGCTCGGCCTCGCGGCACACTGCCCCCTTGGCCCTGACTGACAGCTCTACCACTATGCAGCATCACTGTCTTTAGAAACAAATTCCTCTTTTATTCCTGCTAGAATGTTATAGCGAAACCAGATAAATAAGATGGGAAATAAAATTACCAGTAGGGGGTGATCAGTGCTGCCAATGTCAGAGCAGTAGTGACACAATATGGATAGAATATGATTTGGGGGAGAGGTGTTATCAGCGGAGTATGATCTGGGGGTGGAGTACTAGTAGTGGTAGTAGTTATTAGGTGATACCACTGGAGTAGTAGTGAGATGCTAGTAGTAGTAGTATGATCTTCGCATAGAGACGAGGTAATATCAATTCAGTATGATCTTGGAGTAGTAGAAGTGAGGTGGTATCAGAGGATACTTGGGGTTGTAGTAGTTATCAGGGCTGAGGGGTCAGTAAGCCTAAGCTCCGACTCCAACTCCTGCATTTTATCACACACTGACTCCTGCTGCTTCATAAATGGCCAATAACTTGGTAATAAGAATTTTCCTGTAGTAAAATGGTAACGTCGTCGTTCTCTCATCATCATGTCATCCGGCTACTAAGATGGAACTTAATCCGTATTTCTTGGAATACTATTTCTGAAATTTTTCTAAAATAGTGTAATGCACTTTCCATTTAATAACTGGAGAATACAAAAAAAAAGGTATAAACACTCTATGTGTGTGTCCTGGAAGTACAGAGAATCCTGTGCAAGTCTGAACAGGAATAAAGGAAACCTGTAGAAAGTGCAGCTGCGATATTCTATATTCAGTGCTGCCATGAAAGGGATGTCTGGGAATAAATAACTTTTCACCGGAGCCTTCGCTTTGGGAAGATTCATACTTACCTGCTCCCTGCAGCTCCGCTCCTGCACTCTGGCTCCCATATACTCATCTTTTGGCTCCACTGCAGCCAATGACTGGATTCAGCGGTGACATGTCCACAGGATAGATGTGAAGCCGGAAGATGGACACACAGGAGACTGCACAATGGACTGGAGCTGCAGGGAGTAGGTGAAAAGTTACTTATTCCCAGACAGCAGTTCTGAGATTTCTGCAGGCATCTCCATTACTGAACATTCTCTTCTGGTCTTTAGAAGAAAAACTTACTACTGAGCATGTGCAGCACTGCTTCAGGGATTGTAACTAAACGCCTTGGAGCAACATGAAGATATCTAGTATAAGTGACAGGAGAGAACACATGAGAGGTGAGAACTGATTATCACCACTAGAACACCCTGCTTATCACTGTTTATAGTATAAGGACAGGAAAAAACATAGGATAGGAGAGGGGAGAACTGATAATCAGGTTGTTCTAGTGGTGATAGATAATCAGTTCTCACCTCTCCTTTGTTCTTTACTGTCCTTATACTATAAACAGTGATAATCAGGTTGTTCTAGTGGTGATAGATAATCACTGTTTATAGTATAAGGACAGGAAAGAACACAAAAGAGGTGAGAACTGATAATCTATCATCAGTACAACACCCTGCTTATCACTGTTTATAGTATAAGGACAGGCGAAAACAGAGGAGTGGTGAGAACTGATTATCTTTCCCCACTAGAAAACTCTGCTTATTACTGTTTGTCAGATAAGGGACAGGAGAGAATGCATGAGAGGTGAGAACACATTATCTATCATCACTACAACACCCTGCGTAGCACTGTTTTTAGTATAAGGACAAGAGAGGTTAGAACTGATTGTCTATCACCACTAGAACAACCTGCTTATTACTGTTTATAGTATAAGGGACAGGAGAGAACACAGGAGAGGTGAGAACTGGTTATCTATCACCACTAGAACACCCTGCTTATCACTGTTTATAGTATAAGGACAGAAGGGGAACACAGGAGAGGTGAAAACTGATTATCTATCACCACTAGAACACCCTGCTTATCACTGTTTATAGTATAAGGGAAAGGAGAGAACTCGGGAGAGGTGAGGACTGATTCTCTATCGCCACTAGAACACCCTGCTCATTACTGTTTATAGTACAAGGACAGGAGAGATGAGAACTGATTATCACCATTAGAACACCCTGCTTATCACCCTTTAGAGTATAAAGGACAGGAGAGAACACAGGAGAGGTGAGAACTGATTATCACCACTAGAACACCCTGCTTATCACTGTGTATAGTATAAGGACAGGAGAGAACACAGGAGAGGTGAGAACTGATTATCTATCACCACTAGAACACCCTGCTTATCACTGTTTATAGTATAAGGACAGGAGGGAACACAGGAGAGCTGAAAACGGATTATCTATCACCACTAGAACACCCTGCTTATCACTGTTTATAGTATAAGGGAAAGGAGAGAACTCGGGAGAGGTGAGGACTGATTCTCTATCGCCACTAGAACACCTTGCTCATTACTGTTTATAGTACAAGGACAGGAGAGATGAGAACTGATTATCACAACTAGAACACCCTGCTTATCACTGTGTATAGTATAAGGACAGGAGAGAACACAGGAAAGGTGAGAACTGATTATCTATCACCACTAGAACACCCTTATCACTGTTTATGGTATAAGGACAGTAGAGATGAGAACTGATTATCTATCACCACTAGAAGACCCTGATTATCACTGTTTTCACTAAATAAGGGCCCTAGATTGACAGAACATAAAATATATCTATGATTAACATTTCCAGACGTTTCTAAATGTATATTAAAGTTAATAATAATCTGGAGCTGATACATTTCCACCCACTCCGACCCCACGACTATATATATATATATTATCTAGCAATCTTCTGTACAGAAGCAACAGTGCACATATCCGATCTGTTTGTACTGGTGCTCCAGTATATTATAGTCATAGACAAGTTTGCCTATATTTTACTTGCAAGGAATTCACACTTTATTTCCACTACGAAGGAAAGGGAAACCCTTCTAAGATTCACCTGAATAGTGAGATGCTGCAAAGAACACCATCGGCAGGTGTGAGAAAATTCTTCACCAGGTGTTAAAACTACTATAAGACTTGCAAGCTCAGAGTGACATGATTTGTATTATAGAGGAGGGGGATCTTACAAGACACAGGCAGTGAATACAAGCTCTATCTATATATCTGCAGTATATGCAGTACATAGAGATTGGTCCTACATACAAATAACAGATGCACTAGATACACTGTGTATAATACCCCATATCCATGTACTGTTCAGGGTAGTGTGAGGTATTCATTCCTTAGGTGCATTCTGTAAGCAGACAGCTGTGTACATTATACAGAGAGGGAAGCATGTAGTGTGGACACAAGGTGTGTACAGCGAGCAGAATACAGGGAGAGATGTGTGGAGCATGGTGTACATATTTTGGACATATTTTAGGAGCTGCTCATACCTATGAATGGTCCAGGGCACAGAAGTTGTATACACGTAAAGGGCAGACTGCAGGAGCTGGGTGTATGAAGATAAAGGGTGGAACAGCAGAGCTAGCTCCAGGGTGTATACAGACAGAGGGCCGAGGTAAGGAGCTCGGTGCAGTATGTTTAGTTAGTCTATATGCTGGATAGTGAATTGGTATATAAAAGTCTACAGGCAGGGCAGGGTACAGGTATATATAGATGTATAGGCAGGGTACAGGTATATACAGGAGTACAGGCAAGGCAGGGTATAGGTATATACAGGTGTACAGGCAGGGTACAGGTATATATAGATGTATAGGCAGGGCAGGGTACAGGTATATATAGATGTACAGACAGGCAGGGTACAGATATGTACAGGCAGGGCAGGGTATAGGTATATACAGGTGTACAGGCAGGGTACAGGTGTATAGGCAGGGCAGGATACAGGTGTACAGGCAGGGCAGGGTACAGGTATATATGGGTGTACAGGCAGGGCAGGGTACAGGTATATATGGGTGTACAGGCAGGGCAGGGTACAGGTATATACAGGTGTACAGGCAGGGCAGGGTACAGGTATATACAGGTGTACAGGCAGGGTACAGGTATATACAGGTGTATAGGCAGGGCAGGATACAGGTATATACTGGTGTACAGGCAGGGCAGGGTACAGGTATATACGGGTGTACGGGCAGGGTACAGGTATATACGGGTGTACGGGCAGGGTACAGGTATATACAGGCGTATAGGCAGGGTACAGGTATATACAGGTGTACGGGCAGGGTACAGGTATATACAGGTGTACAGGCAGGGTACAGGTATATACAGGTGTATAGGCAGGGCAGGATACAGGTATATACCGGTGTACAGGCAGGGCAGGGTACAGGTATATACGGGTGTACGGGCAGGTTACAGGTATATACAGGCGTACAGGCAGGGCAGGGTACAGGTATATACAGGTGTACAGGCAGGGCAGGGTATAGGTATATGCAGGTGTATAAGCAGGGCAGGATACAGGTATATAAAGGTGTACAGGCAGGGCAGGATATAGGTATATACAGGTGTATAGGCAGGGCAGGATACAGGTATATACCGGTGTACAGGCAGGGCAGGGTACAGGTATATACGGGTAGGGTACAGGTATATACAGGTGTACAGGCAGGGCAGGGTACAGGTATATACAGGTGTACAGGCAGGGCAGGATACAGGTATATTCAGGTGTACAGGCAGGGCAAGGTACAGGTATATACAGGTGTACAGGCAGGGCAGGGTATAGGTATATACAGGTGTATAGGCAGGGCAGGATACAGGTATATAAAGGTGTACAGGCAGGGCAGGGTATAGGTATACACAGGTGTATAGGCAGGGCAGGATATTCAGGTGTACAGGCAGGGCAGGGTACAGGTATATTCAGGTGTACAGGCAGGGCAGGGTACAGGTATATACAGGTGTACAGGCAGGGCAGGGTATAGGTATATACGGTTGTACAGGCAGGGCAGGGTACAGGTATATATGGGTGTACAGGCAGAGCAGGCTACAGGCATATACAGGTGTACAGGCAGGGCAGGGTACAGGTATATACAGGTGGGCAAAGCAGGGTACAGGTATATACAGGTGTACAGGCAGGGCAGGGTACAGGTATATACAGGTGGGCAAAGCAGGGTACAGGTATATTCAGGTGTACAGGCAGGGCAGGGTACAGGTATATACAGGTGTACAGGCAGGGCAGGGTACAGGTATATACAGGTGTACAGGCAGGGCAGGTTACAGGTATATACAGGTGGGCAAAGCAGGGTACAGGTATATACAGGTGTACAGGCAGGGTAGGGTATAGGTATATACGGTTGTACAGGCAGGGCAGGGTACAGGTATATACAGGTTTACAGGCAGAGTACTGGTGTATAGGTAGACACTGAGCAGATCTGTTCATGTGTATTGCTTGTTGGGCTCTTGCAGATATGCTGCAGTATTACTCCTGGTATTCCCTCTCCCTCGCCCCCGCACTCTTCCATTATTTGGCAGCCTCTGTCGTACTGGCTGCGGCTCACATATTGGAGCATCCTCCAGTCTGAGCGACCGCAGCTGCTGCCCTGTGTTTCCAGCACACAGTGTCTCATTAACAATGTGCCTCATTATAGCTGCTGTCTCCCATGTAAATTACTGTATTATAATATATCCCAAATATGTCATATCATAGGACGCCGTGCAGTCCGATGCAGTTACATCCATGTCTGGGATGATCTGTGCACTCGATAGCTACATTACGTTGGGTTCACACTACACAGATTTAATGCAGTTTTGCATGGGCTGTAAAATCCTGTAATTTATTCTGTTCCTTTCTTTAAGATTCAGCTTTTCTGATTCCATTAAACAAGACCTTAGCGGTGTGTGCGCCATGTCACAATTAGTAGGTGTAAGATCATTATAGGCGCCTCATTTATAGTACAATATCACCATTGTAATATCGGGTTCAGCCCCACCAACATGAAATTGTGCCCTCTGTATATAGTGCCACATTCTCTGTGCCCTCTGTATATAGTGTCACATGCTCTGTGCCCTCTGCATATAGTGTCACATGCTCTGTGCCCTCTGTAAATAGTGCCACACACTCTGCCCTCTGTATATAGTGCCACACACTCTGCCCTCTGTATATAGTGCCACATACTCTGTGCCCTCTGTATTTAGTGTCACATGCTCTGTGCCCTCTGTAAATAGTGCCACACACTCTGCCCTCTGTATATAGTGCCACATGCTCTGTGCCCTCTGTATATAGTGCCACATGCTCTGTGCCCTCTGTATATAGTGCCACATTCTTTGTGCCCTCTGTATATAGTGCCACATGCTCTGTGCCCTCTGTATATAGTGCCACATGCTCTGTGCCCTCTGTATATAGTGCTACATTCTCTGTGCCCTCTGTATTTAGTGTCACATGCTCTGTGCCCTCTGTAAATAGTGCCACACACTCTGCCCTCTGTATATAGTGCAACATGCTCTGTGCCCTCTGTATATAGTGCCACATGCTCTGTGCCCTCTGTATATAGTGCCACATGCTCTGTGCCCTCTGTATATAGTGCTACATTCTCTGTGCCCTCTGTATTTAGTGTCACATGCTCTGTGCCCTCTGTAAATAGTGCCACACACTCTGCCCTCTGTATATAGTGCCTCATGCTCTGTGCCCTCTGTATATAGTGCCACATGCTCTTCCCTCTGTATATAGTGCCACACACTCTGCCCTCTGTATATAGTGCCACATTCTCTGTGCCCTCTGTATATAGTGCCATATTCTCTGTGCCCTCTGTATATAGTGCCACATTCTCTGTGCCCTCTGTATATAGTGCCACATTATCTGTTCCCTCTGTATATAGTGTCACATGCTCTGTGCCCTCTGTAAATAGTGCCACACACTTTGCCCTCTGTATATAGTGCCACATGCTCTGTGCCCTCTGTATATAGTGCCACATTCTCGGTGCTCTCTGTATATAGTATCACATGCTCTGTGCCCTCTGTAAATAGTGCCACACACTCTGCCCTCTGTATATAGTGCCACATGCTCTGTGCCCTCTGTATATAGTGCCACATGCTCTGTGCCCTCTGTATATAGTGCCACATGCTCTTCCCTCTGTCTATAGTGCCACATGCTCTGTGCCCTCTTTATATAGTGCCTCATGCTCTGTGACCTCTGTATATAGTGCCACATGCTCTTCCCTCTGTATATAGTGCCACATGCTCTGTGCCCTCTGTATATAGTGTCTCATGCTCTGTGTCCTCTGTATATAGTGCCACATGCTCTGTGCCCTCTGTATATAGTGCCACATGCTCTGTGCCCTCTGTATATAGTCCAACACACTCTGCCCTCTGTATATAGTGCCTCATGCTCTGTGTCCTCTGTATATAGTACCACATACTCTGTGCCCTATGTAAATAGTGGCACACACTCTGCCCTCTGTATATAGTGCCACATACTCTGTGCCCTCTGTATATAGTGCCACGTGCTCTGTGCACTCTTTATACAGTAACATATGCACTGTGCCCTCTATATATAGTGCCACATGTTCTGTGCCCTCTGTATATAGTGCCACATGTTCTGTGCCCTCTGTATACAATGTCATATGCACTGTGCCCTCTGTTTATAGTGCCACACACAGTGCCCCTAATGCTAGTGCCACATGCTCTGAGCTGTGCCCCTTATAAATTAGTGCCACTTATATGTGCCCATTGCATGTATAGTACCTCTTATATGTGCCCCTTTATGTATAGTGCCTCTTGTATGTGCCCCTTTATGTATAGTGCCTCTTATGTGCCCCCATCTTGTCATCGCTATGGTTGCAAAGCGTAAGCCCATCTTTACTGCCATGTCCAATATATGTAAAAAAAAAAAAACAGGAAGAAACTTTGAAAATAGTATTGGTTAAAAATATCATACCATTTTATTTATACAGCTCCTATGCAACAAATGTGTCTCCATGGTTACAGACTACAAACAAACCCATGTAGTCTGATCCTATAGACAATCTAGTCTATCTATCTATCTATCTATCTATCTATCTATCTCATATCTATCTATCTATCTATCTATCTATCTATCTATCTATCTATCTATCTATCTATCTATCTATCTATCTATCTACTAGACATTAAGCCCATTACAATAATGGGCGCTAGAACAGTAGTGCATAAACATTACTAGGAACAGTCTATATTAAATAGCAAGGGGACGGCTGGCACTGACTGGTGGCTGAGACTGCTGGCAGCGACTGGTGGCTGAGACTGCTGGCACTGTGACTGGTGGCTCTAGCTGGCACTGACTGGTGGCTGTGGCTGGTGGCACTGTGACTGGTGGCTGTGACAGCTTGCACTGACTGGTGGCTGAGACTGCTGGCACTGTGACTGGTGGCTGGTGGCACTGGCTAATGGCTGAGACGGCTGGCACTGACTGGTGGCTGAGATTGCTGGCACTGTGACTGGTGGCTGAGATTGCTGGCACTGTGACTGGTGGCTGAGACTGCTGGCACTGTGACTGGTGGCTGGTGGCACTGGCTAATGGCTGAGACGGCTGGCACTGACTGGTGGCTGAGATTGCTGGCACTGTGACTGGTGGCTGTGACAGCTTACACTGACTGGTGGCTGAGACTGCTGGCACTGTGACTGGTGGCTGGTGGCACTGGCTAATGGCTGAGACGGCTGGCACTGACTGGTGGCTGAGATTGCTGGCACTGTGACTGGTGGCTGAGACTGCTGGCACTGTGACTGGTGGCTGAGACTGCTGGCACTGTGACTGGTGGCTGAGACTGCTGGCACTGTGACTGGTGGCCGTGACGGCTGGCACTGACTGGTGGCCATGACGGCTGGCACTAACTGGTGGCTGAGACTGCTGGCACTGTGACTGGTGGCTGAGACTGTTGGCACTGTGACTTTTTGGGGCCATTGATGGGTAACCACATAAATCCAATCCCATGATGTAGGTGACAGTCACACTAGCTGGTCACTGAGGGGTCTCCTATGGTGGTAGCTCAGGACACGGCTGTCAGGTGCAGGCAGCCACTCCCTGGTATGACAGGAGCAGCTGTCACTTTACACTGTCCCCCCCCCCCCCCCCCCGTCAATTATGTGACAGGTTGCGCTTCTTCCCCTCCGGCCGCCTGCTGCCAATGGTCTTCGCCGGTAACCGTGGTGCTGCTCGCCGTCTTTCGCCCTCCATCCTCCTCCTTGTCTTCTCCGCTGATAGCCATCGTATCCGCCATCCCCTGCCGCAGCAGCCAATAGCCATGAACTGAGTGTGTCTCACCAAACATCGGCGGCCGGGCAGTGACAGGGCTGAGGGCAGTGGAGTCTTGTAGGGACACTGGGGGAGTGGGCTCCATGATAAGGGAGGGCAGAGAGGAGGGGTCTCCAGGCTCCACACCACTTTCCTCTGCGGCGGTTTTCCGCCTGACACGGCGCGTGTGGAGTGCCGTGTGCTGATTGGTGGGGGCTCTGGTGTGGGCGGTGCGATGCTGTGGGCGGTGCAGCCGCGTGTGGAGCGCTGTGTCCTGATTGGTTGCACAGCCGCGCATGCTCAGTGCAAAACTAGTGACACACACGCGGACACAGCGCACTCACACAGGGATTTTATTATTATAGATTATCCATCCATCCATCTGTATCTCTCTACAGTATCTATACCTGTGGCCAGCACAGTCCTTTCCACTGATTGGTGGGGATCCCAGGTTTCGGAGCACCAAGGATCACAAAATCAGATGATATAATAGAAAGATAATGATCCCTGAAACTATTATAACATGGCGACAAACTGAGTGAAAATCCAACCCTATTTTGGAACATAACAACGGTGACACACAACTGAATTAAAGTAATAATTAATATTAACCGTTATTTCTGCACCTCCGCCATACTCCGTAATGCTGCACACAGATTACAATCATCACTATATGTACCGTATATACCCATCACTTTCATACAAGAATTAGTCCATCTGTACAATACAGGGTATGAAATACACAAACTCCGCTCAGTGGTCGTCCTCGCAGACTTAACCCAGAGCTTCATTGCTGCAGTAGGATGAATGCTGTGGAGATCTGGGAGTATGGAAGGGAATATGACCTATGCAGAGTTGGCGATACTATTATTTCTTACTATATTGCAGTACTTTAGTGATAACATAAAGTTACTATATTATAGTCTCTGGCATAGCTGATTATGCCATTAGTAGCTTCCTTTTGTGGTCTTCTGTGGAGTGTGCAGCGTTATATTTCCCTGTCATTTGCATAAAGGCCTGAGGGAGACTCCTGTTCGTCCTTCCTTTTGGAGGAACAGGTTGTCTCAGTCCTGAAATTAGTACCAGGGTCCTATAGGGTGAGTTAGGACATGAGGTACTCCTGTGTATGAGCTCACCTACCTCTGGGGTCTGTTCATACTGGTAGTTAGTCAGGACTTTGATTAGGGTTTTACTAGGAGGTGTCCATCTACTTTCCCTAGTTTCCAGGCCTTACTCCCTCACCCCTTTCCCTCCTATGTTTGGGTGGTGTTTCCCTCCCACACCTGAACGTGACAACTTTACACCAGTTTGACAAATCTCCCCCATAGTCCTACCACTTTACAAATCTCTGGTCAGACCACACATGGAGCACTGTGTACAGTTCTGGGCTCCTGTGAACAAGGCAGACATAGCAGAGCTGGAGAGGGTCCAGAGGAGGGCAACTAAAGTAATAACTGGAATGGGGCAACTACAGGACCCAGAAAGATTATCAAAATTAGGGTTATTCACTGAGGGGAGATCTAATTACTATGTATAAATATATCAGGGGTCAGTACAGAGATCTATCCCATAAATCTATTTGTCCCCAGGACTGTGACTGTGACGAGGGGACATCCTCTGCGTCTGGAGGAAAAAAGGTTTGTACTAGGGCTGCACGATATGGGAATTTTGTGCGATTGCGATTAGGGCCCTAAAAATTGCGATAACGATATGCGATACGATATTTTAAGGGAATTGTGCTAGAGGTCTATTTGCTTGGATTTTCAAGGCAAAAGCACACAGAAATTACTGATAATGCTGAAATGTAGTTATGCTTAACTCAAGAACTGAAATGCACAGTGTTTTTTAAAATAAAACATCTTTTACTAAATTAAATAACATATTTGCATTACTGCAAAAGTACAAAATACAAAACTTGCCATTTTCTTAATAGCACTGCACAGAACAGATAAATAAAAATATTTGTTCATTAAAATAACGACTTGCCTCCAGCCCCTCCTCCCTCCCCGCACTGTAACTGATGTATCGCCGGCCGCGCTGTGCAACATAGCGGCCGGCGATACATCCGTGTCAGCCACGTAAAAAGTCAACCATCGCTTTTTGGGGGAAAAAGTTTGTCTTATAAAGCAAAAAATATGGTAATACAATTGCAGCATTTTTGGGTCGGCCAATTGGCGATTACGATATGGCGATTTATATGGCGATATGACGCATTGCACCCGCACTGAATACCGACCCATTCATTTCTATGGGGCTGTTCAGATGAGCGGTGATTTTCACGCATCACTTGTGCGTTGCGTGAAAATTGCAGCATGCTCCTCTTTGTGCGTTTTTCACGTAACGCAGGCCCCATAAAAATGAATGGGGTTGCGTGAAAATCGCAAGCATCCGCAAGCAAGTGCGGATGCGGTGCGATTTTCACGCACGGTTGCTAGGAGACGATCGGGATGGAGACCCGATCATTATTATTTTCCCTTATGACATGGTTATAAGGGAAAATAATAGCATTCTGAATACAGAATGCATAGTAAAACAGCGCTGGAGGGGTTAAAAATAATAATTTAACTCACCTTAGTCCACTTGATCGCGTAGTCCGGCATCTCCTTCTGTCTCCTTTGTTGAATAGGACCTGTGGTGAGCATTAAATACAGGAACAGGACCTGTGATGACGTCACTCCGGTCATCACATGGTACGTCACATAATCTTTTACCATGGTGATGGATCATGTGATGACAGGAGTGACGTCATCAAAGGTTCTTGACCTGTACTGGACGCTCACCACAGGTCCTGTTCAGCAAAGGAGACAGAAGGAGATGCCGGCATCGCAATCAAGTGGACTAAGGTGAGTTAAATTATTTTTTTTAACCCCTCCAGCGCTGTTTTACTAAGCATTCTGTATTCAGAATGCTATTATTTTCCCTTATAACCATGTTATAAGGGAAAATAATACAATCTACAGAACCCCAATCCCAAGCCCGAACTTCTGTGAAGAAGTTCGGGTTTGGGTACCAAACATGCGCGATTTTTCTCACGCGAATGCAAAACGCATTACAATGTTTTGCACCCGCACATTTTCCCGCAACGCCCGTGTGAAAGAGGCCTTAGTATTTCAGTATGTTGTGAAGCTGGAAAGACTACGACCTGTTACTGTCCTGAAGCATCTTGTGGCGGTGTTACCAAACAGCAGTATCTTGTGTAGCGGTTGGCACTATGAACTGTTAATATAGGGCTGTATCCCGCGGAGCTGATGATATGATGAAATGGTTGTTACGATATCACAGTATCTTGTGGAGCTGATAACACTATGAGCCCTTACTATATTTTTTTTACGTTGCAGAACTGGCGAAACTTTCTTGCTCTATGACAATAATTTGTGGTGGTACTGACGCTATGAACTGGTAGCTGGTGACACCATGAACTGTTAGGACGCTCGCACACGTCGCAGCGGTGCTGTGTTCTGGATGCGGCAAAAAAAACACATTTTTAAAAAACTGTGTGCGTTTTTTTGCAACATATCTGTGTTTATGCTGCGTTTCCTTCCAGCAAAGCAAAAAAAATGAAGCAAATTACACACAGCATAATTGAATTACAGTAATTACAAAATGAATTCGTTAGTGACCACCATTATGCCTTTAGATGGTGGTCACAAAGGGCCCTTAGGCTAGGCGGCCACCTTTTTACAGCAACCCGGTATTCTTTTTTTTTTTTTTTTTTTTAAATCAAATAATTTGTATTCCATTTTTACTGTACAGAATGTATCTCACATCATACAGAAAATACAAAGATAGATATTTATAATTGTCCTGGGGGTAGCCCTGGTGTCTGACCACAGGGCCCAGATACAGTCAAATCTCGTAACCAGTATCGGACTGGGATGCCTAGGACCCACCAGTAAAATTCATTGTAGGGGCGCACTGTATAACTACATGCAAATGCTACCTGCTCTCACAGCGGCAAGATGCTCAGAATGATTGATTATAGGGGTTCCTGAATGGTTCTGGGCAAAGAGGGTACTTTGTGACCTACCTCTGTACCTACAGTTTTTTAAATAATCTACCCAGTTTATATATGGATGCCTAGACTGGTTGAGATGCTGTAGGCTGCCTCTCTGTATGTAGTGCAGTCAGTCTGTTGTGCCATGTGCCATTTATGGAAGAGGTGGGACACTAGGGGCCCGCATGCTCATGGGCCCACAGGTAGATTCCCCTATTCCCTTGTGGGCCAGTCCGAGCATGCTCATAACATACTGAACTTTGCAGTCGGAGTATCCAGTGGACTTTAGGGAGACAAATAGTGTACGAGTTGGGGGTAGGATCTCGCCAATCCAGTGCTGAACCTTCTGCTCCCTCCCTGGGGCAGCACAGTGGCTCAGTGGTTGGCACTGGTGCCTTGCCAACCAAGGACAACATCTGCATGGAGTTTGTATGTTCTCCCCGTGTTTGTGTGGGTTTCCTCACACACGCCAAAGACCTACTAATAGAATCAGTTCAAGAATCTCCTGCCAACATGGTCGTGGATTAGGGCAGCTCCACAACATATCACTGAATAAAGTGGCCTAAATGGGAGGAAATGGGAGGAACCCCAAATACTGTAGCGTATTTGTAACCGGGGGGAGCAAAACCTCCACATGTGAGCCGTGTCCAACCGATGGCGAACAGCGGAGCGCACGTGTAGAGTCTGTCCTAAGAGCAAGAACTCTAGGCACTAGGTAGAGCTCAAAGACCAGAGTGGTGTATGGCTGAGAATCTCATCCCAATCAATATCTGTAATGGGCTCCAGATCGCACGCCCATTTAGCTTTGAGCATTATTGGGAATGCTTTGAGAAAACAGGAAATAAGATGATAGTAATGAAATAATTCCCATCATTGAATTAACACATGCAGTCCTAGAAACCGAGGTTTGGGGGTCAAGTCTATCATTTGATGCAGCGCAACTGAGACATGTGGCAGCACTCTTATATCTCTCTAAGGTACACGTCACAAATATTCCCCAACTTATACACTATATGGAGAAAAGTATTGGGGCACACACTTCTTACTCACTGAATTAAGGTGTTTCATTCAGTCCCAATAACACAGGTGTAAAAAAATCCAGCACTAGCCATGCAGTCTGCGTTTACACACGAAAGAATGGCTTATTGTAAAGATCACATTGAATTCCAGCGTGGTCCTTAATAGGATGTCACCGCTGCCACAGGTCAGTTCCTCCTAGATATTCCACCATCACCTGTGAGTGGAAGGAACCTGTTACGGCAATGGGTGTGGAACCACTGTGTCAAACAACCAGGATAAGCCTAAGAGAGTTATCTTGATAGCTCTATGGTATTCACCCTTTAACCCCTATACAGGGATCTGGGCGAACCACCAGTCCCGGTGTGGTTGACAGCTGACACATGGGGGTCAGAAACACAGGTGTGAGGTCAGGGCTGGCAACAGAGGGCCTCAACAGGCACAGGCAGACGACAGGAAACAGCTCACCTTTGCAAGGAACTTGTCACCTAGGAACCTAATGGCTCAGGCAAGGAAATGAGGTCAGCAGTTATTGAAGAAGCTGATAAGCAATTAGAAGCAACCGTGCAGCATCAAATAGAGCAGGAGAGTGGTAGAGAAGGCAAACATGGGAGTAGTAGTTGTTCAATGAGTGATGTTCCTAATAGAAGTAGCAGAGCAGTGACAGCCACCGATGTAACAGTACCCCCCTTATGACCTCTCTTCTTGGGTCTGGACTGTTCCAGGAATTTTTTTCAGCAGTACATGGGCATTAATGTTCTCAGCCAGCTCCCTGGATCTCTGTTCTGGACCATAGTCCTTCCAATCCACCCAGAAGACGGTTTTCCCTCTGATTTCCTTCATATCCAGATTTTTCTTGACTTCAAATGCCTCTTTAGTACTGACAGGAGCAGGAAAAGAACCTCTGGAATAACAATTCAATATCACATGCTTGAGAAGGAAGATGTGAAATGAATGAGGTATCTGCAGAAGAGCAGGCAGACGCAACTTGTAGCAAACTGGGTTCAATTGTTTAATGACCTCAAAGGGACTAGTGATGAGCGGCAGGGGCAATATTCGAATTTTTTGTAGAATATTCGTGAGTTTGAGATTATATTCTTGATTGTGAAAACCGACAATGTATTATTCGCCTAATGCGCGCAAAATACTGGCGTGGGGTAGGCAACTTTTCTATTGGTTGCTAAGCTGTGACAAAGCCTTCTCATTGGCTCACAAGCTAGAAGAAGGGAGGGATGATCACCTGATGTGTACTGTCTTCATTACGAATATATAATGAATTGCCGATATTCGGAAAAAAAAATCATTACGAATATATAATGAATTGCCGATATTCGGAAAAAAATGTCTCTTTTCGAATCTTTGCGCTCAACGCTAAAAGGGACCAAGGAGACGAGGTGCCAGTTTGTCAGAAGGTACCTTGAGCCAGATGTTCCTACAAGATCTTCAAGAGCCAACTTGATGGCGAGCAATTCCATGTCACCAAAAAAGTAGTTACGTTCAGCTGTAGAGAAAGCCTTTGCAACTTTTTTGAGAAAGAACAGCTCTATCTTCCACAGAAGATGTGTCCACTTTCTGAAAGAACTGTTTTGACCTATCTGGATGATGAAGAATTGTCACCAAGGAGAAGGCTTGCCTGAAGGACTGGAATACTGATTCAGCCTCAGGAGGTCACTCCTTGTCATTGACCGCCTTCCTATTTAGGACATCAATAGGGGCAATCAGCTTAGAAAAGTGAGGAACAAACTGTAATAATTATAAACACCCAGGAATTACTGGATAGCACCCAGACCTGTAGGGTGAAGCCAGTTCTAAGCCACAATCTGAGATAACGTAGCCTAGAAAGGTATTTTTTCAAACTTACATTTTTCAAATTTAGCATAGAGTATGTTTTCTCTGAGCTACTGAAAAACCATGTACATGTGCCTTCGGTGTATAGTCAGGTCAGGAGAGAAAATCAGAATGTCAACCAGATAAAATACTACACATGTATGAAGGAGATCATGGAAAATGTCATTAACAAATCCTTGAAACACCGTAGGAGCGTTACTCAAGGGAGGTGGGTGACGGAAGCATGGATCTCTGTAAAGTAGGTGCCAACCTAGGAACTCTCCTCATGTGAAGATTCTCAGGAATGTTCTCTGAAGAAGATATAACTTCTGGTAGCAGAGGATAATCAGGTCATCCTGGGTGGATGGGATATCACAACCAGCCAGTTCATCTTTTAAGCGACTTGACAGACCCTACCAGAAAGCTGCCAACAGAGCCTGTTGTTCCATGACAATTCAGAAGCCATTTTATGGAACTGAAGGACACACTCACTGACTGTGAGGTTGTCTTATCAAAGGAAATTAGACAAGAATTCTTGCAAAGAATCGCTGCATTCCCATAGAAGAGTAGCCGAGGTGAGTGTCTCACCAGCCAGGGGGGAGAACATACAGGCCATCTTAGACTGGTTGGTAGGGAATTGGTGAGACAGTAACTCAAAGTGGATGGTGCACTGGTTGAGAAACCCACTACACAATCCTTAACATAGCATGGAGGAATTGGGAGATGCAGACTGGAGATCCCAGAGACTGTGACTGGCAGAGGTGATGGTGCAGACAAAGCAGTCTGAGGCTGTGGTATTGAAGCAATAGTCGACAGGATGTCCGGGTGTAAAGGGAGAATATTAATTACCAATATTTATGCAAATATCAATAATTAATATTCATAAATAGGAAGAACCGTCTACCGATGACTCCGCCTATTTATACCTTTAAATTAATAACACAATACTTTCACTTTGCCCTACGCTAATCACTAAACTAGCTGCAAGCGCCTAACTGAGCTAGCTACCGCTAATAAACACACGTAGCACAATAGGTATAATACAAATAACATTTATTAACACCTACAGTACACAACGCACGCAATGCACTAACAATACAGTACTAAAAATACAGTACTAAACTACACAATTCCAAATTCCACCCACAAACTAACTATACAGTACACACACACACATACATTAACAGCCCACCCAACCTGGACTAAAACTATCCCTACAGGGAAATGGCTACAGTAGCAGTGGACAGGGGTTTATAACAATGGGATAGGGGTTAATGGTAGGACGTTATAGCAGGGGTACAGGTGTCAGGGATAGGGGTTGGTAAGGGTTATATGGAGGGGTACGTTGGTGGGATAGGGTTGGTATATTCGTTGGTGGGATAGGGTAGGTAGGGGTTAATCAGGGGGATCCGTTGGTGGGAAAGGGTAGGTATTCGTTGGTGGGATAGGGTAGGTAGGGGTTAATATCGTTGGTGGTATAGGGGGAAGGTAAGGGTAAATATCGTTGGTGGTATAGGGGTTAATGATACTCAGCGCTCTTTGTCCAGGGGGTGCTCGTTCGTCTAGGGGTTATCCTCTTCAGGGTGGGGGCGGCTCGGCTCTTCTCCCTTAGTGCAGGGGCCGCCGGATATTTACATCCAGCGGCCCACACTGCCGCCACACCGCCCACACTGTGGCGCGCGCCACCATCAGGGACACGTGAGCCGGCGCAGCGAGATGACGTCACTGCGCCAGCCCGCGCGTCCCAGGACGAGCGCGTTGGGCCGCGCCACCTTACAGGCGGGAGAAACCTTTGATCTGCCGCCTGCAACACTTCGCATTCCGGACAGCGCGATAGTAGTCGCGCTGCCGGAATGCACATAATAGAAGGAGGGGAGGTTTCTCCCCTCTTCCTATTATGCATAATTATCTCCAGCGGCGCTCCAGCGGAGTTCTTTGAAGCATACAGGATGACCGGACTCTTGTCCGGTCATTCTGATGCAATTAACCAGATGGCATCAGTGTGAATGCTTGGGGCACATTCACACTGATACCTCTGGTCTTGGTGACATTTTTCACATCAATGGGGGCTATAAGGGGACTAACTATAAGGGGACACATATAAGGGGGCACATATATATATATATATATATATATATATATATAAAAAGAAACATATAAGGGGGCACATATTCCCCACAGGGGCCACAATGAGCCCCTGTGGACCACTAAGGGCAGATGTGCGCAGATGCTGGGCACATCTGCGCACATCATCCTATAATGTGGCTGTTAATGCATGCATATATATTATACATGCATGCACGTGTTTGCATGCATATATATATATATATATACACACATATACATACATCTCAACACCGGTCAACTAGAAATAGTATGCAGATCATGCAGCAGATGCTCCAGGCGACTGTGCTGAGTAATCAGCTCTTTATAAACTTCTGGCATGCCCATTCTTGGTGAGCCAGCGGGTTCAATGGCCTGAGCAAACTGTTACGGCACTGGGTGTAGAACCACTGTGTCAACCAACTGGTTTGACTTTAGGCTAAACCAAAGGGCGTTATCCTGGCGGCTCCCTGATATTCACCCTTTAACCACTATCTGCTGGAGGGAACCACTAGACCGCTGCCTCCTGGAGTAGACCCAGTGTGGTTGAAAGCTGACCCATTGAGGTAGGAGATAAGGATGCAATACACAGACTGAACAGGCAAAACGTGTAGTCATTAACAGGCTGTGGTCAGGACAGGCAGAGTTCGTGCAAATCCGTGAAACAGTTCCAAGGTCAGGGCTGGCAGCAGAGGGTGACATAGGTAAACGGATACAGGTTAGTACGCGAGCAGACAACATGAAACAGCACACCTTTGCAAGGAATTTAGCAAAATAGGAACCTAATTGCTCAGCCAAGGAAATTAGGTCAGCAGCACTGAGTTGTGGCAGAAGCTGATTAGAGGCAGCCCTTTGTGGTAGCCAGCACCAGCACCACGGCGCTTAGGAAGTGAGATGCAGGCTGCAGCAGCAACGAGCCAGCCCTACCTTCAGCGTAGTCCCTGGACTGCCCAAAGTAATGACCCCTATAGTGTCCCCAGTAGTATGCTCCCCAAGTGGGCAAGGAAAGAAAGTCCCATTCCAAGATGTCGTCTGCAGTGCATGCCACATTCCTACGCTGTCTGTGCGCTGCCTCATATAGTGATCTTTGGCCTATGAGGGTGAATGACGGGGCAGAGAGCCATGTTTTCAATTGTATCACCATCCTAACCAAAATTAAATTTAGGAGGGGACCTGTGGCTGCTGGCTAAGTACATAAGTACCTGATGCTCCCAATGTTAATTAACACAAAGAGCGTCACATCGTTATATACCTGGCCAGCATCAGTGAGGATTGCTTACGTGGGACCCTGGGCGTCAGCTCACAGGGACATTTCCATGTACAGTCTATGACCAGTCAGTACCCCTATAATGCAGTATATTGTGAGGCTGATAATACTATGCACTGTTACTATATCGCAGTATATTCTGGAGTTGGTAATACTATGCACTGTTACTATATCGCAGTATGTTCTGGAGTTGGTAATACTATGCACTGTTACTATATCGCAGTATATTCTGGAGTTGGTAATACTATGCACTGTTACTATATCGTAGTATATTCTGGAGTTGGTAATACTATACACTGTTACTATATCGCAGTATAATCTGGAGTTGGTAATACTATACACTGTTACTATATCGCAGTATATTCTGGAGTTGGTAATACTATACACTGTTACTATATCGCAGTATGTTCTGGAGTTGGTAATACTATGCACTGTTACTATATCACAGTATATTCTGGAGTTAGTAATACTATACACTGTTACAATATCGCAGTATATTCTGGAGTTGGTAATACTATACACTGTTACTATATCGCAGTATGTTCTGGAGTTGGTAATACTATGCACTGTTACTATATCGCAGAATATTCTGGAGTTGGTAATACTATACACTGTTACTATATCGCAGTATGTTCTGGAGTTGGTAATACTATGCACTGTTACTATATCGCAGTATGTTCTGGAGTTAGTAATACTATACACTGTTACTATATCGCAGTATATTCTGGAGTTGGTAATACTATATACTGTTACAATATCGCAGTATATTCTGGAGTTGGTAATACTATATACTGTTACTATATCGCAGTATAATCTGGAGTTGGTAATACTATACACTGTTACTATATCGCAGTATATTCTGGAGTTGGTAATACTATACACTGTTACTATATCGCAGTGTGTTCTGGAGTTGGTAATACTATGCACTGTTACTATATCGCAGTATATTCTGGAGTTGGTAATACTATACACTGTTACTATATCTCAGTATAATTTGGAGTTGGTAATACTATACACTGTTACTATATTGCAGTATATTCTGGAGTTGGTAATACTATGCACAATTACTATATCGCAGTATATTCTGGAGTTGTTAATACTATGCACTGTTACTATATCTCAGTATATTCTGGAGTTGGTAATACTATACACTGTTACTATATCGCAGTATATTCTGGAGTTGTTAATACTATGCACTGTTACTATATCTCAGTATATTCTGGAGTTGGTAATACTATACACTGTTACTATATCGCAGTATATTCTGGAGTTGTTAATACTATGCACTGTTACTATATCTCAGTATATTCTGGAGTTGGTAATACTATACACTGTTACTATATCGCAGTATATTCTGGAGTTGTTAATACTATGCACTGTTACTATATCTCAGTATATTCTGGAGTTGGTAATACTATACACTGTTACTATATCGCAGTATATTCTGGAGTTGGTAATACTATGCACTGTTACTATATCGCAGTATATTCTGGAGTTGGTAATACTATGCACTGTTACTATATCGCAGTATATTCTGGAGTTGGTAATACTATACACTGTTACTATATCGCAGTATAATCTAGAGTTGGTAATACTATACACTGTTACTATATTGCAGTATATTCTGAAGTTGGTAATACTATGCACTGTTACTATATCGCAGTATATTCTGGAGTTGTTAATACTATACACTGTTACTATATCGCAGTATATTCTGGAGTTGGTAATACTATACACTGTTACTATATCGCAGTATAATCTAGAGTTGTTAATACTATACACTGTTACTATATTGCAGTATGTTCTGGAGTTGGTAATACTATACACTGTTACTATATCGCAGTATATTCTGGAGTTGGTAATACTATACACTGTTACTATATCGCAGAATGTTCTGGAGTTGGTAATACTATACACTGTTACTATATCGCAGTATAATCTGGAGTTGGTAATACTATTCACTGTTACTATATCGCAGTATAATCTGGAGTTGGTAATACTATACACTGTTATTATATCCCAGTATAATGTGGAGCTGGTAATACTATGAACTGGCGCTTTATTGCAATACTCTTCACTGTGTAACTGGTACCATTTTGCGCTATTACTATTTCACATTATCTTTTGTAGCTCGTAATGCTATCGGTTGTTAATACATTGCAGTATCTGATGGTGTTTGTTACTACAGTATATCACACTATCATGTGTAGCTACTAATATTATGAACTGCTGTACTGCAATATCTTGTGGAGTTTGAGACAACATGAACTGTTACGATTTCACAGTTCTTTCAGGAACTGCTGATACTATAAACTTATTATACTTCAGTATCTTGAAGAGCTGCTGACACTACAAACTATCACCCTATCGCAGTGTCTTCTGGGGCTGGAGATACTATAAACTGTTATACCTTGTACAGATCAGACACCTACGATCTGTTACTATATTGCGGGATCTTGTGGTGGTAGTGATACTATGGTCAGTTATTGCCCCGCAGTATCTTGTGAAAGTGGTGATACTATGAATTGGTGCTACACTGCAGTATCTTCTGGAATTGTTGTTACTCTAAACTGTTACTATACTGCAGTATCTTTTGGAGCTAGTGATACCATAAACTGTTACAACAGTATCGTGTGTCCTTACTGATACTATAAACAGTTACTACATTGTTGTACTACATGGAGCTGGCGATACTATAAAGTGTTACTATATTGCAGTGACCTGTGGAGCTGGCGATACTATAAAGTGTTACTATATTGCAGTATACTGTGGAGCTGGCGATACTATAAAGTACACAATAAGTGGTCGTTCAGGAGGGGCAGTCAGAGCCACCCTGATATACTGCTCAAGAGATGCAAAAAAGAAACTAAAGGGGCAGTAGACTAATATAAAACTTCGCTTTAATTTAAATAGGAGATAAAAAGGCCCCTACTACACAAACAACAAATAAGACGTGCCCTTTTGGTAGGTTGGGCAAAAACGACACAACATACAAAAAATATATATCATAAGGGAGAAGGTCAAGAAGAGGTTAGGTAAATATAGGGGCAAGGGCTGTAATGTGTACCATCCACTGGCCCTAATACCTCCCCCTACTTGTCCTGTAACACCCTGTATGGTATCCAAAGGACGGGGTCCAAAATGCCCCGCAAGGGGTGGCCCAGACAGGAACTCTGATCCTAGTAAATAGACCTGTTAAGGCCCTAATCAAATGATTGATGCAGGAAAAGAGTACACACTTTGGAACACAATGAAAAATGATAAACACAAGAAAATGGGTATACCACCAACCAGACACAGTGTGGGGGCATACTCAGGTGTCCTGACGCGTTTCTTGGGTTAAAGCCCCAGGAATCTTCAGGGGACACGGGGCTAGGTGTTTGCTGTAGTCAGTCTTTGACTAAGCTCATTTGTGGCTGCGGTCACGGTGGCTGTTGGCGCACTGAACAGCAGGACCCAGTGTGGTGGTGTCCGCAAGGTTGATGACCAGCCGGCTTTAACCGAAGAAACGCGTCGGGACACCTGAGTATGCCCCCACACTGTGTCTGGTTGGTGGTATACCCATTTTCTTGTGTTTATCATTTTTCATTGTGTTCCAAAGTGTGTACTCTTTTCCTGCATCAATCATTTGTTCCAAAGTGTGGAGCTGGAGATACTATGAAGTGTTACTATATTGCAGTATTGTGTGGAGCTGGAGATACTATGAAGTGTTACTATACTGCAGTATTGTGTGGAGCTGGAGATACTATGAAGTGTTACTATATTGCAGTATTGTGTGGAGCTGGATATACTATGAAGTGTTACTATATTGCAGTATTGTGTGGAGCTGGAGATACTATGAAGTGTTACTATATTGCAGTATTGTGTGGAGCTGGAGATACTATAAAGTGTTACTATATTGCATTATTGTGTGGAGCTGGAGATACTATGAAGTGTTACTATATTGCAGTATTGTGTGGAGCTGGAGATACTATGAAGTGTTACTATATTGCAGTATTGTGTGGAGCTGGAGATACTATGAAGTGTTACTATATTGCAGTATTGTGTGGAGCTGGAGATACTATGAAGTGTTACTATATTGCAGTATTGTGTGGAGCTGGAGATACTATGAAGTGTTACTATATTGCAGTATTGTGTGGAGCTGGAGATACTATGAAGTGTTACTATATTGCAGTATTGTGTGGAGCTGGAGATACTATGAAGTGTTACTATACTGCAGTATTGTGTGGAGCTGGAGATACTATGAAGTGTTACTATATTGCAGTATTGTGTGGAGCTGGATATACTATGAAGTGTTACTATATTGCAGTATTGTGTGGAGCTGGAGATACTATGAAGTGTTACTATATTGCAGTATTGTGTGGAGCTGGAGATACTATAAAGTGTTACTATATTGCATTATTGTGTGGAGCTGGAGATACTATGAAGTGTTACTATATTGCAGTATTGTGTGGAGCTGGAGATACTATGAAGTGTTACTATACTGCAGTATTGTGTGGAGCTGGAGATACTATGAAGTGTTACTATATTGCAGTATTGTGTGGAGCTGGATATACTATGAAGTGTTACTATATTGCAGTATTGTGTGGAGCTGGATATACTATGAAGTGTTACTATATTGCAGTATTGTGTGGAGCTGGATATACTATGAGGTGTTACTTTATTGCAGTATTGTGTGGAGCTGGAGATCCTATGAAGTGTTACTATATTGCAGTATTGTGTGGAGTCGGATGTTTTATAATGAAGTGTTACTATATTGCAGTATTGTGTGGAGTCGGATGTTTTATAATGAAGTGTTACTATATTGCAGTATTGTGTGGAGCTGGAGATACTATGAAGTGTTACTATACTGCAGTATTGTGTGGAGCTGGAGATACTATGAAGTGTTACTATATTGCAGTATTGTGTGGAGCTGGAGATACTATGAAGTGTTACTATATTGCAGTATTGTGTGGAGCTGGATATACTATGAGGTGTTACTATATTGCAGTATTGTGTGGAGCCGGAGATACTATGAAGTGTTACTATATTGCAGTATTGTGTGGAGCCGGAGATACTATGAAGTGTTACTATATTGCAGTATTGTGTGGAGCTGGAGATACTATGAAGTGTTACTATATTGCAGTATTGTGTGGAGCTGGAGATACTATGAAGTGTTACTATACTGCAGTATTGTGTGGAGCTGGATATACTATGAAGTGTTACTATATTGCAGTATTGTGTGGAGCTGGAGATACTATGAAGTGTTACTATATTGCAGTATTGTGTGGAGCTGGAGATACTATGAAGTGTTACTATACTGCAGTATTGTGTGGAGCCGGAGATACTATGAAGTGTTACTATATTGCAGTATTGTGTGGAGCTGGAGATACTATGAAGTGTTACTATATTGCAGTATTGTGTGGAGCTGGATATACTATGAAGTGTTACTATATTGCAGTATTGTGTGGAGCTGGAGATACTATGAAGTGTTACTATATTGCAGTATTGTGTGGAGCTGGAGATACTATGAAGTGTTACTATATTGCAGTATTGTGTGGAGCTGGAGATACTATGAAGTGTTACTATATTGCAGTATTGTGTGGAGCTGGAGATACTATGAAGTGTTACTATATTGCAGTATTGTGTGGAGCTGGAGATACTATGAAGTGTTACTATATTGCAGTATTGTGTGGAGCTGGAGATACTATGAAGTGTTACTATACTGCAGTATTGTGTGGAGCTGGAGATACTATGAAGTGTTACTATACTGCAGTATTGTGTGGAGCTGGAGATACTATGAAGTGTTACTATATTGCATTATTGTGTGGAGCTGGAGATACTATGAAGTGTTACTATACTGCAGTATTGTGTGGAGCTGGAGATACTATGAAGTGTTACTATATTGCAGTATTGTGTGGAGCTGGAGATACTATGAAGTGTTACTATATTGCAGTATTGTGTGGAGCTGGATATACTATGAAGTGTTACTATATTGCAGTATTGTGTGGAGCTGGAGATACTATGAAGTGTTACTATACTGCAGTATTGTGTGGAGCTGGAGATACTATGAAGTGTTACTATATTGCATTATTGTGTGGAGCTGGAGATACTATGAAGTGTTACTATATTGCAGTATTGTGTGGAGCTGGCGATACTATGAAGTGTTACTATATTGCAGTATTGTGTGGAGCTGGAGATAGTATGAAGTGTTACTATATTGCAGTATTGTGTGGAGCTGGCGATACTATGAAGTGTTACTATATTGCAGTATTGTGTGGAGCTGGAGATACTATGAAGTGTTACTATATTGCAGTATTGTGTGGAGCTGGCGATACTATGAAGTGTTACTATACTGCAGTATTGTGTGGAGCTGGAGATACTATGAAGTGTTACTATATTGCATTATTGTGTGGAGCTGGAGATACTATGAAGTGTTACTATATTGCAGTATTGTGTGGAGCTGGAGATACTATGAAGTGTTACTATACTGCAGTATTGTGTGGAGCTGGAGATACTATGAAGTGTTACTATATTTCAGTATTGTGTGGAGCTGGATATACTATGAAGTGTTACTATATTGCAGTATTGTGTGGAGCTGGAGATACTATGAAGTGTTACTATATTGCAGTATTGTGTGGAGCTGGAGATACTATGAAGTGTTACTATATTGCAGTATTGTGTGGAGCTGGAGATACTATGAAGTGTTACTATACTGCAGTATTGTGTGGAGCTGGATATACTATGAAGTGTTACTATATTGCAGTATTGTGTGGAGCTGGAAATACTATGAAGTGTTACTATATTGCAGTATTGTGTGGAGCTGGAGATACTATGAAGTGTTACTATATTGCAGTATTGTGTGGAGCTGGAGATACTATGAAGTGTTACTATACTGCAGTATTGTGTGGAGCCGGAGATACTATGAAGTGTTACTATATTGCAGTATTGTGTGGAGCTGGAGATACTATGAAGTGTTACTATATTGCAGTATTGTGTGGAGCTGGATATACTATGAAGTGTTACTATATTGCAGTATTGTGTGGAGCTGGAGATACTATGAAGTGTTACTATATTGCAGTATTGTGTGGAGCTGGAGATACTATGAAGTGTTACTATATTGCAGTATTGTGTGGAGCTGGAGATACTATGAAGTGTTACTATACTGCAGTATTGTGTGGAGCTGGAGATACTATGAAGTGTTACTATACTGCAGTATTGTGTGGAGCTGGAGATACTATGAAGTGTTACTATATTGCATTATTGTGTGGAGCTGGAGATACTATGAAGTGTTACTATACTGCAGTATTGTGTGGAGCTGGAGATACTATGAAGTGTTACTATATTGCAGTATTGTGTGGAGCTGGAGATACTATGAAGTGTTACTATATTGCAGTATTGTGTGGAGCTGGATATACTATGAAGTGTTACTATATTGCAGTATTGTGTGGAGCTGGAGATACTATGAAGTGTTACTATACTGCAGTATTGTGTGGAGCTGGAGATACTATGAAGTGTTACTATATTGCATTATTGTGTGGAGCTGGAGATACTATGAAGTGTTACTATATTGCAGTATTGTGTGGAGCTGGCGATACTATGAAGTGTTACTATATTGCAGTATTGTGTGGAGCTGGAGATAGTATGAAGTGTTACTATATTGCAGTATTGTGTGGAGCTGGCGATACTATGAAGTGTTACTATATTGCAGTATTGTGTGGAGCTGGAGATACTATGAAGTGTTACTATATTGCAGTATTGTGTGGAGCTGGCGATACTATGAAGTGTTACTATACTGCAGTATTGTGTGGAGCTGGAGATACTATGAAGTGTTACTATATTGCATTATTGTGTGGAGCTGGAGATACTATGAAGTGTTACTATATTGCAGTATTGTGTGGAGCTGGAGATACTATGAAGTGTTACTATACTGCAGTATTGTGTGGAGCTGGAGATACTATGAAGTGTTACTATATTGCAGTATTGTGTGGAGCTGGATATACTATGAAGTGTTACTATATTGCAGTATTGTGTGGAGCTGGAGATACTATGAAGTGTTACTATATTGCAGTATTGTGTGGAGCTGGAGATACTATAAAGTGTTACTATATTGCATTATTGTGTGGAGCTGGAGATACTATGAAGTGTTACTATATTGCAGTATTGTGTGGAGCTGGAGATACTATGAAGTGTTACTATATTGCAGTATTGTGTGGAGCTGGATATACTATGAAGTGTTACTATATTGCAGTATTGTGTGGAGCTGGATATACTATGAAGTGTTACTATATTGCAGTATTGTGTGGAGCTGGAGATACTATGAAGTGTTACTATATTGCAGTATTGTGTGGAGCTGGAGATACTATGAAGTGTTACTATACTGCAGTATTGTGTGGAGCTGGAGATACTATGAAGTGTTACTATATTGCAGTATTGTGTGGAGCTGGAGATACTATGAAGTGTTACTATATTGCAGTATTGTGTGGAGCTGGATATACTATGAGGTGTTACTATATTGCAGTATTGTGTGGAGCTGGAGATACTATGAAGTGTTACTATATTGCAGTATTGTGTGGAGCCGGAGATACTATGAAGTGTTACTATATTGCAGTATTGTGTGGAGCTGGAGATACTATGAAGTGTTACTATATTGCAGTATTGTGTGGAGCTGGAGATACTATGAAGTGTTACTATACTGCAGTATTGTGTGGAGCTGGATATACTATGAAGTGTTACTATATTGCAGTATTGTGTGGAGCTGGAGATACTATGAAGTGTTACTATATTGCAGTATTGTGTGGAGCTGGAGATACTATGAAGTGTTACTATATTGCAGTATTGTGTGGAGCTGGAGATACTATGAAGTGTTACTATACTGCAGTATTGTGTGGAGCCGGAGATACTATGAAGTGTTACTATATTGCAGTATTGTGTGGAGCTGGAGATACTATGAAGTGTTACTATATTGCAGTATTGTGTGGAGCTGGATATACTATGAAGTGTTACTATATTGCAGTATTGTGTGGAGCTGGAGATACTATGAAGTGTTACTATATTGCAGTATTGTGTGGAGCTGGAGATACTATGAAGTGTTACTATATTGCAGTATTGTGTGGAGCTGGAGATACTATGAAGTGTTACTATACTGCAGTATTGTGTGGAGCTGGAGATACTATGAAGTGTTACTATACTGCAGTATTGTGTGGAGCTGGAGATACTATGAAGTGTTACTATATTGCATTATTGTGTGGAGCTGGAGATACTATGAAGTGTTACTATACTGCAGTATTGTGTGGAGCTGGAGATACTATGAAGTGTTACTATATTGCAGTATTGTGTGGAGCTGGAGATACTATGAAGTGTTACTATATTGCAGTATTGTGTGGAGCTGGATATACTATGAAGTGTTACTATATTGCAGTATTGTGTGGAGCTGGCGATACTATGAAGTGTTACTATACTGCAGTATTGTGTGGAGCTGGAGATACTATGAAGTGTTACTATATTGCATTATTGTGTGGAGCTGGAGATACTATGAAGTGTTACTATATTGCAGTATTGTGTGGAGCTGGCGATACTATGAAGTGTTACTATATTGCAGTATTGTGTGGAGCTGGAGATAGTATGAAGTGTTACTATATTGCAGTATTGTGTGGAGCTGGCGATACTATGAAGTGTTACTATATTGCAGTATTGTGTGGAGCTGGAGATACTATGAAGTGTTACTATATTGCAGTATTGTGTGGAGCTGGCGATACTATGAAGTGTTACTATACTGCAGTATTGTGTGGAGCTGGAGATACTATGAAGTGTTACTATATTGCAGTATTGTGTGGAGCTGGCGATACTATGAAGTGTTACTATACTGCAGTATTGTGTGGAGCTGGCGATACTATGAAGTGTTACTATACTGCAGTATTGTGTGGAGCTGGAGATACTATGAAGTGTTACTATACTGCAGTATTGTGTGGAGCTGGAGATACTATGAAGTGTTACTATATTGCAGTATTGTGTGGAGCCGGATGTTTTATAATGAAGTGTTACTATATTGCAGTATTGTGTGGAGCCGGATGTTTTATAATGAAGTGTTACTATATTGCAGTATTGTGTGGAGCTGGCGATACTATGAGGTGTTACTATATTGCAGTATTGTGTGGAGCTGGAGATACTATGAAGTGTTACTATATTGCAGTATTGTGTGGAGCTGGAGATACTATGAAGTGTTACTATATTGCATTATTGTGTGGAGCTGGATATACTATGAAGTGTTACTATATTGCAGTATTGTGTGGAGCTGGAGATACTATGAAGTGTTACTATATTGCAGTATTGTGTGGAGCTGGAGATACTATGAAGTATTACTATATTGCAGTATTGTGTGGAGCTGGAGATACTATGAAGTGTTACTATATTGCAGTATTGTGTGGAGCCGGCGATACTATGAAGTGTTACTATATTGCAGTATTGTGTGGAGCTGGATATACTATGAGGTGTTACTATATTGCAGTATTGTGTGGAGCTGGAGATACTATGAAGTGTTACTATATTGCAGTATTGTGTGGAGCTGGAGATACTATGAAGTGTTACTATATTGCAGTATTGTGTGGAGCTGGATATACTATGAAGTGTTACTATATTGCAGTATTGTGTGGAGCTGGAGATACTATGAAGTGTTACTATATTGCAGTATTGTGTGGAGCTGGATATACTATGAAGTGTTACTATATTGTAGTATTGTGTGGAGCTGGCGATACTATGAAGTGTTACTATATTGCAGTATTGTGTGGAGCTGGATATACTATGAGGTGTTACTATATTGCAGTATTGTGTGGAGCTGGAGATACTATGAAGTGTTACTATATTGCAGTATTGTGTGGAGCTGGATATACTATGAAGTGTTACTATATTGCAGTATTGTGTGGAGCCGGAGATACTATGAAGTGTTACTATATTGCAGTATTGTGTGGAGCTGGATATACTATGAAGTGTTACTATATTGCAGTATTGTGTGGAGCCGGAGATACTATGAGGTGTTACTATATTGCAGTATTGTGTGGAGCTGGAGATACTATGAAGTGTTACTATATTGCAGTATTGTGTGGAGCTGGATATACTATGAGGTGTTACTATATTGCAGTATTGTGTGGAGCTGGAGATACTATGAAGTGTTACTATATTGCAGTATTGTGTGGAGCTGGAGATACTATGAAGTGTTACTATATTGCAGTATTGTGTGGAGCTGGATATACTATGAGGTGTTACTATATTGCAGTATTGTGTGGAGCTGGAGATACTATGAAGTGTTACTATATTGCAGTATTGTGTGGAGCTGGATATACTATGAGGTGTTACTATATTGCAGTATTGTGTGGAGCTGGAGATACTATGAAGTGTTACTTTATTGCAGTATTGTGTGGAGCTGGAGATACTATGAAGTGTTACTATATTGCAGTATTGTGTGGAGCTGGATATACTATGAAGTGTTACTATATTGCAGTATTGTGTGGAGCTGGAGATACTATGAAGTGTTACTATATTGCAGTATTGTGTGGAGCTGGCGATACTATGAAGTGTTACTATATTGCAGTATTGTGTAGAGCTGGAGATACTATGAAGTGTTACTATATTGTAGTATTGTGTGGAGCTGGCGATACTATGAAGTGTTACTATATTGCAGTATTGTGTGGAGCTGGAGATACTATGAAGTGTTACTATATTGCAGTATTGTGTGGAGCTGGCGATACTATGAAGTGTTACTATACTGCAGTATTGTGTGGAGCTGGAGATACTATGAAGTGTTACTATATTGCATTATTGTGTGGAGCTGGAGATACTATGAAGTGTTACTATATTGCAGTATTGTGTGGAGCTGGAGATACTATGAAGTGTTACTATACTGCAGTATTGTGTGGAGCTGGAGATACTATGAAGTGTTACTATATTGCAGTATTGTGTGGAGCTGGCGATACTATGAAGTGTTACTATACTGCAGTATTGTGTGGAGCTGGCGATACTATGAAGTGTTACTATACTGCAGTATTGTGTGGAGCTGGAGATACTATGAAGTGTTACTATACTGCAGTATTGTGTGGAGCTGGAGATACTATGAAGTGTTACTATATTGCAGTATTGTGTGGAGCTGGAGATACTATGAAGTGTTACTATATTGCAGTATTGTGTGGAGCTGGAGATACTATGAAGTGTTACTATATTGCAGTATTGTGTGGAGCTGGCGATACTATGAAGTGTTACTATATTGCAGTATTGTGTGGAGCTGGAGATACTATGAAGTGTTACCATATTGCAGTATTGTGTGGAGCTGGAGATACTATGAAGTGTTACTATATTGCAGTATTGTGTGGAGCCGGAGATACTATGAAGTGTTACTATATTGCAGTATTGTGTGGAGCCGGAGATACTATAAAGTGTTACTATATTGCATTATTGTGTGGAGCTGGAGATACTATGAAGTGTTACTATATTGCAGTATTGTGTGGAGCCGGCGATACTATGAAGTGTTACTATATTGCAGTATTGTGTGGAGCCGGCGATACTATGAAGTGTTACTATATTGCAGTATTGTGTGGAGCTGGCGATACTATGAAGTGTTACTATATTGCAGTATTGTGTGGAGCTGGATATACTATGAAGTGTTACTATATTGCAGTATTGTGTGGAGCTGGCGATACTATGAAGTGTTACTATATTGCAGTATTGTGTGGAGCCGGCGATACTATGAAGTGTTACTATATTGCAGTATTGTGTGGAGCCGGCGATACTATGAAGTGTTACTATATTGCAGTATTGTGTGGAGCCGGATGTTTTATAATGAAGTCATTCGGTTTGTGTAGTGGTTGCTGTGAATGATTATAATGTATAATTAACCCCTCAGGACCCTGTGATTATTCTACACACTGTCTATATGTGAAGGTCTGAAAGAAGCAATGTGCTGCAGATATGGCGCTATCTACATAGGTAAGGATGACTGCAATGTCCTAGAACGTACAGAGAATGGTGTCATTGCAAAATGACTTGTTGTTTAAATCACGTTTTTATGTTAAAGATATATATTTTTTATTTTTTATTTTTTTTCCCATGTCACTATCTATAATAAAAATGTATAGAGTCCTGCAATTTTCCCACTGACCACTAGGCCTAGTAATAGGTCCTGATTTCCTGCTACTTTCACACTAGCGTCAGCCTTTTCTGGCAGGCTTTTCCAGCGGGGGAACAGCCTGCCGGATCCGTGCTACCGCTAGCCCACCGTGCTGCTGGAAGTCCACTCCGTTCCCATTCACTATAATGGGGGCGGGCCGGAGGTTCCGTCTCAGCACGCCAAACATGCCGAGAGGCGGCTGGAATAAAACGACTGCATGCTGCGTTTTTTGTCTGGCCGCCTCTCGGCATGTTTGCCGGGCTGCGGTTGAACCTCCGGCCCACCCCCATTATAGTGAATGGGAACGGAGTGGATTTCCGGCGGCACGGTGGGCTAGCGGTAGCACGGATCCAGCAGGCTGTTCCGGTGGGGGCTACCGCAAGTGTGAAAGTAGCCTAACTTCAGTATCGGCAGAATTACAATGACAAGTAACACCTCTGTATAGATAACACCGGCTCCTGTCCCCTGTGTCTATGGCCCATGTGGCTGCTCTCAAAAGACAAGAAAACGTCTTAGTGTGAAAACTGCAGGATTTTATACTTATATATATATATATATATATATACACTGTATATATAAAATATAGAGACATGGAAAATGTAAAAAAAAAAAACATTTGCCAAAAATACTAAAATGTTTAGAACATAAAAACGTGATTTAAATAATAGAGCATTTTCTGATGACGCAGATGAGGTGGTGCTGTAGTGCGGGCCCCTGTCCCTATTGCACACCACTACACCCATATTCCTGTACCAGGCGCTCATTAGCGCCTCCTTCCCATGAACATGTGTGTTGTACGCACAGCATTAAAGTCCGTTCACACAACCGCATCCGCAAAACACAGATACCACCTGTGTGTCCCGCACTTTGTGTGAGAAATGCCTATTTTTGTCCGGACAAGAATAGGACGTGTTCTATCTTTTTTGTGGGGCCACAGGACAGGCATTAAATGAATGGGTACGCATCCAAACTGCAAAAAAAAGTGGATCGGATGCGGACCGAAAATATGGTCGTGTGAATGGACCCTTAAATGTATAACAAATGAAATGTGACGGGGGCGGGTAGAGTGGGGCACATTTACCAAGAACGGCTTTTCTTAGTTCGCCCCTCTGTGCTGCCGCTAGATACGTCTAATTTATGACGAGGCGTGCTCCACTTCATAAATTAGGTGCATCTGTGACAGTCCGTGCCCCTGGAGTAAAAACTACGCCAGTGCCTGACTGGCGTATTTTTTAGCGGACATTTGCACCTGTTAGGGTACTTTCACACTTGCGGCAGAGGATTCCGGCAGGCAGTTACGTCGCTGGAACTGCCTGCCGGATCCGTCTAAAAAAATGCATTGAAATACGAGATCCGTCTCTCCGGTGTCATCCGGAAAAACGGATCCGGTATTAGTTATTTTTGCGCAGACCGGAAAGCCAGATCCATTTTGCCGGAATACTTAATGCTGGATCCAGCATTCCGGCAAGTGATCGGTATTTTTGGTCGGAGAGAAAACTGCAGCGTGCTGCGGTATTTTCTTCGTCCAAAAAACGTAAGAGGAACTGAACTGATGCATCCTGAACGGATCGCTCTCCATCCAGAATGCATTAGGATAAACTGATCAGTTCTTTTCCGGTATTGAGCCCCTAGGACGGAACTCTATGCCGGAAAAGAAAAACGCTAGCGTGAAAGTAGCCATGTAATAAAATTTGAGGACGGCGATACAGATGACTATGGAGATGAGAGCAATGGAAGCGCAGCGCTCATCTCCTGCTGTGCCGCCACCGCTGCCTACAGAACTCCTGAAACGGCTAAAACACTCGGCGGGCCGGATCAGTGTCCTCGGCGGGCCGGATCAGTGTCCTCGGCGGGCCGGATCGGTGTCCTCGGCGGGCCGGATCAGTGTCCTCGGCGGGCCGCATGTAGCCTGCAGGTCGTAGTTTGAGGACCCCTGCTTTAGATGGAAGAAAAAGTCCTTAGTGCAGGTCACCCCCTTCTGTAAAGTCACACACCGCCTTCCTGCTTAGTCCCACACCCTAAAAAAAATTGGAGAAACTCTAGTTGCACCACTTTTAGATCGATTCTAGGCGCCGACACATTAGTAAATCTGGGCCAGTGTCTAACAAAATCGATTTTAGCTGCATTGTCAAATCACTGATGGAAACTTAGAAAAACCAGCTGGACTGGGCCTGAGTCTTAGGCCTCATGCACACCACCGTATGGATTTTGCGGACAAGAATAGGCATTGTAATAAAGGTCCTGAAAGAAAAACAAAAAAGAAAACGGATGCAACACAGACATCACATGGATGTTATCTGTATTTTTGCCGGATCTGCGTTTTGTGGATCGCTAAAAAACATATGGCCGTGGGAAGGCACCCTTAGGGCTTTGTTGTTTTGCGGTCTGCAAATTGTGGATCTGCAAAACACGGTTACCAGCCGTGTGCGTTCTGCATTTTGCGGCCCCTAATAGAACAGTCCTATCTTTGTCTGTAATGTGGACAACAATAAGACGTATTTTATTTTTTGTGGAACGGACAACGGAACGCACACTGAGTCATTTCTGTTTTTTTGGAGCCCATTGAAGTGAATGGTTCTGCATATGGGCTGCAAAAAACCCCCCAAAAAACAGGGAATGGACAGGGACAGAAAATACGTTTGTTTGCATGAAGGGTGAATAGCTGGGGGTATGCCCAGCAAAGAACTAAACGGAGGCGGGCATGTATGGGGTAAAGGGGAAGAAGGAGGACTAGTAGTGCACAGGGGGTATGTAGGGCAGGTGCAGGGTGCCCGCCCTCTTATTACAATTCTGATGTTAGGTTGGGATCACTACATTTCATGCACTCGGTTGCAGCGATCTGTGGGTCATGGTCATGCTTCATGCAGTGACACAGCTTGCGTGACAGGTCACCGTCTGGATGGCCCCATAGTTAGTCATGGAGGTTGCATGCCTCCCAAGTGTCCCTCTTTTTGACCCAAGTCCCTCTGTCCCTGTCTCCCTCTTTTTGACCTTGTGCATTAATACATTTACTAAATTGCTCCTTACTAAACTATCTGTATGGAATCTACCTGTATATTAGACAAGAACTTCATTATTTGGTGATTTGAACCTTAAAATATCTATAATCCGATGATTTTTATGCTAATATTAAGGCTACTTTCACACCAGCGTTTTTACTGGATCCGGCAGGGTTCAGCAAAAACACTTCCGTTACTGATAATACAACCATCTGCATCCGTCATGAACAGATCCGGTTGTATTATCTGTAACACGGCCAAGACGGATCCGTCATGAACTCCACTGAAAGTCAATGGGGGACGGATCTGTTTTCTATTGTGTCAGATTGTGTAAGAAAAAACGGATCCGTCTCCATTGACTTGCATTGTGGGTAATGCCGGATCCGTCATGATCCGCATCCCAGGACGGAAAGCAAACTACAACATGTTGTGGTTTGCTCTCCGGTATGAGAACAGAACAGAAGGCATTCTGGAGAATTCCGTTCCGTTCAGTTACATTTTGTTCCCATTGACGATGAATGGGGACAAAACGGAAGCGTTTTTTTTTCCGGTATTGAGCCCCTGTGACGGATCTCAATACCGGAAAATATTAACGCTAGTGTGAAAGTCGCCTTAAATGAATATTGAAGCGCAAGAAGAAAATTGTCTCAGGGGCTCCACGTGCTGTAAAAAAAATAAAGGAACTTATACTCGCCTAACCGATCCCCAGCTACTGCAGTGGTGATGGAGTCAGTAATTATGCTTTGGGCGGAGTTAGAGGCGTGGCCTAGTAAGAAAAATACTGCGTGATGTGTGCTGTACATATTGTCCCTCTTCGCGATTTTCAAAAGTTGTGAGGTATGAGGTTGGTCGGGGGCAATCAGTGACTACCTGGGGCACCTTCTAGGGCAGACAGGCTATAGAGTCAGAGCCCTGCCATCAAATGGTTGTGGTGCCAGCGGCTGTAGAAGCGATCCACCATCCAGCAAATAAAATAAAAAAATTCCACGGCACTCCCAAGGAAAGTCAATTAAAAGTGGTGTTCTTTAATGACCAAAAAGCGACGTTTCAGTCCTCTTATGGCTCGTATTTTGCGTTCCGCATACGGGCCGTTTTCTGCGTTCCGTATACGGAACCATTCATTTCAATGGGTCCACATCCGTTGCTCCATTCCGTGGCCCAGCAAAAATTATGAGTCCTGTCCTATTCTTGTCCGTTTTGCGGACAATAGGCATCTCTATAATCGGCCTCCTGTTCCGTTCCGCAAATTGCAGCTATGCACAATCAGAGATTATGTTATTCCAACTATCCCATTACCATCCAATACAAAAGAAAATATAAATATCGGATGTGCGATTATAGAAGTAGTATTGGTAAATAGGAAATTCTTTCATAGCTCGCCGCATGCGAGGGAAGCTGTAGCCGCTCGGTATAGAGTAGCAGTGATACCAGAGGCAGGTACGCCCTGGCACGGGCAGTAAGGTGTCCCTTTTAGTTGGGCTCCACAACTGTTTAATGCGGCCAACATCAGACGTTTTGCTATATTGAACTGTTTTGTAGGTTTAGTGGGGTTTGTGTCTCGGGTATTTAACCTGTGCCATGAGAAAGTGAACCTGTCCACTAAGTAGCCCCAGAAGCCTAGTTCTTCACCTTTACAGTTAGCATGCACCCTGTCTTACGTAATGTTTTCACACTGTACCTGGTCAGTGACAATGAGCGGAGGATTGTCTATGTCACACCTCCTCTGGTCTAGTGCTGGATGGTACGCTGCTGCTCGTGCCATCATCGTATTGATGCATCGCCATGGTATCAGTGCGGCTTTGCGGTATTTTCACTTGCTGCCCTAGTTTTGTCAAAGGGAGATAAATATTTCAGGCCATGGTTGCTGGGGTGGGGGGGGGGGGGGTGTCGCTGCTTTAAAATGTGCTTTGTCCTTAATATTATTGACAGTGTTAGAAAAATCCCATCTGTTTGTGAAATCTGAAAGCAGAGAAATGATCGCTGTGTTGCCTTACACATTTATGGCCAAAGCCTCCAAGATACGGCGTATTCTATAGTGTATGCTGTGCTGGTGCCCAGTGGTGGACCCACCTGCAGCCATCAGTGGAGCAGATCACTTCCTCCGGCAGCACTTGACATCTTTCCATTTACCTGTGAGTATCTCACATACAGTGATGTTACAGCGCCCCCCTTTTTCAGTATAAGCTTTGCCCCCCTACCTGCCACTGACATGACACCAGCATATTTTGCCATGACAGTTACATGTAGACGGAGCTTACGTTCTGATAGCTAATGACTACAGATGGGCACACACAGTATCCTTCATTGGAAGTTAATGGCACATTGGTGTCAGGCTCTTTCTGGGCCGATGCTGACGCTGGCACTTCCTGAGGGACCAATATTCTCACTGCCAGCTGCGTGATACCAGTCCAAGTAATTGAGGACCTTCAGGAGCACAGTCAGTGACGCCCGGTATATCTATATAGAGGGGGAGGTTCCAGGACTTAGATATTGATGACCTAACCTTTAGGATAGGTCATCAAGATCAGACTGGTGTGGGTCCAGAACCTGCCATCCCACCAGTAAGCCAGCACTGGTACAAGACAAGGTTCCATCAACTGTATTGTGGACAAGGATTCACACTAAAGTGGAAATCTTCCGGAAAAAGCTGGCGTGGTTGAAAGGGGTATCCAATTCAATAAACTGCCCCCCCCCTCCCCATAGCCTGGTCCCCGAACCGCGGCTGCTGCTTCTCCCCTTGTGCCAATTAAAACATCTGGCGTCAGTGGGGAGCAGCCAATGGCAGGCGGGGATGGGGAAGAGCCTCCCTAGTGTCACCCGCGATGCTAGGGAGGCTCGTCCCAAGACCCACCTGCCACTGGCTGCTCCCCACCGACGCCGGATGTTTTCATCGGCACACGGGGAGAAGCAGCAGCGTCGGTGCGGGGACCAGGAGCGGAGTAAGTATATTCACTGTGAGGGGCTCGGCATATGGGGGGGGCAGTTTATAGTATTGGATGACTACTTTAATAAAGGGGCGTTGTGACCGTCACATTTATGAATGTGCTATCAGAGAAAAGGCGCACATATAAGCGATGCTGTAGACAAACCCTATGAAAAGTTGCACAATGAAAGCAAAACTGGCTATATTCAGTGCATCCTCTCCTCGGCAACAAACTAGCGTCAAAATGTCGCAGTTGCTGGAAAGTCAAAAAGTCACAGATCTGCACTACCTCTTTGGTCTCAATTTTCACCACTTTCATCTCCAGCACTAAAAGTTAGTTATGGCGCAAACTGTGCGAAAATTGATAAATCTCCCTCAATGTGTCACATGATGTGAGTATAAATGCACCTGATCTCTAGTCTGCAACCCTACGAAGTAAGCAACATGCAGACCACGGAGCTCTCCAGACAGGTCAGGAAAAACTGTGAACATCTGACGGAGCACCATTAACTCTATTATAACAAGATGGAGAGAATATAGCAAAACCACAAACCTGACAAGAGGCCACCTACCAAAACTTAGTAACCAGGCAAGGAGGTCATTAATAAGAGATTCAACAAGGAAGGAGTTCCAGAGATCCTCAGAAGATGGAAGGAGCTGTCCATAGGACCACACAGGAGAGGTGACAGATCCTCTATACTACACCACACAGGAGAGCAGACACATCCTCTATACTACACCGCACAGGAGAGCCGACAGATCCTCTATACTACACCACACAGGAGAGCTGACAGATTGTCACGGATGGTGTTGCAGAAAACTAGAAGTCACAAATAAAGATCCGACTGACTTGATCCCAAACTAAGGAACATATGGGTGAGCCCTATAAAAGCCCTAGAGCTCTTCCTGACTGCTCAGCCCATGCCAAGATCTTTATGATAGAAAATGGCATGCCCTCGTACCTAGACTGAGTGACACCTGAAAACCCTATAATAGTGAGGGGACACGACCACCGGCTCCCTGTACTCAATACGGAGGGAGTTAGGGTCACCTAGAATCAAGCCAACAGGAAAACACAAATAAAGGAATAGACTTATCTGAGGAACCAGCAGTTGCAGCATCTAGCAGTGAGCACAATCCAGGAAGTAGTATAAACCACAAAGTGAGGCAGTATGGGAGGGGATATAAAGGGAGGCAATCACTGCTAATAGATGACAGCTGGGAGAGGGAGAAGAGATGACAAAACAAAACCAAAACAAAAGAACATCATGCAACAGGTACTGAAGAACGTCTGTCAGAACTTCTCAGAGATCTGGCAGTGACAGTACCCCTCCCTCTACGAGTGGACTCCAGACACTCAGAGCCCACCTTCTCAGGATGGGACCTATGGAAAGCCCTGATAAGACGAGTGGCCTTAATGTCCGCCACTGGAACCCACATCCTCTCCTCAGGACCATAACCCTCCCAATGAACGAGGTACTGGAGAGAACCGCTGATAATACAAGAATCCACAATCCTAGAGACCTGAAATTCAAGATTACCATCAACCACAATCGGAGGAGGAGGCAAAGAGGAGGGTACAGTGGGTTGGACATAAGGTTTTAATAGGGACTTGTGAAAAACATTATGGATCTTCCAAGTCTGAGGAAGATCAAGACGGAAAGCAACGGGATAGATGACGGACAAGATCTTGTAAGGCCCAATAAACTTAGGACCCAACTTCCAGGAGGGAACCTTCAATTTGATATTCTTAGTAGACAACCACACCAGATCACCCACATTCAGGTCCGGACCAGGCACACGTCTCTTATCCGCCACACGCTTATATCTCTCACTCATGCTCTTTAGATTACCCTGAATCTTTTGCCAAATAGATGACAAAGACGAGGAAAATCTCTCCTCATCAGGTAAACCAGAAGACCCCTCTCCAGAGAATGTCCCAAACTGCGGATGAAACCCATATGCACCAAAAAATGGTGACTTATCAGAGGACTCCTGGCGACGGTTATTTAAAGCAAACTCAGCAAGGGACAAAAAATAACACCAATCCTCCTGATTCTCTGTCACAAAACAGCGCAGATATGTCTCCAGATTCTGATTGACACGCTCCGTCTGGCCATTCGACTGTAGGTGAAAAGCAGAAGAAAACGACAAGCGAACCCCCAAGCGAGAACAGAAAGCCTTCCAGAATCTGGAAACAAACTGCGTGCCCCTATCAGAGACTATGTCTGAAGGAATGCCATGCAATTTGACAATGTGATCAACAAATGCTTGCGCCAGCGTTTTAGTATTGGGTAACCCGGGAAAGGGAATGAAATGCGACATTTTGCTAAAACGGTCCACCACCACCAGAATCACAGTCTTCCCCGAGGAACGAGGCAGGTCCGTAATGAAGTCCATGGACAGATGCGTCCAAGGACGGGAAGGAATGGGTAACGGGAGGAGAGGACCCGATGGCCGTGAATGAGGGACCTTGGCACGAGCGCAGGTCTCGCAGGCTGCCACAAAACCCTCAACTGTCTTATGAAGAGCCGGCCACCAGAATCTCCGAGCAATGAGATCCACTGTGGCTCTACCCCCCGGGTGCCCAGCAAGGACAGTATCGTGGTGCTCCTTAAAAGCCTTGTGTCGTAAAGCGAGAGGCACAAACAACCTCCCAGGAGGACAAAGATCAGGAGCCTCTGCCTGGGCTGCCTCTGCCTCCAAAGCAGGGTAAAGAGCAGAGACGACCACCCCTTCAGCCAAAATGGGACCCGGGTCTTCAAAGTTCCCCCCTCCCGGAAAACAACGTGACAGGGCATCAGCCTTCACATTTTTAACCCCGGGGCGGAACGTGACAACAAAATTAAACCTAGAAAAGAATAAAGACCATCTGGCCTGTCTCGGGTTCAGACGCTTGGCTGACTCCAAGTAGGCCAGATTCTTATGGTCGGTAAACACGGTAATAGGGTGTCTGGCTCCCTCTAGCCAATGGCGCCATTCCTCAAAAGCTAATTTGATGGCCAACAACTCCCTATCTCCCACATCGTCATTTCTCTCCGTGGAGGAGAGCTTCTTTGAGAAAAAGGCACACGGTCGCCATTTGGCAGGAGAGGGACCCTGAGACAAGACCGCACCCACACCCACCTCAGAAGCGTCCACCTCAACAATGAAAGGCAGAGAGACATCAGGTTGTACCAAGATGGGAGCGGAAGCAAAACTCTCTTTGATACTAGAAAAGGCCTTAAGCGCATCTACCGACCAGGAGGAAAAATCTACCCCCTTTTTAGTCATATCAGTGAGTGGCTTAACAACAGAGGAATAATTCAAAATTAACTTCCTGTAATAATTGGCAAAACCCAAAAATCGCATCAGCGCCTTCTGATTCTCAGGAAGCTCCCAATCAAGCACAGCGCGGACCTTCTCAGGGTCCATGCGAAAACGAGAAGCAGAGAGAAAGAAAACTGAAATTGAATTTCTGGAACCGCAAACACACATTTTTTTCAGTTTAGCGTATAATTTATTCTCCCGCAGAATGAGCAAGACCTGACGTAGGTGGTCCCTATGAGTTTTGAAATCAGGAGAAAAAATCAAAATGTCATCTAGATACACTACTACAAATTTCCCCATTAAATGATAATGCTGTTCACAAAATGTTGGAAGGCATAACCAAATTCTCGAAATGGCCCTCAGGGGTATTGAAGGCCGTCTTCCATTCGTCCCCTTCCCTGACCATGACTAGGTTGTATGCCCCTCTTAAATCCAACTTAGTAAAAACTTTAGCCCCCAATAATCTGGTTAAACAGGTCCGGGATCAGAGGAAGCGGATATGGGTCACGAATTGTGATACTGTTCAGCTCCCTGATATCCAGACATGGTCTTAAAGAACCATCTTTTTTCTTAACAAAAAAAAACCCAGCGGCAACAGGTAACTTTTTGGGTCGGATGTGTCCCTTTCTCAGGCTCTCAGAGATATAAGTACGCATAGCGACCCTTTCAGGTTGGGAGAGATTGTATAAACGTGATTTTGACAGCTTGGCACCTGGGATGATATTAATAGGGAAATCGTACTCCCTTTGAGGGGGCAGCTCCTGAACACCACTCTCTGAAAACACATCCGAAAAGAGGTACTGAAGAACGTCTGTCAGAACTTCTCAGAGATCTGGCGGTGAGACAGATCCTCTATACTACACCACACAGGAGAGCTGATAGATCCTCTATAATACACCACACAGGAGAGCTGACAGATCCTCTATACTACACCACACAGGAGAGCTGACAGATCCTCTATACTACACCACACAGGAGAGCTGACAGATCCTCTATACTACACCACACAGGAGAGCTGACAGATCCTCTATACTACACCACACAGGAGAGCTGACAGATCCTCTATACTACACCACACAGGAGAGCCGACAGATCCTCTATACTACACCACACAGGAGAGCTGACAGATCCTCTATACTACACCACACAGGAGAGCAGACAGATCCTCTATACTACACCACACAGGAGAGGTGACAGATCCTCTATACTACACCACACAGGAGAGCTGACAGATCCTCTATACTACACCACACAGGAGAGCTGACAGATCCTCTATACTACACCACACAGGAGAGCGGACAGATCCTCTATACTACACCACACAGGAGAGCCGACAGATCCTCTATACTACACCACACAGGAGAGCAGACAGATCCTCTATACTACACCACACAGGAGAGCTGACAGATCCTCTATACTACACCACACATGAGAGCTGACAGATCCTCTATACTACACCACACAGGAGAGCCGACAGATCCTCTATACTACACCACACAGGAGACCTGACAGATCCTCTATACTACACCACACAGCAGAGCTGACGGATCCTCTATACTACACCACACAGGAGAGCCGACAGATCCTCTATACTACACCACACAGGAGAGCCGACAGATCCTCTATACTACACCACACAGGAGAGCTGACAGATCCTCTATACTACTACACCACACAGGAGAGCCGACAGATCCTCTATACTACACCACACAGGAGAGCTGACAGATCCTCTATACTACACCACACAGGAGAGCCGACAGATCCTCTATACTACACCACACAGGAGAGCTGACAGATCCTCTATACTACACCACACAGGAGAGGTGACAGATCCTCTATACTACACCACACAGGAGAGCCGACAGATCCCCTATACTACACCACACAGGAGAGCTGACAGATCCTCTATACTACACCGCACAGGAGAGCTGACAGATCCTCTATACTACACCACACAGGAGAGCCGACAGATCCTGTATACTACACCACACAGCAGAGCCGACAGATCCTCTATACTACACCACACAGCAGAGCTGACAGATCCTCTATACTACACCGCACAGGAGAGCTGACAGATCCTCTATACTACACCACACAGGAGAGCCGACAGATCCTCTATACTACACCACACAGGAGAGCTGACAGATCCTCTATACTACACCACACAGGAGAGCCGACAGATCCTCTATACTACACCACACAGGAGAGCTGACAGATCCTCTGTACTACACCACACAGGAGAGCTGACAGATCCTCTATACTACACCACACAGGAGAGGTGACAGATCCTCTATACTACACCACACAGGAGAGCTGACAGATCCTCTATACTACACCACACAGGAGAGCTGACAGATCCTCTATACTACACCACACAGGAGAGCTGACAGATCCTCTATACTACACCACACAGGAGAGCTGACAGATCCTCTATACTACACCACACAGAAGAGCTGACAGATCCTCTATACTACACCACACAGGAGAGCTGACAGATCCTCTATACTACACCACACAGGAGAGGTGACAGATCCTCTATACTACACCACACAGGAGAGCTGACAGATCCTCTATACTACACCACACAGGAGAGCTGACAGATCCTCTATACTACACCACGCAGGAGAGCTGACAGATCCTCTATACTACACCACACAGGAGAGCTGACAGATCCTCTATACTACACCACACAGGAGAGCTGACAGATCCTCTATACTACACCACGCAGGAGAGCTGACAGATCCTCTATACTACACCACACAGGAGAGCTGACAGATCCTATATACTACACCACACAGCAGAGCTGACGGATCCTCTATACTACACCACACAGGAGAGCTGACAGATCCTCTATACTACACCACACAGGAGAGCTGACAGATCCTCTATACTACACCACACAGGAGAGCTGACAGATCCTCTATACTACACCACACAGGAGAGCTGACAGATCCTCTATACTACACCACACAGGAGAGCTGACAGATCGTCTATACTACACCACACAGGAGAGCTGACAGATCCTCTATACTACACCACACAGGAGAGCTGACAGATCCTCTATACTACACCACACAGGAGAGCTGACGGATCCTCTATACTACACCACACAGGAGAGCTGACGGATCCTCTATACTACACCACACAGGAGAGCTGACAGATCCTCTATACTACACCACACAGGAGAGCCGACAGATCCTCTATACTACACCACACAGCAGAGCTGACAGATCCTCTATACTACACCACACAGCAGAGCTGACAGATCCTCTATACTACACCACACAGGAGAGCTGACAGATCCTCTATACTACACCAGACAGGAGAGCTGACAGATCCTCTATACTACACCACACAGGAGAGCTGACAGATCCTCTATACTACACCACACAGGAGAGCTGACAGATCCTCTATACTACACCACACAGGAGAGCTGACAGATCCTCTGTACTACACCACACAGGAGAGCTGACAGATCCTCTATACTACACCACACAGGAGAGCTGACAGATCCTCTATACTACACCACACAGGAGAGCTGACAGATCCTCTATACTACACCACACAGCAGAGCTGACAGATCCTCTATACTACACCACACAGGAGAGCCGACAGATCCTCTATACTACACCACACAGGAGAGCTGACAGATCCTCTATACTACACCACACAGGAGAGCTGACAGATCCTCTATACTACACCACACAGGAGAGCTGACAGATCCTCTATACTACACCGCACAGGAGAGCTGACAGATCCTCTATACTACACCACACAGGAGAGCTGACAGATCCTCTATACTACACCACACAGGAGAGCTGACAGATCCTCTATACTACACCACCGGAGAGCCGACATATGCTCTATACTAAACCACACAGCAGAGCTGACTGATCCTCTATACTACACCACAGGAGAGCCGGCAGATCCTCTATACTACACCACACAGGAGAGCTGACAGATCTTCTATACTACACCACACAGGAGAGCTGACAAATCCTCTATACTACACCACACAGGAGAGCTGACAGATCTTCTATACTACACCACACAGGAGAGCTGACAGATCCTCTATACTACACCGCACAGGAGAGCTGACAGATCCTCTATACTACACCACACAGGAGAGCTGACAGATCCTCTATACTACACCACACAGGAGAGCTGACAGATCATTTTAAAGGACTTCTATCAAAATACAGCACAGTATAGATATTGTGAATGTATTGGCATCCATTAAACACATTTATCTGATAGGGTCTACGTAGGTGTTCAGCTAACCTGTTGACTCAAACTGATCTGTCTCTACCTGGCAAATGCTTATTTTAGAGTACAGCTGCACAGCCATTTTGTGTGCAACATGTGTTGCGCGGTCATGTATGGCAGGGCTGCCATAGGAATGAATGGATTTGCAGCGCAAGTCGCACATTTGCTGTGACTGCGACACGTGAATCCAACAGTGCTGGACTTTTTGTGATTCACGTGTTGTGGTCGCAGCAAATGCTCTGGAAGCCCTGCTACACTTGGGCGTATGAAACGCCCAAAATCTCTGTGCAGCCATACCCATACTACAGTTTATTAGTGCAGACTGTTACCTAGCCCAGGGCCTTTGAGCTGGTCTTAATTATCGCATGCCCGGCATCATGAAGGCATTGCCTCAACAATCAGTTCAGTATTGTTAGTGGATCTACATCACGAGTCCAACCTTCAGAGGGCTGTTCCAGCAGGACTTGGCTCTGTTGCAGTAATATCTCAGCATCTTTGCATCCCTTTTTATTTTATTGCTGCAGCATTATCATCGTCATCATCATCACCATCATCATCCTTGAGCTGCTGCAGTGTTGAAAGCTTTATGCCTTTCCTCTTACATTATAAGCACATTGTACTCCTAGTGATATGATCGCACGGTGTTAATGCAGCACAAATCCAATATTACCGCAGTCACTGGTTTATATTATCAGCCCAGCAAAATGGCTGTATCAAGAGCGTGACATTAGTAGCGGAGAAGAGGGGGCTGCCACGGCATCTGTGTGTGAGCATAGTGACAGTGCCATGCAGGATCACAGTGAGCGGCGAGCGCTCTCCCTCCTCCCTCCAGTACTCAGTGTAATCCGTGGCGAGTTGTTCATCTCTTCAGGGGGCCGCTGTTAGCACCATGCCAGGTCTCAGCTGGGCCCTCACTTGTTAAATATTTAATAAATGAGGACGACAAGCTCTGATGCGGCAGGTCGTTTGATAATAACACTAATGAGAGAAACGTAGCATAGTGCCCCAGTGTCACCGGATCACACGCTGATCACTGATCGTTAGCGCGCTCTCTGCGTGTGTCAGTGCGGAGGTCTCTGTGTCTCAGCTCTGAGGAACATACGGCAATGAGTCACCTAGAACTGCCTCAGAGACTACTCGTTTGTCCATGAGAACAGCCATTTCTAGCACATGCATGCCTGCAGCCAATGCCTGGGATCTGTGGACAAGGACCCCCCCTGTTCAAGTTGTCCTCTGTACTGCTCTCCATTGGTGGTAGGCACCTACACTGGCATATAGGGTTCACTGTAGGTTGTGTGGAGCTCCTGGCTTCTGCACGGGCAACACAATAAGGGTACATTCACATGGTGCATATATCATCTCATCGTACCAGCTTAGTAGATGAGATTTCAAAAAATGTCCTCTACACCAGTGGTCCTCCACCTTTTTTGTACCAGAGACCGGTTTCGTGCAGGACATGGCCCTCAGCCTATGAGTCTAAACGTCTGGGCACAGGAGCCAATAGTTCCTGTCCCCGTCGTTCAGCTCCGGAGCTCTCCGTGGACTCTGAGTCAGATGGACCACGGCCCAGTACTGGTCCACAGCCTGGTGGTTTGGGACCTCTGCTCTACATGGTGCAGAATCTTTTCTGCTCGGAAATTGACCTGCAGTGTGGATTCTGAAATCTGCAGCATGGCAATTGTTTGTGCAGATTTTTTTTGTGCAAATTTCACCTTTTGCAATGCAAAGGGTGAGATCTGGGATCAATCTGGGTCAAAATGCAGTGCAAAACCCACAAGTAGCACATGCTGATACTGTTGCGGATTTGCTGCGGAAACACAGCGAAAACCTCATACACTACTGCATGCATGTACCCTGAGGAAACGGCAAAGCAGAAATGGACAGATGACCCTACACCTTTAATCCCCAATATTCCTACCAGGAGGAAATCTTTAAAGAGGTTGTCTCATCTAACACATTGGTGGTGATCTCTATGATATGCCACCAATGTCAGATATGTGTGGGTCCTACCTCTGGGACCAGAACGGGACTCCTGAGGTGAGTGGAGAGCAGCCGTACATGCGCAGCCGCCCTCCGTTCATTTTATAGGGACTGCAAAAAATAGCAGAGAACACTCAATTAAACTTTGGGGCCCGTTCTCGAGATAGAGGTGGGACCTGCACATATCTCGAGAACGGGCCCCAAAATCTGTCTTTGATTTCAGATGCTCACTGTCTCCACCAATGTTATCTTCACCAGTGGAGGAAGATAAAACTAGAGGTGGAATTTAACGACCAGCCAGAGAAGCAGCCATCCTGGTGGAGAAAGGCTTGCGCAGCCAGGTTAATATATCTTTCTGACACATCTATGGTCAATAAAAGTTGAGCTTATGTTTATGGCCTAAACAATTGGTTCAGATTGATGGAAATTTACTCCACAGTTTGTTCTCACCTTTTAGAGATTGAATACTATAATAATATAAATGGTTTCCACAGGTGGATCATTTCAATGACAGCCGCCCATCTAATAGTGAAAATTAACACACGGGGGCTCATTTTCCAACAATTCTGATAGGAAACTGCCTAACAGATGGCTTCTAGGGAGATGTTTGACTCAGTAGAACCATAGTGGTAACACCTGTGTGAGACCAGCCTTAGAGACATCATTTTGGTATATCAATCTCGTGAATAGATGCAAGTAGAGTGTAGGGTGTTGTAACGATCAGTAGGTGTGAAGCCTCTGTATCAACAAACAGGTTAGACTTTGGGCTAAACCTAAGGGCGTTATCCTGGCAGACCCATTAACTCCTTTATAGGGATCTGGACTTTGCTGCAGGTGAACCACTGTCGCTTGGTATAGTCCAATTGTGGTTGACAGCTGATCAACGTGGGTCAGAGACACCAGTGGACGGCATTGAGGGACCAGGCAAACTTGTAGTCAGTAACAAGCTGAGTTCAGGGCAGACAGCACAGGGTAGGAAAAATAATCAGGCACAGGTCAGGCCACAGTCAGAAATTGGGCGGGGGTCAGTACAAGGGCAGACAAATGGCAAAAAGGAAAATAAGGAAAATCTGGCTCCAAGATAGCGAAGAAACAAAGCTTTATTTGCGTTTTTTTTTTTAAATCTTCAAATCACAGGAACAGTTCACTAAATAAAAAATAAAAAAACGCAAATAAAGCTACGTTTCTTCGCTATCTTGGAGCCGGATTTTCCTTATTTTCCTTTTTGCCATTTATCATGGCGTCCAGGTGCTCAGCTTAGTGGAAGGTGAGAGCTGCCTTATATTTCTCTAAGGGCAGACAAATGGAACAGACCACCTATAGCAGGAGCTAGCAGAACAGTGAACCTATTGCTCAGGTACCCTTTCTAAAAGGAATGATGCCTTAAGTATCCCAGGGTCACCAGCCATTGGTTGGAAAAGATTAGAATGTAGGTCTGTTGGCCTGTAAACGGCCCCGGAAGCATACTCACGCCATATGCAAGCACACGGGGAGGCCTAGGATACCAGTATAGACCACAAGAGGGGGTGCAGGACTCGGGCAGCCGGACCTGCTGCTGGAGGGAGGGAGGAGGAAGGCCACCTACAGCAGCAGGATAAGTGGATAGGGACACATGCCGCTTGGAGGAGTAGGATGGTGGAGGGCACGGGATGCCAACATAACAAGTGTAAGTTCCGTTGTAAGTCAATCTGTATAACATTAGTCAAAACTGATACAACACTGCACTACCATAGAGTAAATGCCACGTAGAATGCTTCATGGTCTAATTTAAGTCCCCCAATGACTTGCCTATAACTGGCACACATGTGCCACACAAGAGGACAGTACTTTGAATGGCATTTTAATGATTATGCCTCAGTGCCCTTGAAATCACCCTAAAAACTGCATCTGAAGCTGGCTTGCATCTTCTCTGCTTGGTCATCATGGGTTTATACAAATGATACCTCTAAATTGAATGTATTCACACACCGTCTGTACGTTCCCCTATCCCTGGCGCTGTGCCAGGCGAACAGATAGAAGAGGGGGTGGAATTTGGAATTCAGGTACTTACAGATTCCTTCTCCGTCTATCAGATTAATTCATATTTTGTATTTTAATCAACCGTCTGCTGGGCGACTGAGCTCACCAGACAACAAGATGTCCTCGCTGTAGGCAGGCGCAGTCACATGGTGGGCTTGGCACCAGAGTGTGATTGTGTTGTGACATGTTGTGACAGTGCACATATTCTCTGCGAGCATTGTTTGATGGTACCCTGTCACAATGTAAGTGCGAGGAGAAGCTGCTGAAAGAGGCAGAAAGACTCCAGCACGGGCTTGTGGGGAACAAATGAGTGGAGGCTGCTCCTCTCCCATTACGTATGTAGCAGAGCTGAAAGTGTCATTAAACAGTTTGTACGGTCTCATAACTCACTGAGTAAAGGTAATACAGAAGGTTTGACAACACAGGGATATCTACATCCCAAGCCCATCCTATTGAAATGAAAGACGATTTAGGTCTGTTCACACTGCAGCCACCGGAATGATAAATTAAAATGATGCTACTAATTAGGACACAATTTCATGTCTCCTTCATTACAGGCTTAAAACTTAAAAAAGAGGTATATAGTGATATGGACCATGCTGGTATAACCTGGGCATCTCCTGTATATAATTATATATGTACAGCTGGTATAAGTTATACATCTTCTTGCATACAGTGATATTGACCATGCTGGTATAACCTGGGTATCTCCTGTATATAATTATATATGTACAGCTGGTATAAGTTATACATCTTCTTGTATACAGTGATATGGACCATGCTGGTATAACCTGGGCATCTCCTGTATATAATTATATATGTACAGCTGGTATAAGTTATACATCTTCTTGTATATAGTGATATGGACCATGCTGGTATAACCTGGGCATCACCTGTATGTAATTATATATGTACAGCTGGTATAAGTTATACATCTTCCTGTATATAGTAATATGGACCATGCTGGTATAACCTGGGTATCTCCTGTATATAATTATATATGTACCGCAGGTATAAGTTATACATCTTCTTGTATAAAGTGATATGGACCATGCTGGTATAACCTGGGTATCTTCTGTATATAATTATATATGTACAGCTGGTATAAGTTATACATCTTCTTGTATATAGTGATATGGACCATGCTGGTATAACCTGGGCATCTCCTGTATATAATTATATATGTACAGCTGGTATAAGTTATACATCTTCTTGTATATAGCGATATGGAGCATGCTGGTATAACCTGGGCATCTCCTGTATATAATTATATATGTACAGCTGGTATAAGTTATACATCTTCTTGTATATAGTGATATGGACCGTGCTGGTATAACCTGGGCATCTCCTGTATATAATTATATATGTACAGCTGGTATAAGTTATACATCTTCTTGTATATAGTGATATGGACCATGCTGGTATAACCTGGGCATCTCCTGTATATAATTATATATGTACAGCTGGTATAAGTTATACATCTTCTTGTATATAGTGATATGGAGCATGCTGGTATAACATGGGTATCTCCTGTATATAATTATATATGTACAGCTGGTATAAGTTATACATCTTCTTGTATATAGTGATATGGACCATGCTGGTATAACCTGGGCATCTCCTGTATATAATTATATATGTACAGCTGGTATAAGTTATACATCTTCTTGTATATAGTGATATGGAGCATGCTGGTATAACCTGGGCATCTCCTGTATATAATTATATATGTACAGCAGGTATAAGTTATACATCTTCTTGTATATAGTGATATGGACCATGCTGGTATAACCTGGGCATCTCCTGTATATAATTATATATGTACAGCTGGTATAAGTTATACATCTTCTTGTATATAGTGATATGGACCATGCTGGTATAACCTGGGCATCTCCTGTATATAATTATATATGTACAGCAGGTATAAGTTATACATCTTCTTGTATATAGTGATATGGACCATGCTGGTATAACCTGGGTATCTCCTGTATATAATTATATATGTACAGCTGGTATAAGTTATACATCTTCTTGTATATAGTGATATGGAGCATGCTGGTATAACCTGGGCATCTCCTGTATATAATTATATACGTACAGCTGGTATAAGTTATACATCTTCTTGTATATAGTGATATGGACCATGCTGGTATAACCTGGGTATCTCCTGTATATAATTATATATGTACAGCTGGTATAAGTTATACATCTTCTTCTATATAGTGATATGGACCATGCTGGTATAACCTGGGCATCTCCTGTATATAATTATATATGTACAGCTGGTATAAGTTATACATCTTCTTCTATATAGTGATATGGACCATGCTGGTATAACCTGGGCATCTCCTGTATATAATTATATATGTACAGCTGGTATAAGTTATACATCTTTTTGTATACAGTGATATGGACCATGCTGGTATAACCTGGGCATCTCCTGTATATAATTATATATGTACAGCTGGTATAAGTTATACATCTTCTTCTATACAGTGATATGGACCATGCTGGTATAACCTGGGCATCTCCTGTATATAATTATATATGTACAGCTGGTATAAGTTATACATCTTCTTGTATAAAGTGATATGGACCATGCTGGTATAACCTGGGTATCTCCTGTATATAATTATATATGTACAGCTGGTATAAGTTATACATCTTCCTGTATATAGTGATATGGACCATGCTGGTATAACCTGGGCATCTCCTGTATATAATTATATATGTACAGCTGGTATAAGTTATACATCTTCTTGTATATAGTGATATGGACCATGCTGGTATAACCTGGGCATCTCCTGTATATAATTATATATGTACAGCCGGTATAAGTTATACATCTTCTTGTATATAGTGATATGGACCATGCTGGTATAACCTGGGCATCTCCTGTATATAATTATATATGTACCGCAGGTATAAGTTATACATCTTCTGTATATTGTGATATGGACCATGCTGGTATAACCTGGGCATCTCCTGTATATAATTATATATGTACAGCTGGTATAAGTTATACATCTTCTTGTATATAGTGATATGGAGCATGCTGATATAACCTGGGCATCTCCTGTATATAATTATATATGTACAGCTGGTATAAGTTATACATCTTCTTGTATATAGTGATATGGAGCATGCTGGTATAACCTGGGCATCTCCTATATATAATTATATATGTACAGCTGGTATAAGTTATACATCTTCTTGTATACAGTGATATGGACCATGCTGGTATAACCTGGGTATCTCCTGTATATAATTATATATGTACAGCTGGTATAAGTTATACATCTTCTTGTATATAGTGATATGGACCATGCTGGTATAACCTGGGCATCTCCTATATATAATTATATATGTACAGCAGGTATAAGTTATACATCTTCTTGTATATAGTGATATGGAGCATGCTGGTATAACCTGGGCATCTCCTGTATATAATTATATATGTACAGCTGGTATAAGTTATACATCTTCTTGTATATAGTGATATGAAGCATGCTGGTATAACCTGGGTATCTCCTGTATATAATTATATATGTACAGCTGGTATAAGTTATACATCTTCTTGTATATAGTGATATGGACCATGCTGGTATAACATGGGCATCTCCTGTATATAATTATATATGTACAGCTGGTATAAGTTATACATCTTCCTGTATATAGTGATATGGACCATGCTGGTATAACATGGGTATCTCCTGTATATAATTATATATGTACAGCTGGTATAAGTTATACATCTTCTTGTATATAGTGATATGAAGCATGCTGGTATAACCTGGGTATCTCCTGTATATAATTATATATGTACAGCTGGTATAAGTTGTACATCTTCTTGTATATAGTAATATGGACCATGCTGGTATAACCTGGGCATCTCCTGTATATAATTATATATGTACAGCTGGTATAAGTTATACATCTTCTTGTATATAGTAATATGGACCATGCTGGTATAACCTGGGCATCTCCTGTATATAATTATATATGTACAGCTGGTATAAGTTATACATCTTCTTGTATATAGTGATATGGAGCATGCTGGTATAACCTGGGTATCTCCTGTATATAATTATATATGTACAGCTGGTATAAGTTATACATCTTCCTGTATATAGTGATATGGAGCATGCTGGTATAACCTGGGCATCTCCTGTATATAATTATATATGTACAGCTGGTATAAGTTATACATCTTCTTGTATATAGTAATATGGACCATGCTGGTATAAGTTATACATCTTCTTGTATATAATTATATATGTACAGCTGGTATAAGTTATACATCTTCCTGTATATAGTAATATGGACCATGCTGGTATAACCTGGGCATCTCCTGTATATAATTATATATGTACAGCTGGTATAAGTTATACATCTTCTTGTATATAGTGATATGGGCCATGCTGGTATAACCTGGGTATCTCCTGTATATAATTATATATGTACAGCTAGTATAAGTTATACATCTTCTTGTATATAGTGATATGGAGCATGCTGGTATAACCTGGGCATCTCCTGTATATAATTATATATGTACAGCTGGTATAAGTTATACATATTCCTGTATAAAGTGATATGGAGCATGCTGGTATAACCTGGGTATCTCCTGTATATAATTATATATGTATAGCTGGTATAAGTTATACATCTTCTTGTATATAGTGATATGGACCATGCTGGTATAACCTGGGCATCTCCTGTATATAATTATATATGTACAGCTGGTATAAGTTATACATCTTCTTCTATATAGTGATATGGACCATGCTGGTATAACCTGGGTATCTCCTGTATATAATTATATCTGTACAGCTGCTATAAGTTATACATCTTCCTCTATATAGTGATATGGACCATGCTGGTATAACCTGGGCATCTCCTGTATATAATTATATATGTACAGCTGGTATAAGTTATACATCTTCTTCTATATAGTGATATGGACCATGCTGGTATAACCTGGGCATCTCCTGTATATAATTATATATGTACAGCTGGTATAAGTCATACATCTTTTTGTATACAGTGATATGGACCATGCTGGTATAACCTGGGCATCTCCTGTATATAATTATATATGTACAGCTGGTATAAGTTATACATCTTCTTCTATATAGTGATATGGACCATGCTGGTATAACCTGGGTATCTCCTGTATATAATTATATATGTACAGCTGGTATAAGTTATACATCTTCTTGTATAAAGTGATATGGACCATGCTGGTATAACCTGGGTATCTCCTGTATATAATTATATATGTACAGCTGGTATAAGTTATACATCTTCCTGTATATAGTGATATGGACCATGCTGGTATAACCTGGGCATCTCCTGTATATAATTATATATGTACAGCCGGTATAAGTTATACATCTTCTTGTATATAGTGATATGGACCATGCTGGTATAACCTGGGCATCTCCTGTATATAATTATATATGTACAGCAGGTATAAGTTATACATCTTCTGTATATTGTGATATGGACCATGCTGGTATAACCTGGGCATCTCCTGTATATAATTATATATGTACAGCTGGTATAAGTTATACATCTTCTTGTATATAGTGATATGGAGCATGCTGATATAACCTGGGCATCTCCTGTATATAATTATATATGTACAGCTGGTATAAGTTATACATCTTCTTGTATATAGTGATATGGAGCATGCTGGTATAACCTGGGCATCTCCTATATATAATTATATATGTACAGCTGGTATAAGTTATACATCTTCTTGTATACAGTGATATGGACCATGCTGGTATAACCTGGGCATCTCCTATATATAATTACATATGTACAGCAGGTATAAGTTATACATCTTCTTGTATATAGTGATATGGAGCATGCTGGTATAACCTGGGCATCTCCTGTATATAATTATATATGTACAGCTGATATAACCTGGGCATCTCCTGTATATAATTATATATGTACAGCTGGTATAAGTTATACATCTTCTTGTATACAGTGATATGGACCATGCTGGTATAACCTGGGCATCTCCTGTATATAATTATATATGTACAGCTGGTATAAGTTATACGTCTTCTTGTATATAGTGATATGGACCATGCTGGTATAACCTGGGCATCTCCTGTATATAATTATATATGTACAGCTGGTATAAGTTATACATCTTCTTGTATATAGTGATATGGAGCATGCTGGTATAACCTGGGCATCTCCTGTATATAATTATATATGTACAGCTGGTATAAGTTATACATCTTCTTGTATATAGCGATATGGAGCATGCTGGTATAACCTGGGCATCTCCTGTATATAATTATATATGTACAGCTGGTATAAGTTATACATCTTCTTGTATATAGAGTGATATGGAGCATGCTGGTATAACCTGGGTATCTCCTGTATATAATTATACATGTACAGCTGGTATAACCTGGGCATCTCCTGTATATAATTATATATGTACAGCTGGTATAAGTTATACATCTTCTTGTATACAGTGATATGGAGCATGCTGGTATAACCTGGGCATCTCCTGTATATAATTATATATGTACAGCTGGTATAAGTTATACATCTTCTTGTATATAGCGATATGGAGCATGCTGGTATAACCTGGGCATCTCCTGTATATAATTATATATGTACAGCTGGTATAAGTTATACATCTTCTTGTATATAGAGTGATATGGAGCATGCTGGTATAACCTGGGTATCTCCTGTATATAATTATACATGTACAGCTGGTATAACCTGGGCATCTCCTGTATATAATTATATATGTACAGCTGGTATAAGTTATACATCTTCTTGTATACAGTGATATGGAGCATGCTGGTATAACCTGGGCATCTCCTGTATATAATTATATATGTACAGCTGGTATAAGTTATACGTCTTCCTGTATATAGTGATATGGACCATGCTGGTATAACCTGGGCATCTCCTGTATATAATTATATATGTACAGCCGGTATAAGTTATACATCTTCTTGTATACAGTGATATGGAGCATGCTGGTATAACCTGGGCATCTCCTGTATATAATTATATATGTACAGCTGGTATAAGTTATACGTCTTCTTGTATATAGTGATATGGACCATGCTGGTATAACCTGGGTATCTCCTGTATATAATTATATATATTATATTCATACTTTGAACTATATTCTTCAAGTCATTTGTTAATAATGGATGTAAGCTCTTGGGTATAGAGAACATGTTGTATAACCAGAGTATTTTTTCCTTAACCTGAAGCTTTACTCCTTTTGAATACATGATTTTAGCTACTATTATAGCGAACTGCATTGTTTTGGCAATGGAGCAGCATCTGCCAGAGGGAGACAAGACTCCGATGTCCGAGCGCCTGGTAAGACGTGCACCTTTTTTTTTACCTGGTATTGGAGGGAGGGGGTGATACCGAGAGAGTGGATGAAAAATTCATTTGCCAAAGTCGTTATTACCAGATTTAAAGGAAAGTATAATTGCAGATGATTTAAAGGGAAAGTACAGCCGGCAGCACTTTTTATAAGGTGATTTCCAGGAGCTTTTCAGAGAGACAAGGCTGGAATTACGGCCCTTTTACAAGATCCAAGAAGAAGCCATTCCACAAACATTGCCCTGTGCTGCCGATTACTTGATGAACAAGCAAACGGTTGGGTGATCTTCATCTTTTATGCGGCACATAAAATCCTCATTCGTTGGCAACACATTGCGCCGCAATTAACAGGGATGTGCTGCCCACAAGCAATTAATCTGCACGGGGACGACGACTGTAGTAGCGTTCATTCATCCCCATACGGAGGCGATGAGAGCTGCATGTAAATGATCGCTTCATTCCCAATCACTGCCTGTAATAGGGCCTTTACCTATAAGCACAGACGGTCTAGTCCTATAGGCGAAACATGGGGAAAGGCACATGTGTGTATTCATATGTCCATCGCTGCTATGTGCGGATGGAGCAGGTGTGATATTGGCTTCCAATGGCTTTTCTTATATTGTGTCAATCTGAAATTTGCTGCAATTGTGTATTTTTATGCATGATGTGTCAAGTGGAAGATTGCTGCAGCTGTATATATGTTAGTGAGGCGCTCGCCGTGCCTCCTGCACACGACCGTATGGCTTTTTCAGTGTTTTGCGGTCCGTTTTTCACGGATCCGTTGTTCCATTTTTCTTTCCGTTGTGTTTCCGTTTCTGTTCCGTTTTTCCGTTCCGTTTTTCCGTATGGCATATACAGTATACAGTAATTACATAGATAAAATTGGGCTGGGCTTAACATTTTCAATAGATGGTTCCGCAAAAAACGGAACGGAAACAGAAGACATACGGATGCATTTCCGTATGTGTTCCGTTTTTTTTGCGGACCCATTGACTTGAATGGAGCCACGGGACGTGATTTGCGGGCAATAATAGGACATGTTCTATCTTTAGGCTCCATTCACACGTCCGTGGTGTGTTGCGGACCCGCAAATTGCGGATCCGCAACACACCCGCCCGGCACCCCTATAGAAATGCCTATTCTTGTCCGCTAGCCGCGGACAAGAATAGGACATGTTCTATCTTTTGTGGAGCTGCGGAGCTGAAGATCGGGGCCGCGCTGTGTGCTGTCCACATCCATTCCGTCCCCATAGAAAATGAATAGGTCCGCACCCGTTCCGCAAAATTGCGAGAACGAATGCGGACCCATTTGCGGACGTGTGAATGGAGCCTTAAACGGAACGTAAAAACGGAAATACGGAAACGGAATGCATACAGAGTACATTCTGTTTTTTTTGCGGAACCATTGAAATGAATGGTTCCGTATACGGCCCGTATACGGAACGCAAAAAACGGCCTGTAAACAGGGAAAAAAACCGGCCGTGTGCAGGAGGCCTTAGGCTGGTCATACACAATGCATTCATGTTGGATGAACCCACTCATTTTGGCAGGACCAGACAACCGTCTAATGCAGACATGCTCAACCTGCGGCCCTCCAGCTGTTGCAAAACTACAACTCCCAGCATGCCCGAACAGCATACAGCTATCAGCCTACAGCAGGGCATCGTGGGAGGTGTAGTTTTACATCAGCTGGAGAGCCGCAGGTTGAGCATGCTTGGTCTAATGTATATGGGGCCTCCTGAGAAAAGGACGGGACTGTTGGATTTCAACATGCCTAGTCCTTTTGTACTTAACCACCTCCGGACCGCCTAACGCAGGATCGCGTTCCGGAGGTGGCAGCCCTGCGCAGAGTCACGCATATACGCGTCATCTCGCGATGGCCGAGATTTCCTGTGAACGCGCGCACACAGGCGCGCGCGCTCACAGGAACGGAAGGTAAGAGAGTGGATCTCCAGCCTGCCAGCGGCGATCGTTCGCTGGCAGGCTGGAGATGTGTTTTTTTTAACCCCTAACAGGTATATTAGACGCTGTTTTGATAACAGCGTCTAATATACCTGCTACCTGGTCCTCTGGTGGTCCCCTTTGTTTGGATCGACCACCAGAGGACACAGGTAGCTCAGTAAAGTAGCACCAAGCACCACTACACTACACTACACCCCCCCCCCCCGTCACTTATTAACCCCTTATTAGCCCCTGATCACCCCTGATCACCCCATATAGACTCCCTGATCACCCCCCTGTCATTGATTACCCCCCTGTCATTGATTACCCCCCTGTAAAGCTCCATTCAGACGTCCGCATGATTTTTACGGATGCACTGATAGATGGATCCGATCCGCAAAACGCATCCGGACGTCTGAATGAAGCCTTACAGGGGCGTGATCAATGACTGTGGTGATCACCCCATATAGACTCCCTGATCACCCCCCTGTCATTGATTACCCCCCTGTAAAGCTCCATTCAGATGTCCGCATGATTTTTACGGATGCACTGATAGATGGATCGGATCCGCAAAACGCATCCGGACGTCTGAATGAAGCCTTACAGGGGCATGATCAATGACTGTGGTGATCACCCCATATAGACTCCCTGATCACCCCCCTGTCATTGATCACCCCCCCTGTCATTGATCACCCCCCTGTCATTGATCACCCCCCTGTCATTGATCACCCCCCTGTCATTGATCACCCCCCTGTCATTGATCAACCCCCCTGTCATTGATCACCCCCCCTGTCATTGATCACCCCTCTGTAAGGCTCCATTCAGACATTTTTTTGGCCCAAGTTAGCGGAATTTTTTTTTTTTTTTCTTACAAAGTCTCATATTCCACTAACTTGTGTCAAAAAATAAAATCTCACATGAACTCACCATACCCCTCACGGAATCCAAATGCGTAAAATTTTTTAGACATTTATATTCCAGACTTCTTCTCACGCTTTAGGGCCCCTAGAATGCCAGGGCAGTATAAATACCCCACATGTGACCCCATTTTGGAAAGAAGACAGAGAAATATCTTGGCAAAAGACAACTTTTCCCATTTTTTTATACAAAGTTGGCATTTGACCAAGATATTTATCTCACCCAGCATGGGTATATGTAAAATGACACCCCAAAACACATTCCCCACCTTCTCCTGAATACAGAGATACCAGATGTGTGACACTTTTTTGCAGCCTAGGTGGGCAAAGGGGCCCACATTCCAAAGAGCACCTTTCGGATTTCACAGGTCATTTTTTACAGAATTTGATTTCAAACTCCTTACCACACATTTGGGCCCCTAGAATGCCAGGGCAGTATAACTACCCCACAAGTGACCCCATTTTGGAAAGAAGAGACCCCAAGGTATTCGCTGATGGGCATAGTGAGTTCATGGAAGTTTTTATTTTTTGTCACAAGTTTGTGGAATATGAGACTTTGTATGAAAAAAAAAAAAAAAAAAAAAAATCATCATTTTCCGCTAACTTGTGACAAAAAATAAAAAGTTCTATGAACTCACTATGCCCATCAGCGAATACCTTAGGGTGTGTACTTTCCGAAATGGGGTCATTTGTGGGGTGTTTCTACTGTCTGGGCATTGTAGAACCTCAGGAAACATGACAGGTGCTCAGAAAGTCAGAGCTGCTTCAAAAAGCGGAAATTCACATTTCTGTACCATAGTTTGTAAACGCTATAACTTTTACCCAAACCATTTTTTTTTTACCCAAACATTTTTTTTTTATCAAAGACATGTAGAACAATAAATTTAGAGCAAAATTTCTATATGGATCTCGTTTTTTTTGCAAAATTTTACAACTGAAAGTGAAAAATGTCATTTTTTTGCAAAAAAATTGTTAAATTTCGATTAATAACAAAAAAAGTAAAAATGTCAGCAGCAAAGAAATACCACCAAATGAAAGCTCTATTAGTGAGAAGAAAAGGAGGTAAAATTCATTTGGGTGGTAAGTTGCATGACCGAGCAATAAACGGTGAAAGTAGTGTAGGTCAGAAGTGTAAAAAGTGGCCTGGTCTTTCAGGGTGTTTAAGCACTGGGGGCTGAGGTGGTTAAGCCTCATTCACACGTCCGTGCTTAAATCTATGAAAAGGTGCTCAGTGAAGATTTCCGTGATGGGTCCATGTGTCCGTTTTTTGCAGTCCGTGTATCATCCGTGTTTCACTGACACTGCACAACTGAAAGATGATTTTCAAAACATCTCTTCCTAATGATTAGTGAAACACGGATTGGATCCGTGAACACGGAAAAAATAGAGCATGCATCCGTGCTAAAAACACGGACCGTGGTAAAAAAAAACTATGTATGAATACACACATTAAGGGTCCATTCACACGTCCGTAGTGTAATGCGGATCCGCAATACACCCGACCGGCACCCCCCCATAGAACTGCCTATTTTTGTCCGCCATTGCAAACAAGAATAGAACATGTTCTATGTTTTTCTGGAGCCGTGGACCGGAAGATCGGGGGCGCGCTCCGGAAATGCGGATGCGGACAGCACACTGTGTGCTGTCCGCATCCATTCCTGCCCCATAGAGAATCAATGGGTCCGCAGCCGTTCTGCAATTTGCGGCACGGATGCGGACCCATTCTAACGGACTTGTGAATGGACCCTAAAATGAACGGGGACTTGTGCTGTCTGTGGAGATACACGTACAGCACACGTCCGTGGAACAGTGATGTGTGAATGAGGCTTTAGGGAGATATAAACCACTAACAGAGGAATCTATCAGCAGCTTACTCCCGTCTCCCCATTCAGAACACATGCACCAGACACCAACGGAGGGACAAGGGGAAGGCTGCAGGGGCACCAAGTCCTCTGCTAAAACATATGCAGAGGTAAAGAATGCTATAACTTGCTAGTTACCTGCAGCGGCCACAAGAGGGGGCTTAGGAGATAGCTGCATGCTGTTATTGCGGTATGTGATGAGACAGTATGCAGCAAGCTCCCTCTAGTGGTGGCTGCAGTTAGCGAGAATATTTCATTTTACATTTATGGTTCTGCAGGTGATTTGTAGCTCAGACATTATTCTGCATAGAATTTATGACCTAAAAACAAGGAAATTCTTAAGATTGCGATACATGGTAATTTTTATCTGTTGCTGTAAAGTCACTTTCCTGACCTTTATCATTACATACCGATGAAATGAAGATTGAATGTTGAGATTTTCACACTTGTGAACAAAAGGTTTCTTAATCTGTTACCCAGAAATGATCATCATACATGCAGTCATCAGCATACATTGCTATTCTCTTCCCAGGATGACACAGAACCTTACTTCATTGGAATATTCTGCTTTGAAACGGGAATTAAGATCATTGCCTTGGGGTTTGCATTTCATAAAGGATCCTATCTACGCAATGGCTGGAACATCATGGACTTTGTGGTTGTTCTCACTGGGTAAGTGTCCTCCGCAGACGACATACAGTGTTCATGCTTACCATGTTGTAACAGTGTCATGCCTGTGTATGCAATACATCTTCTCTCCTCCTAATACACAGACATCAGGACACACAGACCTCTCCTCCTCCTAATACACAGACATCAGGACACACAGACTTCTCCTTCTCCTAATACACAGACATCAGGACACACGGACCTCTCCTCCTCCTAATACACAGACATCAGGACACACAGACCTCTCCTCCTCCTAATACACAGACATCAGGACACACAGACCTCTCCTCCTCCTAATACACAGACATCAGGACACACAGACTTCTCTTCATCCTAATACACAGACATCAGGACACACAGACCTCTCCTCCTCCTAATACACAGACATCAGGACACACAGACCTCTCCTCCTCCTAATACACCGACATCAGGACACACAGACCTCTCCTCCTAATACACAGACATCAGGACACACAGAACTCTCCTCCTAATACACAGACATCAGGACACACAGACCTCTCCTTCTCCTAATACACAGACAGCAGGACACACAGACCTCTCCTCCTCCTAATACACAGACATCAGGACACACAGACTTCTCCTCATCCTAATACACAGACATCAGGACACACAGACTTCTCCTCCTCCTAATACACAGACACCAGGACACACAGACCTCTCCTTCTCCTAATACACAGACATCAGGACACACAGACCTCTCCTCCTCCTAATAAACAGACATCAGGACACACAGACTTCTCCTCATCCTAATACACAGACATCAGGACACACAGACCTCTCCTCCTCCTAATACACAGACATCAGGACACACAGACCTCTCCTCATCCTAATACACAGACATCAGGACACACAGACCTCTCCTCCTCCTAATACACAGACATCAGGACACACAGACCTCTCCTCCTAATACACAGACATCAGGACACACAGACCTCTCCTTCTCCTAATACACAGACAGCAGGACACACAGACCTCTCCTCCTCCTAATACACAGACATCAGGACACACAGACTTCTCCTCATCCTAATACACAGACATCAGGACACACAGACTTCTCCTCCTCCTAATACACAGACACCAGGACACACAGACCTCTCCTCCTCCTAATACACAGACATCAGGACACACAGACCTCTCCTCCTCCTAATACACAGACATCAGGACACACAGACCTCTCCTCCTCCTAATACACAGACATCAGGACACACAGACTTCTCCTCCTCCTAATACACAGACATCAGGACACACAGACCTCTTCTCCTAATACACAGACATCAGGACACACAGACCTCTCCTCCTCCTAATACACAGACATCAGGACACACAGACATCTCCTCCTCCTAATACACAGACATCAGGACACACAGACCTCTCCTCCTAATACACAGACATCAGGACACACAGACCTCTCCTCCTCCTAATACACAGACATCAGGACACACAGACCTCTCCTCCTCCTAATACACAGACATCAGGACACACAGACTTCTCCTCATCCTAAAACACAGACATCAGGACACACAGACCTCTCCTCATCCTAATAAACAGACACCAGGACACACAGACCTCTCCTGATCCTAATACACAGACATCAGGACACACAGACCTCTCCTGATCCTAATACACAGATATCAGGACACACAGACCTCTCCTCCTCCTAATACACAGACATCAGGACACACAGACCTCTCCTCCTAATACACAGACATCAGGACACACAGACCTCTCCTTCTCCTAATACACAGACATCAGGACACACAGACCTCTCCTCCTCCTAATACACAGACATCAGGACACACAGACTTCTCCTCCTCCTAATACACAGACATCAGGACACACAGACCTCTCCTCCTCCTAATACACAGACATCAGGACACACAGACCTCTCCTCCTCCTAATACACAGACATCAGGACACACAGACCTCTCCTCCTCCTAATACACAGACATCAGGACACACAGACCTCTCCTCCTCCTAATACACAGACATCAGGACACACAGACCTCTCCTCCTCCTAATACACAGACATCAGGACACACAGACCTCTCCTCCTCCTAATACACAGACATCAGGACACACAGACTTCTCCTCCTCCTAATACACAGACATCAGGACACACAGACCTCTCCTCCTAATACACAGACATCAGGACACACAGACCTCTCCTTCTCCTAATACACAGACATCAGGACACACAGACCTCTCCTCCTCCTAATACACAGACATCAGGACACACAGACCTCTCCTCATCCTAATACACAGACATCAGGACACACAGACTTCTCCTTCTCCAAATACACAGACATCAGGACACACAGACCTCTCCTCCTCCTAATACACAGACATCAGAACATACAGACCTCTCCTCCTCCTAATAAACAGACGTCAGGACACACAGACCTCTCCTTCTCCTAATACACAGACATCAGGACACACAGACCTCTCCTCCTCCTAATACACAGACATCAGGACACACAGACTTCTCCTCATCCTAATACACAGACATCAGGACACACAGACCTCTCCTCCTCCTAATACACAGACATTAGGACACACAGACCTCTCCTCCTCCTAATACACAGACATCAGGACACACAGACCTCTCCTCCTCCTAATACACAGACATCAGGACACACAGACCTCTCATCCTCCTAATACACAGACATCAGGACACACAGACCTCTCCTGATCCTAATACACAGATATCAGGACACACAGACCTCTCCTCCTCCTAATACACAGACATCAGGACACACAGACCTCTCCTCCTAATACACAGACATCAGGACACACAGACCTCTCCTCCTCCTAATACACAGACATCAGGACACACAGACCTCTCCTCCTCCTAATACACAGACATCAGGACACACAGACCTCTCCTCATCCTAATACACAGACATCAGGACACACAGACCTCTCCTCTTCATAAAACACAGACACCAGGACACACAGACTTCTCCTTCTCCAAATACACAGACATCAGGACACACAGACCTCTCCTCCTCCTAATACACAGACATCAGGACATACAGACCTCTCCTCATCGTAATACACAGACATCAGGACACACAGACCTCTCCTCATCCTAATACACAGACATCAGGACACACAGACCTCTCCTCATCCTAATACACAGACATCAGGACACACAGACTTCTCCTCCTCCTAATACACAGACATCAGGACACACAGACCTCTCCTCCTCCTAATACACAGACATCAGGACACACAGACCTCTCCTCCTCCTAATACACAGACATCAGGACACACAGACCTCTCCTCCTCCTAATACACAGACATCAGGACACACAGACCTCTCCTCCTCCTAATACACAGACATCAGGACACACAGACCTCTCCTCCTCCTAATACACAGACATCAGGACACACAGACTTCTCCTCCTCCTAATACACAGACATCAGGACACACAGACCTCTCCTCCTAATACACAGACATCAGGACACACAGACCTCTCCTTCTCCTAATACACAGACATCAGGACACACAGACCTCTCCTCCTCCTAATACACAGACATCAGGACACACAGACCTCTCCTCATCCTAATACACAGACATCAGGACACACAGACTTCTCCTTCTCCAAATACACAGACATCAGGACACACAGACCTCTCCTCCTCCTAATACACAGACATCAGGACATACAGACCTCTCCTCATCGTAATACACAGACATCAGGACACACAGACCTCTCCTCATCCTAATACACAGACATCAGGACACACAGACCTCTCCTCCTCCTAATACACAGACATCAGGACACACAGACCTCTCCTCATCCTAATACACAGACATCAGGACACACAGACTTCTCCTCCTCCTAATACACAGACATCAGGACACACAGACCTCTCCTCCTCCTAATACACAGACATCAGGACACACAGACCTCTCCTCCTCCTAATAAACAGACGTCAGGACACACAGACCTCTCCTTCTCCTAATACACAGACAGCAGGACACACAGACCTCTCCTCCTCCTAATACACAGACATCAGGACACACAGACTTCTCCTCATCCTAAAACACAGACATCAGGACACACAGACCTCTCCTCATCCTAATAAACAGACACCAGGACACACAGACCTCTCCTGATCCTAATACACAGACATCAGGACACACAGACCTCTCCTCCTCCTAATACACAGACATCAGGACACACAGACCTCTCCTCCTCCTAATACACAGATATCAGGACACACAGACCTCTCCTTCTCCTAATACACAGACATCAGGACACACAGACCTCTCCTCCTAATACACAGACATCAGGACACACAGACCTCTCCTCCTCCTAATACACAGACATCAGGACACACAGACCTCTCCTCATCCTAATACACAGACATCAGGACACACAGACCTCTCCTCTTCATAAAACACAGACACCAGGACACACAGACTTCTCCTTCTCCAAATACACAGACATCAGGACACACAGACCTCTCCTCCTCCTAATACACAGACATCAGGACATACAGACCTCTCCTCATCGTAATACACAGACATCAGGACACACAGACCTCTCCTCATCCTAATACACAGACATCAGGACACACAGACCTCTCCTCCTCATCCTAAAACACAGACATCAGGACACACAGACCTCTCCTCCTCCTAATACACAGACATCAGGACACACAGACCTCTCCTCATCCTAATAAATAGACACCAGGACACACAGACCTCTCCTGATCCTAATACACAGACATCAGGACACAAAGACCTCTCCTGATCCTAATACACAGACATCAGGACACACAGACCTCTCCTTCTCCTAATACACAGACATCAGGACACACAGACCTCTCCTCCTAATACACAGACATCAGGACACACAGACCTCTCCTCCTCCTAATACACAGACATCAGGACACACAGACCTCTCCTCCTCCTAATACACAGACATCAGGACACACAGAACTCTCCTCCTCCTAATACACAGACATCAGGACACACAGACCTCTCCTCATCCTAATACACAGACATCAGGACACACAGACCTCTCCTCTTCATAAAACACAGACACCAGGACACACAGACTTCTCCTTCTCCAAATACACAGACATAAGGACACACAGACCTCTCCTCCTCCTAATACACAGACATCAGGACATACAGACCTCTCCTCATCGTAATACACAGACATCAGGACACACAGACCTCTCCTCATCCTAATACACAGACATCAGGACACACAGACCTCTCCTCATCCTAATACACAGACATCAGGACACACAGACCTCTCCTCCTCCTAATGCACAGACATCAGGACACACAGACCTCTCCTCCTCCTAATACACAGACATCAGGACACACAGACCTCTCCTCCTCCTAATACACAGACATCAGGACACACAGACCTCTCCTCCTCCTAATACACAGACATCAGGACACACAGACCTCTCCTCCTCCTAATACACAGACATCAGGACACACAGACCTCTCCTCATCCTAATACACAGACATCAGGACACACAGACTTCTCCTCCTCCTAATACACAGACATCAGGACACACAGACCTCTCCTCCTAATACACAGACATCAGGACACACAGACCTCTCCTTCTCCTAATACACAGACATCAGGACACACAGACCTCTCCTCCTCCTAATACACAGACATCAGGACACACAGACCTCTCCTCATCCTAATACACAGACATCAGGACACACAGACCTTTCCTCCTCCTAATACACAGACATCAGGACACACAGACCTCTCCTCCTCCTAATACACAGACATCAGGACACACAGACCTCTCCTCCTCCTAATACACAGACATCAGGACACACAGACCTCTCCTCCTCCTAATACACAGACATCAGGACACACAGACCTCTCCTCCTCCTAATACACAGACATCAGGACACACAGACCTCTCCTCATCCTAATACACAGACATCAGGACACACAGACTTCTCCTCCTCCTAATACACAGACATCAGGACACACAGACCTCTCCTCCTAATACACAGACATCAGGACACACAGACCTCTCCTTCTCCTAATACACAGACATCAGGACACACAGACCTCTCCTCCTCCTAATACACAGACATCAGGACACACAGACCTCTCCTCATCCTAATACACAGACATCAGGACACACAGACTTCTCCTTCTCCAAATACACAGACATCAGGACACACAGACCTCTCCTCCTCCTAATACACAGACATCAGGACATACAGACCTCTCCTCATCGTAATACACAGACATCAGGACACACAGACCTCTCCTCATCCTAATACACAGACATCAGGACACACAGACCTCTCCTCCTCCTAATACACAGACATCAGGACACACAGACCTCTCCTCATCCTAATACACAGACATCATTACACACAGACTTCTCCTCCTCCTAATACACAGACATCAGGACACACAGACCTCTCCTCCTAATACACAGACATCAGGACACACAGACCTCTCCTCCTAATACACAGTGATCAGGACACACAGACCTCTCCTCCTAATACACAGACATCAGGACACACAGACCTCTCCTCCTAATACACAGACATCAGGACACACAGACCTCTCCCCATCCTAATACACAGACATCAGGACACACAGACCTCTCCTCCTCCTAATACACAGACATCAGGACACACAGACCTCTCCTCCTCCTAATACACAGACATCAGCACACACAGACCTCTCCTCCTCCTAATACACAGACATCAGGACACACAGACCTCTCCTCCTAATACACAGACATCAGGACACACAGACCTCTCCTTCTCCTAATACACAGACATCAGGACACACAGACATCAGGACACACAGACTTCTCCTCCTAATACACAGACATCAGGACATACAGACATCTCCTCATCCTAATACACAGACATCAAGACACACAGACCTCTCCTCATCCTAATACACAGACATCAGGACACACAGACCTCTCCTCCTCCTAATACACAGACATCAGGACACACAGATCTCTCCTCATCCTAATACACAGACATCAGGACACACAGACCTCTCCTCATCCTAATACACAGACATCAGGACACACAGACCTCTCCTCCTAATACACAGACATCAGGACACACAGACCTCTCCTTCTCCTAATACACAGACATCAGGACACACAGACCTCTCCTCCTCCTAATACACAGACATCAGGACACACAGACCTCTCCTCCTAATACACAGACATCAGGACACACAGACCTCTCCTCCTCCTAATACACAGACATCAGGACACACAGACCTCTCCTCCTAATACACTGACATCAGGACACACAGACCTCTCCTCCTCCTAATACACAGACATCAGGACACACAGACCTCTCCTCCTCCTAATACACAGACATCAGGACACACAGACCTCTCCTCCTCCTAATACACAGACATCAGGACACACAGACCTCTCCTCCTCCTAATACACAGACGTCAGGACACACAGACCTCTCCTCCTCCTAATACACAGACATCAGGACACACAGACCTCTCCTCATCCTAATACACAGACATCAGGACACACAGACCTCTCCTCCTCCTAATACACAGACACCAGGACACACAGACCTCTCCTCATCCTAATACACAGACATCAGGACACACAGACCTCTCCTCATCCTAATACACAGACATCAGGACACACAGACCTCTCCTCCTAATACACAGACATCAGGACACACAGACCTCTCCTCTTCATAAAACACAGACACCAGGACACACAGACCTCTCCTCCTCCTAATACACAGACATCAGGACACACAGACCTCTCCTCCTCCTAATACACAGACATCAGGACACACAGACCTCTCCTCCTCCTAATACACAGACATCAGGACACACAGACCTCTCCTCCTCCTAATACACAGACATCAGGACACACAGACCTCTCCTCTTCCTAATACACAGACATCAGGACACACAGACCTCTCCTAATACACAGACACCAGGACACACAGACCTCTCCTCATCCTAATACACAGACATCAGGACACACAGACTTCTCCTTCTCCAAATACACAGACATCAGGACACACAGACCTCTCCTCCTAATACACAGACATCAGGACACACAGACCTCTCCTCATCCTAATACACAGACATCAGGACACACAGACCTCTCCTCCTCCTAATACACAGACATCAGGACACACAGACCTCTCCTCCTCCTAATACACAGACATCAGGACACACAGACTTCTCCTCCTCCTAATACACAGACATCAGGACACACAGACCTCTCCTCCTAATACACAGACATCAGGACACACAGACCTCTCCTCCTAATACACAGACATCAGGACACACAGACCTCTCCTCCTCCTAATACACAGACATCAGGACACACAGACCTCTCCTCCTCCTAATACACAGACACCAGGACACACAGACCTCTCCTCATCCTAATACACAGACATCAGGACACACAGACTTCTCCTTCTCCAAATACACAGACATCAGGACACACAGACCTCTCCTCCTCCTAATACACAGACATCAGGACACACAGACTTCTCCTCCTCCTAATACACAGACATCAGGACACACAGACCTCTCCTCCTAATACACAGACATCAGGACACACAGACCTCTCCTCCTAATACACAGACATCAGGACACACAGACCTCTCCTCCTCCTAATACACAGACATCAGGACATACAGACCTCTCCTTATCGTAATACACAGACATCAGGACACACAGACCTCTCCTCATCCTAATACACAGACATCAGGACACACAGACCTCTCCTCCTCCTAATACACAGACATCAGGACACACAGACCTCTCCTCCTCCTAATACACAGACATCAGGACACACAGACCTCTCCTCCTCCTAATACACAGACATCAGGACACACAGACCTCTCCTCCTCCTAATACACAGACATCAGGACACACAGACCTCTCCTCCTAATACACAGACATCAGGACACACAGACCTCTCCTCCTCCTAATACACAGACATCAGGACACACAGACCTCTCCTCCTCCTAATACACAGACACCAGGACACACAGACCTCTCCTCCTCCTAATACACAGACATCAGGACACACAGACTTCTCCTTCTCCAAATACACAGACATCAGGACACACAGACCTCTCCTCCTCCTAATACACAGACATCAGGACACACAGACTTCTCCTCCTCCTAATACACAGACATCAGGACACACAGACCTCTCCTCCTAATACACAGACATCAGGACACACAGACCTCTCCTCCTAATACACAGACATCAGGACACACAGACCTCTCCTCATCCTAATACACAGACATCAGGACACACAGACCTCTCCTCCTAATACACAGACATCAGGACACACAGACTTCTCCTCATCCTAATGCACAGACATCAGGACACACAGACCTCTCCTCCTAATACACAGACATCAGGACACACAGACCTCTCCTTCTCCTAATACACAGACATCAGGACACACAGACCTCTCCTCCTAATACACAGACATCAGGACACACAGACTTCTCCTCATCCTAATACACAGACATCAGGACACACAGACCTCTCCTCCTCCTAATACACAGACATCAGGACACACAGATCTCTCCTCCTCCTAATACACAGACATCAGGACATACAGACCTCTCCTCATCGTAATACACAGACATCAGGACACACAGACCTCTCCTCATCCTAATACACAGACATCAGGACACACAGACCTCTCCTCCTCCTAATACACAGACATCAGGACACACAGACCTCTCCTCCTCCTAATACACAGACATCAGGACACACAGACCTCTCCTCCTCCTAATACACAGACATCAGGACACACAGACCTCTCCTCCTCCTAATACACAGACATCAGGACACACAGACCTCTCCTCCTCCTAATACACAGACATCAGGACACACAGACCTCTCCTCTACCCATGATACGCTGGTATAATACATCTTACTAATGTTTCCTCCATTGACAGATTCCTCTGATATTTACCCCTTTTACCTCAATGGTTGACATGAGTTCCTTACTCCCCAATTCTCCCCATTTTATTTAGTGAAATGTGTTTTATTCCCCATATCTGGCCTCTGATCACCATTGTCTTTCTAGTTTATTATTAATAATGATGCCTAAATCCTGAAAATGACAGCTAATGGCATACAGAGATTGCCCCCTGATTGTAAGGGAGCCCCAATGATTGTAGGTACGTGTTCACACTTGTCCGTGCTGGAGCACAGCCAGCGCCCCCCTTACATTAGTGGATCGCGGTACACTTCTGCAGCACTGTAACTAGTTCAGGCTTTAAATAACTGTCCTCATTGTCTTGTCCCGGCAGTGGCATTCTGGGAAGTCAGTGCACCTGGGAATACATCCTATATCTTTCCATACAGCTGCCAGATTTGACTTTTCTTATTGTATCGGCTGATGATGAACTCAATACAGTTTTATTAAACATGCCACCGCTTTTCATCTGCGTCTATTAACTCAGGTTGGGGGAGGGGGTGATGATTCTATATAAGTCTTGTCGATAGGAAAATGGGGTAAAGGTTGTAAGCTGCATGTCAAATTCAATAAAATCCCTTCCGTCTTCAAGTCATTTGTTAAACTATAAAATTCTAAAGCTGGCCGTCGCTGAAAGTAGGAACATAAAGAGATTCAAGCAGACGTATTTCTCCCTCCATTTAGATACAGGAACTACACAACATAGATCCAACAGCACCCCCAATCGGGGCGGCAGATTCACAACTATATGTCCACAGGTATAATCTCCTGCTTAAACAGAGTATTATTTTGGCTGGTCACAGCCACCACTAGAGGGAGCTTAAGAGCCTGCTGCATACTGTTTACACATTGACCTCAATAATAAGACTATATACAAAGAGCTCCACCTAGTGGTGGTTGAAGGCAGAGAAGATTTTTTTTTTACCTTTTAGGTCTATGTTAAGTTGGGGATTTGGACCTCTGTATTAGAAAAAAACACAATTCTGACAGTGCTATATATATATATATATATATATATATATATATATATATATACTTTAAAAAATATATCTTTTTTTCCATCAACATATTTTGATCCCCATAACCTTTTTGTATTTACATCTATAGGGCTATTTGAGGGCTCATTTTTTGCAGGGTGATGTGTATTTTTCATGAATACAATTTTGGAGTGTGTAGGATTTTTTGGGGGGCGGTAAAATTAATTTTTATTCTATTACTTTCTTCACCATAAAGAATATATACTTTTATAGTTTAATAGTTTGGGACGTGGTGATGTCTATGATCTTTATTATTTTTATTATTTATTTGTAAAATGGGGGTAGGGGATGATCTGAATTTTTATGTTTCTTTTTTTATGTTTTGAAAAACTTTTCTACTTGTATTTATACTTATTTTTAATACCTAGGGGATTTTAACATGCAATTGTCTGATTGCTTCTCCCATTGCCTGCAATGATTTACCATTGTGGTCTATAGGAGAATCACCACCTTCCAGTCAGATAGGAACTTTGCTCTGGCGGGTCTCAGAGACTTCAGAAGGCGTAAGGCTGCCATAGCAATTAAAGGGCTCTTTGTCACGATCAGTGTGGGGGGGGGGGGGAAACTCCACACTGAACACAGGAAAGGGGAACAGTAACTGGGCCTGGAAACTAGGGAAGAAACAGGTCACCTCCTAGACAACCCTAATCCGGGCCCTGACTACCTATCAATATGAATAGACCTTGAAGGTAGGGATATTCATAAGCAGGATACCTAGGCCCTGATTTCCCTAGAAGGCCCTGGAATAAGTATAGGACCAGAGACAACCCATACCTCCCCAGATGGACGAATGGAAGTCTCTGTCTCAGGCCCAGATACAACAACAGGGAAAATAATCTGTAGAGATGGAAGAACAGGAACACCAGAGAGGATCTCACACCAGCTCAGCCAAACCCAAATTAAGCTATCAACCGCATAGTCAGAAAGGTGGGGTGAGACTATAAAGGGTAGAAGTGATGACCACTGAGCAACAGCTATCAACACTGAATCAAGAGATCTCCGTGATTTCCTGACATCAGTCACCTGAAGGACCGTGACATTCTTGCGATATTGCAGCGCAGGAGATCTTCAGATGCTGTGGTCGCAGGAATCTGCCTCCGAGTGTCTGCTGTGTCAAACGTTAGGCATCTGGCAGCTATGGCGCCATGTTTAATATCCCGACTTTTGCTGTACATGTATGGCGGATGTCATGAAGGAATTAAAGACTAAAATACACCCCATTAATATGGCTTGTTTGGACGGAGCTAGTTACTGCAGCACTACTCTCATTGAAGTGAATGGGAGCAGTGCTGCAGTAAGCAGTTCCATACACTGCACAATGGTCAGAGCTGGGTAGTTCCAATGCCGACTTCCTGTAATGGACCTCCTGTAAAGCAACTGATCGGTGGGGTTACAAGGTGCTGGACCCCCGCCGATCACAGGTTTAATGCCTATCCTGAGGACAGGAACAGAAACCACAGCAGAAATCCAAATCTGACTCTTGTATTTCTGCCGTGGATCTACAGTTTGAACCATTACAAGTCTACACGCGGATTGGCCCCATTCCACGGGTCTAATCCACGTGTGGCTAACCCGCCACTGTTTGCACATGGAAACCATGTCAAGGAGTGAAATTTCAATCTTTGCGGAAAAATCCACAGCAGCAGGAATGGCAAAGCGGATTCGCCTTGCAAACAATGGGACATGGATTTCACGCGGATTTCTGCATGTAGTGAAAATACCGGCGTGCGAATACACCCTAATCATATCAGTAAGCATATCTAGTAGTTCAACCAAATTCTCTGTATGATTATTGACCAAGACGACCTATATCTTCTATCAGCCTTTGTACTTTTGTAAATGACCTGTTTACGAAGACAGCTTAATAAATGTACACGATCTTATATATATATATAGATAGATATATCCATATCTAGTGCATTCGGAGCATGTTCTCAGCCTGCTATAGATGGCTCATCCTCCTGACTGCATTGCCCAGAAACATGCTTCTCCCCCTTTAAATAAGACAAGCGTGAGGAAGCCGCAGACACCTCTTTGGGGTATCTGTCTGACATCCTAAGTCATTCATAAAACCTGCATGTCTCCCCCGTCCCCCCACCCGCCTCTGTCCTCCGCATTTGCTGAGGAGATTGGAGGATGGGAGAGAGCATTCTGTTCCCAGCAAGATGGTATCAATGAACGGTGGTTTGTCACCTAGGTAACAAGACGAAAGGTAGTCGTGGAAACTGTGTGAATGAGGCATGGCTAGTTGCCATGGAAACCTTCTGAATGGGGATAGACCCAGTGCTGCTTGACACCTCCACCCCTCCCAAAAATATTACCATAAATCCATAATTTATAGATCTCAGGATAGGATATTCATAGTGCAGGGAGAAGGACTTTCCTAAAGCGGTGGCTATGAGAAGACGCGATAACCTCTATAGGATGGCAGTGGTGTGAGGGACATGGGCGGGTAGAAGGGGGACAGACCAGAGGCATATAGAGCTCACTGGACACGTTTTTTTTTTTGCATTTTATTTGGTTAATCCTGGAATATTGTTATCTTGAAGGGACTGGCTTATGAAAACAGGACGTCATAGAGGGCGAGACTGTGCTCGAGACAGGCTCCCGTTCTGGTGGACTCAAGCCATCCTTGTATTACATGGACGACCATTCTTCTGAATGGCCACCATGTCATACTTACCAACGTTTCTTTTGGTAAATTCAGGGCATTTAAGACTGACCTTGGTCAATACCAAAACCTGTCCAAAAACACCCAATTCTAGGTGGGGTAACACACAACTCTAGGTGGGGCTTACATAAGCCCTATTAATTTTCAGCCCGGGACAACCTGAATAGCTGGCACCACAATGATCGGTTGACTCCCACAGGTCTAGCTTCCAGCACACAGACAGCCAGACAAGTGCAGTATAACAGTTGCCAACAGAGCTGAATTTTCCAAGATTGTCCCACATTTTCAGAGACAATCCCCAAGACAGCTATGCCATGTTATACTATATTTGCCTAGCTGTCCCCAGCTGTTTGCCAGGCATGCTGGAAGCTAGACCCAGCTGATTGCCGCGGTGCCCGCATGTCTGATGAGACAACCCCTATAATGTATGAGTAACCATGGGGTCACCAAGCAAAACTGGTAGTCCAATGGACCCATTCCATGACAACCTGATAGGTGGTCTCCTCTCTGTCCCTTGTGTATTTTCCTACTTTCCAGTGATCTGCAATATTTTCTTGCTCTTGCTTTCCATCATCTACAACTATCACTCACTGCGCCTCAACTGTGAGAGGAGATAGTTCCTCTTAGTTGCTGGGCCTCAACTATCAACAGGGCCACCATCAGGGCAGTACTGGCACCATCAGGGCAGTGCTGGCCAGAACCAAATTGAAAAAAAAAAAAGGCCCATATGAATTGCCTTCCTCCCCTTGCAGTGGGGCCCCATGCTTCCACGGTTTAACTAGGGAGCAGGCTCCATTGCCAGAGACTAGTTGTGACTTACACAGTGTGCCCTAGCTGCAACACACCCTGAGATACAGCCATCAGCAACAAGTCACAGTGACAGCTGCATAAAGCTGCAGCTCTCAGTCCTGACCCGATTTCCAACTGCTGTATCTCAGGTACTATCGCTGATAGCAACGCAACCCTTTATTTTAAAGCTTTAAAACAAGACCTGGCTCAGTCTGGGATATTCCAAGTTAAAGCAGTCCCCTCCCCTTCAGCCAGCTGTGATCTCAGCCAACGTGGAGGAGAGGGGGGCAGTGTTTAATCCTGCATGACCCTAGAGAGAGGGTAACATGGACTTGTGCATGTTATCAATCCCCCCATCAAGCAGAGAGCATATTTGCTCTCTGACTGTTACATCTTTTTTTCCCCAGAAAAGGAGGGAGAAGATGAGCACGTGTCCATGTAATCACCCCTCTGCACCCAATTAGGCTGTTTTATTGATGCCATGATGCGCACATTTACCAGACATCGGATCACAGCGTCAAATAAGTTGCTCCAAAAACCTCAATAAAGTTTACATTTTACAGTCTCTGTATCCTGTCCATACCCAATGTTTAGAGTAAATTATGCAGACTGCTTCTCTAGTGGTACCCATTACATTACTGGCGATAATTATCACTGCAGAGTAATAGCTAATATATCTCTCACATATGGAAAACATTTACATCAGTCAGGAAAGACATGACCACCATCACTATAAACTATCGTTTTCAATTACTGTATTTTTTTAAATAAAAAAACAGCATTCATCTGCTTTTATATTTTTATTTGCCCCCTTTATAAACTATATTTTATCAATTTCCGACATTCACTAGATATTGTGTATATTGTAAGCCTGAATGGTGGAGTCTGACTGCAGGGAGGGAGCCTTATACGTGGTCAGTTTCCATTAAAGGGATTATTCCCCAACAGACATTTATCACCTATACAAAGGATAGGTGATAAATGTAAGATTGCTGAGGACCCCACGATCACCTGAACAGGGTTCCCAAACTGCAGTTCTGTAGCAGTTTGAATGGCGCAGTGGTCACCTATGCACTTTGCCGCTGCATTGTACTTATCTTGGACTGCTTTATTAAAATGTTTCAACAGTTTGTCTTCTACAGGCTTCAGTTTCACTGCTTCTGAAGACTGTTTCTACTCCTCAGTGAATCCATCTCTCAGTGAATCCTTCCGAGAACTGTTCTGACAGCTCCATCTGTAGCCCTTATCTCTAGTTCTGTAACAGCTCATAAACATTCATTTACGCAAAAATTTTCAGCTTCAATGAGAATTTATGAGCTGTTAGGGAACTGGAGATAAGTCGTATACATGGAGTGGTCACCGCAGCAACAGTCTGCAGTGAAACTGAAGGCTGTAGAAGACAAACTTTAAAAAAATATAAAGACCAATTGGAAAAATTATTTTTAGCCCAAGTGGGACCGTGTGATAGCTGTGCCTGTGCTGCGGACTGCAAACCCCCAATCCTATACACAGGTACCGGCCTTGTGCACCCTGCATCGTGGCGCAGACCCCCTGACTTCAATGGGTCCGTGATCTGCAAGATGTGGTGAATGATAGGACATGTTCTATCTTTTGCGGCGTGGAGGCACAGACCCAAAAGCACACAGAAACACACGCATGTGCTTCCGGGTCTGTGCCGCAAAAGATAGAACATGTCCTACCTTTCACCGCATCTTGCATCATTAAAGTCAGTGGTGATGCGGGGTGGACACAGCAGGTGACCGACCATGTTTAGCGGGTCTCACGGTTATGTGAATTCACTTTAAGCAGAATGCACCCAAATCTGTCCATAGCCTTTAATTCTATGGGGCTGTTGGAGATAGCTAAGCGCTGTACTAGGCGATCTGCGCCAGTCCGACGGACTTTGAATAGAGCTGTAGTGCACAGAAGCTTAACCATTGCTCCATATAAAACTCCCCTGTTTTATTGATCATGGGGTCCCAGTGATAGGGTCCCTGGCCATCATACATCCTATGGATAGGTGATAAAGATTGTTGAGGGATAATCCCTTTTAAGTTTATTGAATACATGGAAACACTTAAGTGAGCGCGGTTGGCTTTTCCCATACCTTATCTAGTTGTCAAGGGAGGGGGGTCCAAACGCTTTGGCCTTACGTGGGCTCCCTCACAGTAGTAATGCCCACGTTGTGCCTCTTTACAGTAGTAATGCTCACATGTGCCCCTCCACAGTAGTTATGGCTATATGTCCTCCCTCACAGTAGTAATGCCCACGTTGTGCCCCCTTACAGTAGTAATGCTCAAATGTGCCCCCGTCACAGTAGGTATGGCCAGATATGTGCCCCATTCACAGCTGCTATGCCCAGATATGTGCCCCCTTCACAGCTGCTATGCTCAGATGTGCCCCCTGACAGTAGTTATGCCCAGATATTTGCCCCCTCACAGTTGTTATGCCCAAATATGTGCCCCCTGACAATAGTTATGCCCAGATATGTGCTTCCTCAGAGTAGTTATGCCAAGATATGAGTCTCCTCACAGTAGCTATCCCCAGATGTGCCCCTTCACAGTAGTTATGACAACATATGTGCCCCTTTCACAGTAGATATGGCAAGATGTGCTCCCTCACAGTAATTATGCTCAGATATCTACCCCCTTCACAGGAAGTAAAAAAACAGTAAATACTCACCTGGTTCCTCCGATGAGGTGGCGGTGCTCCCCAGCAGCAGCAGGCAGGATATTGTTATACATCGCGCTGCTATATGGGAGGAGCAGAGGCTGATTCCCGGCCGACACGCTTTTCCTACACAGACCAGCAGCGCGATGTGTGACAGTACATTGTGCTGCTGCTGGGGGGCTGACGGCTCCCTGCTTTACAATCAGCTGAGGGCGGGACATACCTCAGCCATTCTGGGACCGCGGGGCAGCCACCAAAATCCAGGACTGTCCCGCCGGATTCAGGTGGTTGGGTGGTATGCAACGAAGAGGTCAGGCTCCCCGTCAGAGCATGGACAGGTAAGTATGTGATAACTAAGCTAAACCACCAGAATGCACTGGGTTTTAGGGTTCCAAACATGTGCACAGGAAACCTCAAAGAAAGTAAATTAAATTAATAATTACTAGGAGAAGAGTCCAGGACTCCTCTCCAGTAGCACTGGGAGCATTTGAATGCACTAATTATGAAGCTGACAGTACACCTTGCTATGCATTTGCCCATATATACTTGAAAGAAAAACTTAAATGAGGCCCAATTACTAAATTCTTGCCTACCGGCGCACAACTTATGACGCACGACTCGTATAAAAGCGTCGGGTTACATTACAATCTGTTGGTGCCCTGTGGAGCTGCAGATCGCTATGACCACGCTGCCATTAGACAGCTGCAGTCACAGTGAAGATCCCGGAGACTAGCCAAAGTAGTCTGGGGGCATCTGATTGTTGTTATACGCTATAAGGCCTCATGCACACGACCGTTTTTTTTTAAGGTCCGCAAAAACGGGGTCCGTAGGTCCGTGATCCGTGTCTGTTTTTTCTTCCGTGTGTCTTCCTTGATTTTTGGAGGATCCACGGACATGAAGAAAAAGTCGTTTTGGTGTCCGCCTGGCCGTGCGGAGCCAAACGGATCCGTCCTGACTTACAATGCATGTCAATGGGGACGGATCCGTTTGATGTTGACACAATATGGTGCAATTGCAAACGGATCCATCCCCCATTGACTTTCAATGTAAAGTCAGGAGTCCCCATTATACCATCGGATCAGAGTTTTCTCCAATCCGATGGTATATTTTAACTTGAAGCATCCCCATCACCATGGGAACGCCTCTATGTTAGAATATACCATCGGATTTGAGTTAGATCGTGAAAACTCATATCCGACAGTATATTCTAACACAGAGGCGTTCCCATAGTGATGGGGACGCTTCAAGTTAGAATATACTAAGAACTGTGTACATGACTGCCCCCTGCTGCCTGGCAGCACCCGATCTCTTACAGGGGGCTGTGATCCGCACAATTAACCCCTCAGGTGCCGCACCTGAGGGGTTAATTGTGCGTATCATAGCCCCCTGTAAGAGATCAGGTGCTGCCAGGCAGAAGGGGGCACACCCCCCTCCCTCCCCAGTTTTTAATTCATTGGTGGCCAGTGTGCCCCCCCTCCCTCCCTCCCCTGTATTACATTCATTGGTGGCCAGTGGGCCCCCCCTCCCTCCCCTGTATTACTGTACATTCATTGGTGGCCAGTGGGCCCCCCCTCCCTCCCCTGTATTACTGTACATTCATTGGTGGCCAGTGCGGCCCCCCTCCCTCCCCTGTTGGTGGCAGCGGAGAGTTCTGATCGGAGTCCCAGTTTAATCGCTGGGGCTCCGATCGGTAACCATGGCAACCAGGACGCTACTGCAGTCCTGGTTGCCATGGTTACTTAGCAATTTTAGAAGCATTATACTTACCTTCGCTGTCTGTGACCGGCCGGGCGCTCCTCCTACTGGTAAGTGAAAGGTCTGTGCGGCGCATTGCTTATAGCACAGACCTGTCACTTACCAGTAGGAGGCCGGTCACAGACATCGCAGGTAAGTATAATGCTTCTAAAAATTGCTAAGTAACTGGGACTCCGATCGGAACTCTCCGCTGCCACCAATGATAGAGGGGGGGGATTTTAATTAGGAGGAGGAGGGAGGGGGGCCACACTGGCCACCAATGAATGTACAGTAATACAGGGGAAGGAGGGAGGGGGGGCCCACTGGCCACCAGGGAATGTACAGTAATACAGTGGAGGGAGGGGGGGCCGCACTGGCCACCAATGAATGTAATACAGGGGAGGGAGGGAGGGGGGGCACACTGGCCACCAATGAATTTAAAACTGGGGAGGGAGGGGGGTGTGCCCCCTCCTGCCTGGCAGCACCTGATCTCTTACAGGGGATATGATACGCACAATTAACCCCTTAGGTGCGGCACCTGAGGGGTTAATTGTGCGGATCACAGCCCCCTGTAAGAGATCGGGTGCTGCCAGGCAGCAGGGGGCAATCATGTACACAGTTCCTAGTATATTCTAACTTGAAGCGTCCCCATCACTATGAGAACGCCTCTGTGTTAGAATATACTGTCGGATCTGAGTTTTCACAAAGTGAAAACTCAGCTGTGAAAAAGCTTTTATGCAGACGGATCTGCGATCCGTCTGTGTGAAAGTAGCCTACGGCCACGGATCACGGACGCGGATGCCAATCTTGTGTGCATCCGTGTTTTTTCACGGACCCATTGACTTGAATGGGTTCGTGAACCGTTGTCCGTCAAAAAAATAGGACAGGTCTTATTTTTTTGACGGACAGGAAACACGGATCACGGCCGCAGATGAACAACGGTGCATTTTCCGAGTTTTCAACGGACCCATTGAAAGTCAATGGGTCCGCAGAAAATCACGGAAAATGGAACAACGGCCACGGATGCACACAACGGTCATGTGCATGAGGCCTAAAGCATATAGTATATAAAGGATATAAAGCCAGCTATGTGAGAGCGACCCCTGCTAGCTGTGAAAAAAAAGTAAAAAATAAATAAATTTAAGTTATAGCTATAGTTATTAGTTTTAGAAAGTTTTAGTATAGCGGACTACGTACACACATTCCCCCCCCCCCCCCCTTTTTTTCTTTTATAAAAAAAATATATATATATTAAGAATTATTCGTTTTAGTATACAGTATATAATAGTATTTAGCGGACTTTGTGTTTCCTTCATAAAAAAGTTTTTTTTTCCAAAAAAATACAACTATTCATTTTAGCTATATTCAGTATAGCGTTTTTTGGGGTGTAAAATATACAAAGACATGCATATTTTTTTCATCTATATAAGAATATACAAAAAAAAACTGAGCTAAAAGCTTAAAATGTCTAAATTTCCCTAAGATGAATATCTTAGAGGGTCAACATGAAAAATTGTCACTTTGAAGGATTTTCTAATGTTTTGGCAGTGTACAACATCTGTATTGGCAGTACTGTACCATAGAACCAGCAATAAATAAAGAATGTATTAGTTCAGTAGTATGCAGTAGCTCAGAACCGCCTATAGTGGTGGTTGCAGACAGACTTTTATCATCTATGAGTGCAGCAGAATTGTTGCATACAAAATTAGCAAAGTTTTGCACAAGTGACATTGCAATTTCTTTTCTATTTTACACTGCTCTTTATAGTTTTGGTGGGGAAGTGGGCTTAGCTAGAGGGGTGCCCTCGCACGGCCCAATTTATAGTGTTTCCTATAATTTACACCAGAAACTTTTGTGAATTATAGCTCCCATCTATGCCTGTTCATAGCTGATTTGATATTCTGGCGCATGGACTGCATCTCTTAATTTAATGGCACAATTTGGGGGTACACATAATTCACTGATTAACTTTTCTTAACTTTTTTTTTTTGGTACTGAGTTTTTATGGTTTAAATTTTACAGCGTTCATTCTTTGGCATAAATAACATTAGAACTCAGTAGGAGTATGAGCGATACCAAATACATATAGTTCTTTTTAAAGGGGTTCTGCACTTTGTTAAAACTGATCATCTATCCTCTGGATAGATCATCAGCATCTGATCGGCGGGGGTCCGACACCTGGGACCCCCGCCGATCAGCTGTTTGAGAAGGCAGTGTCGCTCCAGCAGCGCCGCGGCCTTCTCACTGTTTACCGCCGGCCCAGTGACGTCACGATTAGTATCAACTTGCCTGGGCGGGCCTAAGCTCTGTTCTTTTAAATGGAGCTTAGCCCCGCCCAGGCAAGTTGATACTAGTCGTGACGTCACTGGGCCAGCTGTAAACAGTGAGAAGGCCGCGGCGCTGCTGGAGCGACTCTGCCTTCTCAAACAGCTGATCAGATGCTGATGATCTATGCAGAGGATAGATCATCAGTTTAAACAAAGTGCAGAACACCTTTAAGTTTTACTACTTTTGCACAAAAGTTCATTTAAAAAATGTTTTTACATCATGGCGCCCTAAGACCCATAACTTTTTTATTTTTCTTTGTGTGGAACTGCGTGAAGGCTTGATTTTTGCAGGACAACTTCTAATTTTCATCTGTATCATTTTTGTGTACATAACACTTTTTTTTTTTATTCCATTTTTTGGTGACGATTATGCATAAAACAGCAAGTGTTTTTATTTTATTTTATAATTTTTTTTACAGAATTCACCATACCCAATAAATTACATGAAAATTGTGTAATGCAATTTTAAAGCTTTTTTTATTCAATGGAAATAGTGTATTTTTTACTTAGAGATTTCTTTTTTAATTTGATGAAATATTTTTTTTTAACCATTTGCTAGTCCTTAGACTTATTGTAAAAAATGAAAATCAGAGATCATATAGTACATGACAGTCTCTATCTAACAAAGCTAGAACCGGCCCTGTACCTCACATGGATCCAGAGATCTCCTCATTCATTGCTCTGCTGGATTTCTATCAAGCTAATGGCTCAAGGGGAGTGTCTTTTCTGCTGCAGCTCAGGGGGCGTGTCTCAGCTCTCCTTATCACAGCTCGGGGGCATGTCTCAGCTCTCCCTATAACAGCTCAGGGGGTGTGTCTCTGCTCTCCCTATCACAGCTCAGGGGGCGTGTCTCAGCTCTCCTTATCACAGCTCGGGGGCATGTCTCAGCTCTCCCTATAACAGCTCAGGGGGTGTGTCTCTGCTCTCCCTATCACAGCTCAGGGGGCATGTCCATGCTCTCCCTATCACAGCTCAGGGGGTGTGTCTCAGCTCTCCCTATCACAGCTCAGGGGGCATGTCCATGCTCTCCCTATCACAGCTCAGGAGGCAGTTGAAGGATGAAACTGAGCATGTGCGGCCACCTCAGATACACTTTATTGAATAACTCAGTGGCTATGCTACATTTTTAATTACATGCAGTTACAAAAGTATTCAGATCCAGATACTGGTTTGAAAACTGGAGAATATTTTTTGTGGGACAACTCCTTTTAATACTTGCAGTTACCCAGAGGGAAGTGTTTGGAGGAGGGTGGGAGGGCAAGTTATGGCTCTGGTGGTCGGTGTAGTACTCACAGTTCATGGTGGCAATCTCCTCATGCAGCTCTTCCTGGGGATGAGCAGTGACAGAAGGGCACAACCTTTCTTCTATCAGGGCACTCCCTGGAGTTGGGGCTCCAGCCCAATGGTAGCAGGGTGCCCTGATGTTAGACGTTTGTCTGTGTGCAGTGCAGGAGAGCAGGTGAAATGATCGGCGATTTGTGGAGTGAGTAACCAGGCCAGCTGGGGTCAATAAATAAGTCTTTCTTTACTAAAGTGCAGAATAGGCGCAGTAGTACATCTGGCAGTAACAATACGCAGTTCCAAAGCATATAACAGTGCAAAATTCTCTCAATGGACAGCAACAATAATAGTGATTGTAGTACTGCATCTCTCTCCCTCTCTCTTTAACCCCTTAAGGACTTAGGGCGTACCGGTACGCCCTGTTTCCCGAGTCCTTAAGGACTCAAGGCATACCGGTACGTCCTAACTTTAAATCGCGATTGCGGCGCATTCAGAAATCATTCAGCGGGCTTTTACCTTATCCGGCGGGGGGCGGTGCTATCGGGTCCCCATGTGGCTGTAGGGGGGACCCGATGGCATGGAAGGCAGAGCGATGTCTAAGGAAGGCATCGCGCTGCCTTCCGGTGACGAGCCTGTGAGATCCAGCCCCCTGGATCTCACAGGCCGGAAGCTGTATGAGTAATACACACAGTATTACTCATACAGCCAATGCATTCCAATACAGAAGTATTGGAATGCATTGTAAAGGGATTAGACCCCCAAAAGTTGAAGTCCCAAAGTGGGGGAAAAAAAAAGTTTAAAAAAAATTAAAAGTTTCAAGTAAAAATAAACAAAAACATCATTTTCCCCAAATAAAGTAAAAAAAAAATTGGTAAAAAATAGAAAAAAAAAAAAAAAAGTATACATATATAGTATACACGCGTCCGTATCGACCGGCTCTATAAACATATCACATGACCTAACCCCTCAGATAAACACCGTAAAAAATAAAAACTGTGCTAAATAAACCATTTTTTTGTCACCTTACATCACAAAAAGTACAACAGCAAGCGATCAAAAAGGTGTTTGCCCACCAAAACAGTACCAATCTAACCGTCACCTCATCCTGCAAAAAATGAGCCCCTACCTGAGACAATAGCCCAAAAAATAAAAAAACTATGGCTCAGAATATGGAGACACTAAAACATCATTTTTTTTGTTTCAAAAATGATATTATTGTGTAAAACTTACATAAATAAAAAAAAAGTATACATATTAGGTATCGCCGCGTCCGTATCGACCGGCTCTATAAAAATATCACATGACCTATTTCTGAAAGATTTCAAGATTTGCTTCTAAACTTCTAAGCCTTGTAACATCCCCAAAAATTTTTATATCATTCCCAAAATGATCCATACATGAAGTAGACATATGGGGAATGTAAAGTAATAACTATTTTTGGAGGTATTACTATGTATTATAAAAGTAGAGAAATTGAAATTTGCAATTTTTTTACAAATTTTTGGTAAATTTGGTATTTTTTTTATAAATAAAAATGCTTTTTTTTACTTCATTTTACCAGTGTCATGAAGTACAATATGTGACGAAAAAACAATCTCAGAATGGCCTGAATAAGTCAAAGCGTTTTAAAGTTATCAGCACTTAAAGTGACACTGGTCAGATTTGCAAAAAATGGCCAAGTCCTTAAGGTGAAATAAGGCTTAAAGTATTGCATTCAGTGAGTTCGTAGTTCTTCTGATTCTCTAGTTTACAGAAACACCCCATATGTGGTCGTAAACCGCTGTACGGGCACACGGCAGGGTACAGAAGGAAAGGAATGCCATACGGTTTTTGGAAGGCAGGTTTTGCTGGACTGGTTTTTTTGACACCATGTCCCATTTGAAGCACCCCTGATGCGCCCCTTCTGTAGTTCCCGAACTGAGGGGGGCAGAAACTTTACATATGGGTGGACAATCCGTCTCAAAGTATAGGGGACGCTTTAGCAGTGGCAGACCCAGGTCCAACACCCTGGAAACCTGACACAGTAAGCCATGGCGTTAACCCCTAGTTGTCCATACAGTGTGGGTAAGTACACAACATTGAACTTAATAACATGACATTACAGCAATTAACCCTTTGCAGTAGTCCCTCTGGAGTATTGCTTACTCAAGTGCAAAAGAGCAGAATAGCATTGAATAAGTAAACAAGGGGTTTAAGTCCATACAATAATAAGAGTATACCGAACAAACAGGGCTTACAGCAGCCACGGTGCAAATTTTGCTTCAGTGCTTCCGCTGGAAAGGCCAGTTTCCTGCATAGTCATTTTGGCTGGCCCTAACAATCAAGAAGGAGAGGGAGAGGCTGGCAGAAGAAGCAGGAGAAGCAAGGCCGTACCGAGTGGCTTGGGCCTGCCGTTGGTGTACTTGACTGCTCATTTGCATTAACAGTGGGTCACTGCTAAAAGGGTTAAAATGTGTAAGAATTATAGTAGTGCATGTTTCTTGTCTACAAGCTGAAAAAGGGTTAATTGGCCCTGAAAGATATAGTTGCTACACCCTCTCAAGAGGGAGCGGCTTAGATTGATTGATATAATCAGTTGGAGCTGAGATAGTGAGGAGAGAGGAAGAACCAGAGAGCTCCCCTGGGGAAATTAGCCTTATAGTACCTGCCTCTGAGGAAGCAAATGAGGATTTATTATGATGGTAGACAGAGGTGTAGCTAAAGGCTCATGGGCCCTGGTGCAAGAGTTCAGCTTGGGCCCCCCTTCCCTTTGTGGCAAGGGGCAAAAATTTAAATGGCAAATCCCCCCTTGCCACATTCTCAACCTAACCCCCTCCCTCCAGCCCTACTGACAGTATAGCAACTTGTGAAAGGAACAGAACTTGGTCTGTCATGAAGTAGAGACCCCCCCCCCCCCCTCCCAATGGTAGAGTTGGGAAGACTGTTGTTTATTCAGAAAATGACTCAGGGACCATTTGGTCTGTCTACCACATTTGCAGCCTCTAGACAACCCATGTCAGATCTGCTGGTCCAAGCATGACAAAGACTGGGTCTGCTGTATTTGAACTTTATTGGAAGTAAAGAATGGTTGTATGTTGCAAAGCCTGCCTCATTATTGCATGAATCTGCTTTGCCTCTCCATCAGGGAAGCCTGCCTTGTACCCTAACACTCAACAACACAAAGGGCACCCCGACCAGAACTCCTCCAAACCAGGGTGTGCCCCAAGGGAAGAAAGGTGCACCCTCCCTTCCCTCCAGCGTAAGCCACCGTAAGGACTACTACCACCATCCAGCCTTTACTACCACTCCTGTCCTCCAGCCCAGATTGCTGCACTTTTCACCAGACTGAAGCAACAGGTCGCTTAATGAAAGCACCATTATATTCAGCTGAGCTGGGGGACTGAACATTCCCCTTACACCTCTTTCTGCAATTGAAAAAAAAAAGTCACAAATCCACAGGATATACAACATTTCTAGTCGCAATCTGCATTTTTAGCCACCCTTGTAAGTATGAAAAGGGGCATGGTGAGGACATTGTAAGGGCAGGGTCATTGGCCCCGGCTAATTCATCATTTTTTGCACCAGAAACTGGCATAAATGATGACTGTAGATTTCATTCTGGTGCAGGGAGAGCCGGAGGAGGCTGGTAATATATGAGGAGGTCCTCCTCCAGCAGCGTAGGCCCTATCAAGGCCGGCGTAGCACAAATGACGGCCATTGTGCTTGGTTTTTCCGCAAACTTCCCTTGATTGGATATTGTACTGTGAAAGAGGTGGTCTATATGACAGCCCATTGTTATCTAAAGCTGCATTCACATTTATAAAGGTCACTGGGTTAAAGATCCTGTGCTTGTTCAATGATCGTACGCACTGGGCCTTCTTTGCAGATTTTCTGTGGTCTTTATGCCATACAGTAAACTTTGGAAGGAAAGGGTTAATAATAGGCTACTAGATCTGTCCCCCATGATGGTTGAAAGTGAATCTATGCTGTAAATCAAACAATTTCATTATGTTAGGAAGCTTTCCAGACAGGGTTAAGATCTGACGTTGTATGTGGGTCATGCAGCAGGTCGGAGGCACATAAATAGATCTGTACCCAGGAAGACTGATGCAGCAATAAAGCCACGTCTTTGAAATACGGACATCTAGACCTGAATGACTTCAAATATATTTACCATACTATATATAATACCAGATCTACAGATCATCATCCATTACTCCAGCGCTCTCAACCTAAAGCAAACCTTCTCTAAGAACCCCAAAATAAAATGTCAATGGTCCCCTTACCACTGTGCTGATGGCCGGCTTGTGCTGTGCATCCCATTCCCTGTTTACAGCTCAGAGCTGACTGGGCATGCCTAATTATAGGCTAAGGGCTCATGCACATGGCCGTATATTTTTTCTGCATCCGATCTGCATTTTGTGAGGGTGGGATGCGGACCCATTCACTTCAATAGGGCCGCAAAAGATGTGAGCAGCACACTGTGTGCTGTCCGCATGCGTATGTCCATTTTGTGGAACTCGCAAAAAGACAGAACGTGTCCTATTCTTATCCCTTTTCACAGACAAGTATGGCAATGTTCTATAGAGGCCAGGAGGTTCTGTTCCGCAAAATGCGGAAGTACGACTGTTCCATGCATTAGGGACCGCAATTTGCAGTCCCCAACACAAAGGCAACATCCGTGTGGTTTTCGCACTTGATTTGGTCCATGATCCGTCTGCATCGCAAAAAAATAGAACATGTTCTATTGTTTTGTGGTGTGGAGGCACGGAGAGAAACCCCACGGAGGCACTCCATAGTGCTTCCGTGGGGTTCCGTGCCTCCGTTCCGCACTGCTCCTTCCGGATTGCGGACCCATTCAAGTGAATAGGTCCGCATCCGTGATGTGTTGCACAAACGGCCGGTGCCCATATATTGCAGACCTAAGAGGAAGCAAGGAGAAGATGGGCTAGCATGCCTACTTCAAAGCATGGTGGTGGAAAAGCTTTCTATAATAGTCTGCCAGTGCACTGCTTTCCAAAATGGGTTTGATGGCATATTGGAACATTAAAGGGGTTATCCCATGATTAATATAAAAAATTTAAATCAGACATCATATAGCACATGACAATCTCTTCCTAACAAAGCTAGAACCGGCCCTGTACCTCACATGGGTCCAGAGATCTGCCCAATCATTGCTCTGCAAGATTTGTCAAGCTGACAGCTCAAGGGGCGTGTCTTTCCTGCTGTAGCTCAGGGGGCGTGTATATGCTCTCCCTATCACAGCTCAGGGGGCGTGTATATGCTCTCCCTATCACAGCTCAGGGGGCTAGTCTCAGCTCTCCCTCCCTATCACAGCTCAGGGGGCGTGTCCATGCTCTCCCTATCACAGCTCAGGAGGCAGTTGAAGGATGAAACTGAGCATGTGTGACCATCTCAGTGAGCAGGACAAAGGAATAAGAAAAAGAACAAACAGCAGGTGGCGCTATACAGATACATTTTATTAAATAACTCAGTGGCTCACCAAAATGATTGTCAGATTTGCCTATAGACAATGGATTTCTGGTTGCACAATTTCCAAGCACCAATAAGGTTCAGTGTTGCTGTTTGTGGCGTACATTATAAGGGTAAGTTCTGGTAACTTTCACATTAAGTTTCATTACTGCAACATACCGACAACTTTTTAATAACATACTATAAAACAGAACAAGCTGATGTCAGTATTAGCCAGACTCTGAACCGTATTGACCATGGCCTGGGCTATATAAAGAGGATTTGCATTTCCACATAATTCTGTAATGATTCTGAGTAAAAGGCATTTTCCCGTAGAACACTAAATCCTACTTGATTTCATTGAGCAGCCTGTAGTCACTGCTTTACAAGACTTAAAAGCTTCCCTGAACTGATATATGTTCCCGGAGGGTGAGGGTGGGCTGACTCATCTCTCTGCTGCACCAAAGCCAGAGCTAAATGACTCTGACCCTTATGTCATTTTTGTTAATCATCCTAAAACACTTAACCCTTTGGGAATGTATTGAAATGCAATGCTATGGGTTAAAATCCTATAATTTCAAATGCTTTTCAGGGGTAACAACAGATCAAAATTTTTATAACACAATATTACAGGGTAAAAGGATCAGGAGCTGGGTTACTGTAATAAGATGCTACAGGGGTAATTAGAGGATCAGGAGCCGGGTTACTGTAATAAGATGTTACAGGGTAATAAGAGGATCAGGATCTGGGTTACTGTAATAAGATATTACAGGGTAATAAGAGGATCAGGAGCCGGGTTACTGTAATAAGATGTTACAGGAGTAATAAGAGGATCAGGAGCCGGGTTACTGTAATAAGATGTTACAGGGTAATAAGAGGATCAGGAGCTGGGTTACTGTAATAAGATGTTACAGGAGTAATAAGAGGATCAGGAGCCGGGTTACTGTAATAAGATGTTACAGGGTAATAAGAGGATCAGGAGCCGGGTTACTGTAATAAGATTTTACAGGGTAATAAGAAGATCAGGAGCCGGGTTATTGTAATAAGATGCTGCAGGGTAATAAGAGGATCAGGAGCCGGGTTACTGTAATAAGATGTTACAGGGGTAATTAGAGGATCAGGAGCCGGGTTACTGTAATAAGATTTTACAGGGGTATTAAGAGGATCAGGAGCCGGGTTACTGTAATAAGATGTTACAGAGGTAATAAGGGGATCAGGAGCTGGGTTACTGTAATAAGATGTTACAGGGGTAATAAGAGGATCAGGAGCTGGGTTACTGTAATAAGATGTTACAGGGGTAATAAGAGGATCAGGAGCCGGGTTGCTGTAATATGATATTACGGGGTAATAATAGGATCAGGAGCCGGGTTACTGTAATAAGATGTTACAGGGGTAATAAGAGGACCAGGATCTGGGTTACTGTAATAAGATGTTACAGGGGTAATAAGAGGATCAGCAGCCGGGTTACTTTAATAAGATGTTACAGGATAATAAGAAGATCAGGAGCCGGGTTACTGTAATAAGATGTTATAGGGGTAATAAGAGGATCAGGAGCCAGGTTACTGTAATAAGATGTTACAGGGTAATAAGAGGATCAGGAGCCGGGTTACTGTAATAAGATGTTAAAGAATAATAAGAGGATCAGGAGCCGGGTTACTGTAATAAGATGTTACAGGGTAATAAGAGGATCAGGAGCCGGGTTACTGTAATAAGATTTTACAGGGTAATAAGAGGATCAGGAGCCGGGTTACTATAATAAGATGTTACAGGGGTAATAAGAGGATTAGTATCCTGGTTACTGTATTAAGATGTTACAGGGGTAATAAGAGGATCAGGAGCCGGGTTACTGTAATAAGATGTTACAGGGGTAATTAGAGGATCAGGAGCCGGGTTACTGTAATAAGATGTTACAGGGTAATAAGAGGATCAGGAGCCGGGTTACTGTGATAAGATGTTACAGGGTAATAAGAGGATCAGGAGCCGGGTTACTGTAATAAGATGTTACAGGGGTAATAAGAGGATCAGGATCTGGGTTACTGTAATAAGATGTTACAGGGTAATAAGAGGATCAGCAGCCGGGTTACTTTAATAAGATGTTACAGGATAATAAGAAGATCAGGAGCCGGGTTACTGTAATAAGATGTTAAAGGGTAATAAGAGGATCAGGAGCCGGGTTACTGTAATAAGATTTTACAGGGGTAATAAGAGGATCAGGAGCCCGGATACTGTAATAAGATGTTACAGGGGTAATAAGAGGATTAGTATCCTGGTTACTGTATTAAGATGTTACAGGGGTAATAAGAGGATCAGGAGCCGGGTTACTGTAATAAGATGTTACAGGATAATAAGAGGATCAGGAGCCGGGTTACTGTAATAAGATGCTACAGGGGTATATAAGAGGATCAGGAGCTGGGATACTGTAATAAGATGTTACAGGGTAATAAGAGGATCAGGAGCCAGGTTATTGTAATAAGATGTTACAGGGTAATAAGAGGATCAGGAGCCGGGTTACTGTAATAAGATGTTATAGGGTAATAAGAGGATCAGGAGCCGGGTTACTTTAATAAGATGTTACAGGGTAATAAGAGGATCAGGAGCCGGGTTACTGTAATAAGATGTTACAGGGTAATAAGAAGATCAGGAGCCGGGTTACTGTAATAAGATGTTACTGGGGTAATAAGAGGATCAGGAGCCGGGTTACTGTAATAAGATGTTATAGGGTAATAAGAGGATCAGTAGCCGGGTTACTGTAATAAGATGTTACAGGGTAATAAGGGGATCAGGAGCCGGGTTACTGTAATAAGATGTTACAGGGGAATAAGAGGATCAGGAGCCGGGTTACTGTAATAAGATGTTATAGGGTAATAAGAGGATCAGGAGCCGGGTTACTGTAATAAGATTTTACAGGGGTATAAGAGGATCAGGAGCCCGGATACTGTAATAAGATGTTACAGGGGTAATAAGAGGATTAGTATCCTGGTTACTGTATTAAGATGTTACAGGGGTAATAAGAGGATCAGGAGCCGGGTTACTTTAATAAGATGTTACAGGGTAATAAGAGGATCAGGAGCCGGGTTACTGTAATAAGATGTTACAGGGTAATAAGGGGATCAGGAGCCGGTTTACTGTAATAAGATGTTACAGGGTAATAAGAGGATCAGGAGTCGGGTTACTGTAATAAGATGTTACAGGGTAATAAGAGGATCAGGAGCCGGGTTACTGTAATAAGATGTTACAGGGTAATAAGAGGATCAGGAGCCGGGTGACTGTAATAAGATGTTACAGGGTAATAAGAGGATCAGGAGCCAGGTGACTGTAATAAGATGTTACAGGGTAATAAGAGGATCAGGAGCCAGGTTACTGTAATAAGATGTTACAGGGGTAATAAGAGGATCAGGAGCCGGGTTACTGTAATAAGATGTTACAGGGTAATAAGAGGATCAGGAGTCGGGTTACTGTAATAAGATGTTACAGGGGTAATAAGAGGATCAGGAGCCGGGTTACTGTAATAAGGTGTTGCAGGGTAATAAGAGGATCAGGAGTCGGGTTACTGTAATAAGATGTTACAGGGGTAATAAGAGGATCAGGAGCCGGGTTACTGTAATAAGATGTTACAGGGGTAATAAGAGGATCAGGAGCCGGGTTACTGTAATAAGATGTTACAGGGTAATAAGAGGATCAGGAGACGGGTTACTGTAATAAGATGTTACAGGGGTAATAAGAGGATCAGGAGCCGGGTTACTGTAATAAGGTGTTGCAGGGTAATAAGAGGATCAGGAGCCGGGTTACTGTAATAAGATGTTACAGGGGTAATAAGAGGATCAGGAGCCGGGTTACTGCAATAAGGTGTTGCAGGGTAATAAGAGGATCAGGAGCCGGGTTACTGTAATAAGATGATACAGGGTAATAAGAGGATCAGGAGCCGGGTTACTGTAATAAGATGTTACAGGGGTAATAAGAGGATCAGGAGCCGGGTTACTGTAATAAGATGTTACAGGGGTAATAAGAGGATCAGGAGCCGGGTTACTGTAATGTAATAAGATGTTACAGGGTAATAAGAGGATCAGGAGCCGGGTTACTGTAATAAGATGTTACAGGTGTAATAAGAGGATCAGGAGCCGGGTTCCTGTAATAAGATGTTACAGGGGTAATAAGAGGATCAGGAGCCAGGTTACTGTAATAAGATGTTACAGGGGTAATAAGAGGATCAAGAGCCGGGTTACTGTAATAAGATATTACAGGGTAATAAGAGGATCAGGAGCCGGGTTACTGTAATAAGATGTTACAGGGGTAATAAGAGGATCAGGAGCCGGGTTACTGTAATAAGATATTACAGGGTAATAAGAAGATCAGGAGCCGGGTTACTGTAATAAGATATTACAGGGTAATAAGAGGATCAGGAGCCGGGTTACTGTAATAAGAGGTTACAGGGGTAATAAGAGGATCAGGGTAATAAGAGGATCAGGAGCCGGGTTACTGTAATGTAATAAGATGTTACAGGTGTAATAAGAGGATCAGGAGCCGGGTTACTGTAATGTAATAAGATGTTACAGGGTAATAAGAGGATCAGGAGCCGGGTTACTGTAATGTAATAAGATGTTACAGGGTAATAAGAGGATCAGGAGCCGGGTTCCTGTAATAAGATGTTACACGGGTAATAAGAGGATCAGGAGCCGGGTTACTGTAATAAGATGGTACAGGGGTAATAAGAGGATCAGGAGCCGGGTTACTGTAATAAGATGTTACAGGGTAATAAGAGGATCAGGAGCCGGGTTACTGTAATAAGATGTTACAGGGTAATAAGAGGATCAGGAGCCGGGTTACTGTAATAGGATGTTACTGGGGTAATAAGAGGATCAGGAGCCGGGTTACTGTAATAAGATGTTACAGGGGTAATAAGAGGATCAGGAGCCGGGTTACTGTAATAAGATGTTACAGGGTAATAAGAGGATCAGGAGCCGGGTTACTGTAATAAGATGTTACTGGGGTAATAAGAGGATCAGGAGACGGGTTACTGTAATAAGATGTTACAGGGTAATAAGAGGATCAGGAGCCGGGTTACTGTAATAAGATGTTACAGGGTAATAAGAGGATCAGGAGCCGGGTTACTGTAATAAGATGTTACAGGGTAATAAGAGGATCAGGAGCCGGGTTACTGTAATAAGATGTTACAGGGTAATAAGAGGATCAGGAGCCGATATACTGTAATAAGATGTTACAGGGGTAATAAGAGGATCAGGAGCCGGGTTACTGTAATAAGATGTTACAGGGGTAATAGGAGGATCAGGAGCCGGGTTACTGTAATAAGATGTTACAGGGTAATAAGAGGATCAGGAGCCGGGTTACTGTAATAAGATGTTACAGGGTAATAAGAGGACCAGGAGCCGGGTTACTGTAATAAGATGTTACAGGGTAATAAGAGGATCAGGAGCCGGGTTACTGTAATAAGATGTTACATGGTAATAAGAGGATCAGGAGCCGGGTTACTGTAATAAGATGTTACATGGTAATAAGAGGATCAGGAGCCGGGTTACTGTAATAAGATGTTACTGGGGTAATAGGAGGATCAGGAGTGTTGGTACCTTACAAATAGATCAGCTTTCTGTATATTTCAGTTCTTTACTGCTATCTTTATATTAATTTGTGGTACATGACTGCTATGTTTTATTGTATATTAAATAACCCTAACATCATATAGTAACTGTATGTATTTTATATTTGCAGAATTATTGCATCTACTGGGCAAGAGTTCGATCTTCGGACCCTCAGGGCTGTTCGTGTGCTCAGACCCCTGAAGCTGGTGTCTGGAATTCCAAGTACGTCCATTCCATTTTTTTAAAACATTTGCCCACTGTTTTATCTTAATCTTTGTTTTCTGCTGACCCGCTGTTGCTTTGTCACACTGGGTTGTTTTTGAACCTGTGAACATCTTTTAGTATGTTGCATGGGAACCAAAGGTTGCATGTGTGTCCCTTTCCAGATGAGTGTCCTGCTTGTGAAGTAAACCTCACCACTCATGGTATCAGCAGAAGCCTATGACCATTTTAGATGCTTTTGATACATGAAGTTGTGGAACAGGGTAATGCCTGCCTTAGCCTTTGAGTCGGTGGAAAGATATGACTATAGACATCGAGTACACAGAACTGGCCACAGGGGCATAGTTAGGTCAGTGGGGCTTGTCCTGAATATTGGACACTTCACCCCAGCTCTGGGCTTGGAGAAGCAGGTGACTCCATCTTGGCACTCACCCTTTAATCATAATTGATTAGTACTACGTATAAGGTATGATATGAGCTCCCTCCCTCATATCCCATATATCTTATGTTGGAATATCTGCTTTCATCTCATTTACAGTTAGTAAGCATGAACATATGACAAACTCTCTGCTCCATAGACCTCCTACTGTCCCAGATGAAGCGGTGCCAGCCCTCCTCTGACCAGGCCATTCCTGTCACTGATGCAGAAACGGCCGTCCAGAAAATGTGTCACTAAAGGGACATTTGCCAGATGACCATATTTTTAGTTAGTCATCTTTAACAGATAAAAGGTTTAACCCTTTAAAAAAATCCAAATCAAGTGATATTTACAATGAGAAAGTGAAAAAGGAATTTTAGAAATGTTTGTAAATTTATTGAAAAAGCAAAAACAAAAATTTCACATGGACATAAGTATTCAGACCCTTTGCTATGACATTTAGCTCTGGGGGCCTCCCATTTCCCTTGATGATATTTGAGCTGTTTCTACTCCTTGATTGAAATCCACCTGTGGTAAATTCAGTTGACTGGAGAAGATTTGGAAAGAGACACACCCCTGTCTATTTAAGCTCTCACGGCTGACAATGGAGATCAGAGCAAAAACCAAGCCATGAGGAGGAAAGAACTGCCTGTAGAGCTCAGAGACAGGATTGTGTAGAGGAACAGATCTGGAGAAGGGGACAAAAAATGTCTACTGCACTGAAAGTTTCCAAGAGCACAGTGGCCTCCAAAATTCTTAAATGGAAGAAGTTTGAAACAACCAGGACTCTTCCTAGAGGTAGCCACCCCACCGGACTAAGCAATCAGGGAGTAATCAGGGAAGAAGGGCCTTGGTAATAGAGGTGACTATGAACCCAATGGTCATTCTGGCTGAGCACCAAAGACCCTGTGTGCAGAGAAACTTCCAGAAGATCAACCATCACTGCAGCACTCCATCAATCTGGGCTTTATGGCAGCATGGCCAGAAAGAAGCTTCTCCTCAGTAAAAGACACATGAAAGTTTGCAAATAAACACCTATAGGACTCTCAGACTGTGAGAAACAGTCTGGTCTAATGAAACAAGAACTTTTTGGCCTCATTTCCAAGCGTCATGTTTGGAGGAAACCAGGCACTGCTCACCACATGCCCAATACCAACCCTACGGTGAAGCATGGTGATGGCAGCATCATGCTGTGGGGATCTTTTTCAGCAGCTGGGGCAGAGACACTGGTCAGAGTTGAGGGAAAGCTGAATGGAGCCAAGTACAGAGATATTCTTAAAACCTGAGCCAGAGCTCTGGACCTCAGACTGGGCTGAAGGTTCACCTTCCAACAAAGCAATGACCCTAAACACACAGCCAAGACCACACAGGAGCGGTTTAGGGACAACTCTGTGAATGTCCTTGAGTGGCACAACTAGAGCCTGACTTGAACCCCTTCGAACATCAATGAAAAGACCTGAAAATGGCTGTCCACCGACGGTCTCCATCCAACCTGACAGAGCTTGAGAGGATCTGCAGAGAAGAATGGCAGAAAACCTTGTGGTATCATACTGAAGAAGACTGGAGGCTGTAATTGCTGCCAAAGGGGCTTCAACTCCTGAGTAAAGGGTCTGAATACTAATCTCAGTGTGAGAGTTTCGTTTTTTCCTTTTCAATAAATTAACAAAGATTTCTAACATTCTATTTTCAATTTCTCATTATTGGGTATTGAAAGATGAATGATGGGGAAAACTTGATTATTATTTTTTTTTAGCACAAAGCTGCAACATAACAAAATGTGAAAAAGTCAAAGGGTGTGAAAACTTCCCGAATGCATTGTATGTGACGAGACCACATAAAGTACAGCTCCTGTTGGAATGACAACAGCTATTTGTGTATGATGAAGGCACTGCGGTTTTATGGATGTCCCACCAATCCTTATATCCCACGTGTACATCTCAGATAAAGGTGGTGTGTAGGAGAAGATATTTTCCTGTTTTCCGGTTTTCCAGGAATATCCATTGATGGCCTATTCTTTTGACCGGCTTTAGTGAATGATTGGTGGGGATCCAATCCCAGGGACTCACATTAAGAAGTAAAATGAACAGGCTGCTGTATTTGCTGCAGATCCGGCCCTTGATGAACGTGTCCATAGATGTGGTGACCAGAATGAAGTCTCCTTTACGTTACTCACTGTCTGTTCTCTTATTTTAGCACATGGTTTGAGCTGGTGTACATTTTATGTTTTGTGTTTTTTAACAATTCTCTTACATGGAATACATATTTGAGGATGGAGAACACATTGACAATATCTAGTCTTGGTTCTGGCATCTTCAGTTGTGGATATTTTGTCTCCTGCAGGTTTACAAGTGGTCCTGAAGTCTATTATGAAAGCCATGATTCCTCTGCTCCAGATTGGGTTGCTACTCTTTTTTGCTATTCTCATCTTTGCTATCATTGGACTTGACTTCTACATAGGAAAATTCCATAATTCTTGCTATGAACCGTATGGAGGTGAGTCTCAGCCTTCCTACTATGTAGTAGGTCCATGACCTACCATACTCCTTTCTTAGTAATGGATCTTTTCGGCAGGTGGAGATGTCTCAAAGAAGAATGTAGACTTTTTTTTTTATACCATGTGGTTTTAGATCTCAAGGGTAATATGATGGTATTTTATCCCGATTATTTCAAGGAAAGGTTCTGATTATAGTGGGAAATGCTCTTTAGGGTTCATGTTTTAGGTCAGCGTGAACACCTTAGGCTGTATTCACATCAAGTTGTGAGCCTATGTTCTGCTGTACACCAGCAAAAGGTCCTGTTGTGTATGCTAGACATATCCATAGGGCTCCACTCACCTGATTAGTGTCCTTTTGGCCTGTATTTCTACGTTCACCTTTCTGCTGCATTGCAATAGTATGTAGTAGACTGTTATTCACTATAGCAATATACGGGGGGGGGGGGGGATTACCACATGGTTTATATATTTCCTATTAGTGACATATCCCACTATATGACTATACAGAGAGATAGGTCACATCCTTCCGTCAGAAGATTTTCACTGTGCATAAGCCAAATGGGGGCTGAAAACATAATGTGAACAGAGCCTACAATGCCCCACGTTCTGAGAGTACCTTCTTTTTTGCGTGTGCTTTCATCCTCGCCCGTCATTTTAAGTTACTGTTGAAAATTGACGATTTCCTCAACTATGCCGGCAAACAAAGCCACCGCGTACAAGGCCAGATTTAGATTGCATGCTCTTATGTTCAGCCATCTGTGTATGCACCAATCAGCAGGCATATGTTGTAATGCTTTCTCTGTTCCCTTCTAGATGAGATACAAGTGGAAGGCCTCTGCGGCAATGATTCGTCATCACGGAGGTGCCCTGATGGCACAGTATGCTACGCCAAATGGGAGGGACCCAATAATGGCATTACTCAGTTTGATAACATCCTGTTTGCAGTGCTCACTGTATTTCAGTGTATAACTATGGAGGGCTGGACAGACATTTTGTACCATGTAAGTGTATGTATGAGTATGCCATAAAAAAATACAACCAATTGTGCAACAAATGCAAAATAAATGAACCACATCTCCACAATGAAGAGCTATTCTTTCATTACTGTTATCGATGCTGCTAACAAATAGGGCAGGCTCGCTGGTAGGTCCTGTGTTCCTGCGCTGATACACTTGGGTCTAAGAGCTGGGCTGACAGCTGGTGCTGAAGAGGCACCACGAATAACTGCACATACGTGAGGGCTTAATGAGTAGGAATTCTGCAGAGTCAGGGTAAAGAGGGAAGAATGGCGAGGGACAGAGAAAAGAGACGCAGAAGGCTAGCTACAGACCGAACATTGTGGAAAATCTGCAGAATGGGGGCATGCTGGCTGCTGAAAACAGCATTAACCGTTGTGCTACAGTTCAGATGGAAATGAAGGGAAGAGAACAACGCTGTGTCAGAAATGTAGACTGATGGCATATAGTAGGAATAGATTAGATGTGTATAATGTGGTAAGAATGGGTAGACATGAGTGTAGGATAGAGTATGAATGGGGAGAGATGAGATGGATGTAGGATAGAGTATGAATGGGGAGAGATGGATATAGGATAGAGTATGAATGGGGAGAGATGGATATAGGATAGAGTATGAATGGGGAGAGATGGATATAGGATAGAGTATGAATGGGGAGAGATGAGATGGATGTAGAATAGAGTATGAATGGGGAGAGATGGATATAGGATAGAGTATGAATGGGGAGAGATGGATATTATAGGATACAGTATGAATGGAGAGAGATGAGATGGATGTAGAATAGAGTATGAATGGGGAGAGATGGATGTAAGATAGAGTATGAATAGGGAGAGATGGATATAGGATAGAGTATGAATGGGGAGAGAGGGATATAGGATAGAGTATGAATGGGGAGAGATGAGATGGATGTAGAATAGAGTATGAATGGGGAGAGATGGATATAGGATAGAGTATGAATAGGGAGAGATGGATATAGGATACAGTATGAATGGAGAGAGATGAGATGAATGTAGAATAGAGTATGAATGGGGAGAGATGGATATAGGATAGAGTATGAATGGGGAGAGATGGATATAGGATAGAGTATGAATGGGGAGAGATGGATATAGGATAGAGTATGAATGGGGAGAGATGAGATGGATGTAGAATAGAGTATGAATGGGGAGAGATGGATATAGGATAGAGTATGAATGGGGAGAGATGGATATTATAGGATACAGTATGAATGGAGAGAGATGAGATGGATGTAGAATAGAGTATGAATGGGGAGAGATGGATGTAAGATAGAGTATGAATAGGGAGAGATGGATATAGGATAGAGTATGAATGGGGAGAGAGGGATATAGGATAGAGTATGAATGGGGAGAGATGAGATGGATGTAGAATAGAGTATGAATGGGGAGAGATGGATATAGGATAGAGTATGAATAGGGAGAGATGGATATAGGATACAGTATGAATGGAGAGAGATGAGATGAATGTAGAATAGAGTATGAATGGGGAGAGATGTATGTAAGATAGAGTATGAATAGGGAGAGATGGATATAGGATAGAGTATGAATGGGGAGAGATGGATATAGGATACAGTATGAATGGAGAGAGATGAGATGGATGTAGAATAGAGTATGAATGGGGAGAGATGGATGTAAGATAGAGTATGAATGGGGAGAGATGGATATAGGATAGAGTATGAATGGGGAGAGATGAATGTAGGATAGAGTATGAATATGGAGAGATGGATATAGGATAGAGTATGAATGGGGAGAGATGGATATTATAGGATACAGTATGAATGGAGAGAGATGAGATGGATGTAGAATAGAGTATGAATGGGGAGAGATGGATGTAAGATAGAGTATGAATAGGGAGAGATGGATATAGGATAGAGTATGAATGGGGAGAGAGGGATATAGGATAGAGTATGAATGGGGAGAGATGAGATGGATGTAGAATAGAGTATGAATGGGGAGAGATGGATATAGGATAGAGTATGAATAGGGAGAGATGGATATAGGAAACAGTATGAATGGAGAGAGATGAGATGAATGTAGAATAGAGTATGAATGGGGAGAGATGGATGTAAGATAGAGTATGAATAGGGAGAGATGGATATAGGATAGAGTATGAATGGGGAGAGATGGATATAGGATACAGTATGAATGGAGAGAGATGAGATGGATGTAGAATAGAGTATGAATGGGGAGAGATGGATGTAAGATAGAGTATGAATGGGGAGAGATGGATATAGGATAGAGTATGAATGGGGAGAGATGAGATGGATGTAGAATAGAGTATGAATGGGGAGAGATGGATGTAAGATAGAGTATGAATAGGGAGAGATGGATATAGGATAGAGTATGAATGGGGAGAGATGAATGTAGGATAGAGTATGAATATGGAGAGATGGATATAGGATAGAGTATGAATGGGGAGAGATTGTTATAGGATAGAGTATAAATGGGGAGAGATGGATGTAGGATAGAGTATTAATAGGGAGAGATGGATATAGGATAGAGTATGAATGGGGAGAGATGGATATAGGAGAGAGTATGAATGGGGAGAAATGGATATAGGATAGAGTATGAATGGGGAGAGATGGATGTAGGATAGAGTATGAATGGGGAGAGATGGATATAGGATAGAGTATGAATGGGGAGAGATGGATGTAGGATAGAGTATGAATAGGGAGAGATGGATACACGATAGAGTATGAATGGGGAGAGATGGATGTAGGCTAGAGTATGAATGGGGAGAGATGGATATAGGATAGAGTATGAATGGGGAGAGATGGATATAGGATAGAGTATGAATAGGGAGAGATGGATATAGGATAGAGTATGAATGGGGAGAGATGGATATAGGATAGAGTATGAATAGGGAGAGATAGATATAGGATGGAGTATGAATGGGGAGAGATGGATATAGGATAGAGTATGAATGGGGAGAGATGGATATAGGATACAGTATGAATGGGGAGAGATGGATATAGGATAGAGTATGAATGGGGAGAGATGAGATGGATGTAGGATAGAGTATGAATGGGGAGAGATGGATATAGGATAGAGTATGAATGAGGAGAGATAGATATATGATAGAGTATGAATAGGGAGAGATGGATATAGGATGGAGTATGAATGGGGAGAGATGGATATAGGATACAGTATGAATGGAGAGAGATGAGATGGATGTAGGATAGAGTATGAATGGGGAGAGATGGATATAGGATACAGTAGGAATGGGGAGAGATGGATATAGGATAGAGTATGAATGGGGAGAGATGGATGTAGGATAGAGTATGAATGGGGAGAGATGGATATAGGATAGAGTATGAATGAGGAGAGATGGATATAGGATAGAGTATGAATGGGGAGAGATGGATATAGGATAGAGTATGAATGAGGAGAGATGAGATGGATGTAGGAGAGAGTATGAATGGGGAGAGATGGATATAGGATAGAGTATGAATGGGGAGAGATGGATGTAGGATAGAGTATGAATGGGGAGAGATGGATATAGGATAGAGTATGAATGGGGAGAGATGGATGTAGGATAGAGTATGAATGGGGAGAGATGGATATAGGATACAGTATGAATGGGGAGAGATGGATATAGGATAGAGTATGAATGGGGAGAGATGGATGTAGGATAGAGTATGAATGGGGAGAGATGGATATAGGATAGAGTATGAATGGGGAGAGATGGATATAGGATACAGTATGAATGTGGAGAGATGGATATAGGATAGAGTATGAATGGGGAGAGATGGATATAGGATAGAGTATGAATGGGGAGAGATGGATGTAGGATAGAGTATGAATGGGGAGAGATGGATGTAGGATAGAGTATGAATAGGGAGAGATGGATGCACGATAGAGTATGAATGGGGAGAGATGGATATAGGATAGAGTATGAATGGGGAGAGATGGATATAGGATAGAGTATGAATGGGGAGAGATGGATGTAGGATAGAGTATGACTGGGGAGAGATGGATGTAGGATAGAGTATGACTGGGGAGAGATGGATATAGGATAGAGTATGACTGGGGAGAGATGGATATAGGAGAGAGTATGACTGGGGAGAGATGGTTATAGGATAGAGTATGACTGGGGAGAGATGGATATAGGATAGAGTATGACTGGGGAGAGATGGATATAGGATAGAGAATGAATGGGGAGAGATGGATGTAGGATAGAGTATGAATGGGGAGAGATGGATATAGGATAGAGTATGACTGGGGAGAGATGGATATAGGAGAGAGCATGACTGGGGAGAGATGGTTATAGGATAGAGTATGACTGGGGAGAGATGGATATAGGATAGAGTATGAATGGGGAGAGATGGATATAGGATAGAGTATGAATAGGGAGAGATCGATATAGGATGGAGTATGAATGGGGAGAGATGGATATAGGATACAGTATGAATGGAGAGAGATGAGATGGATGTAGAATAGAGTATGAATGGAGAGAGATGAGATGGATGTAGGATAGAGTAGGAATGGGGAGAGATGGATATAGGATACAGTATGAATGGGGAGAGATGGATATAGGATAGAGTATGAATGGGGAGAGATGGATGTAGGATAGAGTATGAATGGGGAGAGTTGGATATAGGATAGAGTATGAATGAGGAGAGATGGATATAGGATAGAGTATGAATGGGGAGAGATGGATATAGGATAGAGTATGAATGAGGAGAGATGAGATGGATGTAGAATAGAGTATGAATAGGGAGAGATGAGATGGATGTAGGATAGAGTATGAATGGGGAGAGATGGATATAGGATACAGTATGAATGGGGAGAGATGGATATAGGATAGAGTATGAATGGGGAGAGATGGATGTAGGATAGAGTATGAATGGGGAGAGATGGATATAGGATAGAGTATGACTGGGGAGAGATGGATATAGGAGAGAGTATGACTGGGGAGAGATGGTTATAGGATAGAGTATGACTGGGGAGAGATGGATATAGGATAGAGTATGACTGGGGAGAGATGGATATAGGATAGAGTATGAATGGGGAGAGATGGATGTAGGATAGAGTATGAATGGGGAGAGATGGATATAGGATAGAGTATGACTGGGGAGAGATGGATATAGGAGAGAGTATGACTGGGGAGAGATGGTTATAGGATAGAGTATGACTGGGGAGAGATGGATATAGGATAGAGTATGAATGGGGAGAGATGGATATAGGATAGAGTATGAATGAGGAGAGATGAGATGGATGTAGGATAGAGTATGAATAGGGAGAGATGGATATAGGATAGAGTATGAATGGGGAGAGATGGATGTAGGATAGAGTATGAATGGAGAGAGATGAGATGGATGTAGGATAGAGTATGAATAGGGAGAGATGGATATAGGATAGAGTATGAATGGGGAGAGATGGATGTAGGATAGAGTATGAATGGAGAGAGATGAGATGGATGTAGGATAGAGTATGACTGGGGAGAGATGGATGTAGGATAGAGTATGACTGGGGAGAGATGGATATAGGATAGAGTATGAATGGGGAGAGATGGATGTAGGATAGAGTATGACTGGGGAGAGATGGATGTAGGATAGAGTATGACTGGGGAGAGATGGATATAGGATAGAGTATGAATGGGGAGAGATGGATATAGGATAGAGTATGACTGGGGAGAGATGGATATAGGAGAGAGTATGACTGGGGAGAGATGGTTATAGGATAGAGTATGACTGGGGAGAGATGGATATAGGATAGAGTATGACTGGGGAGAGATGGATATAGGATAGAGTATGAATGGGGAGAGATGGATGTAGGATAGAGTATGAATGGGGAGAGATGGATATAGGATAGAGTATGACTGGGGAGAGATGGATATAGGAGAGAGTATGACTGGGGAGAGATGGTTATAGGATAGAGTATGACTGGGGAGAGATGGATATAGGATAGAGTATGAATGGGGAGAGATGGATATAGGATAGAGTATGAATAGGGAGAGATCGATATAGGATAGAGTATGAATGGGGAGAGATGGATATAGGATAGAGTATGAATGGAGAGAGATGAGATGGATGTAGAATAGAGTATGAATGGAGAGAGATGAGATGGATGTAGGATAGAGTAGGAATGGGGAGAGATGGATATAGGATACAGTATGAATGGGGAGAGATGGATATAGGATAGAGTATGAATGGGGAGAGATGGATGTAGGATAGAGTATGAATGGGGAGAGTTGGATATAGGATAGAGTATGAATGAGGAGAGATGGATATAGGATAGAGTTTGAATGGGGAGAGATGGATATAGGATAGAGTATGAATGAGGAGAGATGAGATGGATGTAGAATAGAGTATGAATAGGGAGAGATGAGATGGATGTAGGATAGAGTATGAATGGGGAGAGATGGATATAGGATACAGTATGAATGGGGAGAGATGGATATAGGATAGAGTATGAATGGGGAGAGATGGATGTAGGATAGAGTATGAATGGGGAGAGATGGATATAGGATAGAGTATGAATGGGGAGAGATGGATGTAGGATAGAGTATGAATGGAGAGAGATGAGATGGATGTAGGATAGAGTATGAATAGGGAGAGATGGATATAGGATAGAGTATGAATGGGGAGAGATGGATGTAGGATAGAGTATGAATGGAGAGAGATGAGATGGATGTAGGATAGAGTATGACTGGGGAGAGATGGATGTAGGATAGAGTATGACTGGGGAGAGATGGATATAGGATAGAGTATGAATGGGGAGAGATGGATGTAGGATAGAGTATGACTGGGGAGAGATGGATGTAGGATAGAGTATGACTGGGGAGAGATGGATATAGAATAGAGTATGAATGGGGAGAGATGGATGTAGGATAGAGTATGACTGGGGAGAGATGGATATAGGATAGAGTATGAATGGGGAGAGATGGATGTAGGATAGAGTATGAATGGGGAGAGATGGATATAGGATAGAGTATGACTGGGGAGAGATGGATATAGGATAGAGTATGAATGGGGAGAGATGGATATAGGATAGAGTATGACTGGGCAGAGATGGATGTAGGATACAGTATGAATGGAGAGAGATGAGATGGATGTAGAATAGAGTATGAATGGAGAGAGATAAGATGGATGTAGGATAGAGTAGGAATGGGGAGAGATGCATATAGGATACAGTATGAATGGGGAGAGATGGATATAGGATAGAGTATGAATGGGGAGAGATGGATGTAGGATAGAGTATGAATGGGGAGAGTTGGATATAGGATAGAGTATGAATGAGGAGAGATGGATATAGGATAGAGTATGAATGGGGAGAGATGGATATAGGATAGAGTATGAATGAGGAGAGATGAGATGGATGTAGAATAGAGTATGAATAGGGAGAGATGAGATGGATGTAGGATAGAGTATGAATGGGGAGAGATGGATATAGGATACAGTATGAATGGGGAGAGATGGATATAGGAGAGAGTATGACTGGGGAGAGATGGTTATAGGATAGAGTATGACTGGGGAGAGATGGATATAGGATAGAGTATGACTGGGGAGAGATGGATATAGGATAGAGTATGAATGGGGAGAGATGGATGTAGGATAGAGTATGAATGGGGAGAGATGGATATAGGATAGAGTATGACTGGGGAGAGATGGATATAGGAGAGAGTATGACTGGGGAGAGATGGTTATAGGATAGAGTATGACTGGGGAGAGATGGATATAGGATAGAGTATGAATGGGGAGAGATGGATATAGGATAGAGTATGAATGAGGAGAGATGAGATGGATGTTGGATAGAGTATGAATAGGGAGAGATGGATATAGGATAGAGTATGAATGGGGAGAGATGGATGTAGGATAGAGTATGAATGGAGAGAGATGAGATGGATGTAGGATAGAGTATGAATAGGGAGAGATGGATATAGGATAGAGTATGAATGGGGAGAGATGGATGTAGGATAGAGTATGAATGGAGAGAGATGAGATGGATGTAGGATAGAGTATGACTGGGGAGAGATGGATGTAGGATAGAGTATGACTGGGGAGAGATGGATATAGGATAGAGTATGAATGGGGAGAGATGGATGTAGGATAGAGTATGACTGGGGAGAGATGGATGTAGGATAGAGTATGACTGGGGAGAGATGGATATAGGATAGAGTATGAATGGGTAGAGATGGATGTAGGATAGAGTATGACTGGGGAGAGATGGATATAGGATAGAGTATGAATGGGGAGAGATGGATGTAGGATAGAGTATGAATGGGGAGAGATGGATATAGGATAGAGTATGACTGGGGAGAGATGGATATAGGATAGAGTATGACTGGGGAGAGATGGATATAGGATAGAGTATGAATGGGGAGAGATGGATGTAGGATAGAGTATGAATGGGGAGAGATGGATATAGGATAGAGTATGACTGGGGAGAGATGGATATAGGATAGAGTATGAATGGAGAGAGATGAGATGGATGTAGGATAGAGTATGACTGGGGAGAGATGGATGTAGGATAGAGTATGACTGGGGAGAGATGGATATAGAATAGAGTATGAATGGGGAGAGATGGATGTAGGATAGAGTATGACTGGGGAGAGATGGATATAGGATAGAGTATGAATGGGGAGAGATGGATGTAGGATAGAGTATGAATGGGGAGAGATGGATATAGGATAGAGTATGACTGGGGAGAGATGGATATAGGATAGAGTATGAATGGGGAGAGATGGATATAGGATAGAGTATGACTGGGCAGAGATGGATGTAGGATACAGTATGAATGGAGAGAGATGAGATGGATGTAGAATAGAGTATGAATGGAGAGAGATAAGATGGATGTAGGATAGAGTAGGAATGGGGAGAGATGCATATAGGATACAGTATGAATGGGGAGAGATGGATATAGGATAGAGTATGAATGGGGAGAGATGGATGTAGGATAGAGTATGAATGGGGAGAGATGGATATAGGATAGAGTATGAATGAGGAGAGATGGATATAGGATAGAGTATGAATGGGGAGAGATGGATATAGGATAGAGTATGAATGAGGAGAGATGAGATGGATGTAGAATAGAGTATGAATAGGGAGAGATGAGATGGATGTAGGATAGAGTATGAATGGGGAGAGATGGATATAGGATAGAGTATGAATGGGGAGAGATGGATATAGGATAGAGTATGAATGGGGAGAGATGGATGTAGGATAGAGTATGAATGGGGAGAGATGGATATAGGATAGAGTATGACTGGGGAGAGATGGATATAGGAGAGAGTATGACTGGGGAGAGATGGTTATAGGATAGAGTATGACTGGGGAGAGATGGATATAGGATAGAGTATGACTGGGGAGAGATGGATATAGGATAGAGTATGAATGGGGAGAGATGGATGTAGGATAGAGTATGAATGGGGAGAGATGGATATAGGATAGAGTATGACTGGGGAGAGATGGATATAGGAGAGAGTATGACTGGGGAGAGATGGTTATAGGATAGAGTATGACTGGGGAGAGATGGATATAGGATAGAGTATGAATGGGGAGAGATGGATATAGGATAGAGTATGAATGAGGAGAGATGAGATGGATGTTGGATAGAGTATGAATAGGGAGAGATGGATATAGGATAGAGTATGAATGGGGAGAGATGGATGTAGGATAGAGTATGAATGGAGAGAGATGAGATGGATGTAGGATAGAGTATGAATAGGGAGAGATGGATATAGGATAGAGTATGAATGGGGAGAGATGGATGTAGGATAGAGTATGAATGGAGAGAGATGAGATGGATGTAGGATAGAGTATGACTGGGGAGAGATGGATGTAGGATAGAGTATGACTGGGGAGAGATGGATATAGGATAGAGTATGAATGGGGAGAGATGGATGTAGGATAGAGTATGACTGGGGAGAGATGGATGTAGGATAGAGTATGACTGGGGAGAGATGGATATAGGATAGAGTATGAATGGGGAGAGATGGATGTAGGATAGAGTATGACTGGGGAGAGATGGATATAGGATAGAGTATGAATGGGGAGAGATGGATGTAGGATAGAGTATGAATGGGGAGAGATGGATATAGGATAGAGTATGACTGGGGAGAGATGGATATAGGATAGAGTATGACTGGGGAGAGATGGATATAGGATAGAGTATGAATGGGGAGAGATGGATGTAGGATAGAGTATGAATGGGGAGAGATGGATATAGGATAGAGTATGACTGGGGAGAGATGGATATAGGATAGAGTATGACTGGGCAGAGATGGATGTAGGACCTGCACTCAAGCGTGATGACATTTTGCAGCATTGACTGAAAGCAGCAGGACCTGAGAAACATCATCTCGCTGGAGCGCAGGTCCTGTCCTGCGCATTCAGTGAGCAGCGAGTGTTCACTGCGGCGCGATCAAATGGATGAGGTGAGTTTTATTTGTTTTGCACAAGAAGAGTGGGAAAGGGACATTAATAATACTGTGGCCTCTAATGGGGGCATTATTAATACTTGTAGCCACTAATGGAGGAAAAATAATACTAGGAGGGCATTAATGGGGGGCCTTATTAATACTGGGGGTCACTAATGGGGCATTATTAATACTGGTGGCCACTAATGGGGGTCTTATTTATACTGGTGGCCACTAATGGGGGTCTTATTAATACAGGGGGCCACTAATGGGTCATTATTAATACTGGTGGCCACTAATGGGGGTCTTAATAATACTGGTGGCCACTAATGGGGGTCTTATTAATACTGGTGGCCACTAATGGGGGTCTTATTAATACAGGGGGCCACTAATGGGGGTCTTATTAATACAGGGGGCCACTAATGGGGCATTATTAATACTGGTGGCCACTAATGGGGGTCTTATTAATACTGGTGGCCACTAATGGGGCATTATTAATACTGGTGGCCACTAATGGGGGTCTTATTAATACAGGGGGCCACTAATGGGGGTCTTATTAATACAGGGGGCCACTAATGGGTGCCTTAGTCCCGTCCATTGAGATCCTTTGGGATGTGCTGGAGAAGGCTTTGCTCAGCGGTCAGACTTTACCATCATCAATGCAAGATCTTGGTGAAAAACTAATGCAACGCTGGATGGAAATAAATCTTGTGACATTGCAGAAGCTTATCGCAACAATGCCACATCGAACGCGTGCCGTAATCAAAGCTAAAGGCGGTCCAACGAAATATTAGAGTGTGTGAGCCTTTTTTTTTTGGTGGCGACTTTATTTTGGGACAGGCAGTGTATATGGGCAGAGGTATACAGCAGATACACGGAATATGAATGGTCAGAGATGGATGAAAGAGAGAGTATTCATGGGCAGAGGAGAATGACGGTGGAACTAGAGATGGGTATGGGAGTGTACGGTATATACTGTATGAGCAGAGGATGTGAGTAGTCCTATATGGTGACATATAAAGGTGCGTTTATAGGGTGAAGCCTGTTGTGAGAAGTACCCGTTAGTTCATTCCTATATGTCGTACAGCAATGTCTCACCTCTCATGGTAGTAGTGTGGTTAGCATTGGTGTATCATTACTAGGATAGTGATGATGAGAGTAGTGTGCACGTCCTGACAATGTCCTGACAATGGCGCCCTGGTCCAGACCAGTCACATGAAGGCCGGGGAGCCCTGAATACATCATGTGTACAGACGTGGCCCCTGCTACTTCAGGGATACAGCTGCCCCCTCTGAAAGGGTCTGACAGGGGTAGACTACAGGAACCTGCTGCCTTTAAAGGTAAAGGGGTTAATATCACACGGCAGAGATCATGACCGATGGATAAAACCGGATGATGGGAGTGATTAATCGCCAGATTTGATGTCATGTTCTAATAGAATGGTGGGAAAATGAAGGAGGTCTTGGATATACCGTCATTAGGCCATAAAAAGAGGAGAGAGGATGGGCCGATACCTATAATACCAGGCAAGTGGCACGAAAACTCAGCGAGATATAGTGTGCTGGAAGATCATGGCCCTTGAAGGCAGAGGAGAGTGATGAGATGCTACTACTGCCATTGATTTTCTATATACCGTAAGCTAATGCCTGGGTGACAATGTGTGTGACTCGGGCAGAGCAGTGGTCTTCTCTTCTCTTCGCTCAAGGGCAGCATGATGATAGAAAGGGAAATGGCTCTCCCCTCCCCCTCCTCCCATTCTCTGACAGGAGGGCCGCTCTCTTTCTTAGGATGCTTTCTCTTGCCAGTTATATTTTTAGCATCAAGAAACGGGCACAGGAACCTTTCAGTGCACACGTAGAGGAGTGTGCCACCCCCATCTGCCTGCAGGGACATGAGCGAGGGGGGGGAACCTGCAGAGCACTCCCATCCAACACTATAAATGTCATGTATACTGCATAACAGCATCCAAGTACTGTATTATTCTCATCAGTTATTACATGACCCCCTCATCGTATATATACGTGCCCTATATCAACCATTCATCTGGTAATATATGCCCCCCTTATATTGTAAAGGTCCTGTATGTGTCACTGATCTGTAATTGAATGACTCCATCATCCTATAACTACCCTGTATTTATCGCCAATCTGTTATTACATGGCTCCACCATCCTATAACTGTCCTGTATCTATCACTGATCTATTACATAAACCCATCGTCCTATAACTGACCTGTATCTATCACTCATCTGTTATTACATGGCTCCACCATCCTATAACTAACCTGTATCTATCACTGATCTGTCATTACATGCCCCCCCCTCCATCCTATAACTGACCTGTATCTATCACTCATCTGTTATTACATGGCTCCTTCATCCTATAACTGACCTGTAACCATCACTCATCTGTTATTATATGATCCCACCATCCTATAACTAACCTGTATCTATCACTGATCTGTCATTACATGACCCCCTCCCCCTCCATCCTATAACTGACCTGTAACCATTACTCATCTGTTATTACATGACCCCCTCCCCCTCCATCCTATAACTGACCTGTATCTATCACTGATCTGTCATTACATGACCCCCCCCTCCATCCTATAACTGACCTGTATCTATCACTGATCTGTCATTACATGCCCCCCTCCATCCTATAACTGACCTGTATCTATCACTGATCTGTCATTACATGCCCCCCCCCCCTCCATCCTATAACTGACCTGTATCTATCACTGATCTGTTATTACATGATCCTATCATCCTATAACTGACCTGTATCTATCACTGATCTGTCATTACATGCCCCCCCCTCCATCCTATAACTGACCTGTATCTATCGCTGATCTGTCATTACATGCCCCCCTCCATCCTATAACTGACCTGTATCTATCACTGATCTGTCATTACATGCCCCCCTCCATCCTATAACTGACCTGTATCTATCACTGATCTGTCATTACATGCCCCCCCCTCCATCCTATAACTGACCTGTATCTATCACTGATCTGTCATTACATGCCCCCCCCCTCCATCCTATAACTGACCTGTATCTACCATTGATCTGTTATTACATGCCCCCCCTCCATCCTATAACTTTCCTATATCACTGATCTCATTATATGACCCCTCATCTTTATCCTGTCCTGTAAGTATCACCGACCATATAATCTATGACCTCATCATCCTATAACTGACCTGTATCTACCATTGATCTGTTATTACATGCCCCCCCCCCCCCTTCCATCCTATAACTGACCTGTATCTATCGCTGATCTGTCATTACATGCCCCCCCCCCCCTCCATCCTATAACTTTCCTATATCACTGATCTCATTATATGACCCCTCATCTTTATCCTGTCCTGTAAGTATCACCGACCATATAATCTATGACCTCATCATCCTATAACTGACCTGTATCTACCATTGATCTGTTATTACATGCCCCCCCCTCCATCCTATAACTTTCCTATATCACTGATCTCATTATATGACCCCTCATCTTTATCCTGTCCTGTAAGTATCACCGACCATATAATCTATGACCTCATCATCCTATAACTGACCTGTATCTACCATTGATCTGTTATTACATGCCCCCCCCCTCCATCCTATAACTGACCTGTATCTACCATTGATCTGTTATTACATGCCCCCCCCCTCCATCCTATAACTGACCTGTATCTACCATTGATCTGTCATTACATGCCCCCCCCCTCCATCCTATAACTTTCCTATATCACTGATCTCATTATATGACCCCTCATCTTTATCCTGTCCTGTAAGTATCACCGACCATATAATCTATGACCTCATCTCTTATTACATGAACACCACAGCTTTCTAGGAATGTAACTTATGTGGCAGATCTGCTCTTGGGTTTGCAGTGTGAAGCCTGAGCCCAGGTGCCCTCTAGACTGTAGATCTCCATGTGTTTGCTCGGCTCGTTCTCTGTAATCCCCTCTTTACCCTTCTCTCCATGCAGAGTAATGATGTGTTTGGCAGCACGTGGAACTGGCTTTACTTCATCCCCCTTATTATCATCGGCTCCTTCTTCATGCTTAACCTTGTCTTGGGTGTCCTTTCAGGGTAAGCTGAAATCAAGGCTGGAAGAGAACTGCTTTGGTTTAGGAGTGGTTTATCCTGGAGGCCATTCCCGAGTATCTGTGTATGAATGACCTTTGGGATTATTATGTTCTATGACAATTTAGTACAGTGCTATATAAGTAAAGGGCCCTTTACACGGGGCCGAGAATTGAAAAGATTATCGCTGTTAGCGGTGATCTGGCAGTGTAAATGTACTGCCGAGTCAGTATGGAGAAGAGTGATGGCATTAGTGATCACTCCTCCCCATACTGTGGAGGAGCTGGAGGAGATCGGTGCATGTAAATGCACTGGTCTTCTCCACTAGCGATCAGCAGATTGTCGGGAAGGAATGCTTCCTCCCTGACAAACTGCTTGTACATCGCCCCATGTAAAGGGACCTTAAACGGGTGCTGCAGTTTTTTTTAAACTGATGATCTATCCTCTGCATAGATCATCAGCATCTGATCGGCGGGGGTCCGACACCCGGGACCCCCACCGATCAGCTGTTTGAGAAGGCAGCGGAGCTGGCAGTAGTGCTGCGGCCTTCTCGCTGTTTGCCGCAGGCCCAGTGACGTCACGACTAGTATCACTGGCCTGATGCAGTTCAGGTCCATTCAAGTGAACAGAGCTTAGCCCCGCCTAGGCCAGTGATACTAGTCGTGACGTCACTGGGCCAGTGGTAAACAGTGAGAAGGCCGCGGCGCTACTGCCAGCACCACTGCCTTCTCAAACAGCTGATCGGCGGGGGTCCCGGGTGTCGGACCCCCGCCGATCAGATGCTGATGATCTATCCAGAGGATAGATCATCAGTTTTAAAAAAAAAATGCAGAACCCCTTTAAGCAATAGCTTCTTCAATAAATGGAGAAAATGTAATCGAAATAAGCCCCACAGCTTTATTTGATTTCAATAATGCTTCCAAAACAGTAGTTGCCTACTCAGCAATGTGTACTGTACTGTACCGTAATCCTGCCTATCTAGTCTCCAGCATACAATCTCCATGAAAAGGAGAAGGCCTGCCTCTCTGCTCTTCCTATACACCAGTCTTCCTCTGCTGCAGTACCAGAACAAAGGCAGTGTATACACTCTCCCCTTTTACTATTGTCACTGGAGTACTCCTGCCTATCTAGTCTCCAGCAGACTCCATGAAGGGGAGAAGGCCTGCCTCTCAGCTCTTCCTATACACCAGTCTTCCTCTGCTGCAGTACCAGAACAAAGGCAGTATATACACTCTCCCCCTCTACTACTGTCACTGGAGTACTCCTGCCTATCTAGTCTCCAGCATAATACAATCTCCATGAAGGGGAGAAGGCCTGCCTCTCAGCTCTTCCTATACACCAGTCTTCCTCTGCTGCAGTACCAGAACAAAGTCAGTATATACACTCTCCCCTCTACTACTGTCACTGTAGTACTCCTGCCTATCTAGTCTCCAGCAGACTCCATGAAGAGGAGAAGGCCTGCCTCTCTGCTCTTCCTATACACCAGTCTTCCTCTGCTGCAGTACCAGAGCAAAGGCAGTATATACACTCTCCCCTCTACTACTGTCACTGGAGTACTCCTGCCTATCTAGTCTCCAGCAGACTCCATGAAGGGGAGAAGGCCTGCCTCTCTGCTCTTCCTATACACCAGTCTTCCTCTGCTGCAGTACCAGAACAAAGGCAGTGTATTTCAAAATGTATTTTTTGTAGGTTTTATGTATGGGCTGGATTTATAGCATGACTTTTGTATCACTGTGACTTTTCCGCAGAAGGCAATATTTTGTATATTTTGTCTTGCACAGAGAGTTTGCCAAAGAGAGGGAGCGAGTAGAAAACCGTAGAGCATTCATGAAGCTGAGGAGACAGCAGCAGATAGAAAGGGAGTTGAATGGCTACATGGAGTGGATTTCCAAAGCAGGTGGGTCACAGACCTTTGTTTCATTAACCTATGGAGTCCAATCCCCTCAGAGACCGTCCCCTGTCCCCGCACATTTGTCACCTGCTACAAGCTGTTGGGTTACACCCCAGTTTATCTCTTTCCTGCTCAGTCAGACAATTTAGAGCCAGGTCTATTTTTTAGTGGCCACGCCGTAAGACGTCAATGTTTAGGAACAGTCTGGCTACAGTATTGATTGATGTATACTCTCCATCCTAAATGAATGTCTGAAAAGCATGGCAGTAGTTCAGTCTCTTCAGACTTCTTACACATAAACAGTCACTGCTGCCCCCTGCTGGAACATGGGATTTCACAGTAAGACCAGTAACGTAGGGTAATGCCGATAGTTCACGCCATTACCCAGGCATCAGCAATCGATACCACATTACTGGTTCATGTGTGACCTCAGATATACCGCACGGGTGAGCGTAAGTGTTCAGGTTCCAGTCCTGAAACAGCAGTTCCGAATATCAGATTCCGTTAAGGGTTAACCTGGATGAGAGATGTTCATTTTGGCTTGTGTTAATTCTCCATGTCTATGCTGTGATTGGTATACATCAGCATATTGGAATTCTACAGGGAACAGCAGTACAGGGTCACTAACAGATATCGCTGTTATATCACTTTCTCAACAGCAAATCCTGACGATAGTTAGTAAAGGTTCTGTGGGGTGTTGTAGTTACTGGGTAAGATGGAGCTAAGATCAGCATTAGGGGCCACAGGCCTAAGCCATAGGCTTGTTGTGTAGGAGATACTGGAAAGTATGTGTCGGGCCATGACGGGGGTACTGTCCAGCCGTTCCTCCTACCTATACCCCCATTTTGCCCCAATAAAACACATATCAACTTAAGTGGATTTTATTGGCCACAGCAGCCATTTTATTATTAAACATAAATAACATATATAACAATCTACCCAAGGCCTTCCCACCTGAAGGCCTGCCCCAGATCCTTACCAAAAACACCTAAATCCTGAGTACCAGATATCACTGGGAGAGTCCTTGGAGCCCCGTAAACCCGACGGGTAACTGACCCTCATTCAAATTACCTCTAGCGATAAAACGCCAGCTCAGAGGCAGAACATGGTAACCATGGGCAACAACGTGGGCAGATACCCACCATACCACACTCCAGAATCCAATACCTGGTGAGTCCAGAGCCATCTTTGGCTCCCTCCCCACCACGCCAGAGCCACCATAACCACAAACTCCAAGGACCCCCCACCGCCGCCTTGGCCGCTACGACAAAAGACCATATTCTGCCTGGCCAAACTAAAATCCACCCCTTCCATGACCAACCAAACCCCCCGCCTTCCGTGCACCTTGCAGCCTTAGTGTGGGTGGGTGGGGGCTGCTGCACTTCTGCTGTCCCCTCAATATGGCCCCTTTCCCGCCCTTGGTCCTCCTTTATAAAAAACGACAACCCTCCCCTAAATCACCGCCCCCTCCTGCCCTCCATTAACCCCATCCCATACCACATTCTCATTTTACTCCCTCCAAACTTAGTCATGCCAGGCCTTCCCCCAGGTTTTCAGCCCCAGGTCCGGCCTGTACTGGTGTTTAAAGGGGCAGTGATAGGTTAAAGGTTAAATGTCCAAAAACGTTATACTCACCTTCTTTCTGTCGCTCCACCGTTGCCCATGTTTGTTTTCCTGGCTGAAGCAGTGAGGTCCCGGCCTCAGGAATGATGTCCTGTGTATTTCTGAGGTCGGTGGCTGACTGCACGGGATGTCGCCACTGCAGCCAGGAGGATGACATCAGCTCTGCAGGACTGGAGCGAGGCACAGCAAGCTGCAGGGGAGAAATGGTGAATTTTTTGTTATTTTATGATATTTACTGCTGCAGAACTTTTAATTATCTTGGACACCCCCTTCGTGGTTGTGAATGGTTTGTTTTTGTGAGGTGGAGTCACCACGACACCTCACTCGGCAGTGGCATGGTATGGTGGGCCTGGCATCACACTATAGTGTGGGATTGTCGGTGCGCTTAGTCCTCATCAGTCAGGCTCAGATACTGTAGCTGGTATTTGGTGTAGGCAGGGTGAGGTGCGGCAGTAAGATGGGGGCTCTGCAGCATCCTGTGCAGGACATGCTGGTCCACTAGTCTGCCCCAAGTAATATCAACGGTTACATCAAATCTATACACTGTGTTACCTGTGGTGTTACATAGGACTGCAGGTGACATCTACTACATTATCTGTACTCAGAGGGATACCTATTATCTGTGCTGTTACACAGGACTGCAAGTGACATATACAGTATTACAAACTACATTATATGTTCGCAGAGAGTTATCACTGTTATGTGGTGTTACATAGGACTGCAGGTGACATCTACTACCTTATCTGTACTGAAGCGGTTATCACTGTGTTATCTGTGGTGTAACATAGGACTGCAGGTGACATGTACTACATTATCTGTACTTAGAGAGTTATTACTGTTATGTAGTGTTACATAGGGCTGCAGATGACATCTTCTACATTATCAGTACACAGAGGGTTATCACTGTCTAATCTGCAGTGTTACATAGGACTGCAGGTAACATCTACTACATTATCTGTACTCAAAGAGTTATTACTGTGTTATCAGAGGTGTTACATAGGACTGCAGGTAACATCTACTACATTATCTGTACTCAAAGAGTTATTACTGTGTTATCAGAGGTGTTACATAGGACTGCAGGTAACATCTACTACATTATCTGTACTCAGAGAGTTATCACTGTGTTATCAGTGGTGTTACATAGGACTGCAGGTGACATCTACTACATTATCTTTGCTCAAAGAGTTATTACTGTGTTATCAGTGGTGTTACATAGGACTGCAGGTGGCATCTACTACATTATAAGTACTCAGAGAGTTATCACTTTGTTATCTGTGATGTTACATAGGACTGCAGGTAACATCTACTACATTATCTGTACTCAGAGAGTTATTACTGTGTTATCAGTGGTGTTACATAGGACTGCAGGTGGCATCTATTACATTATCTGTACTCAGAGTTATCACTGTGTTATCAGTGGTGTTACATAGGACTGCAGGTAACATCTACTACATTATCTGTACTCAGAGAGTTATTACTGTTATACAGTATGTGGTGTTACATAGGACTGCAGGTAACATCTACTACATTATCTGTACTCAGAGTTATCACTGTGTTATCACTGGTGTTACATAGGACTGCAGGTAACATCTACTACATTATCTGTACTCAGAGAGTTATCACTTTGTTATATGTGGTGTTACATAGGACTGCAGGTGACATCTACTACATTATCTTTACTCAAAGAGTTATTACTGTGTTATCAGTCGTGTTACATAGGACTGCAGGTGGCATCTACTACATTATAAGTACTCAGAGAGTTATCACTTTGTTATCTGTGATGTTACATAGGACTGCAGGTAACATCTACTACATTATCTGTACTCAGAGAGTTATTACTGTGTTATATGTGGTGTTACATAGGACTGCAGGTAACATACTGCATACTACATTATCTGTACTTAGAGAGTTATTACTGTGTTATCAGTGGTGTTACATAGGACTGCAGGTAACATGTACTACATTGTCTGTACTCAGAGAGTTATTACTGTGTTATATGTGGTGTTACATAGGACTGCAGGTAACATACTGTATACTACATTATCTGTACTTAGAGAGTTATCACTGTGTTATCAGTGGTGTTACATAGGACTGCAGGTAACATGTACTACATTGTCTGTACTCAGAGAGTTATCACTGTGTTATATGTGGTGTTACATAGGACTGCAGGTAACATACTGTATACTACATTATCTGTACTTAGAGAGTTATCACTGTGTTATCAGTGGTGTTACATAGGACTGCAGGTAACATGTACTACATTGTCTGTACTCAGAGAGTTATTACTGTGTTATATGTGGTGTTACATAGGACTGCAGGTAACATCTACTACATTCTCTGTACTCAGAGTTATCACTGTGTTATCAGTGGTGTTACATAGGACTGCAGGTGACATCTACTACATTATCTGTACTCAGAGAGTTATTACTGTGTTATATGTGGTGTTACATAGGACTGCAGGTAACATACTGTATACTACATTATCTGTACTTAGAGAGTTATTACTGTGTTATATGTGGTGTTACATAGGACTGCAGGTAACATGTACTACATTATCTGTACTCAGAGTTATCACTGTGTTATCAGTGGTGTTACATAGGACTGCAGGTAACATCTACTACATTATCTGTACTCAGAGTTATCACTGTGTTATTAGTGGTGTTACATAGGACTGCAGGTAACATCTACTACATTATCTGTACTCAGAGAGTTATCACTGTTTTATATGTGGTGTTACATAGGACTGCAGGTAACATGTACTACATTGTCTGTACTCAGAGAGTTATTACTGTTTTATATGTGGTGTTACATAGGACTGCAGGTAACATCTACTACATTATCTGTACTCAGAGAGTTATTACTGTTTTATATGTGGTGTTACATAGGACTGCAGGTAACATACTGTATACTACATTATCTGTACTCAGAGAGTTATCACTTTGTTATCTGTGATGTTACATAGGACTGCAGGTAACATCTACTACATTATCTGTACTTAGAGTTATCACTGTGTTATCAGTGGTGTTACATAGGACTGCAGGTGACATCTACTACATTATCTGTACTCAGAGAGTTATCACTTTGTTATATGTGGTGTTACATAGGACTGCAGGTGACATCTACTACATTATCTTTACTCAAAGAGTTATTACTGTGTTATCAGTGGTGTTACATAGGACTGCAGGTGGCATCTACTACATTATAAGTACTCAGAGAGTTATCACTTTGTTATCTGTGATGTTACATAGGACTGCAGGTAACATCTACTACATTATCTGTACTCAGAGAGTTATTACTGTGTTATCAGTGGTGTTACATAGGACTGCAGGTGGCATCTATTACATTATCTGTACTCAGAGTTATCACTGTGTTATCAGTGGTGTTACATAGGACTGCAGGTAACATCTACTACATTATCTGTACTCAGAGAGTTATTACTGTTATACAGTATGTGGTGTTACATAGGACTGCAGGTAACATCTACTACATTATCTGTACTCAGAGTTATCACTGTGTTATCACTGGTGTTACATAGGACTGCAGGTAACATTTACTACATTATCTGTACTCAGAGAGTTATTACTGTTTTATATGTGGTGTTACATAGGACTGCAGGTAACATACTGTATACTACATTATCTGTACTCAGAGCGTTATCACTTTGTTATCTGTGATGTTACATAGGACTGCAGGTAACATCTACTACATTATCTGTACTCAGAGTTATCACTGTGTTATCAGTGGTGTTACATAGGACTGCAGGTGACATCTACTACATTATCTGTACTCAGAGAGTTATTACTGTGTTATATGTGGTGTTACATAGGACTGCAGGTAACATACTGTATACTACATTATCTGTACTTAGAGAGTTATTACTGTGTTATCAGTGGTGTTACATAGGACTGCAGGTAACATGTACTACATTATCTGTACTCAGAGTTATCACTGTGTTATCAGTGGTGTTACATAGGACTGCAGGTAACATCTACTACATTATCTGTACTCAGAGTTATCACTGTGTTATTAGTGGTGTTACATAGGACTGCAGGTAACGTACTACATTATCTGTACTCAGAGTTATCACTGTGTTATCAGTGGTGTTACATAGGACTGCAGGTAACATCTACTACATTATCTGTACTCAGAGTTATCACTGTGTTATTAGTGGTGTTACATAGGACTGCAGGTAACATTTACTACATTATCAGTACTCAGAGAGTTATTACTGTTTTATATGTGGTGTTACATAGGACTGCAGGTAACATACTGTATACTACATTATCTGTACTCAGAGCGTTATCACTTTGTTATCTGTGATGTTACATAGGACTGCAGGTAACATCTACTACATTATCTGTACTCAGAGTTATCACTGTGTTATCAGTGGTGTTACATAGGACTGCAGGTGACATCTACTACATTATCTGTACTCAGAGAGTTATTACTGTGTTATATGTGGTGTTACATAGGACTGCAGGTAACATACTGTATACTACATTATCTGTACTTAGAGAGTTATTACTGTGTTATCAGTGGTGTTACATAGGACTGCAGGTAACATGTACTACATTATCTGTACTCAGAGTTATCACTGTGTTATCAGTGGTGTTACATAGGACTGCAGGTAACATCTACTACATTATCTGTACTCAGAGTTATCACTGTGTTATTAGTGGTGTTACATAGGACTGCAGGTAACATCTACTACATTATCTGTACTCAGAGAGTTATTACTGTGTAATATGTGGTGTTACATAGGACTGCAGGTAACATACTGTATACTACATTATCTGTACTCAGAGAGTTATCACTTTGTTATCTGTGATGTTACATAGGACTGCAGGTAACATCTACTACATTATCTGTACTCAGAGTTATCACTGTGTTATTAGTGGTGTTACATAGGACTGCAGGTAACATCTACTACATTATCTGTACTCAGAGAGTGATTACTGTGTTATATGTGGTGTTACATAGGACTGCAGGTAACATACTGTATACTACATTATCTGTACTCAGAGAGTTATCACTTTGTTATCTGTGATGTTACATAGGACTGCAGGTAACATGTACTACATTATCTGTACTCAGAGTTATCACTGTGTTATCTGTGGTGTTACATAGGACTGCAGGTGATATCTACTACATTATCTGTACTTAGAGAGTTATCACTGTGTTATCAGTGGTGTTACATAGGACTGCAGGTAACATCTACTACATTATCTGTACTCAGAGTTATCACTGTGTTATTAGTGGTGTTACATAGGACTGCAGGTAACATCTACTACATTATCTGTACTCAGAGTTATCACTGTGTTATTAGTGGTGTTACATAGGACTGCAGGTAACATCTACTACATTATCTGTACTCAGAGAGTTATTACTGTGTTATATGTGGTGTTACATAGGACTGCAGGTAACATACTGTATACTACATTATCTGTACTCAGAGAGTTATCACTTTGTTATCTGTGATGTTACATAGGACTGCAGGTAACATCTACTACATTATCTGTACTCAGAGTTATCACTGTGTTATTAGTGGTGTTACATAGGACTGCAGGTAACATCTACTACATTATCTGTACTCAGAGAGTGATTACTGTGTTATATGTGGTGTTACATAGGACTGCAGGTAACATGTACTACATTATCTGTACTCAGAGTTATCACTGTGTTATTAGTGGTGTTACATAGGACTGCAGGTAACATACTGTATACTACATTATCTGTACTTAGAGAGTTATCACTGTGTTATCAGTGGTGTTACATAGGACTGCAGGTACCATCTACTACATTATCTGTACTCAGAGTTATCACTGTGTTATCAGTGGTGTTACATAGGACTGCAGGTACCATCTACTACATTATCTGTACTCAGAGTTATCACTGTGTTATCAGTGGTGTTACATAGGACTGCAGGTACCATCTACTACATTATCTGTACTCAGAGTTATCACTGTGTTATCAGTGGTGTTACATAGGACTGCAGATACCATCTACTACATTATCTGTACTCAGAGTTATCACTTTGTTATCTGTGATGTTACATAGGACTGCAGGTGACATCTACTACATTATCTGTACTCAGAGTTATCACTGTGTTATCAGTGGTGTTACATAGGACTGCAGGTGACATCTACTACATTATCTGTACTCAGAGAGTTATCACTGTGTTATCAGTGGTGTTACATAGGACTGCACTGCAGACTCTGGTGCCTGAATTCCAGAAGCCAGCCCATTGAAGGCTGACGTGGCCCTCCGTAAAAATGAGTTTGACACTCTGGCCTACACAATTGCTAGCTCCCTCTAGTGGTGACTGCAAGCAAACAGAATCTGAACATTTTAGTTTTTGTCTAGGGACTTTAGTGCTTTCACTGCTATAAACAAATACTATGATATGAAGGAGCACACCATGTCTTCTCTATTTAGACCGTTCTTAAATGGGTTTAAGGACATTCACTTCAAGGCAGCGACATCAGTGATTTTTTCAGTAATGTACATCTCCAGGTCTGTCCGATCTGTGGGGGGTGGGAATGTGATTGTATTCTATACATCAGACATCACGCCGGTTCACTATACTGGTGCCATACAGAAGACAAGCCGTAGGGAGGTCCGGCTGATAGACCCGCTCAGTAGAGACATCGCAGACATTTTGGCTGTATTCACACATTCAATTTTGATGCATTTTTTAAGCCTGAGCCTGAAATGGATAGAAGAGAGACGTATAAGTCCGACCTTTATGCTTTTCCTTTTGTGTCCAACTCTGGCTTTGGATCAAAAACGTCTCCAAAACTGCAAGTGCCTATCAGTAGCGTATTAGTATCAGTGTTACTTCTGCATTATTTCTATCATTAAAGTGGAAGGAATGTTAATCTCTGCGGAAATTCGCGTATAGAAAATAAGTGCGTATTTTAAATTGTAGCGTGCAGCACTTTCATCCCTTTCGTGGATGGAGATGCGCCTATTGAAGTCTGTATGCCATTGTATACATGCTGGACTGTAATACTAAGGCCTCATGCACACAACCGTGAGCACTTTGCGGTCCGCAAACCGCGTATCCGCAAAATATGGAAGCGGTCCGAGTGCTGTCCGCATTCTTTTGCCGCCCCATTAAATTTAAGTGAAATAGGTCCACAGTCCGCATATTGATGACAAGTATAAGACACGCAGAAAGCACTTGAAGTCATCCGTATGTCCGTTCCACAGAACATATCCCATACTTGTCCGCAATACGCGGACTGTGGCGCTATTTCATTTCAATTTAATGGGACGGCAAATGCAGACCGCGTCCCGTTTAAGTCAATGGGTCCACAAATAAAATGCAGTTGGCACACGGACCACTTGCGTATTTTGCGGATCTGCGGTTTGTGGACCACAAAATGCTTACAGTCATGTGACTGATAATATATTGATGCAACATCATCTGTAGGTGTATGGTGGGATATGGTGGGAGTGCCACGGCTTGTGCAGATTCCACGCTGCACATCTGGCTCAGCTCGGGGCACAGCCACGTGTGGCCTCCGTTACTTGTGGCACAGCATTGCAAAGCGCCAAATCCAAGGCAGAAATTAGAAATCTACAGCCTAAATGGACATGCTGCAGACTCAGGATCCACGCCACGTGTCTGCGTGGTCACACCCTCACTGTACAATCTATGCAGAGAGAGTCCGCTACTAGACGTCAGCCACGGATGAGGTCTGCACGGGGCTTTAAAGGGTTTCTGTCACCAGAATTAACCCTCTTAAACTGGCTGACATTAGCGATTTTTATGCTTATTGAAGCCCCCCTTACGGCACAATTCTTACTTCTCTAGGAGCAGGAGGGGCGTTGCTCCCGCTCCTAGAGGCTCCGTTCTCCCACCTCATTCCACGCCCTACCGTCCTTCATTGACAGGCCAGCATTCATCTTCTGCCGGCCCTGCGCGCTGGTTACACGGCACTGCGCAGGCGCGAGACTTACCCAGCACACAGGGCCGGCAGGAGAAGACAAATGCTGCCCTGTCAATCAAGGGCGTGGAATGAGGTGGGATGGGGGAAGAACGGAGCCTCTAGGAGCGGGAGCAACGCCCCTCCTGCTCCTAGAGTAAGTAAGAATTGTGTAAGGGGGGCATCAATAAACATAAAAATAGGGTCTGCTGACACATCAGACAGTTTAAGAGGGTTAATTCTGGTGACAGAAACCCTTTAAAGGGGTATTCCCATCACAGACAATGGGGGCACCTCTGGGACCCCCACCTACACCGAGAACGGAGACCTGAAAATGGTGGCTGGCGCTCTGCACATGCACAGCCACCCTCCATTAATTTCTATGGGGAGAGCACTTGGTTGTGGCCGGACCGGAGTCCTCCAGCCACCACCTTCCCTGCTCCGTTCTCGGTGCAGGTCCCAGGTAGGACCCGCACCTATCAGACAATAGGGACATATCCTAGCGATATGCCCCCAATGTCTTAGATGGGAATACTCCTTTAAAGCACAAAAGTAACATTACTTGTAAGGTACATGCACACATTGCGTATTTACGTGCAGTGGAAATTGCCCTGCGATGCGGATTTTGAAATTCACAGCATGTCAGTTTGTGCGGATTGTCGGTGCAATGCAAAGGGCGAGATCTGGGGAAAATCCATGCGAAAAAATCTGCAAGTAAGGGCTACATGCACACGACTGTTGTGTGTTTTGTGGTACGCAAATTGCGGATCCGCAAAACACTGATGGCGTTCGTGTGCATTCCGCTATTTGCGAAACGGCACGGACAGACATTGATATAACTGCTTATTCTTGTCCGTAAAAAACGGACAAGAATAGGACAGGTTATATTTTTTGGGCGGAACGGAGCAACGGATTCCTTATTGAAGTACCAGGGGTTGACACGCGCACTCATATCTCCACGCAGTGCCGCCCGATTATTTACAACAAGCCCATGGAGTGATGTCCGCACATGGAGTGATGTCCGCATCTTTTGCGGCCCCATTAAAGTGAATGGTTCCCCATCCGAGCCGCAAAAAAACTGCGGCTCGGATGCGGCCCAAAACAACGGTTGTGTGCATGAGGCCTAACACAGGTGGATTTTGCTGTGGATGTGGTGCAGAAAAGCATTCTGCATAAACGACACTGCTGTGTGCATGCTACATTAGCAGCATTAAAGATTTGGGTCGGTGTGATTGTATATAGGAGTGCAAATTCTGTAAGCTATGCTGGCATTTGTAGTTCTTTCTTCTAAAAATTCTTGCTGTCTTTTCTTCGCACCCTCTCTCAGGTTTTGCTTTCTAATTGTTCTTATTTTGCCCCCTGCAGAGGAGGTAATTCTGGCTGAAGACGACAGTGATGTGGAGAGACTGCCTTATGATGGTAATTCAGCATAGCCAATTGGGTGACATAGGAGATGCCATGACGGAGACCACAGGACAGGCCTCTTTAGATGAAAGCATCTAAAGCCGGCTGTACACATGACATAGCTCTCTCCCTTGTATGCTCATAAATATGCATGCTTATATCGGCAGTGCATCTCTATGACCTCATGCACACGACCGTTGCCCCGCCGTACCCGTATTGCGGCCCGCAAACAGCAGGTCTGCAATATATACGGGCACCAGCTGTGGGCACACCGTACCGCAGATGCGGACCCATTTTACTTGAGCGGTGCAAAACAGAGGCGCAGAACCCCACGGAAGCACTACGGAGTCCTTCTGCGGGGTTTCTCTCCGTGCCTCTGCACCGCAAAAAAATTTAACTTGTTTTATTTTTTTTGCAGTGCGGAGGGATCACGGGCCCATTCAAGTTGAATGGGTCTGCATCCGTCTTCGGCAACCACACGGATGGTGCCCGTGCATTGGGGATGGCAAATTGCAGGAGTTTAAACTGCAGGGAGTTCAAATAAAATTTATACTCATCCTCCAGAACCTCCTCCGATCCAGCACCACCACTTTCACCACAACCTTCATGTACTCTTTTGGCTGCAACGGTGACATTGTATATACCGCTGCGGTCAATCACTGACCTCAACAGTACATGACATGAGACTGCTGAGGCCAGCAATAGGTCACGGGCATGTCACTGTGCTGCAGACCTGCGGAGAGGACAAGGCGATTATGCTGGATCGGGTCAGGATATAGAAGGTAAGTTTAATGGTTTATTTCGTTGTATTGTTAAAACTCAGACAACCCCTTTAATATTCATTAAACTACAGTATGTGTAAAGCTATGGACAACTTAAAAAAAAAATTAAAAAGTTGCAGGAAGTTTCAGCCGGCAAGCATCTTTCTTTCCTTCATTTTCAGATCCCCTGACCTTCAGTTTACAACCTGCTCCTAGTTTCAGACTTTTCCCTCCCAGTAACACATGCTAAATGTGTGTGTCCAGGATGCTGCTGTTTTCACTAGCTCTCAAGTATCAGCAAAGCTTCATTCCTGGACTGTTTTCCCCTTCTAGAGCCCATGATTGATCTCATCTCCTTTTTGCTGTAAAATTCTGATGCTGAGGAGAGTGACATTTATATAGTGCCAACATATTCCACACCGCTGTATGGAGATTGCCATCATTTGCACCAGTCCCTCTGCCTTCTAGTATGTTTTTTGGAGTATGAGAGGAAACCAGAGTATCTCAAAGCAAAACCAAACAAACTTAGGCAGAAATTTTACATCCATGCAGTTTGTGTCGGGATTCGAGCCCAGGTGTTTCAAGGCAACAATACTAATCACTGCAGCGTGTGTGAGCTACCTCACTAAATAATTTCTTTCCCCCTATCCACACTCTGATCAGCTGAGTGCAACCTCCCTCTCCTGTTGCAATCTTAGGGCAGGGCAAGAGGGAGCCAACACAACCAGGCAACCAGGAGCAATATACTCTTGCATCTACACCAGAAGCAGCGGAATAGTCAGCTATGTGAAGGTGTTGCACAGATTCTACAGCAGCAAATACAATTTTCAGTAAGCTTACAAGGTTACTGTCAGCACAGTCAGCCAGCCCGCTTTCCCTGCCTACTTGCAGTGCAAGTCCTAGGCAGCAAGTCCGCAACTGGTCGATATTCTGTACTCTGCTAGGTGCAGGACTGACACACACACACACACACAGAAGAAACTACACAAAGACAAAAGAGTACAGGGATGGGTCGTAACCAGGCGGACAATGCAGTACCAAATCAGATCACAGACGGTAGTCAAAATAGCCAAGCCGAAGTCAGAACCAGACTGCAAACACAGTACCAAATCACGAGACAGAACACACGTCCCAGGATCAGAACCTGATAGGTCATGACCCGGCGCTCCATTAGTCAGAACACTAACACGCAGGAATAGAGCAGCTGAGCAATCAGCCCACTGCTCGTCTCCTCCAGCACACGCCCGCTGAGGGGAGGAAGAGCATTGCATCCTGTTGTAAGAATGCAGTCGCGTCACTAGGGGGCTTGGCTTTGCAGAGCATCTTTCGCGGCGCAGATCTCGCTGCTGTGGCCCGGACAGGTACGTTTGTGATAGTTACTCAGTTTTACATTTAGGTAACAAATAATTAAAAGAAAATCAATGCAGAGGTGTCCGTAGCGATTCATTTTTTATTGCTGAGCCCTGTAAAGTTTATTTGGGTTCTGCAGCTATGAATAAAACATAAATATGTTCTGTATGTGCGTTCATATGTAAATCGATTTCTGTTCGTCATCACAGGGGCACTGCGTAGACCCACAATCAAGAAAAATAAAACCGAACTACTGAATGCTGATGAAGGAGAGGAGGCTATCGGAGATATTGCTTCTGTGGGTATGTGTCCAGATGTGCCAGGTCCTCCATTGCTACAGATGTTCCAGAAGGGGGCACTACCACTACTAACTTATCTGAGTTTCTAAACCAGAAGAGTCCTTTAAAGAGGACCTTTCACCGATTATTACACTATGAACTAACTATACAGCCATGTAGAGCGGCGCCCGGGGATCTCTCTGCACTTACTATTATCCCCGGGCGCCGCTCCGTTCTCCTGCTATGCCCTCCGGTATCTCCGTTCCCTAAGTTATGGTAGGCGGAGTCTGCCCTTGTTCTTCTGTAGCGCTGGCCAATCGCATTGCAGAGCTCACAGCCTGGGAGAAAATAACCTCCCAGGCTGTGAGCTCTGCGCTGCGATTGGCCAGCGCTAGGGCAGACTCCGCCTACCATAACTTAGGGACTGGTATCTCCGCCTACTATAACTTAGTGAGCGGAGATACCGGAGGGCATAACGGCAGAACGGAGCAGCGCCCGGGGATAACAGTAAGTGCAGTGAGATCCCCGGGCGCCGCTGTACATATCTGTATAGTTAGTTCATAGGGTAAGAATCGGTGAAAGGTCCTCTTTAAGGAAAGATCTGATCTGGAGATCTGATCAGGACAGAAATAGGGGTAGAATGGGCCATGAAAAGCAGATTCTGTTCTTGACTTGCCCCTTATGCTGAATACATCTGGCCTTTATATATTTTTAGGTGAAAATGTGTAGTAAGCCGCCATTAAAAGGGAACTTAAAGAACTAAAGAACTATTGTAGAACACTTCATCTGAGATATGTACATGGCTACACCCATGGGCTACACCCATTTATTGGATACTGTCATCGCCATCTTAGCGATTCTCATCTTCTTTGTGTGGCACCAAATCAATTAGAAGTATAAGTATGCGTACACCATACTGCTTTCATAATGAGACCAGACACACTAGGTGGTTTCATGAAAGCATCTTCTCATCCCCCCTGAGCCATGGTAGGAGAGAGAGCTTTATTCACATTACATTGACTTAAATAGCAGACATGACATCACAGAAGGGGTGTTTCTTAAGAAGAGACTATTGGCTCCTTAACCTGATAGGAGTGGTTTCAGCAACTTCAACTCTGAGTTCATAGGTAAATTTGAAAGCTGCAACCTAACTCCCTCCTCCCCTAGTGACCTTAATGCACACATGGCTCATACATCTGGTTTGCCGCCATCTAGTGGACAAAAATGTGTACTACAGAATGTTCACATTATATATGTATAGAGGAATAAATCCTATCTCTCACAATACAATGTTCTTTTTGTGATTTTTCATGTTTGTCTTACCTTTTTGTCCACAGGCTCTCCTTTTGCCCGTGCCAGTATTAAAAGTGCCAAGCTGGAAAATTCCTCATACCTACACAAGAAGGAACGACGCTTACGTTTCTACGTCCGGCGTATGGTGAAGACACAGACCTTCTACTGGATGGTTCTAGGCCTCGTGGCACTGAACACGCTGTGCGTGGCAATTGTGCGCTATAACCAGGAAGAATGGCTAACTGATTTTCTCTGTGAGTAACTTTGTTCCTATGTGGAACGAGGGATTTTGTTGTCTTCTTTACTCATACAGTACTCGCCTCCAGAAGGTGCAGAGTTTGTCTTATCCTGTAACTGCCTGTGTACGTTTTCAGTCTTCCCAGGTGCTGCAAACAGAGGCAGACCAGTTCATATTCCGGCATTTATCAGATGTTCTAATAACCATAAGCTATTGCCCCATCTAGACAGCCCCTCATGGTCCTGGTTAATGTTGTGCACCCCTGCCTATACATAAAGATTTCAGTGGTGCCAGGGTCCGGAGCCACATAATAGTCACAAACAGTGTCGGACTGGGGTACCTAGGGCCCACCAGTGTAACTGATTCTGGGGGCCCACCTTAGGACTCCTTCACACAAACTTATTTTTTTTCCGTGTCCGTACCATATTTAATATTTTTTTTTGTGGCCTGTATGTGAAACCATTCACTTCAATGGGGCTGCAAAAAACAGAAATGACTCCATGTGCATTCTGTGTCTGTATGTCCGCATGGCCGTTCTGCAAAATTATAGAACATGTCCTATTATTGTCGGCATTACAGACAAGGATAGGACTGTTCTATTAGAGGCCGGCTGTTCTGTTCTGCATAATGTGGAATGCACACACCCGCTATCCATGTTTTGCGGATCAGCAATTTGCGGACTGCAAAACATCTAACAATCGTGTTCATGAGCCCTTACAGTGATAACAGAAATATTAAAGATGGAGTATGATGGCAGACACTCACAGCAAAATGCACAAACATGCATGTGGCAGAATTTAGGCTACTTTCACACTTGCAGTAGCAGGGTTCGACGGGATATTCCGGCGGGGGAACAGCCTGCCGCATCTGTGCTAACGCTAGCCCACTGTGTTGCTGGAAGTCTGCTGTAGTTTTTGTCCGGCCGCCTCTCGGCATATTTGCGTTCTGCTGCGGCCGGACCTCTGGCCCGCCCCCTTTATAGTGAATGGGGCCTGAGCGGACCGCCAGCGGCACGGTGGGCTAGCGTAAGACCCGGATTTCTCCCACTGGAATAGCCTGCCGGACCCTGCTACCGCAAGTGTGACAGTAGCCTAACGCATATATGGATATCCTATCACACAGGAAACACGCAATGCACGCACCGAGACATTTTTTGCCTAACCCTATTAAGTGTAACACACTTAAAGGGGTCGTCTCACTTTAACAAATGGCATTTATCATGTAGAGAAAGTTGATACAAGGCACTTACTAATGTATTCTGATTCTCCATATTGGCTCTTTTCCATCACATTATACACAGCACGTATCCATGGTTACGACCACCCTGCAATCCAGCAGCGGTGGCCGTGCTTACACATTATAGGTAAAGGTGTTGGCCTATGAGCACTTCTAGCCTTTCCCTATAGTGTGTAAGCACGGCCACCACTGCTGGATTGCAGGGTGGTCGTAACCACGGATACGTGCTGTGTATAATGTGATGGAAAGGAGGCAACATGGATAATAACAATATATTAGTGACTTGTATTAACTTCCTCTACATGATAAATGCCACTTACTCAAGTGAGACAACCCCTTTAAGACCACGTTCCCTTGATCATGGGGGTCCCAGCAGTCAGACCCCCACCAATCAGACACTTATCACCTGTCGTGTCATAGCTGTTGGACCTTTTCACATTCCCTATCCTTAAAGGTTTTCTTTGGGTGTAAAATAAATAAATAAAAATTTTATAAAAATTTTAAATCTGGCCCAAAATATGTGTCAAACTAAAATAGAAATACTCGCCTGTTAAAGGGCCTGTGTCCACTCCTCTAGTAATCCTGTATCCACAGGATCGGGGATAACTAAGTGATCCGTGGGGGTCTGAACACTGGAGCCCCCACTGATCCCCCTTCTTGACTGAGTGTCAGGTGGAGCATATGCCCTGCCTCTCCATCCATTCTCTATGGGGTCACCGGAGATGGCGGAGTGCAGCGCTGGCTATTTCCAGTGGTCCCAAAGTGAATAAATGGAGCAGCAGGGCGTATGTGTGGCCTGCCACACCATCAAAAAGGGGGAACAGACCCGTTCCTGGGATCAGTGGGGGGTCGCAGAATCGGACCTCACTATTCATATAGTTATGCCCTATGGTGTGGAGAGGATAACTTGAAAACCTGCACAACCCCTTTAAATCCTCCACCACCAGTATCTCTTTACATGGCAGCAGTGATGCCTGTAAATATGGAATATCATCACTGCCGCCATGTAAACCATACATGTCAATACTGGAGAATGTGACGCACTGTGCAGAATTTTTCGGGCATAAGTCCAACCCCCTTTGCAGGTCGCAACCTTTAACAAAGCCCAAGCAAAGGTGCTAGAGGAGCAACGTGAGCAAAGGGCACAGACGGAGGGTTATAACTGAAGCAGAGGCATTAGGGTCACCTGAGGCAGGGTAATAGTGGGGATCCTGGAGCAGCGGTAACTGGAGAAGAGGCAATATTAGCGGTGCATTTAGAGTGGGGGCATCTGGAGATGTGGCACTTATGGGGGTGCACCTAAAGCAGAGGATTGGGGGGACCTAGGGCAGAGTCCCTCAATGCCACTTTGAACTCTGCAGAGAGCAGCACACATACACAGATCTGAGTCTACTATAAACAAATCCCCTATTTCCCCCTTACAGTCTCCTACAGTTCACTACTGTCACACACCTGAGAACTCAGCCCAGTACCGCAGAGGAGTCTTTCTCTCCAGCAGCCACAGTTTTCTGACAGCAGGGAGGGCAGGAGGATGGCCAGACATGTTCTCTCCTCCTTCACTGCCAGCAGCCCGGGAAATTTATAAGATACTGCGGGGCCTCCTGTACAATGTACACCAGTAGGAGGCTGCATCACTGTGCGATACTGCCACCTAGTGGCTGCAATTATTATCTCTCCTGAGAAAGGAGAAATAATTACTCCTCCGTCTTATCTCAGGCGCAGGAGCCCGGGGGCCCACCAAGGATTCCGCCGCCTCCCCGGTCGGCCAGCCCCAGCCTGGTCACAAAGCCTGACACCTTTCTGATCATGTACTCTGAAGTCATTGTACTATGTGCATATTATATGGAGAAATGCTCACAGCTATTTTACATTAGAATATGACTCTTTTTTTTTTTTCATGATTTCTTTTAGACTATGCAGAATTCATTTTCCTTGGGCTCTTTATGTCCGAAATGTTTATAAAAATGTACGGTCTTGGAACCAGGCCTTATTTTCATTCATCCTTTAACTGCTTTGACTGTGCCGTAAGTATAGAAAAGTTACTTGTTTAGTATCTTGGACAGTTTTCTTTAGTTTTTATCTTACATATTGGGATTAAAGATGAAGCCTTTGTTAAAGTTTTCTGATATTGATCATCTATCAAGAAGACAGGTCATCAATATCAGATCGGTGGGCAAATAAACCCTGAAACACAACTGTCCTTCTCATAGCTGAATTGTGTACGCAATTTACAAAGAACCTCATGTGAAATGCTTCTATCTGTGTCCACCAGGTTATCACTGGGAGCATCTTTGAGGTCATATGGGCAATGGTGAAGCCTGGAACCTCCTTTGGGATCAGCGTCTTAAGAGCCCTCCGCCTGCTGCGCATATTCAAGGTTACTAAGTAGGTGTCAGTGAGGCTGTTCTGAAACATTTTCATGAGAGTCTAACAATCTGAAGGTGTGCAGTGAAGGCAGAGATGTCTTTGCTGCGTGATGCATAGTTAGAGTAACCATAGACAGGTAGATGCTTCAAAGACACCAACTTCAGTTACGGCATCTGCCCATACTGGACGTGATGATCACCCTGCATATTCCATGCTGCCAGTTGAAGGGAGTCTTCCTAATATCCTGTGAGCTACTTAAAGGGGTTCTCCGGGAAAAAAGAAAATACCTAAATATTACTTATATCATAAATATATCCCCAAATATCTTTCATTAGTTATAATGGCTCGTTTTGTCTGGGGAGCAATCATCAGGGGAAATAAAATGGCTGCCGTCCTATTACTACACACAAAACCTGTCCTACTCACACAGCAGGGCACAGCCACATCCCCACATCCTCTTTATATTTCCTGTCTCCTTATGAACTCCATTCCTTCAGAGATTCAGCTGAAGATCATATTAAACAGTAATCCCTGACAAGCAGAGCAGAGAGGAGGATGAGGCAGCTCTTTACCTCAGTGCTCTGAAGTAACTTGTCCTCCTGTGTCATTAGGACAGGTTTGTATGTACTAATAGGACGGCGGCCATTTTATTTCTCCTAATAATTGCTCCCCAGAGAAAACGAGCCGTTATAACTAATGAAAGGTATTTGGGAATTCATTTATAATAAAGTATTATTTATGTATTTTCATTTTCTTAATTCCTGGAGAACCCGTTTCATTCACCTCTTAAAGGGGTTGTCCCACGAAAAATATTCTACAGTTTTTAAACCAGCCCCTGGATCTGAATACTTTTGTAATTACATGTAATTCAAAATTTTGCATAGCCACTGAGTTATTCAATAAAATGCATCTATATAGCGCCACCTGCAGTTTGTTTGTTTTCTTATTTCTTTGTCCTGCTCACTGAGAAGGCCGCACATGCTCAGTTTCATCCTTCAACTGCCTCCTGAGCTGTGATAGGGAGAGCATGGACACGCCTCCTGAGCTGTGATAGGGAGGGAGAGCTGAGACTAGCCCCCTGAGCTGTGATAGGGAGAGCATGGACACGCCCCTAAGATGTGATAGGGAGAGCATGGACACGCCCCCTGAGCTGTGATAGGGAGAGCTGAGACTAGCCCCCTGAGCTGTGATAGGGAGAGCATGGACACGCCCCTAAGATGTGATAGGGAGAGCATGGACACGCCCCCTGAGCTGTGATATCGAGAGCTGAGACTAGCCCCCTGAGCTGTGATAGGGAGAGCATGGACACGCCCCTGAGCTGTGATAGGGAGAGCATGGACACGCCCCCTGAGCTGCAGCATGAAAGACACGCCCCTTGGCCTTTCAATTTGATATAAATCTATCAGAGCAATGAATGGGGAGATCTCTGGATCCATGTGAGGTACAGGGCTGGTTCTAGGTTTGTTAGATAGAGATTGCCATGTACTAGATGATGTCTGATTTTTATTTTTTACATTAGTCATGGGATAACCCCTTTAAATATAGAATCAGATGAGGCAAAGAAGACTTGTACCACATGAAATATCTAGTGTGATCCAGGTTTTAGGCAGCGCAGAGGAAGCCCAAGCAGCAGCTATGAGGACCACAGAAAAAGTGGGTTTACAGCTCAAGTTGGCCCCATAAACATTGGTGCAAGAGGCTTCTTGGGGCTCCCAATCTGCATTACCAGGGGAACCAGCATTAGGCTCCTGCAGCCCTTGCTTCCTAGAGGCAGGGGTATAATAACTGTCCAGTTATCGCAGGCAGCAGCCTGTTTATCACCTCCTTTCCTTCACGTAGCATATGTTTGCTCAGATTTTCTTCTTCTTCAGATATTGGGCCTCTCTCCGTAACCTGGTAATCTCATTGCTCAGCTCAATGAAGTCCATCATCAGTTTGCTGTTCCTGCTCTTCCTTTTCATTGTGGTCTTTGCCTTACTGGGGATGCAGCTGTTTGGTGGACAGTAAGTAGTCACTTATCCCATCCAACTTTTTTCCGCTAAAGGATTCCGATTATCATGTTAAGGCCTCGTGTACACAACCATATTTTAAGTCCAGGTCTGATCCGCTTTTTGAGCGAATCGCACACAGACCCATACAGTTATATGGGTCCTCAAATAAAAAAAGGACAGCGTACAGATGTCATCCGTGTGTTCGCTCCTCAAATGATAGAACATGTCCTATTTTTGTCTATATCGTGGACAAGAATAGTCATTTCTAGTAATGGGACTGAAAAAAAAATGTCTATGGCACATGGCAGGTGTCTGTATTTTGCAGAGCCATGCTTTGCTGACCGCTATATGGTCCATGGGATGTGTGCATGAGGCCTAAAGGGTGTAGTTTTGTGATTTTTGCAACAACAACAAAAAAAAGTCACAAAAAAGTGCTCCCCCCCCCCCCCCCTGTAATGTCACATACACTGTAGAGCCGTATGGGAAAATGCAAAAAATGCCAAAAACACCATTACAAATGCCCACACACCGGGCACTTATTTTCAAGCAGGGCAGAGAAAACAACTGATTTCACCTGTGCGGGCACTGCGGGGAATCTGAACAGGTTCCTGCACAGAATAAGGGCTCATGCCCACGAATGTAATGGCTTTGTTCCTGTGCTGCGGACTGCAATGCCCAGGCGGTGTGCACTCCCATTGACTTAAATGGGTCAGCGATCCGCAAGATACGGCAGAGGCACGGAGCTGAACGGACGGAAGCGCTTTGTAGTCAGTGGGTCCAGTGCCCGTATATTGAGGACGCAATATGGTCACGGAGCCCTTATGTTCATGGGCACCAGCCCTGAAGCTGATCAGTGGGCTCTCAGCGGGAGGGACGGGGTGGCTGAGATGGACGCCATAGGATACGTTTCTCTTCACGTGTCTGGTTTTCTTTACAGGTTTAATTTTAATGATAAAACACCATCTACCAACTTTGATAATTTTCCTGCAGCAATAATGACTGTCTTTCAGGTGTGTATTTCCTCCATTAACACCTGCTGTTATCTTCAGCTGGGGCTTCACTGACTCTCTTTTCTCTGTCACATCAGATATTGACTGGAGAAGACTGGAACGCAGTAATGTACGATGGCATCAAGTCTCAGGGAGGTGTCAAATCTGGCATGGTGTCCTCCGTCTATTTCATCATCCTCACCCTTTTTGGAAACTGTATCCTTATACTGAGTTGTACCAATGGTCAAATAAGGGCACTGTAAACCTAAGGACTCTTGCACACGACCGTATGGCTTTTTCAGTAGTTTGCGGTCTGCAAAAAAACGGATCCGCCAAAAATACGGATGACGTCCGTGTGCATTCTGTTTTTTTTTATTTCGGAACGGAACAGCTGGCCCCTGATAGAACAGTACTATCCTTGACAATAATAGGACATGTTCTATCTTTGAACGGAACGGAAAAACGGAAATATGGAAACGGAAGGCATACGGAGTACCTTCCGTTTTTTTTTGTGGATCCATTGAAATGAATGGTTCCGTATACAGTCCGTATACGGAACGCAAAAAAACGGAACGTAAATGAAAAAAAAAAAACGTTCATGTGCAAAAGGCCTAAAACTGAGGGTAAGGGTCCATTTACACGTCCGTGGATATTTTGCGGAACGGATGCGGACCCATTCATTCTCAATGGGGCAGGAATGGATGCGGAGAGCACACAGTGTGCTGTCCGCCTCCGCATTTCCAGAGCGCACCCCCGATCTTCCGGTCCGCAGCTCCGGAAAAAAAATAGAACATGTCCTATTCTTGTCTGCAATTGCGGACAAGAATAGGCAGTTCTATGGGGGTGCCGGCTGGGTGTATTGCGGATCCACAATACACTACGGGCGTGTGAATGGACCCTAATAATGAAGGATTAGAGCACAGTGGCCCAGATTTACTCATGTGCCTGCACCTACAATTTATCTAAAAGTGGTACAAATTGGCACAGGAGGGGTGGGACTTCAACAGAAGGGTGCATGGCCTAAGATGCAATGTTTTGTGGCAAATTTGTGCCACAATTCTAGCCTGAAATTCTGTCTCAACCTAAGGGCTCATGCACATGAACGTTTTTTGCGTTCCGTATATGGGCCATATTTTGATTCCGTATACGGAACCATTTATTTTTAATGGGTCCGCAAAAGATGCGGACAGCACTCTGTGTGCTGTCCGAATCCGTTGCTCCGTTCCGTGGCCCCGCAAAAATTATGAGGCATGCCCTATTCTTGTCCGTTTTGCGGACATGAATAGGCATTTCTATAATGGGCCTCCTGTTCCATTCCGCAAATTGCAAAAAGCACACGGGCGGCATCTGTTTTTTGCGGATCTGTAATTTGCGGACCGCAGAAAACAGCACAGTCGTGTGCATGAGCCCTAAGCCATTGAATAGTTGGTATAGAGTCAGAGTCTTTCCCTGCAGCACATTTACATCCGGCCTGAGCCCCTGTGGTGAGAAATCTGCTGCAGGTCTAGACCGCCGGGCTAAAGTTAGGCTACTTTCACACTTGCGGCAGAGGGTCCGGCAATCTGGATGCAAACGGATGCATTTGTCAGACGGATCCGGATGTGTCATCCGGGAAAAACGGATCCGGTATTTATTTTTTTCCACAGATTTAAAGGTCTGCGCATGCGCGGACCGGAAGAACGGATCCGTCAATGCGGCAATTTTGAAGCACTAATAATTTTAAAGGCACTAATACATTTAAACGGAAATTAATGCCGGATCCGGCATTCCGGCAAGTGTTCAGGATTTTCGGCCGGAGAGAAAAATGCAGCATGCTGCGGTATTTTCTCCGGTCAAAAAACATAAGAGGAACTGAACTGAAGACATCCTGATGCATACAGAACGGATCGCTCTCCAGTCAGAATGCATTAGGATAAAACTGATCAGTTTTTTTCTGGTATTGAGCCCCTAGGACGGAACTCAGCGCCGGAAAAGAAAAACGCTAGTGTGAAAGTACCCTCACCCCACATACAGGCTTGGTAAATCTGCCGCAGTGTCCGGGGTCGTGTCATACGACTGGAGATGCATGATGATCTTCTGCCTTCATCTCGACACATAGGGGGTCATTTATTAATAAACCCCTGCGCTGGCGGTGGATCTGCTGAAGTTATGAAGAGACGCCGGCCTCTACATAACCTCGGCATATCCAGCACCCGTCTAAATGCAAGCCAGCTTCCTAGCTGTCGTACATTTAGACCATTTCCTACGCCTGCCAGCCCGTCCCCTTACATCCCACGCTCGCTTTTTTAGACCTGGTGTGAGCGGGGAAAAGTTGCAGATTGTGGCACAAATAACCTTTGCGCCACAATCTGCTCCAGAAATATGCCTAAGGGTCCATTCACACACCCGTAGTGTATTGCGGATCCATAGAACTGCCTATTTTTGTCCGCAATTGCGGACAAGAATAGGACATGTTCTATTTTTTTCCAGAGCTGCGGACCGGAAGATCGGAGCAGCGCTCCGGAAATGTGGATGCGGAGAGCACACTGTGTGCTCTCCGCATCTATTCCTGCCCCGTTGAGAATGAATGGGTCCGCAGCCGTTCCGGATATTGTGGAATGGATGCGGACCCATTCCACGGACGTCTGAATGGACCCTAATATAGACGTATTTCTGGATAGTAAATGACACCATAATCTGTAGAATAAGGCCCCTTGCAGACGAGCGATACGGATTAGGTCTGGATGCGTTCAGTTAAAAAGCGCGATTTCGCAAGCAAGTTCATTCAGTTTTGCCTGCGATTGCATTCAGTTGTTCAGTTTTTATTGCGCGGGTGCGATGCGTTTTGATGCATTTTTCACACGCGGGAAAACCACGGAAGGTTTACAAACAACAACCTTTTAGGAACCATCTGTGAAAAACGCACTTGCTTACGGTTGCTTGAGATTTTCTCGCAGCCCCAATTTACTTCTATGCAGCCAGCGTTGCGTGAAAAACGCAGAATATAGAACATGCTGCGATTTTCAAGTGATGCGTGAAAAACAACGCACATGTACACAGCCCCATTGGAACGAATGGGTCCAGATTCAGTGCGGGTGCTGTGCGTTCGCATCACGCATTGCACCCGCGTGGAAAACTCGCTCGTGTGAAAGGGGTCTAAAGGTGAAGGAAAGCTACACATTTTCTTTAACCAGTACTGCACAGACACACTGCTGAATGTCTTCTTAGCTATCGCTGTGGACAATCTTGCAAACGCTCAGGAGCTGACCAAGGTACGTTGTCATGAATATATCCCGGGCCGCATGTTATTTCTGTCGAAGTAAGCAGAGCAGATTGCACCAAATGTATTAAATGTCACAGACTGGCTCGTAAATTTGACCTCTTAGAGAATCAGATTTCTATGCCTTCTATGAGCAGATGCAGATTTGATCTGGGTTGTTTACCCCCTGAGATGCCACAGTCAATAGCGAGCACAGCATCTAAGTGCTTTAGAGGAAGGGAGCTCCCTCCATCTCCCATTGGCATCCCACGAATGAGACTGCAGGGTGGCGATGTCTTAGAATGGCAGCCTGGGGCGTAACGGAGGCCAGTCTGCAGTGTATCCCCATCAGGATACACTAGTGGGACAAGTAAATGGTTAAAAAAAATTCAAATAAAGTTTTATTAAATTAAATAAATTCCAAGTAGAAGAAAATACAAATGTTTCCATTAAAAAAAAAAAAGCTTTGCAAAAAACTGCAAAAATAAGATCACCTCCACATATCTGGTATTGTGTCCGTAACAACCCGCACTACACAATTATAATCTGGTGAACGCCGTAAATAAAAAAATAAAATAAAAAACAATGCCCGATTTGCTATTCTTTGCTTATTCGCCACAAAAAATAAAGTGGTTTGCGCTCCAAAAATTTTGTAAAAGATTTTGGGTCTTGGGATGCAGCGATGGAGAAAGATTTTTTATCGAGCAGAAGTAGTAACATATAAAAAGAACTCTATGTATTTGGTATCGCTGTAATCGTACTGACCCAGAGAATGGTTATCACATTATTTATGCCGAAAAATAAACCCTGCAAAATTTATAACAGAAATAATGAATGGCGGTATTGCTGTTAATAAAAGTTAATCAGTAATTTATGTCGACACCAAAATGGTTTAATTAAAAATCCAACTCGTCCCGCAAAAAAAATAAAAAAGAATTCCTCATACAGCTACATCGATTAAAAAAGTCATAGCTCTTGGAAAGTGCCAAAGAAAAAAAAGAAAAAAAAAAATTTGTTTGGTCATTAAAAGGGTTATCCTCAGGATAGGTCATCAGTATCAGATCTGCGGGGATCTGACACCCAGGACCCCCACTGATCGGTTACGTGGCCTAGTTGTATCTCTACCCCATTCAAGTCAATGGGGATGAACTGCAATACCAAGCAGAGCCACTAAATGATGCACGGTGGTTGCTTGGAAAGCTGTCAGGATCCGGCAGCGCAAGTTCCAATGTGCAAAATATAATGTGAGGTAATATACATGCTCTATACAGTGAGGAACAGAAGTATTTGAACACCCTGTGATTTTTGCAAGTTCTCCCACTTGGAAATCATGGAGGGTCTGAAATTCACATTGTAGATGCATTCCCAACCTGAGAGACAGAATAAAAAATAAAAATTCAGGAAATTACATTGTATGATTTTTAAAGAATGTATTTGTCTTGCACTGCGGAACATAAGTATTTGAACACCTGAGAAACAGCAAGAATTCTGGCTCTCAAAGACCTGTTACTGTGCCTTTAAAAAGTCCACCTCTACTCTACTCATTAATCTAACTTAGTAGCACCTGTCTGATCTCTTTAAAGACACCTGTCCACCCCACAGTCAGTCAGACGCCAACTAGTACCATGGGCAAGACCAAAGAGCTGTCAAAAGACACCAGAGACAAAACTGTGGACCTCCACAAGGCTGGAAAGGACTACGGGGCAATTGCCAAGCAGCTTGGTGAAAATAGATCAACTGTTGGAGCTATTGTTAGAAAATGTAAGAGGCTAAAGACGACTGTCAGTCTCCCTCGCACTGGGGCTCCATGCAAGATCTCACCTCGTGGGGTATCACTGATGATAAGAAAGATGAGGAATCAGCCCAGAACTACAAGGGAGGAGCTGGTCAATGACATGAAGAGAGCTGGGACCACAGTTTCGAAGGTCACTGTCAGTAGAACACTACGCCGTCATGGTTTCAGATCATGCATTACACGGAAGGTTCCCCTGCTCAAGTCATCACATGTCCAGGCCCGTCTAAAGTTTTCCAGTGACCATCTGGATGATCCAGAGGAGGCATGGGAGAAAGTCATGTGGTCAGAGGAGACCAAAGTAGAACTTTTTGGTCTAAACTTCACTCGTCGTGTTTGGAGGAAAAAGAAGGATGAGTACAACCCCAAGAACAGCGTCCCTACTGTGAAGCATGGGGGTGGTAACATCATGCTTTGGGGGTGCTTTTCTGCAAAGGGGACAGGACGACTGCCCCTTAAGGAGAGGGTGAATGGGGCCATTTATTGTGAGATTTTGAGCAACAACCTCCTTCCCTCAGTCAGAGGATTGAAGATGGGTCGTGGCTGGGTCTTCCAACATGACAACGACCCGAAGCACACAGCCAGGATAACCAAGGAGTGGCTCCATAAGAAGCATATCAAGGTTCTGGAGTGGCCTAGCCAGTCTCCAGACCTAAATCCAATAGAACATCTTTGGAGGGAGCTGAAACTCTGTGTTGCTCAGCGACAGCCCCGAAACCTGGCAGATCTAGAGGAGATCTGTGTGGAGGAGTGGGCCACAATCCCTGCTGCATTGTGTGCAAACCTGGTCAAGAACTACAGGAAACGTTTGACCTCTGTAATTGCAAACAAAGGCTTCTGTACCAAATATTAACACTGATTTTCTCAGGTGTTCAAATACTTATGTTCCGCAGAGCAAGACAAATACATTCTTTATAAATCATACAATGTGATTTCCTGAATTTTTTCTTATTTTATTCTGTCTCTCAGAGTAGGAATGCATCTACAATGTGATTTTCAGACCCCTCCATGATTTCTAAGTGGGAGAACTTGCAAAATCGCAGGGTGTTCAAACACTTCTGTTCCTCACTGTACATGCCTTATATTTACACGTATGTATTTATAGGACGAGCAGGAGGAAGAGGAGGCAGCTAATCAGAAACTGGCAATGCAGAAAGCAAAGGAAGTTGCAGATGTCAGTCCCCTGTCAGCCACCAAAATGTCTATAGCAGCGTAAGTACTATGGGGGTCAGTTATTAACCGGAAATACGTCTATATTATTATTATTATTTGCACCGCAATCTGCGACTTTTCCCCACTCACGCCAGATCTAAAAAGGGGGGCCAGCTCGGAAGCCGTCTTACATTTAGACTGGCGCTGGATGTGCCGAAGTTATGTAGAGGCCGGCGCATCTTCATAACTTCGGCTGATCCACCACCAGATATAGGGGTTATTAAGACCAGCGTCTAAAATGCAGATCTTAATAAATGACTATCTATCTATCTATCTATCTATCTATCTATCTATCTATCTATCTATCTATCTTTTCTATCTATCCATCTTGCAGGAAAGAACAGCAGAAAAACCAGAAGACCAATATGTCTGTTTGGGAGCAACGTACTAATGAGATGCGTCGACAGAACTTGATGAATAGCCATGAAGCCCTGTACAGTGAAATGGATCCTGAGGAGCGCTGGAAGTTGTCCTTCCTACGTCCAGATGTCAAGACACATTTGGACCGACCACTTGTTGTGGATCCCCAAGAAAATCGAAACAACAACACCAACAAAAGTCGTCCAGGAGAAAGTAAGACACCAATAGAACAACGTCTGTCTCACCAGCGGGCAGAAGACTACCTGCGTAAACAAGCACGGTTTCAAGAGCGGGCAAGCCGAGCATATGACATAGGACAGGAACAAGGCCGTAGGCCAAGGAGTAAAGAGCAGGATATCAGTCGTGATAGTCAGGATTTGGGGCTTCAGGAGAGGACAGGAGAAGTTGATGGAATGGTACGTCCGCCACAGGATCCACCCAGGAGACATCGGGGTGGTGGAAGCAAGGAGAGCAGGAGCGGTTCACCTCTGCCACGTGGGGACGGAGATCACCGTAGACATAGGGTACATCGTAGAACTGGGGAAGACCCAGAGTATTTAGCGGGCAGTGGTGGAAGGGGAGGAGCAGGCGGAGGAGAAAGAAGAATGCGACATGTGAGGGAAGGGGGCAGAACACGGGAAGCTGGAGGTGGAGGAGGAGAAAGCGAAGGGCCCGATGGTGAGAGGAGAAGGAGGCATCGGCATACTGCACAGTCCACCTATGAAAACGATGTGAAGAGAGACGACAGAGAGAGGAGGCATCGGAGACGAAAGTGAGTACAGAATTGTGTGTAATAGCCTTATCTAAAGTATAAAATATATCTCCTCTGTTAAATCAGCTAAATGATATTAGCTGGTGGACAAGCTGATGCACATAGCCTGTTTTCAGGCTCTCATCTCACTGCTGCCACCTAGTGGCTTAGGCTTCATTTCTGTACAGACCGCCAAACATTAGGCTAGCCTGTACAGGAAGATAACCAGTGACCAGGTCACTTTTAGCGTGTGTTTTATCTAAAAGGAGTAATAACATAATAAAGTAGGAAATGATAAGTGAAATAATTTAATTGCTAATAAAGGGGTTTTCCGGGCTCCGTCCTGATACTGATGACCTATCCTCGGGATAGGCCATTAATATCCGATCAGTAAGGGTCTGACTCTGAACCCCCGCGATCAGTTGTTCCATGCAGCCTCTGGTGCCGCAACTAACTTCAGGAGCTAGTTCCAGGGCCGGAGACTGCAGGGAACAGCTGATTGGTCGGGAAGCGGGTATCAGGCCCCCAGTGATGGATATCCATGGCCTATCCTGAGGATAGGTCATCAATATCAGAAGCCTGGAAAGCCCCTTTGAAGTTATATACTCTAATAATGCATGCTATGGGGACCTGTGGCTGTATCCCTTTGTGAAATACACTGGGCATAGTTTCTAGTAGCGCATATCTAGACGTGGCACAATGCCTTCTACACTGGTCTGCACCGTAACTTGGAGATTCCTCTGATGGCTCTAGTGTCTGTTGCAATGCGGGCCATGTGTAGGATAATGTGTGTAAAACATTTAGGATAACAGCTATTTTATGGCCTTCTCTGCTTTCCTTATAGGGACCCAACAGCTCCTGTTCCCAGCTCAGGTCCAAATCTTTCCACCACCCGTCCAATTCAAGATCGCTCCCGCCAGGAAAACCAAAACCAACAGCCTGAAAATATGGATAACATCCGTAACAACAAGCTGGCGACTACTGAACCGCCGGCAGTGGGAAGCGGAGGAGGCCTCAACCACAGCCCAGCCAAAATGGGCAATCACACCAACTGTGCAAACAACAACAGTGCTCCTACTATGAATTCTGTGCCGAAAAGGACACCTCTCCCCACTAACTCTGGCCCTCCCCCCACCGCACCTGATTCCAGCCAGACACTCAGTAACCCCACTGAGACCGCCAAGGGGACTAAAGCTACAGAGCAGACTACAGTGAATATACCACTGCCATTTCCTCCACCAGTAGAGAACGCTGTGGGACAGGGTAATGTCTCTCCACCACTGGGGGCTATTTATTTATCTCATGGGCTTTCTAAAATATACATCTCACCAGAAAATATTAGACACTGACAAATCTTCATTTGTCAGGTAGTAAAATGCTGTCTGGCCAAACCTGGGTGACAAAAAGTACAAGGAGGCAATGCAGTTCCTGGGGTTGTCACCTAGCATTGTTGGACCCATAATGGGTAAAGCTGTCTAGGTCTATAGTGGTACTCGCCACTCTCTTGTATTGCCCAAGGGAGCTTCCCTATAAAAATCAAAGGATGACATTTGATATGTGAACCAGTCCTTCTTACATGTCCCCCTCTCCAAGCTGTTCCACACGTAGTTTATTAAGGTCATTCCCAGTACAATGAACGTTTTTGGTCACAGTGGCCTTCATGAGATACAGGAATGGCATACTGCAGGTGAAAAGAAGTGAGAAAGAGGCCTGAGCCCAGTGGAAGAATGCCATTCCTGTATCTGATGAAGGCCACTGCAGCTGAAAATATTCATTGTACTGGGAATCGCCTTAATTAACATGTTTTTTTGCAACTATTTTTTGGAATGGAGGGTCTTCTTACTAAATTGTTGACTGGTCCTGTACCCATCTCCTGGGTAAAATGGTATAAACACATTTATACAGAAATTAGAAGGCTTTAGAGTGGCTCTGTTAGGCCGCCTATCTGAGGGCAGCAAAGGTTACAAAGGGGAGACTGAATTTCATCTAAAAAGCTGTTTAATTCTTATCAGGGGTTATAGAGAGTCCTGCTTTCTACGCCTACACAGGTATTGACAGTTTTTCCCATATGAGTTTGTATGTGAGTATGTATAATATAAGCATTGTCTGAGCAGGGGAAGCAGGACTCACAGGTGTTGTCCTTTAGGGGTGGTCGAAGCAGGACACACAGCCTATCTCTATGAGTCTTTGAGAAAGTCAGGACTCATGGGCTTTCTCTATGAGTGGGAAATGTAAGCAGGATTCAAAGGCTTTCTCTATGTGTGGGCAGAGAACCCACAACACAGGCTTTCTCTCAGTGGGTGGGTAAGGCAGGACTCACAGGCTTTCTATATGAGTGGTTTGGGGGACGCAGGACTCACAGGCTTTGTCTGCGAGTCAGGAGGGGAAGCAGGACTCACAGGCTTTGCCTACAAGTCAGGAGGGGAAGCAGGACTCACAGGCTTTGCCTACAAGTCAGGAGGGGAAGCAGGACTCACAGGCTTTCTCTATGAGTGGGCAGGAGAAGAAGGATTCACAGGCTTTCTCTATTAGAGGGCAGGAGAAGAAGGACTCACAGGCTTTCTCTGTGAATGGGAAGGAGAAGCAGCACTCACAGGGTTTCTCTATTAGTGGGTGGTGGGAACCAGGACTCACAGGCTTTTTCCATAATTGGGTGAGGAGAAGCACAATGACAGGCTTTCTCTATGAGGGGCAAGGGAATCAGGACTCACAGGCTTTTTCCATAATTGGGTGAGGGGAAGCACAATGACAGGCTTTCTCTATGAGGGGCAAAGGAAACAGGACTCACAGGCTTTCTCCATGAGTGGCCAGGAGAAGCAGCACTCACAGCGTATCCCTATTAGTGGGTGATGGAAATCAGGACTCACAGGCATTCTCTATTAATGGGTGAGGGAAAGCAGGATGACAGGCTTTCCCTATGAGTAGGCAGGGGAAGTAGGACTCACCGGCTTTCTCCATGAGTGGCCAGGAGAAGCAGCACTCACGGGCTTTCTCTATGAGGGAGCAGAGGAATCAGGACTCACAGGCTTTCTCCATGAGTGGCCAGGAGAAGCAGCACTCACCGGCTTTCTCTATGAGGGAGCAGAGGAATCAGGACTCACAGGCTTTCTCCATGAGTGGCCAGGAGAAGCAGCACTCACCGGCTTTCTCTATGAGGGAGCACAGGAATCAGGACTCACAGGCTTTCTCCATGAGTGGGCAGGAGAAGCAGCACTCACAGGCTTTCTCTATGAGGGAGCAGGAGAAGCAGCACTCACAGGCTTTCTCTATGAGGGAGCAGAGGAATCAGGACTCACAAGCTACTAAGATTCTTGAGTTCTGACAACAGTTAAAAAGCTTATGTGAAAATACTGAATGAAACGTTGTCCCGTCTATTAGTTCTCAGAATGGAAAAGGACCAACCCAGCATTTGAATGGTGGTGGGGATTAGTGACTACAGGGATGTATGTGTGTATTTATGGTTCCCTATGGTAGGCAGTACTCACATACACAGGCAGTCTCAGGGTGCTGCCACACATTCAGGTTTTTTGATGCAGCATTTGAAGTCAAAATAGTTAGTATTTTTTCCTTAATACTTTCTCCTTTTATAATACACTCCTGAATTTGGCTTTGAAAACTGCATAAAAACCATGAATGTGTGGCAGCACCCTTAATATCCCCTTGCTTTCTGGTACATGAGGCTCATTAGTGCAGAGAAGCAGGAGGAGCCCTGTGCTGCTTTTTGCAAGCTCTGCATATTGGAGGCATAGTAAATATTGCGCAGTAATTGTACAGTGCCTGCACACAGCGTTACATTGTTCTTCAGAGAAACAATCTATTTTGGTTTTGTGCATCAAGGATTGTGCTGCATAGTATATGACCAACACTAAGATTGCAGCTCTAAATCATGGAAGACACAATGTCTGCAGGTGCTAAATGCTCCATAGCCAATCTACAGCCACGTGGAGGCGATACTGAAGCAGGGGCTACATGGCGACATGTTATGAGCGTCGGCGAGAATTAGAACAGTTGCTCAACCAAAACCTTTTGTGCGACTTGATGATGTGCAACTATTTTAGAGCTGAGATCGGCAGAGGTCACAAAATAATCACACGCAACTTCCATTGTGGACTATGACAGCAAAGTCACATGCAAGTTGCGACAAAAAATCCCAATAGTGTTGAATTTTTGCGACTGTCGCACCATGTCATGTTGCATCTTGACCCCACTTACAGTCATTACCATTGTGATGTCGCCAGGCTCCAGATTTAATCTCTGTACTAATCAAATAACACATCCATGTCTGTCAAGGCATTCGTGACAAGACGGTGGGAGGTTCATCCATGAGGATTTCTGTGTAGGATCCATGTTTGGTTCTTGTGTTTGGTTCTTGTTTTTTGCCCTCCCCATCCATAGTCCTAGGACACCAGGGGCGGATTTGCCCTAGACCTTACAGGGAAATTTCCCGGTGGGCCGATGTCCAGGTGGCCGCCTGAGCCCTCCTCACAGCCGGCAGTATTTTGTGATGGACTGTGGCATTTGGCTCTGTTGGGGTGATATAATCTGCCACAATATGGTATTGCTGGCCCTGCCTTCCATCAATTTGGACCAGACTACAAAACGGGGCCACATTTAGTATTTTTTCCGGGGCCTCTTAAAGTTCCCAGTCCGCCCCTGTTGGACGCTGCTATGCTGAAAATTAATTTCCAGAACATAACCTAGCAAATATCAGTGAAAACCATAAACCCCAACACTGATAGCATCCATGGATTTCAAAGACCCATAGACAATAATGTGCGTTTCTATTGTGTCAGAGAAAATGGATCCGTCCCCATTGACTTGCATTGCGTCTTGCTCCGCATCTCAGGACGGAAAGCAAACTGCAGCATGTTGCAGTTTGCTCTCCGGTCTGGAAACGCAACTAAACTGAACGGAATGCATTTTGGAGCGCTCCATTCTGTTCAGTTTTCTCCCCATTGACAATGAATGGGGACAAAACTGAAGCGTTTTTTTTTTTCCGGTATTGAGCCCCTCTGACTGATCTCAATACCGGAAAACTAAAACGTTAGTGTGAAAGTCGCCTTACACTGAAAGCTGGGAAAATGAGCAAGGAACTTTTTTTTTTTAAGCGAGCCAGAGATAAACGGCGGCAGGAAATCTCACAAGGGATGATTATTTTCATAGCACGATGAAGGTCAGAATATGAGAGGAATTGCATTACACCGCACAATTGTTACTCAAATCGGGTCACTCGCCCCAGAATTAGCAACACCGGAAGAGTGCTGCCACTCAAACGTTCCTGCTGTCTTTGAGTTGGAGCCACCCATCATTTATTTATCATTTATTACACTCACTTATATTCCGCAGCGCTTTACAGACATTAGCGTCACGCTGTCCCCCATGGGGCTCACAATCTAAGTTCCCTATCAGTATGTCTTTGGATTGTGAGAGGAAACGGGAGCACCAGCAGGAAACCCACGTAAACATGGGGAGAACATACAAACTCCATGCAGATGTTTTCCTTGGTCGTATTCGAACCTGCGAGGCACCAGTGCTAACCAGTGAGCCACCATGCTGCCCATCATAAATGATGGCACAGAGCACAGGGCTGAAAGGCTCTAAACAACGAGGTCTGTAGCGGGTGATATTGTCAGAGTGATTAGCTAAGTGGAGAGGAAGAAGGCTCTTCCTCAGGGCCACCATCAGCCCCAAGAAAATCTTGATAGATGCCAGCACTCACTGGGCTCCAGGGGCCCTTAGCAATCTATGGGTAGGGTAGTCAACCAAGAGCAGACACCATGAGCCGACCTTACTTGTTTCCTTCACACTCGCACTAAAGTAGATGCCCAAGTGCTGAGTTGACATCAAGGATAACATATCTGTCACGGTCCGTTTTTTTTTTCCGCCAGACACAAAAGCGTGGTAGACTCAGTTTTTGTATATGCCCATCTGTTTGCATCCGTTTGTTTGAGTATCTGTTAAATGGGCGCTAGAAACATGACGTGAGCCAAGCCTAAAATAGTTCCCTGCCAGGAATAAGCAATAATCACAGCACATATTGCTCCCTTCTGGAGGTGCAAGGTTTCTTTGAATAATCAGTATTTAAAATGGGTGGTTTAATGTGCACTTTATTTTCAGGACAGCCTGTGATAGTTTCTACCTGTATATATCTCCCCATAGTGAACAAGACGGTGGCCGTGTCTCCTCTACCTCAGAAAGAGGACGAGAAAAAAGAGGAGGAAGAAGAGGATGAAGATGAGGGGAAGGGGCCTAAACCAATGCCTCCGTACAGCTCCATGTTTATTTTATCCACCACTAACCCGTGAGTGCAGAAATGTTCACGCTCAACCTGAGGCCCTCCAGCTGTTGCAAAACTACAACTCCCATCATTCCCTGACAGCCTACAGCGATCATCCTACAGAAGGGCATGATGGGAGTTGTAGTTTTACCACAGCTGGAGGGCCGCAGGTTGAGCATCCCTGTCTTGGATCCTCTCTTTTGGTTTTATCAGTATGTCTTCTTGGAAAGTTATCCTGAAAGCATTTCCTAATCCTCTATGACACATTAGCCCCTAGGGCTCTACCATAGGAGCAGTCACCATGAGGACTAAGACCCTGATTTATCAACTTGGGACAAAGTGATGTTTGTCCTCAAATGTGTCTATTTGTGTCAATGTAAAATGGTCTATGCGCCAAAGGTACAGGTGCAACTCCAAAAATTAGAATATCGTGCAAAGTTTATTTATTTCAGTGATGCAACTTAAAAGGTGAAACTAACATATGAGAGACTCATTACATGCAAAGCGAGATAGTTCAAGCCTTTATTTGGTATAATTTGGATGATTATGGCTTACAGCTTATGAAACCCGAAAATCACAATCTCAGGTCCCCTTTGCTCAGGGGGTATGGATTAATTAGCTGACTAGAGTGCGACACTTTGAGCCTAGAATATTGAACCTTTTCACAAAATTCTAATTTTAAGCTGCATTAATGCAATTCATTTTAATTTGCATTACTGAAATAAATGGACTTTTGCCCGATATTTTAATTTTCGAGTTTCACCTGTGCGAAGGTGGCACACAGCACTAGCTGAACTGGGCACAGGCCAAACCCATTCTGACCTGCCACAGCTAAGGCAGGTCAGGAGTGGATTGCAGTTAAGACTATTTTTTAAGACAATCCCCTCTGATAAATAAGGCCAAAAACCACAGAACCGGCCACATTTACTCGCCATTTAGGCTAGGTCTACACGACGACATTTGTCGCGCAACATTTTGTCGCACCAATGTCGCGCGACAATTTTTAGAATGGTAGTCTATGGTGTCGCACATGCTGCGACTGAGACACGACAGTCTCAAAAAACCCATTCAAGATGGATTTTTCTGGGACTGTCGCAGTCGCAGCATGTCGCATGTCGCAGTGCGACACCATAGACTACCATTATAAAAATTGTCGCGCGACACATGTTGCAGTGTAGTTGTGCCCTATGTGTCGCGGGACACATGTCGTCGTGTAGACCTAGCCTTACTCCCAAATGAAGACAAAATCAGCTTGAGAAATCAGGGTCTAAGTCTGGAGAATTAAGGCTAATTGCTGCCCGTAGAGTGAGTCCCATCATCCTTCCTCGATTGAAGGACACATTGACATAGGACTCTCTGCTCCCTATATGAGAGAAGAACGGGAAGATCCTTGCGCCATAAATACTGCTCTATGCATCTCATCAAATAATGAAAACTATATTATCTCAGATGTAAATCTGTTCCCTGCTCCTAGCTGTAGGAAGACATACAGTAAGGATCTCCATTCATGTTTAGCCTAGTGGTTTAGGAGACAATTATATGAGGTCACTTTTTATCATGGGAAGGTTGCTCTCCTTGGGCTTGTGTTCATCCTTGCCTAGTTTCTTCCTGTGGACTTGTTTTACACATTGGGGGAGATTGATCAACCTGGTGTAAAGTAGAACTGTCTTAGTTACCCATGGCAACCAATCGTAGCCCACCTTTCATTTTTCACAGCTCCTTTGGAAAATGAAAGGTGGAATCTGATTGGTTGCTATGGGTAACTCAGTCAGTTCTACCTTACACCAGTTTGATAAATCTCCCCCATTGACTCTTCTCATTTCAGTATCCGTCGCCTGTGTCACTACATCGTCACCCTGCGATACTTTGAGATGTGCATCCTGTTAGTCATCGCCATGAGCAGCATAGCCCTCGCTGCAGAGGACCCGGTGTATCCCGAGGCCACGCGAAACAATGTGGGTGAAAACGCTTACCGACCTCATATCTGTGTGTTGTACGTCAGATAGGTGTGAAAGACCTGCAGTCCGTCTATTATATCCTACTATAAAACAGCCCCTGCAGACATGGGGAAAGAAGGAGAGAAATGACTAAAGCTGGCGATCAGCAAGAGATTTCTCCTGAGGCCCCCATAAATGAGCATGCATGTTTATTTCAACATTGCCTAAAGGTGCATATTAAAGTACAACATGCCTGATCCTTTAGTCCCTTGGTGCCTACCATTGGAGGACTTTTGGATTCCCTTATAATAATGATAACATTGGCAAATCCCACAGGGAGCAAACATGGTCTCCAGACAACTGCTGCTCTAAGCAAAGTATAAGTCCTGGGAGAGTTGTCGTCTCCCAACAGGATTTTTCTAGCCTGGCATATAAACCTGCCTCAAACAGAAAACCTTTTAACGTGAGGCCTAGCTACAATGCAAAGGGTATAGAGGCACAGGTTCATACTCCACCCTATGGCATTGCTTCTGGAGATTGGGTATGATGAAGCGGGTGCATGTACCGCTAGTGATTCTGCATGATGGAGGCATATCCTATATATAAATGGGTTGGGCAGATGGTCAAAGATTATGCAGGACACTCTCCTGAATCTCTCTGTATCCATGTGCTAAGGCTGGCGAGTAGGAGATATTTTCATACACAAGGGTGTTAGTCTGAGCAGTAGAAATGTTGCTGTGCAGAAGAAGAGTTAACTAGTGCGGGAAGATGGCGCTGCGCTGTGGGCCCGGTGTGAGTTGCGCTGACAGCCCGTTAATCATGCCCGCCCTCCTGCAGCCATGCTTACTTTGCAGTTCCTCTCGCTTTATACACGGTGGACAGTTCCCGCAGGGGGAAGGGGGGTGAACAGGAGGGGAGGGGGGAGAGTGGAGGCTGATTGAAATAATGGGAACATTGGTCCCAGTGGGAGAAATGAAGCAGAACGTGGAGTGTATAAATAGCACTTTTATACTGGTTATATATAAGGATAGAGACTTTATATGACTCGCTTTGTATTTGTGCACACATTTTCAAGCCTTTTTTAATTGCTTTTCGTGTTTTCTCTCTCTCTCTTTCTCTCTGCAGGTACTACGCTATTTTGACTATGTCTTCACTGGTGTCTTCACCTTTGAAATGGTTATAAAGGTATGAGCCAAGCAAGACAAGGAATGACTTATGCCGACGGTCAAGGTGTGGTTAGGGTAACTTACAGCACAGAAAATAGTCTTCACCAAATTCACACTTTCAGCCCAGAGTCGCTTTGGGATTTTCAGGCATGAGCTGCAGCTTATAGGGAAAAACGGCACTGTTTATAGAGGTTCTCCCGGAATGATTTAAAATGGCCGCCAGCATCCTGTCCTAGACTGGTTGCCTCCACTTGCAAAGCCGCCTAGTGAGGGGGCAGGGTGTCACTACACTCCGGCACTTGCATATATTGCTGGGTTGTCCTGTCGGGCTGCTCAGCCATGTCAGCATATCACAGGCAGGATCAAATCATTACCATCTATTCTAGAGAAGTGCAGTGAGGCCATGCGCTCCCCTCTCCGGGCAACATGGCATAAAAGTCCTACCATTTTGTAGGTATTGCCATGATTACAGGTTACAAGAAACCGTGCAGTCTGCTTTACAGTCACGTCGTACTGTCTATTCCAGTTAGCCTGCTGAACGCTTACAACTCTACTTTCACATGTGAGGTTGTATCCCGTATGGTCGACCGTGGAGATATTTCTACATGCTCCTAGTGTTAAAATGTATGGCGTATTTGGTCTTACAAGGACTTCATCCCCTGACTATTTTTCATAGATGGTGGATCTGGGCCTCATTCTGCACCAGGGATCGTACTTCAGAGATCTGTGGAATATTCTTGATTTTATCGTCGTTTGTGGTGCTCTTGTGGCATTTGCGTTCTCGTAAGTAACAAATCTCCTTCACGTCTCATGTTTTAAGGTCTAGTTCTGATGATGATGATGATGATGATGATGCTTTCCTGGTAATTGTAAGGACGTATTTTGTCTTGCAGGTAGAAGGTGCAGTCTGACAGTGTATGGGTTTAAAGGAATCCTGTCCCCACATCAGCACGTTGTAGAGCAGGAGGAGCGGAGCAGATTTATAGTTTTGCTGGGAAACATTTTAGAATGGCTTATAATTTATTAATTGCAATGAACTGCTCTTTCCAGACTCAGGAGTCCAGTGTGCGGTCCTATCAGTAATTGACAGCTATGTCTGTATGTACAATTATACAGGGAAGCCTGTCAATCAACAATGGCACCGCCCACAGGACTCCTACGATTTCAATAATAAGTTAGACGGATTCACTTCCCACAAAACTATAAATCAGTCTGCTCCGCTCCTCCTGCTCTATAACACGCTGCCTGCATTTTCATGGTGACAGGTTCCGTTTAATCACAAGTCATGTCGTTTTTGCTGAGATTTTCTAGAAAAAAACCAAAAAAACACAAAGAGACAATAAACCCTTTAATGACAGCAATAACTGCAATGTGTAAATGAATGAGGCCGGGTTTACTTCTTGCAGCTGCGGTAAAGTTTTCCCCACGGTTTTCCACCATCGCGGCTCACATTTTGCTTTAATTTCAGAAAACTGTGGTTAAAACTTTGCCACCGCTGAAATGTGGCCGCGGCCTTTAAAGGGGTTTTCCCATCACAGACAATGGGGGCATATATTGCATGGACAGCCGCCCCTCCATTCATTTCTATGGGGCCTCCGAAAATAGCCTAGTGCTGACTCATGTGGTACACAGGGAGGCAGAGGCTCCCAGGATACTTAGACCTGTTTCACAATTGCGTTGTTAATTCCGGTTTTGAGATCCAGCAGGGGATCTCAAAACCGGAATTAAATGGATCCGTGCCATTTAATACATACAGATGCATCCGTTTTGGCCGGATCCAGTTGTATTAAATCTAAACTGAAAAAAAAATAAATGGATCCAGTATGAAAATCATTGCAAGTCAATGGGCCCCGCATCCATTTTTTTTAGCTAACAAAAAACAACAACTATTCAGCTATTTCCGTCAGCCCCATAGAAATTAATGGGAGAGGTGGCCATGCAAGCGCAGTGCGCTCCCATTCACTTTTATGGGGAGAGTGCTCGGCGGGTCCTCCAGCCACCACTCTCCCCGCTCCGTTCTCGTGGTAGGTATATTCTAGCGTCTGTGATGGGAATACCCCTTTAAACCTGGCCTGATCTGATCATTACCCGACCAGCTTCACTATTATTGTACAGGCAGACAGTAGACATTCAGGTTTTATTCAGGGTTTTTTATGCAGTTTTGAACCTGGAACCTGGAGTGGATCCAAAAAGAGGAGAAGTAGACTATGTCCTATATACTTTCTTTTCTTTTTATGATCCATGCTTGGTTTTTGCTTCAAAAGTGCAATAAAAAAAAAAAAACTGAACATGTACTGTATCCTAAAAGTCTTGACAACTGATTAGAGGGACATCTACTGTATCTTTGGGTGCCCATCCATGATGCGGTCCAACCACAGGTTCCGCATGTGGATTGCCTTTAATTGCCTATTGAAACAGTAGCTCGTACAGGTGCAGCCCAGCAGTGGTGATCCCACAGCCGGACCGCTCTAGTGCTTAGGTCAGTTGTAATCCCATAGCCGGACCGCTCTGGTGCTTAGGTCAGTGGTAATCCCACAGCCGGACCGCACTGGTGCTTAGGTCAGTGGTAATCCCACAGCCGGACCGCACTGGTGCTTAGGTCAGCGGTGATCCCACAGCCGGACCGCACTGGTGCTTAGGTCAGTGGTAATCCCACAGCCGGACCGCTCTAGTTCTTAGGTCAGTGGTAATCCCACAGCCGGACCTCTCTGGTGCTTAGGTCAGTGGTAATCCCACAGCCGGACCGCACTGGTGCTTAGGTCAGTGGTGATCCCACAGCCGGACCGCACTGGTGCTTAGGTCAGTGGTGATCCCACAGCCGGACCGATCTGGTGCTTAGGTCAGTGGTAATCCCACAGCCGGACCTCTCTGGTGCTTAGGTCAGTGGTAATCCCACAGCCGGACCGCACTGGTGCTTAGGTCAGTGGTGATCCCACAGCCGGACCGATCTGGTGCTTAGGTCAGTGGTAATCCCACAGCCGGACCGCACTGGTGCTTAGGTCAGTGGTAATCCCACAGCCGGACCGCTCTGGTGCTTAGGTCAGTGGTAATCCCACAGCCGGACCGCACTGGTGCTTAGGTCAGTGGTAATCCCACAGCCGGACCGCTCTGGTGCTTAGGTCAGTGGTGATCCCACAGCCGGACTGCTCTGGTGCTTAGGTCAGTAGTAATCCCACAGCCGGACCGCACTGGTGCTTAGGTCAGTGGTAATCCCACAGCCGGACCGCTCTGGTGCTTAGGTCAGTGGTGATCCCACAGCCGGACCGCTCTGGTGCTTAGGTCAGTGATAATCCCACAGCCGGACCGCTCTGGTGCTTAGGTCAGTGGTTAATCCAGTTCATCTTCTAGAAACATTACTTACTTATTGACACGAGCCTTTTTGTAGCTTATGCAGATAAAAGAAGCAGCCCTTGTGAATGCTGTGGAGCCCATGGAGAGCGGTCCTAGCTGAGGTTGGTCCCATAGGTGGTGTGAGCACCCATAAAGACTAGGGAGAGGGAACAGGTGCTGGGTCCTAAGGAAGGCCCAGTTCTGAAATATGAGACAAATGTCACCTCAGCAGAGGAAGCAGAATCCTGCCGATATCCTGTCACGTCTCCTCGCTCCGTTCACAGGGGTGGGAGGACGGGCTCAGATCCTCTTTAAACAATATTCACTGATTAGAATAAAATGCCTACAGCGGAGCACATCCTCCAGGATGCAATTCAATCTCTTACTGATTTAGATTGCCCAGCGGCAGTGTGTATTCACTGAATAATACAGTGACTTGTGACTATCCTGCTCTTTACCAAAAAATACCCTTTTTTCTAATTATTTTGCTGTTTGGATAATTAGCATGATTATTTATATTGACATATTTGTTATAATTCACACATTCTATAGAAAATCCAAAGGAGAACATTTTGGTGTCATCTGTGGCCTCCTAAAACATCATGGCTGTCACTAAAATAAGTCAACTGGTTCCCACAAACTCCACTTCTTAAATATTCTGTGGTCTCCTAGGAGGGCAGCAGGACACTGGAAGATCTGCACCACATACTAAACATACAGGGACCTAGGATGTGTATTATTTGGGGTCTTGTTATCTTTTGATTGTGTATGTGATATATTCCATGTATGAGTATTAGGGTTAGCGGTCAGAGGACATTTTCTTAGGTCCACCTGCTCCATGGGTCCCCTTACTAGGGTCATCAGTATACGTGCAGCAATTGCCTGATAATCATCTTTTTCTTCCTGCTGGTTTAGTCGTCTGTACGTTACTGTCAGAGAACTCAGGTCTCCGTGCACTGACGTCCTGATGAACCTGTGACGGATATACACATCAGCAGCCAATGAGAGAAGGGGGAGGGAGAGAACAGCAGGCTGGACCAATGATCAGACAGGGGGTGTGTCTTAGACCACCTCAGACTCCCTGTAGGCACTGTAACTATGCTGTAGTCACAGACCACAGCTATGCCCTAAGGAGAAGGAGATAAAAGGCAGCAAAGCAACAAGATCTGAGGGAACAAAATAGCAGGTATTCATCACCTACATGTACTGACTTACCTATGGCTCCTGAGCTCCTGATTGGACAGTCACTTTAAAGAGGTTTTGTTGGACCCCCAATGATTACAAGAATAGCGGTCCCGTAGTCTCTGCGTGAATGGAGCAGTATTGCAAATGCATGACCACTGTTCTGTCCACTCCTTTGGGAGTAGGACCCATGGACACTAGCTGTAATCTGCAGAGGAACCTGACACCGTGCCACCCACAGGCCATGAGCTGGGCATGCTCCAAATGCTGCACAGTCACCATACAGGAGATGTGCAGCATGACGCAAAGGCGCAAAGAATTCAGGCCCAGTTCTACAAAGGTGGACCTAATAAAGTGGTCATTGACTGTGTTAAATAGGTACGTTTCATGTGTGGCCTGATGAAGGGCTTTCATTTAGCCCGAAACTTTGCCATAACCGTACATTGTGCATCATTATGTCCGGCTGAATAAATATCACTTATCATCACATCAATCAAACGGAGTGCTGTCTAATTATACAAATACTACATATACAATACTTGTCATATACGCCATTTTGATTCATAAATTAATGCATCCTACAACTCTAATGATAACGGTCCCCCATTATGTTAACCAAAGTCAGTAAACAATACATAAAGCTAATTATGTACAGATGCACTTAAAGGGGTTCTCTAGGATTTTCATATTGATGGCCTATCCTCAGGATTGATGGGGGTCTGATTCCCGACACCCCTGCCAATCAGGAAGCTGCTGTCACCACGGCCTGCCGTCCATTTAATAGTGGCGGTGCTTCACTGGAATGGGACTGAGCTGCACCTAGGCCACATGACCGATGAATGTGACATCACCGGCTTAGGTTGAGGACTAAGCGCTCGTGGAGTAGGACCCCCTTCGATGTGATATTGAGGATAGGCAATCCCAGAAAATCCCTTTAATATGAAGTATACAGGTTTCTAGACAGAAAAGATATTAAGGCCATTTTCACTGAATGCAGTCTGGGCTATTTAGCCAGTCCCAGGACCGGATCTTGAAGGGAGGATAAGTATAAAGAAATGATTTCCTACATGTAGCCTTTGGGGGGACATTTATCAAGCCCTGTGTGCTGGAAAACTGATGTCAAAAAGTCTCATAGTTTGAAGCACACCGTGCTTGAGCAAAATGTTGGTGACTTTTTGGGGGTTTAGATCCCCACTTACTTCTTTTCCAAAAAGTGGGCAGTACGGGGGCAGCCTGGCACATTTATTATAATGTACCCAGGGAACTGGCGTAAATCATACCAAAAACCTAAAGGTGCACACGTCTTAATATTTGACCAGGTCTGTGTGCCACAATGAAGATCTACACCTACAAGGGAGAATCTAATAAATGCGCTGGAAGGACTAGTGCTGCCCCAGCACGCCCTACTCTCAGACCACTTTGACCCCCAAAAATGTGCAACATTTTGCACAAGCAATGGCATCTGCCAAACTTTGTGACTTTTTGATGCCCGAGTTCTATACATTATATTGCATACAGAGGTTGATAAATGCCCCCTATAAGCAAGCGACATTACCATTATCGGGAAGAGGTTTGGATTAGAAAAGCATTAGGATTGTCAGTGGCTACTGATTTAAATACGTGTTGTTTTTGGAGGTACTTGTAGTGTCTTGTCGATGTTTCCATGTGTGTGTGATTACTTTCCTCTCTTCTCACACCGGCTGCCTCCTTCAGGAGTAACCAGCGGTAATGTGCATTTGTCCCCCATCTTCCTCTTCTCTGTCTTCTTCACCTCTTTTGCCCACACATCTCCGTCTTGCAGTGTAGGCCGCACATTGTATACAGTCCCCGAGTGCGCTCTGACAGGCACACAGCAGTCCCCTGACAGCTCCTCAGTGATATCAGATAGTCCGCTAGTGAGGACGATGTGGGATTGCAAGATCCCACAGTTGTGACACTTAGGGATTTCATCTAGCGCGATAAATGCAAATCTCAATGGGGAGTGTGTGATAACAAAATAGATGGTCAAGTCTCCAGGGCATTTGACATGAAAGCACTGAGGGGTTTGGATATCCAGCTCCACTAACAGTTCTCTCTTATTTTTTCTTTCTCTTTTCTTTCCTTTCTATCTAAATGTCTTATCTTATCTCTGCTCAATCTAAAATTTCTACTCTCTGATATTTATATCTGGTCTGCTTGCATGTTACTGACCACGTTTCATTTCTCCACCATGCACGCTCACGTCCCATGCTCATCTCTGTCTCTCGCTTCTTCCTCAACGACTGAGTCTATCTTTTCTTCTTTCTTTGCTTATTAATTTTCCTCCTTTCTGTAATGGTAATTCTCCTTTCTTGGTAAACCTCTTCTTCACTTCTACCTAACATCCTACTTCTGACTACTTCTGCCTCTTCCTCTTTCTCCTCTTCTCGTTTTCCTCTTCTTTTTCGGTCTTACAACAGAGGCGGGAGTAAAGGAAAGGACATCAGCACCATCAAATCTCTGCGTGTTCTTCGTGTCTTGAGGCCTCTGAAAACCATTAAGCGACTGCCCAAACTAAAGGTTAGTACCATGTATGACTTATCACGAGTTCTCTCTAGTAAGGATGATTGTAGACTTAATAGACAGATGTATTATCAGTAAGGAGGTGAAGGACAGAAGTTGAGTGGCTCCCAGATATCTCTAGCATTGCTCATGGTGGCTCAGTGGTTAGCACTGGTGCTGAGGTTCAAATCCGACCAAGGGACATCATCTGGATGGAGCTTATATGTTCTCCTCGTGTTTGCGTGGGTTTCCTCCAGGTACTCCAGTTTCCTCCCACACTCCAAAGACATACTGATAGGGACCTTAGATTGTGAGCCTCATTGGGGACAGAGTGATGATATGTCAGTGCTATATAAAGAAAAAAAAAGTAGTCAGAGCCAGAATCAGTGGATGCAATTGGCCAGATGATCCCCAGGACCCCCGTTTTCTACAGGGTCCTAAGGACAGGACCTCCAGCCGTAACCAGACAGGGGAATATTATTGGGATGTGACATACTATTAGGGTGCTATGTTAGAGTTGTATGATAAGCATGACCATATTATGTGAGCAATTATATGCTAATATTACTTGCATGCTGTATGAAGATAATGCATTATTTGGCAGTATTAGGGTGGGTTCACACTAGCGTTATGGAGTCCGTTATGGCTTTCCGTTATAACAGGGTTATAACGGAACATAACGGAATCCATAAGACGGAAGGACGGATCCGTTTTGCTGCCTATAGACTTGCATTAAGATGGAATGCAAAACGGAAGCCTTTAAGAGGCATTCCGTTTTGCTCCGTCCTAATAGAAGGCACTGATATGTAGTCATTGGAGATATTATTTTGCATTGTATGGTTGTATCCTGGTAACAAGTGCATACATATCTACTGAAGGTGTATGCATGATACATTTTTATTAGATGGTGGCTCACTTTTTCCTAAAACCGGCCATGAATAATGTCTGCAGGGACTTTCGCAGCAATGATCTACAGCAGGAGATATCAGCACCCATGGACAGCAGGAAAAGCTCTTCTTTCCTTCCTTGAATTGCTCTGATGCCACTCTTGTCTCACTTTTCAGGCTGTGTTCGACTGTGTGGTGAACTCCCTGAAGAATGTCCTGAACATCCTTATTGTCTACATGCTCTTCATGTTTATCTTCGCTGTGGTGGCGGTCCAGCTTTTCAAGGGGAAGTTTTTCTACTGTACAGATGAATCAAAAGAGTTTCAGAGAGACTGCAGGTGAGTGACTGCTAAAGATAAGGTGATCATCAGTGCCGCCTGATGGTAGTGATGATGCGCTGCCCGTTCTGTGCACATGGGGGTCATGCCAACAGTTGATACAGCAGCCAACATCCCTAGCGAGTCTGAGAATATCTGATTAATAAGGAAGAGTGAAAACTACAAGCTGAATGACTGACTTTCAGATGTTTGTTAGGTCTTGATTTGGACAACATTCTGAAACCTTTTAACTAATTACTTGAGGCACACGATCATCTCATGGCTAGGACCAAAACGTAAGAGGATGCGTAGTTCTGGAGATTTTATGAAAGCCAAGATCCATCTCATAAACATTTAATGGGCTTGGGCATTTACATCATTATTTCTCATTAATTTAATGAATTATCACATCCTTGTCTGTCCCTCTAGAGGAGAGTATCTGGTATATGATAAGAATGAAGTCAAAGCACAGAGGCGCGAATGGAAGAAATGGGCGTTCCATTATGACAATGTCCTGTGGGCCTTGCTCACCCTCTTCACCGTGTCCACAGGAGAGGGCTGGCCAGAGTAAGACAAGATGTGTTTCTATGCATGGAGTTTAGAAACTGCATTGTATGTCTGTAATTCCATAGGGTCGGTCTCTGGATCAGAATTTTTTATGTCTTTCTTCCACCTTACCATTTTACAAGCTCTAGTGTGTGTAATTGCATTTCTATCCATGTACTGTGAACTATATAACAGTATATACCGATAGAAAGATGGATGACTCGCTGCTTAGAACTTAAATGACCGAAGAACCTAATTGCAAAGATAATGTTATTGGGCAGCTTCTTCTCCAGTAGTCTGGAGGTGCGTTATGGCTCACACCTCTACATCCTGAGTCAGTTCTCTTCACCTATCCTATAAAAACTAGATATCCAAATGGATTCCATTATTCTTAGTGGGAACTGTGTTGAACTGAATAGAACAAAACTGATTTTATTTCATTTGGCTTCCTATCAACAGAGGCTTGAAAGTCATCCGTTCCTTGTATCACACATCTGTAGTCTCCTGGTCCAATACTGAACAAGCTTCCCCAGCACTCATGGCCATTCCCTTGCCCCATGTGTTTTCTAGTGTATATAGTTATATATATTCGAAATTTCGAATTTTTTTAGATTTTTTTTTTTTTTTTATCAGTACACATGATCCCTCACTGCTTCTAGCTTGTGGGCCAATAAGAAGGCTGCAATATACTTGACTTTAGGAGTAGTAGTGTTTGCGAATTTTGCTCTATATTCGTTTTTTTTTTGAATATTCGCTATATTGCTATATATTCTTGTTTTAGAATATTACGAATATTCGAAAAAACGAAGTTACAGCAATATAGAGAATATTCAAAAAAAATCGAATAGAGCAATTTAGCTAATATAGTGATATAATCTTCTTTGTCTAATAGTTGTCAGTTGAAAAATTCGCAATAAAAAATTCGAATCCGAAAATTCGAATTCCGAAAATTCGCATATTGCACAATCATTACCTTTCCGATTTTTTGAGTAAAAAAAATTAATCGCGAATTTTCGAATTTGCGAATTTTCGACGAATATTCTACAAAATATTCGCGAAATATCGCGAATTCGAATATGACCCCTGCCGCTCATCACTAGTGTTTTCTCAAGGGTTGCGTATAGGGTAGTATATGTGTATAGGAAGAGAACTCTTATCTTTGTCTACTTACTCATTTATTTCCACAGTGTCCTCAGGCACTCAGTCGATGCCACCTACGAAGACCAAGGACCCAGGCCTGGATTCCGCATGGAGATGTCCATCTTTTATGTCGTATATTTTGTGGTTTTCCCTTTTTTCTTTGTCAACATTTTCGTAGCCTTGATAATCATTACTTTCCAGGAGCAGGGGGATAAAATGATGGAGGAGTACAGTCTGGAAAAGAATGAGGTATGTATCACAGTGTGGCAGTCCAGATATTCTAAGGATAGGTTTAAAGATACGTGGTGATATAGGCCTGAGCTACATGACAAGATCAAGCAACCACTTAAGAATGCCCGTAAGAATGAGAGTGTGAACAATGCATGTGGCAGGCGCAGCACTATGAAGTGCCTTTTGCGCTGTGGCATTAGAAAATTTTTGATATCTCTGACTTTTAGTCTAACCAGACTGTCTGTTACTCTGTAATTCCTTATAGTGCCGTTCTATGGAAACAGTAGGTTTAAAGAGCTCACCAAATGCTTGAAATAACTTCTTTATTAACTTCAACTTTTCTTCATATATAACACTGCCGCCTCCGCAGCAGATAGTCCATGTACAAAACACGTGTTGCATAAAGTATCACAAAATGGCGGTATGCATAAGATGTGGTTTACCTGTTCAATCTTGTCATTCAAGTGGATATATTTCTCTCTTCAGTATCTGTACTCTCACTTTAAGTTATTTAAGCACTTTATGATCTCTCTAAGTCTAAGAGATATATCTAAAGTCTAACTAATAGTTCGCTTGCTGAATTTGGTCGCAATTTGCAATATGCAGTAAGCAGTAACTATTTGCAGATTGGTTGAGTATGATCTGGTATGGTTTTATGCAATTTGGATTGCAATATGGAATTTGAATTTGGATTGTGAACCTTGTAGTTTGCAGTTGGTGGGACTGTAAGTAAACACACATATAACTGGTTCAGTATACAGTTCTAATCACTATATTAACAGTAGGAACATTATACAACAGTTTTAAATACTTGGTTTGGCCTCTTGCTTCCATAAAACACAGCTCTTAGTGGAGTGAATGTCTGTTCAGCTTCTCTCCTCTTGTATAATGATTCTAGCAGATCCTGCTAGGGGAATTTCCCACACAGGCTGTGTGTGAGGCTGTGATTGGTCTAGACTCCTGCCAAGCAACAACTGTTTAATTCTATGCTTTTTGCTGTGTCATTGAGCGTACCTTACATTATATAATGAATCTTATTAAAGGCATATTATCTTTTCTGCTTCTGTGAACACAATATATATAACAGTTATATGACATCCAAACATAAAGTCACTGTAAATAACTCTGCTTTTGTCTTTAACACACAAACATAGGAACTGTATTAAGGTTATTGGTAGGTCTAGCTGTATACACATATAAGCTATGTTAGCAACCTGGGACAGGTCTTAGCTGGCCAGCTACAATGCAAAGTGCAAATGGCAGCTGACTACAACTTTTCAGCTGCTCGCCTCAAATTATGCAATAATATCAGTTCCATGAGCCAGAAATCACAATGTAGTTTTGGCTGACTTCTTGAGGGCCAATACCTCATCATAGTCACATACAAAGATCCCGTACATTGACACATGCAGTCTGCAGGGATCAGTATTACAGACTTGTAGGCAGTCCATGTGCCTCTGTAAGGCACCATATTCTCATTAGAAGCAATTCATCTAGATGAGAATACCCCAGCATAGGATGGAGTATATCACAATAATCATTCATACACAACATGGCCCAAAAACACCTTTGAGCATTGAGTTATGGATCTCTACCACACATGTGCTTAATGTATCATAATACGAGCAATAATTTTAACTTTTGCGTTTTTCTTTTACAGAGAGCATGTATTGATTTTGCTATCAGTGCCAAGCCACTTACCCGCCATATGCCACAAAACAAGCAAAGCTTTCAGTATCGAATGTGGCAGTTTGTGGTGTCTCCCCCTTTTGAGTATACGATTATGGCTCTAATCGCCCTAAACACCATTGTGCTGATGATGAAGGTAAGAGATAACAGCTGCTGTAGGCAATTAAGGTTTAGCCCCATTTGGAAGCCTGTCCCCTCGGACAATCTGGTAAATTATTCAGATTTTGGTAAAAAAAAAACTGATCAGAAGACACAACGGTAACAATAATTTGCAGAAACTAAGAATAAAGGGGCACATTTATTAAGATCAGCGTTTTAGACGCCAGTCTTAAAGGCCCATAGCTGGTGGTGGATTCGGCAAAGTTTTGAAGAGGCGCAGGCCTCTACATAACTTCGGCGCATCCAGCGCCAGTTCTAAAAATGTAAGACGGCTTCCTTGCTGTCTTACATTTAGACCATATTCTACACCTAAACCAGGCGTAGAAAATGATGACTGAGACGGGCCTGTCGGCCTGTCCCCTCCCCCGCCCACAATTTTAGACCTGGTGGGAGCAGGGCGAAGTCGCAGATAGCAGCGCAACTAACCACTGCGCTGCCAACTGCACCTGAAATACACAGAATTTAGGCGTATTTCAGCATAGTAAATGACCCCCAAAATCTTCATGTGTGCTCAAGAAAGGTTTTTTTGTTCAAATTTTCTTAACGTTTGGTAAAAGAAAACATTGTGTTATAGTCTCCCCATATTTAGGCCAGGTTCACAGCTGCGTTGTGTACTCCAGCACCCTGTTCCGGTCACTGTATCCCGCATATATGCAGGCTTTCCCGTCGGACAAAAAATACTACACGCAGCATTTTTTTGTCTGGCCAACTAGACAAACCTAGACAACATAAAAGGCAAACACCACAGATGTCTTGTGCTGTGTCCTCACCCTGAGTGAAACAATAGAGCAAATTTGATATATAAAGTGTGTAGGTAGTTCTAGCAGGCAATGAACCTGAGGCGAGCCACTTGTGAAACTGGACCATGAGGACCACTGTGTTAGACAATTTGGATAAATAGTAAAATAGTTTTAGCAATATCCTCCATTCGAATAATGGTTTGTAGTCCCTTTGGTCATTGAGCACATGCTCTAGGGGTAATTAAACTCTGAAGAAATTATGGAGTATGTTACCTTAAATCAACATGATGGGGTTGGGAAGCATCAGCAGATACTGTACATGACAGTCCAGAAGTCTCTGTGAATAACCCATCAAACATGGTAAGAGGTTGTGTTAGAGCACTGGAGAAGGCAACTGGCCGTAGACAAATCCAGAACTCCTGGGAGCCAGGCCATCCCCAGTGTATCCTAAAAAGGATTCAATGATCCACTCCAGATGCTGTCCCCTCTACATATCCCAAATAATTCGGTATATACTGTAGGGTTCCCAAAGATGGCTATAAGTGGACCTGAGGGCATCCACATTGCTCAGCTTGAATGCATTAAGAGTCCCAAAAATGGAAGAACATGGAAAGGATGAAACAATGTCGCCTGTGTTTAGGGCCCCGTAGCCAAAAGAGAGACTTGGATGATAATGGAGATTTATGAACCTCTATGTCCAGCTGCAGCTATGCTGACTTGTCCCTTGACATTTAGTAGACCGTCCCACCGCTTTTTATTAATGATTAGTGACCAACCCCTTCCACACAAAACACCAGAGTCATTTCAGTGGCTTAAAAAAATGCCTCAGTGGGAGCAAAAGCAATGTCTGAAAATAACAAGGGAGCATGTCCATTTTAATGAAATCAACCCTCCCAAACCAGGATTGACCATTTTCGAAGATCAGTATCTGAGGTCAGTGGATAGAGGAAGCGCAAAGTAGCGCGAAAAACGGCCGTCGCCGCTTCACTTGCTGTCAAACTGTGCATGTTGCATCAGCCCCGATGTTTTAATATGTGGAAGAATAAAGGAAGAATAAAGGAAATAAAGAATATTCTACAGTGGTGGGTGCCGCCTTCTCTTACTTCTATATACAACTATTGTTGGCACTTTTGACATTGGCTGAGCACCACGTATAATGTTTGAAGATAGACAGAGTGTTAGAGGGGATCGATACGTACCGGATAGACACACGGCAGTGCCACCCATCTCTACACTCTACTTGTTTTATATTGAAGTCAGAGAAGTCGGCATTGGAGTCAGAGAATGCTGCACAGGATAGTCCAGTGTCAGGACACATTTTGGGATGGGCCACAGCTAGGCTCCATCTTGTCCTTTTCCTCACAGGCCTCTGACCCTGAATGGATTCCACCTATCCGCCTCTGAAACTGGCACAAATTGAGACAGTCTGGTCTTTCTGTGTGCTCCCATAATGGAGAACATACAGGGAAAAGCCCAATTAGCCAACATAAAGATGAGGTGAGCAGGAGCTCAGGAAGTGTACTGATAAGTGTGCCATAGGTAAAGTACGCATCCTCCATAATAAGTTTTATGCTGGAACTGATTTCCATGGGTTGAAAATGATCATTAGAGACAATTTATACAAGCTTATTATCTGCCTGTCTTACACATACATTGAGGAATTGTACTTTTCTCTTGTAGTTTCACGGATATACCAATACATATGATCAAGTTCTGAAAGCATTCAATATCGTCTTCACCTCTCTCTTCTCTCTGGAATGTCTACTGAAGATCATTGCTTTTGGAGTTCTGGTGAGATTTCCATAAAAACTCAACATTGTAATTACAAGTCAATTTCCCATATGTCACACACATTGGGGACAATTCAGCTGGTGGCCAGTGAACCTATCGGGATTTTATTGGTGTGTGGGAGGAAAACCAGCAATTAATGCACTAGTTGTGCTGTCAGTTTGGAAATCAGTTTTTTCCGCGCGAGTGCAATGCGTTTTGCGCACGCATGAGGAAAAACTGAATGTGGTACCCAGACCCGAACCCGGACTTCTTCACTGAAGTTCAGGTTTGGGTTAGGTGTTCTGTAGATTTTATTATTTTCCATTATAACATGGTTATAAGGGAAAATAATAGCATTTTTAATACAGAATGCTTACTAAAATGTTGCTTGAGGGGTTAAAAAATAAAAAATTATTAACTCACCTCATCCACTTGGTCACACAGTCTGCATCGTCTTCTTTCTTCTTCTTTCAGGACCTGCAAAAGGACCTTTGATGACGTAATCTGTGACGTCAGCGCAGGTCCTGCTGAATAAAGATAGAATCTTCTATCTTCAATTAGCAGGACCTGCGCTGATGTCACCACGTGGTGAGCGCGATTACGTCATCAAAGGTCCTTTTGCAGGTCCTGAAAGAAGACGATGCCGGCTGCGCGAACAAGTGGATGAGGTGAGTAAAAAAAATTTAGTTATTTTTTTTATACCCTCAAGCAACATTTTACTTAGCATTCTGTATTAAGAATGCTATTATTTTCCTTTATAACCATGTTATAAGGGAAAATAATACAGTAAATTGACTTTTATCAATTTACTAACATTATCTCCTAGCAACCGTGTGTGAAAATCGCATTGCATCCGCACTTGCTTGCGGATGCTATGCGATTTTCACGCATCCCCATTCATTTCTATGGAGCCTGCGTTGCATGAAAAACGCAGAATATAGAACATGCTGCGATTTTCACGCAACGCACAAGTGATGCGTGGAAATCACCGCTCATGTGCACAGCCCCATTGAAGTGAAAGGGTCCGGATTCAGTGCGGGTGCAATGCGTTCACCTGACGCATTGCACCCGCGCGGAATTCTCGCCTGTGTGAAAGGGGCCTAATACTCCTTACTCCTTCACCGGGCAATCCGAATCTTTCAACAGGTTTAAAAATCGCTGTTTGGCGGCGGCATATTGTGCTGTCTAATCACGATTTGCTGCTGGTAAACAATGATTCTTACTGAGGAGGAGATTGCTGCATGTAATAGCAGCAGTCTCCTCCTCTGACAAGCAGGCGATCACTGGGTAGGAACGCTTCCCTCCCGACAATCACCTGCATAATCTGGCTGTCTAATACAGCCTTAAGACATTATCCTGCCCAAATATGTCTATTGTGTATTTGTTAGGCCCATATTCATGATATGCGAGCAATGACTCCGTGCTGCAGACTGTATGCAGGACATGCATGTTAACTAGCACTGTTCTCTTATGATAGGTCATGTGATCAGGATTATTAAAGGGCATCTGTCAGCAGTTTTGTACCTATGACACTGGCTGACCTATTACATGTGCGCTTGAAAGCTGAAGGCATCTGTGTTGGCCCCATTTTCATTTTAATATATGAGCCTTTAGGAGTAATGGGGGCATTGCTGTTCCACCTAGAGGCTCTGATTTCTCTGCAACTGCACTTTGACTGACAGGTCCAGGCAGTGTAAACATGATCACGCCTGGCCCTGACTTCTGCGCCGGGCGCTTTTCCTGTACTGCGCCTAAGGGTCCATTCACACGTCCGTGGTGTGTTGTGGACCCGCAAATTGCGGAACCGCAACACACCCGGCCGGCACCCCCTATAGAAATGCCTATTCTTGTCCGCGGCTGCGGACAAGAATAGGACATGTTCTATATTTTGCGGAGCTGCGGAGCGGAAGTTCGGGGCCAAAACCCGGAAGTTCGAGGCCGCGCTCCGCAAATGTGGAAGCGGAGAGCACATAGTGTGCTCTCCGCTTCACATCCGGGCCCATAGAGAATAAATAGGTCCGCACCCGTTCCGCAAAATTGCCTAAGCCAGATACAAAATTGCCTAATGGACCCTAAGCCAGATACTGAAGCGCACAGCACAGCGTAAGACTTTCGGAGAAGTCAGGGCCTGGCGAGATCATGTTAACACTGCCTGGACCTGTCAATCAAAGTGCAATTATAGAGAGAGCAACGCCCCCATTGCTCCTAGAAGCTCATTAGCATATATTAAACATCATTTTTCTCAGCAATGCGGCCACATATGTACATGGGACCAACACAGATACCACCAGCTGCCAAGCGCACACGTAACAGGTCAGCCAGTGTCAGCAGGTACAAACCTGCTGACAGATGCCCTTTAAAATAGAGCACTTAAAGGGACTATGTCATCAGAAAATGGTCTGTTGTTTAAAAGTTTTTTATGTTTCAAATATTTGAAATAATTTTTGGAGATCTTAGTTTTAATTTTGCATGTCATTATCTAAACTGAACAAAAATATGAACGCAACACTTTTGGTTTTGCTCCCATTTAGCATGAGCTGAACTCAAAGATCTGAAACATTTTCTACATACACAAAGGACCCGATACTCTCAAATATTGTTCACAAATCTGTCTAAATCTGTGTTAGTGAGCACTTCTCCAATTGCCGAGATAATCCATCCCACCTCACAGGTGTGGCATATCAAGGTGCTAATTAGACAGCATGAATATTGCACAGGTGTGCCTTAGACTGCCCACAATAAACGGCCACTCTGAAATGTGCAGTTTGATCACACAGCACAATGCCACAGATGTCGCAACGTTTGAGGGAGCGTGCAATTGGCATGCTGACTGCAGGAATGTCTACCAGAGCTGTTGCCCGTGCAATAAATGTTCATTTCTCCTCCAAAGGCGTTTCAGAGAATTTGGCAGTACATCCAAACGGCCTCGCAAAAAAATCTAAATTCCTGCACTTTTCACACTGGCCACTAAGCCTAATAATAAATAGGCATCACTTTTTGGTCTGTAGAGCAGACATTTCAGCAGTCATCTCATTAACACCACACTCTCGATTACAAAGACAAATATCATCTTTGTATAGATAAACAAGAGATCCACCAATCACAATAGGTGATATCACAGCTCATCTGCTCCCTCCTGACCTCTGCACATGTCACAGAGGGTTAAAGGAAATATTAATTATTAATATTTTGGTTAATATCAATCATTTATATTCATAAATAGGCGTAAGTCGTCTAGTGATGACACCGCCTATTTATATCTTAAATAAAACTATCTCTGTTGCCTTACCTAATTACTGAACTTCATGCGACTTACTACTGGTACTACGGCGGCAACAATAAAAGACTATACACTGTATTATGAACAATAAAGGATATTTATTAACACAATAACACGTCTATAGTCTACTAATACGCTATATCTATATATATTTATATATCAATGGTTATAAATATATATACAGTACAGACCAAAAGTTTGGACACACCTTCTCATTCAAAGAGTTTTCTTTATTTTCATGACTATGAAAATTGTAGATTCACACTGAAGGCATCAAAACTATGAATTAACACATGTGGAATTATATACATAACAAACAAGTGTGAAACAACTGAAAATATGTCATATTCTAGGTTCTTCAAAGTAGCCACCTTTTGCTTTGATTACTGCTTTGCACACTCTTGGCATTCTCTTGATGAGCTTCAAGAGGTAGTCCCCTGAAATGGTCTTCCAACAGTCTTGAAGGAGTTCCCAGAGATGCTTAGCACTTGTTGGCCCTTTTGCCTTCACTCTGCGGTCCAGCTCACCCCAAACCATCTCGATTGGGTTCAGGTCCGGTGACTGTGGAGGCCAGGTCATCTGGCGCAGCACCCCATCACTCTCCTTCATGGTCAAATAGCCCTTACTTTCAAAGTTTTCCCAATTTTTCGGCTGACTGACTGACCTTCATTTCTTAAAGTAATGATGGCCACTCGTTTTTCTTTACTTAGCTGCTTTTTTCTTGCCATAATACAAATTCTAACAGTCTATTCAGTAGGACTATCAGCTGTGTATCCACCTGACTTCTCCTCAACGCCACTGATGGTCCCAACCCCATTTATAAGGCACGAAATCCCACTTATTAAACCTGACAGGGCACACCTGTGAAGTGAAAACCATTTCAGGGGACTACCTCTTGAAGCTCATCAAGAGAATGCCAAGAGTGTGCAAAGCAGTAATCAAAGCAAAAGGTGGCTACTTTGAAGAACCTAGAATATGACATATTTTCAGTTGTTTCACACTTGTTTGTTATGTATATAATTCCACATGTGTTAATTCATAGTTTTGATGCCTTCATAGTCATGAAAATAAAGAAAACTCTTTAAATGAGAAGGTGTGTCCAAACTTTTGGTCTGTACTGTACATATAGACGCACACACCACTGTACAGTAATAGCACTACAATAACAACACTACACAATACATCTAACTACTCTAAACACAATACACAATTCCACCCCACACTCTACCTAAACATACACTTACACACACACGTTACTTAGCAGCAACCCACCCAACCTGGCTATACATTCTGTCCCTACTGGGAAACACGATACTGGCACTGCAAGGGTTAATATACATGCAGGCTGGGGAACACAGGGCAGGCCAGGGGTGGTAAATGGCTGCAGGGGTATACAGTGGTTAAATGCTGGGATTGCTGGGAAAAGGGTTAACCCAGGGTTGGTGGGTTAACACCAGATCATTGCAGCACAGGGATAGGGTACAGAGCAGGGATAGGTTTAGCAAGGCTACAGGCTATGGCAGGGGCAGTCCAGCCAGGGCAGGAGTAAATGGACAGCAGGAGGTGGAAGGCAGGGGTACTTAGCCACTCCAGGGGATGCTCGTCCTCCTAGGGGGTCTGCTGGGTCCATCCTTCCCTGAGAGCCGGCACTCTCTTCTGGGGGGGATCGGGCCTGAGCGCAGTGTTGCCTCTTCCTGAGCGCTGGCTGCGCTCTCCATCAGGGGCAGGTCTTCTTTCCTGAGCGCAGCGCACCGCAGCCGGCGCTCTCTTCTGGGGCTAAATCCGGCTGTGCTTGCTCCCATTTTCCCGCGCTGCAGGCGTGCGTGCATGCCTGCAGCTGAGTACACGTGGGCTGGCACGGCGATATGACATCAGCGCACCAGCCTGCGCATCCTGGCGCACGTTTCCAGGTGGGGGATGATTCGAATCTCCCGCCTGTGAAGCGCCCGCATACCTCTGACGCTGTAATTACTGCGCCGGAGGTATGTGACACACAGGGGCAGAGGAACTCTTTGTTCCTCTGTCCCTGTTATGTAAAGCATCTCCGCCTTTGCCAGAGATGCTATCAAAGGGCAGAGGATCTGTATTGATTCTCTGTCCTTTGAAGTGGCCGAAACTAGACATAATTGCCCACCCTGTACGTATATATGCATGTGCACACAACTAACAGGGGTACGTATGCACATCCATACATATATACATACACATACTTGGGCCCATACTGGGCTACAGGGCCCACAAATATATGTATATATTAAAAGACATATACAGTATATACATATATATGCATAATACCACTTCCCTCTACACAGAGCATGTCTAGAAAACTCTGCCATAGAAGTCAATGAGGTCCCCTCCTGACCATTGTGTCTATGGCCCATGGTGACTGCTGTAAAGCATATCTCTAAATGCTGTTAACCCCTTCAGGACCCTGAGATTTTCCATTTTTGCTTTTTTTTTTTTTTTTTATTCCATTTACATAGCTTTATGAGGTCTTATTTTTTGCGGGACAAGTTGTACTTTCTAATGGCACTATTTATGATTGCATACCATGTAGTAGGAAGCGGGGGGAAAAATGCCACACTTGTATAATTTTTCTTGCGTTTTAATACTGAAAATAAAAATAAAAACTTTGAGGAAAAAAAAATATTTTTTGAATCATATTCTGAGCCCATAACTTTTTTGTAGTTATGTGTACGGGGCTGTGTGAGGGCTCAATTTTTGCGGATGATCTGTTCTTTTCAGTGATACCAATTTGAAGTGTGATCACTTTTAAAAAAAAATAATTATTGAGTAGTTGAAGTGACAAAAAATGGCAAATTGGCTGTTTTTATTTTTTTTCCCGTTACGCCCTTTGCCATATGCCATTAATATTGTTCTATTTTAATTGTATGGGCATTTTCACACGCGGCGATGCCCATGATGTTTTTTTTATTGGTTAAGTATTTTTATTTCTAGGAAAAGGGGGGTGATTTGAAATTTTAGGATTTTTGTTTTTTTTTATATTTGTAAAAACTTTTTTTTACTTTTTTTAAGTCACCTTGGGTGACAATAACTGGCAATCATTAGATTGCCCATTGTGTTCATTGATCGCTAAATAGCCATCATTGAACATTTAATTTGCACTATACCAATACAATGCTGCCACCTAGTGGCCTGTATTGGTATATTCCTGAAATAGACACCGAAGCCTGCTTGAGGCTTCGGTGTATTTCAGCGATGTAACTGGTTCCCCGATCTCAGTCGGGGAACACTGTTACCGGAGTGGAAGCGCGCGACTTATGCTTCCGGACTGATCAGATGCCGTGGTCACATTTGATCACGGCATCTGATCGCATACATGTGCCGTGGGTCACTATTTAAAATAGCAGAAACCCTGCGGCCCACGCGCAAGTGGGCGTCATGTTTGGGGACCGGACTTCCGCCATACATATACGGCGGAGGTCCTTAAGGGGTTAAGACAAGTTCAGACAAGATGGCAGCCCCCATAACCATGTCCAGGAACCCGAATAAAAAACTCTACAATCAGAAGATAAAAACTGATAAAAAAAAAAAGAATATATGTCACTATCTGGTTTTAACTGGCAGATAAACTATAGGTGACACCTTCCTCCTCTGTGATTGCAGCTTTATCTATTCAGAGGGTGGTTGACCCAGTGGTGGGTGACCCAGCGATGGCCATCATTCAGGCCATGTGAAGCTCCATCCTGAGACTCATGTTCTACTTTTTGTATCCTCTCTTTCTTTTAGAACTATTTCCGGGATGCTTGGAACGTATTTGATTTTGTGACGGTTCTTGGAAGCATTACAGATATCGTGGTTACAGAGTTCTGGGTAAGTTTCCCATGAATGACAGAATTACGTTCCCTCTGAGGTGGCTCTATACCGCTCCATACAGAGCATCACAGATGACAGGTGCATCTACATCTGTCTTCTAGTGAGGGCACCACAGGAGTGTGAGAGGTGCAGGGTATAATGGTGGTGGCTTGTGTGAATGTAACATGTCCTCCCGAGTTACTGCATAGAAGGCTTTACCATAACACATAAATATCACTACAGCCCTACATTTCTGGTTAAATCAGAGAGATGGCCCTGAGCATATGGACATGATACATATATGTGTTGTGTAGATCTATAATACCATGTCTATAGGATTCATACTGAATCTAGGTACCTCTGCTCTGATATGTGGCATTGGGTGCTGTATTATGGACGTATACAGAGAAGAGAACACCGTGCCACAGGGAGGCACCACACAGGGCCACAGCGGCCCCACCAGTTCTGTGAATGTGGCTTTGCCTGTTCATGGACCCCTAGTATAAGGTTCTGTTCAGCATCTATAGGCATATATGAGGTCATTTATCAAACTGGTGTAAAGCAGAACTGGCTTAGTTACCCATAGCAACCAATTAGATTCTTCCTTTCATTTTCCAAAGAAGCTGTCAAAAATGAAAAGTGGAATCTGATTGGTTGCTATGGGCAACCAAGCCAGTTCTACTTTCCACCAGTTTGATAAATGACCCCAATAGTCTGCCTTTCTTTGGCATTTTTATCATACAGATGTATCAGAGTGTGGAATAGAGGTAAGCATCTTCAGAATACAAATACACTACTCACAAAAAGTTAGGGATATTTGGCTTTTGGGTGAAATTTATGGAAAACGTAAAATGTTCCCGCTCCAGTGAAATTATATCATGAAAGTCGGGCAGTTAAGTAGAAGCAGTAATGGTGAATTCCTCATCTCAAACTATTTATTGACAAAAAAGGCACCACCAGTGGTGGGTATACCACCACAAAATGTCATGGTCTCAATAACTCATCATGTGGACTTGAGCATCAATTACAGCTTGACAACGACGTCTTCTGCTGTTCACAAGTCGACTTATTGTCCGCCGAGGCATGGCATCCCACTCTTCTTGAAGGGCGGCCCTCAGGTCATTGAGGTTCTGGGGTACAGAGTTATGAGCCTCTACGCAGCGACTCAGCTGATCCCATAGGTTTTCAATGGGATACAGGTCTGGAGAAAGTGCAGGCCTCTCCATTAGAGGTTCCCCAGTCTCCAGCAGCCGTTCCATAATGATGTGACCTCGATGAGCTGGCGCATTGTCATCCATGAAGATGAAATTAGGCCTGTGTTGTTTATGCAGAGGAACAATGACTGGATTAATGATGTTCTTCAAGTAGTATGGGCTTGTCACTGTACCATTCACAAAGTGTAGGGCAGTTCTGTATTGACTAGACACACCTGCCCCCACTGTAACACCACCACCACCACCAAAAGCTTGTCTGGTGACAACAGTGGCTGATGCATAGCGCTCTCCTTGACGTCTTCATCATTGGCAGCCATCATTTCTACTCAGTGCGAATCGACTTTTATCAGTGAAAAGCATTGAGACCCACTGGTCCCTTATCCAGCATAAATGCTCCCTGACCCATGCAAGATGATGACGCCTGTGGTCAGAAACCCTTGCAGGTCATCTAGCATGCAGACCACACCTCCCTTAAATGTGCCTGGAGTTGTGTGGCATTCATCATCTGGTTCCGCAGGGCATTGTTCACAATGAAGCGGTCATCAGGACGTCCACTTCATTGCCTTTCTGTGACTCTTCCAGTCTCTCTGTATCTCTGATACAACCTACTGATGACACTCTGTGACACTCTAAGCTCAGTGGCCACTTCCATCTCAGAACTAGAGATGGCCCGAACTATCCGACGGCGAACAGTTCCCGGCGAACATAGCTTGTTCGCGTTCGCCTCTGCCGGGCGAACACATGCGATGTTCGGTCCGCCCCCTATACATCATCATTGAGCAAACTTTGACCCTGTACCTCACAGTCAGCAGACACATTCCAGCCAATCAGCAGCATACCCTCCCTCCCAGACCCTCCCACCTCCTGCACAGCATCCATTTTAGATTCATTCTGAAGCTGCAGTCTTAGTGAGAGGAGGGAGACTGTAACTGCTGCTGATTTAATTGGGAAATCGATAGCTAGGCTAGTGAATTCAGTGTCCACTCCAGTCCTGAAAGACTCATCTGATCTCTGCTGTAAGGACAGCGTCCTGACAGCACCCCAAAAAGCCCTTTTTAGGGCTGCAACATTAGTCTGCTTTTTTTTTTCCTTTATATACATATTGCAGTTGCCTGGCCTGCCTGTGTGTGAGGAGCTGCAGGCCCACAGACTGTAGTGTGCCCACTGCCAGTGCTCACCCCTGTCATTCCGTGTGGCACAGGACTTTGCTTAAAAAAAGGCACTTAATTTTTACACTTTAATCTAAGGTTAGTTGCCTGCCAGTGTGTGTCAGGCTGACTTCCACTGACTGTAGTGTGCCCACTGCCAGTGCCCACCACTCATACCGGCTGGCACAGGACTTTGCATAAAAAAGGCATTAAATTTTTACACTTTAGTGTAATTTCAGCTGCTTGCCTGCTGCTAGTGTGTGTCAGGCCGACTTCAACTGACTGTAGTGTGCCCACTGCCAGTGCCCACCCCTGTCATCCCGTGTGGCACAGGACTTTGCTTAAAAAAAAGGCACTTCATTTTTACACTTTAATCTAAGGTTAGTTGCCTGCCAGTGTGTGTCAGGCCGACTTCAACTGACTGTAGTGTGCCCACTGCCAGTGCCCACCCCTGTCATCCCGAGTGGCACAGGACTTTGCTTAAAAAATAGGCACTTAATTTTTACACTTTAATCTAAGGTTAGTTGCCTGCCAGTGTGTGTCAGGCTGACTTCCACTGACTGTAGTGTGCCCACTGCCAGTGCCCACCACTCATACCGGCTGGCACAGGACTTTGCTTAAAAAAGGCATTTAATTTTTACACTTTAATGTAATTTCAGCTGCTTGCCTGCTGCTAGTGTGTGTCAGGCCGACTTCAACTGACTGTAGTGTGCCCACTGCCAGTGCCCACCCCTGTCATACCGAGTGGCACAGGACTTTGCTTAAAAAATAGGCACTTAATTTTTACACTTTAATCTAAGGTTAGTTGCCTGCCAGTGTGTGTCAGGCTGACTTCCACTGACTGTAGTGTGCCCACTGCCAGTGCCCACCACTCATACCGGCTGGCACAGGACTTTGCTTAAAAAAGGCATTTAATTTTTACACTTTAATGTAATTTCAGCTGCTTGCCTGCTGCTAGTGTGTGTCAGGCCGACTTCAACTGACTGTAGTGTGCCCACTGCCAGTGCCCACCCCTGTCATACCGAGTGGCACAGGACTTTGCTTAAAAAATAGGCACTTAATTTTTACACTTTAATCTAAGGTTAGTTGCCTGCCAGTGTGTGTCAGGCTGACTTCCACTGACTGTAGTGTGCCCACTGCCAGTGCCCACCACTCATACCGGCTGGCACAGGACTTTGCTTAAAAAAGGCATTTAATTTTTACACTTTAATGTAATTTCAGCTGCTTGCCTGCTGCTAGTGTGTGTCAGGCCGACTTCAACTGACTGTAGTGTGCCCACTGCCAGTGCCCACCCCTGTCATACCGAGTGGCACAGGACTTTGCTTAAAAAATAGGCACTTAATTTTTACACTTTAATCTAAGGTTAGTTGCCTGCCAGTGTGTGTCAGGCTGACTTCCACTGACTGTAGTGTGCCCACTGCCAGTGCCCACCACTCATACCGGCTGGCACAGGACTTTGCATAAAAAAGGCATTTAATTTTTACACTTTAGTGTAATTTCAGCTGCTTGCCTGCTGCTAGTGTGTGTCAGGCCGACTTCAACTGACTGTAGTGTGCCCACTGCCAGTGCCAACCACTGATACCGGGTGGCACAGTAGCTTGCCGATAAATAAGGCATTTAATTTTTAGACAGTAGTCTAAATTCAGTTGCTTGCCTGCTGCCAGTGTGTGTCAGGCCCGCTTCCACTGACTGTAGTGTGCCCACTGCCAGTGCCAACCACTGATACCGGGTGGCACAGTAGCTTGCCGATAAATAAGGCATTTAATTTTTAGACAGTAGTCTAAATTCAGTTGCTTGCCTGCTGCCAGTGTGTGTCAGGCCCTCTTCCACTGACTGTAGTGTGCCCACTGCCAGTGCCAACCACTCATACCGGGTGGCACAGTAGCTTGCCGATAAATAAGGCATTTAATTTTTACACTTTAGTGTAATTTCAGTTGCTTGCCTGCTGCCAGTGTGTGTCAGGCCCGCTTCCACTGACTGTAGTGTGCCCACTGCCAGTGCCAACCACTGATACCGGGTGGCACAGTAGCTTGCCGATAAATAAGGCATTTAATTTTTAGACAGTAGTCTAAATTCAGTTGCTTGCCTGCTGCCAGTGTGTGTCAGGCCCTCTTCCACTGACTGTAGTGTGCCCACTGCCAGTGCCAACCACTCATACCGGGTGGCACAGTAGCTTGCCGATAAATAAGGCATTTAATTTTTACACTTTAGTGTAATTTCAGTTGCTTGCCTGCTGCCAGTGTGTGTCAGGCCCGCTTCCACTGACTGTAGTGTGCCCACTGCCAGTGCCAACCACTGATACCGGGTGGCACAGTAGCTTGCCGATAAATAAGGCATTTAATTTTTAGACAGTAGTCTAAATTCAGTTGCTTGCCTGCTGCCAGTCAGTGTGTCAGGCCCTCTTCCACTGACTGTAGTGTGCCCACTGCCAGTGCCAACATCATACCTGATCGTATACACACACTGGATGTTTTAAAGCACGTTATTCCAAACAATTTAGGAATGTTAGTTGATTTATGCCCTTTATGGATTAAAACCCGACTCTGCGTCCACTACGTAATTTTCCATGGGAGTTTTGCCATAGATCCCCCTCCGGCATGCCACAGTCCAGGTGTTAGACCCCTTGAAACAACTTTCTCATCACTATTGTGGCCAGAAAGAGTCCCTGTGGGTTTTAAAATTCGCCTGTCTATTGAAGTCTATGGCGGTTCGCCCGGTTCGCCAGTTCGCGAACATTTGCGGAAGTTCGCGTTCGCTGTTCGCGAACTGAAAATTTTATGTTCGCGACATCACTACTCAGAACATCCTGCTTGAAGCCTCGCAATGGCGAGGTACTGTTGATCTATTGTTAGGTGTCGTCTTGGTCTCATGATGTCGAAATGTGAACAGCATGATGAGGAGGACTGTTTAAATTTGAACCAGGAAATTTATTGGGCGATTCATGGATCAAACACTTGTTGTGAATTTTGCAGTTAAGCTCCTTGTTAGAGAACAGCAAGTTGTGCAAAAAGTACTGAAACATTGAACAGTTGGACATCTGCATTCAAAAGTTTAGAGAAGGTCACATTAAGTTTACCTGTTAAGGTTAGGGTGAATTTTAGGTTCATCCTGAAATTTCACCCACAAGCCAAATATCCCTAACTTTTTGTGAGTAGTGTACAGGGAGTGCAGAATTATTAGGCAAGTTGTATTTTTGAGGATTAATTTTATTATTGAACAACAACCATGTTCTCAATGAACCAAAAAAACTCATTAATATCAAAGCTGAATATTTTTGGAAGTAGTTTTTAGTTTGTTTTTAGTTTTAGCTATTTTAGGGGGATATCTGTGTGTGCAGGTGACTATTACTGTGCATAATTATTAGGCAACTTAACAAAAAACAAATATATAACCATTTCAATTATTTATTTTTACCAGTGAAACCAAAATAACATCTCAACATTCACAAATATACATTTCTGACATTCAAAAACAAAACAAAAACAAATCAGTGACCAATATAGCCACCTTTCTTTGCAAGGACACTCAAAAGCCTGCCATCCATGGATTCTGTCAGTGTTTTGATCTGTTCACCATCAACATTGCGTGCAGCAGCAACCACAGCCTCCCAGACACTGTTCAGAGAGGTGTACTGTTTTCCCTCCTTGTAAATCTCACATTTGATGATGGACCACAGGTTCTCAATGGGGTTCAGATCAGGTGAACAAGGAGGCCATGTCATTAGATTTTCTTCTTTTATACCCTTTCTTGCCAGCCACGCTGTGGAGTACTTGGACGCGTGTGATGGAGCATTGTCCTGCATGAAAATCATGTTTTTCTTGAAGGATGCAGACTTCTTCCTGTACCACTGCTTGAAGAAGGTGTCTTCCAGAAACTGGCAGTAGGACTGGGAGTTGAGCTTGACTCCATCCTCAACCAGAAAAGGCCCCACAAGCTCATCTTTGATGATACCAGCCCAAACCAGTACTCCACCTCCACCTTGCTGGCGTCTGAGTCGGACTGGAGCTCTCTGCCCTTTACCAATCCAGCCACGGGCCCATCCATCTGGCCCATCAAGACTCACTCTCATTTCATCAGTCCATAAAACCGTAGAAAAATCAGTCTTGAGATATTTCTTGGCCCAGTCTTGACGTTTCAGCTTGTGTGTCTTGTTCAGTGGTGGTCGTCTTTCAGCCTTTCTTACCTTGGCCATGTCTCTGAGTATTGCACACCTTGTGCTTTTGGGCACTCCAGTGATGTTGCAGCTCTGAAATATGGCCAAACTGGTGGCAAGTGGCATCTTGGCAGCTGCACGCTTGACTTTTCTCAGTTCATGGGCAGTTATTTTGCGCCTTGGTTTTTCCACACGCTTCCTGCGACCCTGTTGACTATTTTGAGTGAAACGCTTGATTGTTCGATGATCACGCTTCAGAAGCTTTGCAATTTTAAGAGTGCTGCATGCCTCTGCAAGATATCTCACTATTTTTGACTTTTCTGAGCCTGTCAAGTCCTTCTTTTGACCCATTTTGCCAAAGGAAAGGAAGTTGCCTAATAATTATGCACACCTAATATAGGGTGTTGATGTCGTTAGACCACACCCCTTCTCATTACAGAGATGCACATCACCTAATATACTTAATTGGTAGTAGGCTTTCGAGCCTATACAGCTTGCAGTAAGACAACATGCATAAAGAGGATGATGTGGTCAAAATACTCATTTGCCTAATAATTCTGCACGCAGTGTATACGTAATCATTAGTTTCTTTCTATTGGAAAGGTGTTAAATGCACTATAGAGAGATGTCCTCCAAATTATGGACCAGTTATGACCATGGTCCATACAGAACTTTTTCCTTGTCATAAATCAAACTAGAATGATTATATCAACCATAATACAGTGAGACTATTCATAAAAAATATAATATTTTGCCCATAAAAGTCAATCAGCTCACAGCTTTACTGTATAGCCAACACTGTAATATAAAAAAGACATTCAAGTTGTTATTCTCTGCTCTACTATGATAGTGTGATTGGCATACCTAAAACCCCATAGGCCTTATAGAATCAGTGTCACACATTGCTCTGCATAGTATTTAATACTTGTGTACTGTCAGTACAATGCTCTGAGTCAGTGGTGCAGTATCTGTGTCGGTAGTACAGTGCTCTGAGTGAGTGGTGTAGTATCTGTGTCAGTAGTACAGTGCTCTGAGTGAGTGGTGTAGTATCTGTGTCAGTAGTACAGTGCTCTGAGTGAGTGGTGCAGTCTCTGTGTCAGTAGTACAGTGCTCTGAGTGAGTGGTGCAGTATCTGTGTCAGTAGTACAGTGCTCTGAGTGAGTGGTGCAGTATCTGTGTCAGCAGTACAGTGCTCTGAGTGAGTAGTGCAGTATCTGTGTCAGTAGTACAGTGCTCTGAGTGAGTGGTGCAGTATCTGTGTCAGCAGTACAGTGCTCTGAGTGAGTGGTGCAGTATCTGTGTCAGTAGTACAGTGCTCTGAGTCAGTGGTGCAGTATCTGTGTCGGTAGTACAGTGCTCTGAGTGAGTAGTGCAGTATCTGTGTCAGTAGTACAGTGCTCTGAGTGAGTGGTGCAGTATCTGTGTCAGTAGTACAGTGCTCTGAGTGAGTAATGCAGTATCTGTCTCAGTAGTACAGTGCTGTGAGTAAGTAGTACACTATCTGTGTCAGTAGTACAGTGCTCTGAGTGAGTGGTGTAGTATCTGTGTCAGTAGTACAGTGCTCTGAGTGAGTGGTGCAGTATCTGTGTCAGTAGTACAGTGCTCTGAGTGAGTGGTGCAGTATCTGTGTCAGTAGTACAGTGCTCTGAGTGAGTGGTGCAGTATCTGTGTCAGTAGTACAGTGCTCTGAGTGAGTGGTGCAGTATCTGTGTCAGTAGTACAGTGCTCTGAGTGAGTGGTGCAGTATCTGTGTCAGTAGTACAGTGCTCTGAGTGAGTAGTGCAGTATCTGTGTCAGTAGTACAGTGCTCTGAGTGAGTGGTGCAGTATCTGTGTCAGTAGTACAGTGCTCTGAGTCAGTGGTGCGGTATCTGTGTCAGTAGTACAGTGCTCTGAGTGAGTGGTGCAGTATCTGTGTCAGTAGTACAGTGCTCTGAGTGAGTGGTGCAGTATCTGTGTCAGTAGTACAGTGCTCTGAGTGAGTGGTGCAGTATCTGTGTCAGTAGTACAGTGCTCTGAGTGAGTGGTGCAGTATCTTTGTCAGTAGTACAGTGCTCTGAGTGAGTGGTGCAGTATCTGTGTCAGTAGTACAGTGCTCTGAGTGAGTGGTGCAGTATCTGTGTCAGTAGTACAGTGCTCTGAGTGAGTAGTGCAGTTGCTGTGTCAGTAGTACAGTGCTCTGAGTGAGTGGTGCAGTATCTGTGTCAGTAGTACAGTGCTCTGAGTGAGTAGTGCAGTTGCTGTGTCAGTAGTACAGTGCTCTGAGTGAGTGGTGCAGTATCTGTGTCAGTAGTACAGTGCTCTGAGTGAGTAGTGCGGTATCTGTGTCAGTAGTACAGTGCTCTGAGTGAGTGGTGCAGTATCTGTGTCAGTAGTACAGTGCTCTGAGTGAGTGGTACAGTATCTGTGTCAGTAGTCCAGTGCTCTGAGTGAGTGGTGCAGTATCTGTGTCAGTAGTACAGTGCTCTGAGTGAGTGGTGCAGTATCTGTGTCAGTAGTACAGTGCTCTGAGTGAGTGGTGCAGTATCTGTGTCAGTAGTACAGTGCTCTGAGTGAGTGGTGCAGTATCTGTGTCAGTAGTACAGTGCTCTGAGTGAGTGGTGCAGTATCTGTGTCAGTAGTACAGTGCTCTGAGTGAGTGGTGCAGTATCTGTGTCAGTAGTACAGTGCTCTGAGTGAGTGGTGCAGTATCTGTGTCAGTAGTACAGTGCTCTGAGTGAGTGGTGCAGTATCTGTGTCAGTAGTACAGTGCTCTGAGTGAGTGGTGCAGTATCTGTGTCAGTAGTACAGTGCTTTGAGTGAGTGGTGCAGTATCTGTGTCAGTAGTACAGTGCTCTGAGTGAGTGGTGCAGTATCTGTGTCAGTAGTACAGTGCTCTGAGTGAGTGGTGCGGTATCTGTGTCAGTAGTCCAGTGCTCTGAGTGAGTGGTGCAGTATCTTTGTCAGTAGTACAGTGCTCTGAGTGAGTGGTGCAGTATCTGTGTCAGTAGTACAGTGCTCTGAGTGAGTGGTGCAGTATCTGTGTCAGTAGTACAGTGCTCTGAGTGAGTGGTGCAGTATCCGTGTCAGTAGTCCAGTGCTCTGAGTGAGTAGTGTAGTATCTGTGTCAGTAGTACAGTGCTCTGAGTGGTGCAGTATCTGTGTCAGTAGTACAGTGCTCTGAGTGAGTGGTGCAGTATCTGTGTCAGTAGTACAGTGCTCTGAGTAGTGCAGTATCTGTGTCAGTAGTACAGTGCTCTGAGTGAGTGGTGCAGTATCTGTGTCAGTAGTACAGTGCTCTGAGTGAGTGGGGCAGTATCTGTGTCAGTAGTACAGTGCTCTGAGTGAGTGGTGCGGTATCTGTGTCAGTAGTACAGTGCTCTGAGTGAGTGGTGCAGTATCTGTGTCAGTAGTACAGTGCTCTGAGTGAGTAGTGCAGTATCTGTGTCAGTAGTACAGTGCTCTGAGTGAGTAGTGCAGTATCTGTGTCAGTAGTACAGTGCTCTGAGTGAGTGGTGCAGTATCTGTGTCAGTAGTACAATGCTCTGAGTGAGTAGTGCAGTATCTGTGTCAGTAGTACAGTGCTCTGAGTGAGTGGTGCAGTATCTGTGTCAGTAGTACAGTGCTCTGAGTGAGTAGTGCGGTATCTGTGTCAGTAGTACAGTGCTCTGAGTGAGTGGTACAGTATCTGTGTCAGTAGTACAGTGCTCTGGGTGAGTGGTGCAGTATCTGTGTCAGTAGTACAGTGCTCTGAGTGAGTAGTGCAGTATCTGTGTCAGTAGTACAGTGCTCTGAGTGAGTGGTGCAGTCTCTGTGTCAGTAGTACAGTGCTCTGAGTGAGTGGTGCAGTATCTGTGTCAGTAGTACAGTGCTCTGAGTGAGTGGTGCAGTATCTGTGTCAGTAGTACAGTGCTCTGAGTGAGTAGTGCGGTATCTGTGTCAGTAGTACAGTGCTCTGAGTGAGTGGTGCAGTATCTGTGTCAGTAGTACAGTGCTCTGAGTGAGTGGGGCAGTATCTGTGTCAGTAGTACAGTGCTCTGAGTGAGTGGTGCAGTATCTGTGTCAGTAGTACAGTGCTCTGAGTGAGTAGTGCAGTTGCTGTGTCAGTAGTACAGTGCTCTGAGTGAGTAGTGCAGTATCTGTGTCAGTAGTACAGTGCTCTGAGTGAGTAGTACAGTATCTGTGTCAGTAGTACAGTGCTCTGAGTGAGTGGTGCAGTATCTGTGTCAGTAGTACAGTGCTCTGAGTGAGTGGTGCAGTATCTGTGTCAGTAGTACAGTGCTCTGAGTGAGTAGTGCGGTATCTGTGTCAGTAGTACAGTGCTCTGAGTGAGTGGTGCAGTATCTGTGTCAGTAGTACAGTGCTCTGAGTGAGTGGGGCAGTATCTGTGTCAGTAGTACAGTGCTCTGAGTGAGTGGTGCAGTATCTGTGTCAGTAGTACAGTGCTCTGAGTGAGTAGTGCAGTATCTGTGTCAGTAGTACAGTGCTCTGAGTGAGTGGTGCAGTATCTGTGTCAGTAGTACAGTGCTCTGAGTGAGTGGTGCAGTATCTGTGTCAGTAGTACAGTGCTCTGAGTGAGTAGTGCAGTTGCTGTGTCAGTAGTACAGTGCTCTGAGTGAGTGGTGCGGTATCTGTGTCAGTAGTACAGTGCTCTGAGTGAGTAGTGCAGTATCTGTGTCAGTAGTACAGTGCTCTGAGTGAGTGGTGCAGTATCTGTGTCAGTAGTACAGTGCTCTGAGCGAGTGGTGCAGTATCTGTGTCAGTAGTACAGTGCTCTGAGCGAGTGGTGCAGTATCTGTGTCAGTAGTACAGTGCTCTGAGTGAGTGGTACAGTATCTGTGTCAGTAGTACAGTGCTCTGAGTGAGTGGTGCAGTATCTGTGTCAGTAGTACAGTGCTCTGAGTGAGTGGTGCAGTATCTGTGTCAGTAGTACAGTGCTCTGAGTGAGTAGTGCGGTATCTGTGTCAGTAGTACAGTGCTCTGAGTGAGTGGTGCAGTATCTGTGTCAGTAGTACAGTGCTCTGAGTGAGTGGTGCGGTATCTGTGTCAGTAGTACAGTGCTCTGAGTGATTGGTGCAGTATCTGTGTCAGTAGTACAGTGCTCTGAGTGAGTAGTGCTGTATCTGTGTCAGTAGTACAGTGCTCTGAGTGAGTGGTGCTGTATCTGTGTCAGTAGTACAGTGCTCTGAGTGAGTGGTGCAGTATCTGTGTCAGTAGTACAGTGCTCTGAGTGAGTGGTGCAGTATCTGTGTCAGTAGTACAGTGCTCTGAGTGAGTGGTGCAGTATCTGTGTCAGTAGTACAGTGCTGTGAATAAGTGGTGCGGTATCTGTGTCAGTAGTACAGTGCTCTGAGTGAGTAGTGCGGTATCTGTGTCAGTAGTACAGTGCTCTGAGTGAGTGGGGCAGTATCTGTGTCAGTAGTATAGTGCTCTGAGTGAGTGGTGCAGTATCTGTGTCAGTAGTACAGTGCTCTGAGTGAGTGGTGCAGTATCTATGTCAGTAGTACAGTGCTCTGAGTGAGTGGTGCAGTATCTGTGTCAGTAGTACAGTGCTCTGAGTGAGTGGTGCAGTATCTGTGTCAGTAGTACAGTGCTCTGAGTGAGTGGTGCGGTATCTGTGTCAGTAGTACAGTGCTCTGAGTGAGTGGTGCAGTATCTGTGTCAGTAGTACAAAGCTCTGAGTGAGTGGTGTAGTATCTGTGTCAGTAGTACAGTGCTCTGAGTGAGTGGTGCAGTATCTGTGTCAGTAGTACAGTGCTCTGAGTGAGTAGTGCAGTATCTGTGTCAGTAGTACAGTGCTCTGAGTGAGTGGTACAATATCTGTGTCAGTAGTACAGTGCTCTGAGTGAGTGGTACAGTATCTGTGTCAGTAGTACAGTGCTCTGAGTGAGTGGTGCAGTATCTGTGTCAGTAGTACAGTGCTCTGAGTGAGTGGTGCAGTATCTGTGTCAGTAGTACAGTGCTCTGAGTGAGTGGTGCAGTATCTGTGTCAGTAGTACAGTGCTCTGAGTGAGTGGTGTAGTATCTGTGTCAGTAGTACAGTGCTCTGAGTGAGTGGTGCAGTATCTGTGTCAGTAGTACAGTGCTCTGAGTGAGTGGTGCAGTATCTGTGTCAGTAGTACAGTGCTCTGAGTGAGTGGTGCGGTATCTGTGTCAGTAGTACAGTGCTCTGAGTGAGTGGTGCAGTATCTGTGTCAGTAGTACAGTGCTCTGAGTGAGTAGTACAGTATCTGTGTCAGTAGTACAGTGCTCTGAGTGAGTGGTACAGTATCTGTGTCAGTAGTCCAGTGCTCTGAGTGAGTAGTGCAGTATCTGTGTCAGTAGTACAGTGCTCTGAGTGAGTGGTGCAGTATCTGTGTCAGTAGTACAATGCTCTGAGTGAGTGGTACAGTATCTGTGTCAGTAGTACAGTGCTCTGAGTGAGTGGTGTAGTATCTGTGTCAGTAGTACAATGCTCTGAGTGAGTGGGGCAGTATCTGTGTCAGTAGTACAGTGCTCTGAGTGAGTGGTACAGTATCTGTGTCAGTAGTCCAGTGCTCTGAGTGAGTAGTGCAGTATCTGTGTCAGTAGTACAGTGCTCTGAGTGAGTGGTGCAGTATCTGTGTCAGTAGTACAGTGCTCTGAGTGAGTAGTGCGGTATCTGTGTCAGTAGTACAGTGCTCTGAGTGAGTGGTGTAGTATCTGTGTCAGTAGTACAGTGCTCTGAGTGAGTGGTGCAGTATCTGTGTCAGTAGTACAATGCTCTGAGTGAGTGGGGCAGTATCTGTGTCAGTAGTACAGTGCTCTGAGTGAGTAGTGCAGTATCTGTGTCAGTAGTACAGTGCTCTGAGTGAGTGGTGCAGTATCTGTGTCAGTAGTACAGTGCTCTGAGTGAGTGGTGCAGTATCTGTGTCAGTAGTACAGTGCTCTGAGTGAGTGGTGCAGTATCTGTGTCAGTAGTACAGTGCTCTGAGTGAGTGGTGCAGTATCTGTGTCAGTAGTCCAGTGCTCTGAGTGAGTGGTGCGGTATCTGTGTCAGTAGTACAGTGCTCTGAGTGAGTGGTGCGGTATCTGTGTCAGTAGTACAGTGCTCTGAGTGAGTGGTGCGGTATCTGTGTCAGTAGTACAGTGCTCTGAGTGAGTGGTGCGGTATCTGTGTCAGTAGTACAGTGCTCTGAGTGGTACAGTATCTGTGTCAGTAGTACAGTGCTCTGAGTGAGTGGTGCTGTATCTGTGTCAGTAGTACAGTGCTCTGAGTGAGTGGTGCAGTATCTGTGTCAGTAGTACAGTGCTCTGAGTGAGTGGTGCAGTATCTGTGTCAGTAGTACAGTGCTCTGAGTGAGTGGTGCAGTATCTGTGTCAGTAGTACAGTGCTCTGAGTGAGTGGTGCAGTATCTGTGTCAGTAGTACAGTGCTCTGAGTGAGTGGTGCAGTATCTGTGTCAGTAGTACAGTGCTCTGAGTGAGTGGTGCGGTATCTGTGTCAGTAGTACAGTGCTCTGAGTGAGTGGTGCAGTATCCGTGTCAGTAGTACAGTGCTCTGAGTGAGTGATGCAGTATCTGTGTCAGTAGTACAGTGCTCTGAGTGAGTGGTGCGGTATCTGTGTCAGCAGTACAGTGCTCTGAGTGAGTGGTGCGGTATCTGTGTCAGTAGTACAGTGCTCTGAGTGAGTGGTGCAGTATCTGTGTCAGCATTACAGTGCTCTGAGTGAGTGGTGCGGTATCTGTGTCAGTAGTACAGTGCTCTGAGTGAGTGGTGCAGTATCTGTGTCAGTAGTACAGTGCTCTGAGTGAGTGGTGCAGTATCTGTGTCAGTAGTACAGTGCTCTGAGTGAGTGGTGCAGTATCTGTGTCAGTAGTACAGTGCTCTGAGTGAGTGGGGCAGTATCTGTGTCAGTAGTACAGTGCTCTGAGTGAGTGGTGCAGTATCTGTGTCAGTAGTACAGTGCTCTGAGTGAGTGGTGCGGTATCTGTGTCAGTAGTACAGTGCTCTGAGTGAGTGGTGCGGTATCTGTGTCAGTAGTACAGTGCTCTGAGTGAGTGGTGCGGTATCTGTGTCAGTAGTACAGTGCTCTGAGTGGCCGATGCTGTGCCTTCTGCCACTTGTACAGTGTTTAAAGTGAAGGGTACAGTGTCCCGTCTTATTGGTACTGTGCTTTGAGTGGTGCACTGTCCCGTGCCAGTGGTACTGTGCTCTGAGTGGCTGGAGCAGTGCCCTGTGGGGCTCCCTCTCTACTATAATGATCAGTGTATTTCTGTCTTGTCTTTTTCATGTCTCTCTATCCCTCTGATATATTGGCCCCCGGCAAAAAAAAAACTCATCCAAAATGCACTATGAATCTCATGTGTCCATCCATGAAACTGGTCTGTGTCTTCATGCCAACTACACCCCACCTCCCCCCATACCTAATATAACCCTAACCCCAACCCCACGCACAAATTCCTGCTGCAATCTCCTCCATCTACAACTGCATCGCAGAACCCGGTTGGTTTGTAATTTATAACCTAATGCATACATTACCTGCTGCATGTCAGAGGTTGTGCACTCAAACTCGCCCCATCCCTCACTCTTGACATGTCTGTCTGACTCTTGTTATGTTCTCCTGATCTTCTGCGTGAAACCTTTTCTCCTTCCAGGAACTTAGTCTCAAGTTATGATTAAACCTGCCTCCATATCTACATCTGACTATATCGGCACTCCATACATACAGTGACATCACTGCCTCCATATCTATATCTGACTATATCGGCAGTCCATACATACAGTGACATCACTGCCTCCATATCTATATCTGACTATATCAGCAGTACATTCATACAGTGACATCACTGCCTCCATATCTATATCTGACTATATCAGCAGTACATTCATACAGTGACATCACTGCCTCCATATCTATATCTGACTATATCAGCAGTACATTGATACAGTGACATCACTGCCTCCATATCTATATCTAACTATATTAGCAGTACATTCATACAGTGACATCACTGCCTCCATATCTACATCTGACTATATCAGCAGTACATTCATACAGTGACATCACTGCCTCCATATCTACATCTGACTATATCGGCAGTTCATACATACAGTGACATCACTGCCTCCATATCTATATCTGACTATATCAGCAGTACATTCATACAGTGACATCACTGCCTCCATATCTATATCTGACTATATCAGCAGTACATTCATACAGTGACATCACTGCCTCCATATCTATATCTAACTATTTTAGCAGTACATTCATACAGTGACATCACTGCCTCCATATCTACATCTGACTATATCAGCAGTACATTCATACAGTGACATCACTGCCTCCATATCTACATCTGACTATATCGGCAGTACATTCATACAGTGACATCACTGCCTCCATATCTACATCTGACTATATCGGCATTACATTCATACAGTGACATCACTGCCTCCATATCTACATCTGACTATATCGGCAGTACATTCATACAGTGACATCACTGCCTCCATATCTACATCTGACTATATCGGCAGTACATTCATACAGTGACATCACTGCCTCCATATCTACATCTGACTATATCGGCAGTACATTCATACAGTGACATCACTGCCTCCATATCTACATCTGACTATATCGGCAGTACATTCATACAGTGACATCACTGCCTCTATATCTACATCTGACTATATCAGCAGTACATTCATACAGTGGCATCACTGCCTCCATATCTACATCTGACTATATCAGCAGTACATTCATACAGTGACATCACTGCCTCCATATCTACATCTGACTATATCAGCAGTACATTCATACAGTGGCATCACTGCCTCCATATCAACATCTGACTATATCGGCAGTCCATTCATACAGTGACATCACTGCCTCCATATCTACAACTGACTATACCGGCAGTAGATTCATACAGTGACATCACTGCTTCCATATCTACAACTGACTATACCGGCAGTAGATTCATACAGTGACATCACTGCCTCCATATCTACAGCCGACTATACCAGCAGTACATTCATATGGTGACATCACTGCCTCCATATCTGCAGCTGCTATACCAGCAGTCCATACATAGTGACATCACTGCCTCCATATCTGCAGCTGCTATACCAGCAGTCCATACATAGTGACATCACTGCCTCCATATCTGCAGCTGTCTATACCAACAGTCCATACATAGTGACATCACTGCCTCCATATCTGCAGCTGTCTATACCAGCAGTCCATACATAGTGACATCACTGCCTCCATATCTACAGCTGTCTATACCAACAGTCCATACATAGTGACATCACAGCCTCCATATCTACAGCTGACTATACCAGCAGTCCATACATAGTGACATCACTGCCTCCATATCTGCAGCTGACTATACCAGCAGTCCATACATAGTGACATCACTGCCTCCATATCTGCAGCTGACTATACCAGCAGTCCATACATAGTGACATCACTGCCTCCATATCTACAGATGAATATACCATCAGTTTATTTATACAGTGAAATCACTGCTTCCACATCTATAGCAGATTTAAACTGCTATCCATTCATACAGTGACATCACTGTTAATATATAACGCTGACTATACCTGCTGTCCATACATACAGTGACATCACTGCTTCCACATTTACATATGACTATACCTGCTGGCCTTTCATACAGTGACATCACGGCCTACTTATCTACAGCTGACTTTACCGGATATCCACTCATACAGTGACATCAGAGCTTTGTTATCTACAGCTGACTATACTTGCCGTCCATTAGTATAGTGACATCACTGCTTCGAACATCTACATCTGCCCATCTAATATCTCTTTATAACTTAGAGTATTTAGATCATATTCCCAAAAATAAAAACCTGCCAGTGATGTACAGAACATGAAGACTACCTGCTCTACTCACCCTGTCTCTCCACCAGTACACTCCAGACTCTTCTCTCTTCCTTTTTCAATGCTCTGTCACCCCTGTTCTAATAGTATGACAAGACTGCATGACCCCTTGGTCCTGCTAAGGGTTTTGGCTTTGCCTATTGCTGTGCATGATGCATTGTCCCAGCTAAATACTAGGAAGCTTCTGGGGTACCTGAGGATGTGGCCAAAATTAATTTTACAAGGCCAAAATGTTCTCTCAAGGGGATCAGTTAGTAGACGGTGGTCATACTTGTAATATCAGCCCCAAGCATACCATCCATATGTATATTATAATCTCTTCAAGTGTCTGGTCTAATGGAAATGGGACCAGAAATGATGAAATATATTATTGTAGAAGGTCAAACTTGGGGGCAGTCACTTACACTTATATAACGGTCCTTTTAGCTTATTTTATAATGTTCATGTTTGAAGCATTAGATGATTACTTATATATTATTCCCTAACATAATATTATTATTGAAATTAGATAACGCGTAGTTATACCTGGGAATTACAAGGTCAAATTCCCCTCAGTGCAGCATAGGCTGTTCTAACTTTTCACTCTCAGGTGTTGTAAAGTGCTGGTTCAGGGAGTTTTAATGGTGATGCTCCCTATAAAGGTATGCAAATGAGCTCTCCTCCAGAAGAAAGAAAACTGTATTTCTAGTGCTATCTACAGGTAACTTCTGCGGTAGAGCGATGTCACTAGTTTTCCCATCTCGGCATTGATGGCATATCACTAGAATATGCCACAAATGTCAGATAAGAGTTGGTCCAGGAGGTGAGGCCCAAATCTATCTCCAGAACGGAGATGGATTCCCCAAACTGAAGGAGAGCACAACGCGCATGTGCAGGGTCCTCCTCTCCATTCATTGCTATGGGACTTCTGAAAATAGCTAAGCAAGTGCTTGACTATTTTCAGCGGAGGGTAGCCGCACTTGTGCAGTTGCTTTCCCTTCATTTCTGTTACACCATTCTAGAAATGGTAGTGAGACCTACACCTAGCGATATGCTATAAATCTTCAGAAGGGACGACCCCTTTAATGACCGACAATATGCCTTTTAACGGCAGTAAGAGGCCTTAATTGCTGCATGGAAGATCTTGTGACCGTGGGTCAGGTGTAGAGACAGCTAAGTACCCAAAAGAGAAGGCAAAAATAGTATGAGAGCATGCAACTGATTTAGCGGCACTGCTGTTCTCTCCATTTGTCCCACGGATCATGGGATCAGGGCAGTGACCATGCTTCTCACAATGCAGGGAGAAAATGATAATAATAAATACATTCAATTATATATATATATTCTATACAACAATCAAATCCCCCAAAAGTATTTTCTGAACTTTTTGGGGGACACATCATTAAAATTTGAAATAACAATGAAAATATTTTTTTTTTTAGAACTAACTAAGTTATATATACAGTCCTGATCAAAAGTTTAAGACCACTTGAAAAATGGCCAAAAATCATATTTAGCATGGCTGGATCTTAACAAGGTTCCAAGTAGAGCTTCAACATGCAACAAGAAGAAATGAGAGTGAGACAAAAGCCGTTATTGTTTATCACTTCCAAAATTTGTTTCCCATGCTTGATGCAAGCATTTCCATGAGGTGAGTGGGAACATTTCTCCAAGTGGTGAAGACGGCCGCACGAAGGCCATCTACTGTCTGGAACTGTTGTCCATTTTTGTAAACTTCCCTTGCCATCCATCCCCAAAATTGGATTTAGATCAGGGGAACACGCAGGATGGGCCAAAAGAGTGATGTTATTCTCCTGGAAGAAGTCCCTTGTCCTGCGGGCATTGTGTACTGTAGCGTTGTCCTGTTGAAAAACCCAGTCGTACTCGTTACCACACAGACGAGGGCCCTCAGTCATGAAGAATGCTCTCTGCAACATCTGGACATAGCCAGCGGCCGTTTGACGACCCTGCACTTCCTGAAGCTCCATTGTTCCACTGAAGGAAAAAGCACCCCAGACCATTATGGCGCCCCCTCCACTGTGGCGCGTAGAAAACATCTCAGGTGGGATCTGCTTGTCATGCCAGTAACGTTGGAAACCATCAGAACCATCAAGGTTAAATTTTTTCTCATCAGAGAATAAAACTTTCTTCCACCTTGAATGTCCTATGTTTTGTGCTCTCTTGCAAAGTCCAAACGAGCAGTTCTGTGGCGTTCAAGGAGACGAGGTCTTTGAAGAAGTTTTTTGTTTTTGAAGCCCTTCAGTCTCAGATGCCGTCTGATGGTTATGGGGCTGCAGTCAGCACCAGTAAGGGCCTTAATTTGGGTCGAGGATCATCCAGTGTCTTGACGGACAGCCAATTGGATCCTCCGGCTCAGTGCTGGTGAATTTTTTTTGGGTCTTCCACTTGACTTTTTTGTTCCATAACCCTCAGGATCATTTAAGAAATTCCAAATGACTGTCTTACTGCGTCCCACCTCAGCAGCGATGACGCGCTGTGGGAGACCCTGCCTATGCAGTTCAACAACCCGACCACGTTCAAAAAGGGAGAGTTTTTTTGCCTTTGCCATCACAACGTGTGACTATCTGACAGAAAATGACAATGAATCCACATCTTTGCACAGATTTGGCCTTTTAAAGGCATGTGGTCCTAAAATTTGGATCAGCTGAAAAACAGCCTGTTTCAGTTTAATCGTTATTTTCAATTAATTGAATGCTCAAAAAATGTTTGGTCTCACTCTCATTTCTTCTTGTTGCATGTTGAAGCTCTACTTGGAACCTTGTTAAGATCCAACAATGTAAAATAAGATTTTTTGCCATTTTTCAAGTGGTCTTAAACATTTGATCAGGACTGTATATATAAAAAGGTTTGACCAGTACATGCATGAAATCGGAAACATTGGGGCAAATTTCCTAATGTGATTTTGCTGCATTTCTGGCAGATAATGTGGCATCAAGTTTTAGCTTGTCAAGAGGCAGTGGAGTGTGACGTGGCTTTAAGATGCAATAATATGCGCCAAATCTTTGTGCCATGTGAGCCAAGCAATAGCATAAAGTCGAGCCATGCACCAGATTTATCATGCAGGCTGAGCATCTTTGGACAGGATAGATTTGGCACATCTTTGGACAGGGTTAGTATATTTACCCCCATTATTCTGATCAGGGCCAAAAACTGTGTGGGTATTAAGGGAATACTTTTCGGACCATTCTGTAATACTCTGGAGATACTCCAGCTCTCAGCCATGGCTGCAAACACAAACATCATGGTTATCTCCGCCATGTATAATAGTCGAGTAAAGGGCCAACTGTGTCTGCTTGGACCCCAGAAGCACCTGTTTTATTTTGGGACTTACGTACAACGGATCCCTTGCCATGACGGAAAAAATGATAACATGAGAGAGAATCGCTTGGAAACTCTTCAGTGTTTCTCACAGCGTCTGACATCTCTCGTCAGGGAGAATGTGCTTTTTGGTTTCCAGCTGGTAATCACTGTAGGCTACGTGGGCCCCATGTGTAAAAAAACAAGAAAAAGCTGGTGCAAGCAAATATAGGACGCGTTGTCTATAGGAACCCGTCAGACGACTTTTTAGACTGTAAGCTGCGCAGGAAAACGGTAGCTTCATTCTGATTGGTTACCATAGTCAAAGCCTCCGGGTTTTGCGGGCACTACTTTTTATACATGTGGCCCTGTGCACTGGGGATCCGTTCCATGTCTGAGTGTAGGAGACTCATAACCAATATGCGCACCCCTCTCCCCACTTTAATGACCACTTTGGTAGAGACTTTGGTGTGAGGAGTGGAGGAGCCCACGCTCTGCATGTGCCGAACACTCCGACCGTAAATCGGCTGCTTGTCTCCAAATACAGTGCATTTGGTTTGATTCTTGTTTCTCAAATGGAAAACACATTACTCCTGAGTAAACTGCTGGTTGGGATGAAGAGTCGAAAGGGCTCCGGCTGGTCCTTGTGTATGAAAACTGGTGTAGACAATATGGCGGATGGGTGTGCCCATAGTAGCCAATCGAATCTACTTCTTTATTTCAAACCTAAGCTTTAAAAAATAAAAATAAATAAAAAAAATCACGGGTGGAGTCTGGCTGGTTGCGATGGGCAACACCTAGTCCTCCGCTCCTGCTTGCATTAGTTTTCACACCTGAGGCCCTCAGCGCCCCCCCCACTCTGCGCCCTTTCTCCTGACTGTTAGTGGGCCCCAAGAGTTGACGTTCGCTGGTTTCCAATGCAAAGCTGAAATAAGAAACAAATAAATAAAATTATTGAAAACTCGGGATGTCTTTGGTGCGTTTATTTGCGGGTACCAGAGACGCGCGTTTCCGCTCTCCTGACTGACCGCTCTCCACCTAGAACTTATCTTTTCTCTGTTGCTGGAGGACGTGGGGTTTTAAGAGAAAATCAACAGATTATGGGGCAGACTTCTAAAAACTAGTACAAATAAAAAAGGGGGGAGTTACTCTTAACATCCAATCAAGTTGCTGCTTTTGTCACGACGGTGATTTGATTGGCGGCCCTGAGTAGCCAGCCTGTTTTATTGGTGGTAGTTTTTAGAAATCTTCTCCGTTCTCATCATTGGCCGCTCTCCGTTTCAAAGCGTTTCCCCCCAATAATAATTTTATTTATTTCTTTCGGTGCTGGGGAGGGACTTGCAGCGCACATGCCTGTATTCACTCGGTCCCCGCTTTCCCTCCCCCTTCTCACTTTTTAGGACAACTTTATCAACCTCAGTTTTCTGCGCTTGTTCCGAGCTGCCCGTCTTATTAAACTTCTGCGCCAAGGCTACACTATCCGAATCCTCCTGTGGACTTTCGTCCAGTCCTTTAAGGTACGTGTATAAATATCTATCTGTAATATGCTCTCGTGGTAAGGGGTTAATGGGCGACCATGGAGTCTGCACTAGGGGAGCACTAAGGAAGGTCGAGGAGATTTCTCTAGTAATGATACTTGGCTATTTCTTATGTCAACCCTTTCTTCTCCTCTACAGGCACTGCCCTACGTCTGCCTCCTGATCGCCATGCTGTTCTTTATCTATGCCATCATCGGCATGCAGGTCTGTGCTAGAATCAGCGTGATGTGTGTGTGCAGCCTTGTTACCGTGTCTCATGTATGTTCTGCAAAAGTACAGATATATACCGATGTAGAAAATATTAATAGTTGTAATCAGCTTGCATCAAAGTTTGTGTAAGGAAAAAGGTGAATCACTTCTCTCAAACCCAGGTGTTACCATCTTGATTGAAAATTCTGAGCAACTCCCCCTTCTCCTCAGTCTGCTCACCTTTATTTACTAACAAAAGGTGTAAAAGGGGCTGGCCCAAGACAAGGATACAGGAAGTTATAACATGCAGGAAGTGATGTCATAGGGAAAGGGCGGGGCAATCAATGTGGCTGGGCAGACAATGCACACACCCCATCCCTGTATAAGGAAGGATGAGTCATGTCCATTGTCTGATCAGCCAGGTGGCCGCCCACCCCCCATCACTGTCAGCATGGACCTCATTCAATACTGCTCAAAGGTGATCAGTATCTAATAAAGATCATTCTACTGGTTCTTATAGGTTTGAGATTATCTGCGAGACATTGCTACGGCTATTGTCAGTATACGGTACTAGTATACCGACAAGGCAGATATGCATGTCTTAAAAGCAGATATGTCTCCAAGCCCATGAGAAGGTTTTCATACTGACTGTTTTACCACTGGTCCCGATTCAGCCAAAGTACCCTCTTCTAGAGCGCTCCTTGGCCAAATCAGACACAGGGAGACAGATGACAATCTATAAAAACACACCCACATCCTAAAGTAAAATGTCTGCATAATAAAATTTCCACAACAATACCGATGTAGACTCTCCCACACTCTTAGCAGAGCAGGCAGCTATCCAGTGGAAGGCTGCTGGCAACCACAGGAGGGGCAGCTTGCTGCATATTTGCATTGCTCTAGTTGCTCCACCTAGTGGCAGGTGTAGATGGGAAGAATTGTATCATTGTATTCTATGTCCCTATTCTGTAATGTCTGTAAGGGGGGCACTGTGATAGCAGTAGTGTTTATTGGGGACAATTTGCTGGCTCTTTATATGAGGTGCACTGTATATGAGGGTCAGTCTGCCAGCACTGTATATGAGGGTCAGTCTTCCAGCACTGTATATGAGGGGCAGTCTTCCGACACTGTATATGAGGGTCAGTCTGCCAGCACTGTATATGAGGGTCAGTCTTCTGGCACTGTATATGAGGGACAGTCTGCCAGCACTGTATATGAGGGTCAGTCTGCCAGCACTGTATATGAGGGGCAGTCTTCTGGCACTGTAGATGAGGGTCAGTCTTCTGGCACTGTATATGAGGGTCAGTCTGCCAGCACTGTATATGAGGGGCAGTCTTCCGACACTGTATATGAGGGTCAGTCTGCCAGCACTGTATATGAGGGTCAGTCTTCCAGCACTGTATATGAGGGGCAGTCTTCCAGCACTGTAGATGAGGGTCAGTCTTCTGGCACTGTAGATGAGGGTCAGTCTTCTGGCACTGTATATGAGGGGCAGTCTTCCGGCACTGTATATGAGGGGCAGTCTTCCAGCACTGTATATGAGGGGCAGTCTTCTGGCACTGTATATGAGGGGCAGTCTTCTGGCACTGTATATGAGGGTCAGTCTGCCAGCACTGTAGATGAGGGTCAGTCTGCCAGCACTGTATATGAGGGGCAGTCTTCCGGCACGGTATATGAGGGTTAGTCTGCCAGCACTGTATATGAGGGGCAGTCTTCTGGCACTGTAGATGAGGGTCAGTCTTCCAGCACTGTAGATGAGGGTCAGTCTTCCAGCACTGTATATGAGGGTCAGTCTTCCAGCACTGTATATGAGGGTCAGTCTTCCAGCACTGTAGATGAGGGTCAGTCTTCCAGCACTGTATATGAGGGTCAGTCTTCCAGCACTGTATATGAGGGTCAGTCTTCCAGCACTGTAGATGAGGGTCAGTCTTCCAGCACTGTAGATGAGGGTCAGTCTTCCAGCACTGTATATGAGGGGCAGTCTTCTGGCACTGTATATGAGGGGCAGTCTTCTGGCACTGTATATGAGGGTCAGTCTGCCAGCACTGTAGATGAGGGTCAGTCTGCCAGCACTGTATATGAGGGGCAGTCTTCCGGCACGGTATATGAGGGTTAGTCTGCCAGCACTGTATATGAGGGGCAGTCTTCTGGCACTGTAGATGAGGGTCAGTCTTCCAGCACTGTATATGAGGGTCAGTCTTCCAGCACTGTAGATGAGGGTCAGTCTTCCAGCACTGTAGATGAGGGTCAGTCTTCCAGCACTGTATATGAGGGGCAGTCTTCTGGCACTGTATATGAGGGGCAGTCTTCTGGCACTGTATATGAGGGTCAGTCTGCCAGCACTGTAGATGAGGGTCAGTCTGCCAGCACTGTATATGAGGGGCAGTCTTCCGGCACGGTATATGAGGGTTAGTCTGCCAGCACTGTATATGAGGGGCAGTCTTCTGGCACTGTAGATGAGGGTCAGTCTTCCAGCACTGTAGATGAGGGTCAGTCTTCCAGCACTGTATATGAGGGGCAGTCTTCTGGCACTGTAGATGAGGGTCAGTCTTCTGGCACTGTAGATGAGGGTCAGCATGCTAACACTGTTAAGGAGAGGCAAGTCTTGCTAAAATTCATACTTAAAAATAAGGCATATATGGCTTAGAGGTATGTGTTTGTGGAAATACAGAACATTAAACATACAGTGCCTTGAAAAAATATTCAAACCCCTTGAAGTTTTCCACATATTTTCATGTTACACCCACAAACATAATTTTATTTTATTGGGATTTTATGTTATAGACCAACACAAAGTAACAAGTATGTGTGAAGTACAAAGAAAAGGATATATGGTTTTTTAAAATTTTTATTAAATGGTATGATGCTGCCACCACCTTGTCTCACGGTGATGATGGCGTGTTCAGGGTGATGAGCAGTGTTACTTTTCTGTCGCACATAGCTTTTTGCATTTAGGCCAAAAAGTTCAACTTTGGTCTCATCTGACCAGAGCACCTTCTTACACATGTTTGCCGTGTCCCCTACATGGCTTGTGGCAAACTGCAAACGAGACTTCTTATGGATTGCTAAAAAAATGTTTTTCTTCTTGCCACTCATCCATAAAGGCCAGATCTGTGGAGTACAGGACTAATAGTTGTCCTGTGGACAGAGTCTCTCACCTGAGCTGTGGATCTCCGCAGCTCCTCCAGAGTGACCATGGGCCTCTTCTCTGCTTCTCTAATTAGTGCTCTCCTTGCCTGGGCTGTCAGTTTAGGTGGACAGCCATGTCTTGGTAGGTTTGCAGTTGTGCCATACTCCTTCCATTTTCAGAGGATGGATTGAACAGTGCTCCGTGAGATGTTCAGAGCTTGGAATATTGTTTAGAACCTAATCCTATTTTACACTTCCCCACAACTTTATTACTGACCTGTCTGGTGTGTTCCTTGGTATTCATGATGATGTTTGATCACTAATGTTCTCTAACAAACCTCTGAGGCCTTCACAGAACAGCTGTCGTTATACTGAGAACACATTACACACAGGTAGACTCTATTCATTAATTAGGTGGTTTCTGAAGGCAATTGGTCGCACTGGATTTTATTTAGGGTTATAGGGGGCGGAATACAAATGCACACCACACCACACAGATTTTTATTTATTAAAAATTTTGAAAACCATGTATCATTTTCTTTTCACTTCACACATACTTGCTACTTTGTTAAGTTTGTGGGTGTAACATGAAAAAATGTGGAAAAGTTCAAGGCAGATGAATACTTTTTATAAGGTACTGTATTTGTTGGGCAAAGTGCGGCTCTCCAGATGTTGCAGACTGAGCATACTAGGAGTTGAAGTTTTACAACAGCTGGAGAGCCGCAGTTTGCCCATCCGTGTTCTCACAATATATGTGCTCTAACATGTCTGATCCTTTCCATCTATCTGCGACACACCATATCACTTTGCAGGTCTTTGGTAACATAGCCCTGGAAGAAGATGAGGACACAGCTATAACAGAACACAACAACTTTCGTACATTTTTCCAAGCTCTCATGCTCCTTTTTCGGTAAGAATCCTGCATAAAATCTCCCGTAAATGTTCCTTAGGCTGGGTTCAGTCTTTTCTTTATGGTGTAGCTCAAAGACGCAGCACTTTTATCACGTCATGAGACTGAACAATCCCCGGGCAATGGTGTAACCTCGGCTTACCTTCCTGCAGGAGTGCCACCGGCGAAGCATGGCATGAAATCATGCTGTCCTGCTTGAGTGGAAAGCCCTGCGACAGTCAGTCAGGAATAAAGGAGAAGGACTGTGGGAGCGAGTTTGCCTATTTCTACTTTGTGTCTTTCATCTTCCTTTGCTCATTTCTGGTGAGTGACGTAGTACTGAGGTTGTTAGAAGAGATCATCTTTGATAATATTTTTTCCGAAATTTTTGGGTGGGGGCATACATCAGAGTTTTGGAAATTTATTTGCAGTAGATTAAAGCCTTATGAAAAGTCACTGTGGTACCATACTGCTGACCATATGCTTCCATATGGTAATCTGTACGGGTACCTTATGACTTCTGTGCACTTCGGGCCAGGTGCTTTATAAATCAGTCAGAAAATGCTAGTGAATGTGGTACTCATAAGGAGCTTTCAAACAGATCCATGTACAGAGATGACTTTATTTAGTCCCCGATTATTGGAACAGACTCCATTCTTTTCTGGTAATAGCTTCCAGGCCGAGAGTAATACAAACGCCCTACTCTCGGCCAGTCTATCCATCTATATGAACAGCCTTGGTTATCTTTGCAGGTTGTACATAGATTTATACTAGAAAATTGTTCCTTTGTGCCATTCCCTATATATTAATGTCCATTCAATCAAAGTGAACCTGCACTTTAAAAGGGTTTTCCCATCTGGATATCGCTAGGATATGTATAAATGTCAGTCTGGGACCTGCTCCTATCTCAATGGTGGGGCCCCGAAGTGAGCGGAGAGAGCACATTGCACATGTGCGGTGTCCTCTCCATTTACTGCTATGAGACTTACAAAAATAGTTGAGCAAATAGGCTTGGGTATTTTTGGTAGCCCCACAGCACTCCTTCATTCACTGCTATGGGATTTCTGAAAAGAATTGGCTATTTTTTTGGAAGTCCCATAGCAGTGAATAGAGGGCGGCTGCCCATGTGCATTGTGCTCTGCCTTCACCCTGTACTGGAGATAGGAGCAGGTCTTAGAGGTGGGATCCACACCTACAGTATCTGAGATTTATGGCATATCATTGCAATATGGGAATATATCCCTTTAAGGATGGGTACATTTCAAGGCAAATCCACTGCGAATCTGCATGACAATTTTGGTGCAGATTTCATGTTATGCGTTGCAAAAAGTGCAAAAGTCCCCAGTGAAAATCTGCAACAGAACTGACTGCATATTAGAAAATTTACAGCAGGCACTAAATCTCTGCTACATGTGGATAGGGTTGCTACTGTAAATTGCTGCATATTTTTAGTGAGGAATCAGCACTGGAAATCTGCAGCAATTCTGCAGGCCGCCATTTTGGCCTAATGGGGGCTGGGGCTGCACAGCGATCGTGTGGCTGAGAATTTGAGGGTGGGGGGTTCTGGCAGTGTAGCTGGCATGTTGGCGGTTACATTTGCACACTTTTTGTAGCGGTAACTATTGTTGATTTGGTAGACACATACAACACATGTTGCCATAGCTGTTCTTCCTCTGCAGATGTTAAACCTGTTTGTGGCTGTCATTATGGATAACTTTGAATATCTAACCCGCGATTCCTCCATTCTGGGTCCACATCATCTAGATGAATATGTGAGAATCTGGGCAGAGTATGACCCGGCTGCCTGGTGAGTCACTTAATCTATCCAATTTAATATAAGATTTGGAGGGGGGAGGGGGGGGGGTAGTGGAATACCAAAATAAGTACAATAAATTAGACTGTTTGTAAAGCCTGAAAGAAAAAAAAGGAAAACCATAGATGACTCACAGTCCAAGTGAAGCATCAGATGAAGAATCAAGAGCTGCCCAAAATTCACCAGCAGGAACCATCAAGATGGCGTGATACTGGGGGAAGAAGGAGAAAAAGCCCAGCGTGCTGGAATGGAAAGCACTGCAAGAAGATATAAAAGGACGAGAGCAAATCAGGGGTTTGTAGAGAAACAGATGGAGCCAATGAAGGGTTGTACACGAGGAGTGAGAAGACAGCGGAATATAAGTTCTAGAGCGTAATGTAGATGTGGAGATGATAGAACCGAGGTGAACATGGGGAAGCGGTTTTGTGAACTGCTTCAAGATGGAAGAGTGTAACACGATGGCTTTGACAGTATTGTAGCCACTGATAACATAATGGCCTTAAGGACTTGGCTCCTTAGGAAATTTTCCCTTAGTTTGGGCTTGCTTTATGGGGTCAGATGGGACGACTAAGGAAGTGTATGCTCAGCAGCAATCACATGCTTGTCTTGGAAGCTCCTTGTCTTCTAGTCTTCAGATCTGATATGAATGTGTGGCCATTACACATTAGCACACCTCAGGACTAGTGATATCCTTGATAAGATTCAGAGAGCAGAAGAACATTGGGCATCAGCATTGGGCATCAGCAAGAGACATTTGCTGGTCCATGCCAGTTATGACCTGTAACTTCTGCATAGCTGGCAGTGGTGGCTACCTACTGCCTACCACCACTGGTTGGTACATGATAAGATGGCTTCCAATGTCAGCTCATTGCTATCATTTGTACATAGGCATTTTACCACAACCAGATGTAAATCTGGGCACATCAATGTTGTGTTACTTGACCAGATATGGTCCTTGGGCACATTCACAACCTCCACAGTTCACAAAGTCCTGCATGAATTCTTGCCACCAAATGGCAAAGAGGATGGGACCAGCCATGGCTGGCTGTGTCTCTCCTGGGCCCAGTAGTAGCCACATGCATTGCCCTTATGGTATGTACGTCCTTGTGTGCAAACCTTGCCAAACAAAGACTGCGCAGCAAGAAGAGATCTTCAACTGCCCTATTCTATCTGTCAATTAGGAATTTGGAGTTTGAGGTTGTAAGTAAAGGCTTGGTTAGGTTACATTGGACCTCTGAACTCCCTTATCTCTTCTGCTCTGCCTGAGTATCTGCCACCTAGCCATGAACTATGAAGCTCCGGATGTACAGGACCACAGGTAGTGTATCACTGGCACTCAGAGTAACAAAAAATATAATGTCTGAAATGGTTCGCAAAGCTTCCAGCAAGAAGAGGACAGCCACGTCAAGGAGGAAGAGAAGATGGTGGACTGTGTATACCGGGCACAGAAGAACTGGTCTACTGCCTTCCACACCAGTAAACCTCCATATGCCTGCATTGTTTTCTATGTGTTTTCTCTCATTATTTCTTTCCTCCTATGTATTTAATCCATATGAGTGTTGGAGTGTTTGTTTTTTTCTTATTCCACTGAATTATAGCTTGTTGTAGAGAGTATAATGTCTGTAGCCAGTGTTGATCTATACACATTATTCCAGCCGTTATGTACCAGTTTGTATGTGTGGATGTTGTGGCTGAAATCTCAAACTGGTTGTCAAGGACTAAAACTTGTGTAGAGTTTTAATATTGAACGGCATGGTGTCATCCACATTCACGGGCGCCTATTCATTATAGCAGTCATTATCACGTAGGGGACAAGAAGTGCTGGCCCTCTTATAAACACACCTTTATTGTCGAGGACTTGATGACTTTGGACAATCCATTCTGATTCCCCAAATTTAAGCTGATTGCAGGATATAACTGTAGACTATACATTAGGCTTCTTTCACACGTCAGTGGTGCCGTCCATGATCTCCATCGACCGCTCACGTATCCTTTGACGTTAACCGCACATCAGTGGTTTTCCATAGTCTGTGGGTCAGTGGCGACACCGCGGAAGCACACCCTATTTTTGTCCCTCATGCACATTATTGTCTATGGGTCTGAGAAAACCACGGATGTAACACAGATGCCATCCCTGTTTGGTCCATGGTCGTTGCTAAGAAATGCTCTGGAAATTCATTTGTCTGTGAAATACGGATGACACACAGAGGGCAAAAAACGGACACATGGACTAAACACGTGAATGTCATCACAGACACTGACGACATACCACTGTGAAAAAGGGTTTACACAATTCCAGATAAAATCCACGACCAACACCAGGGCCCGGTGTCTTTCATCCTTTTCCAGAAGTTCTGGTGGCAAATAACAATACAAAGTGGGTGGCAAATAACAATACACGTCACTATATCTGCTGCAGAGCAAAGTGACCGCACTGGTCTACGTTCTACTACCACCTGTTGGGTGCAGTTTATGGTGATGAGCATGGAAGACATTCCCTGGAGTAGCTCCATCAGAGACAACCCAACATTGCATCATCTAGAGGTCCTAATAGGACCATGCTGAATGTCACCCACACAGCCCTGTCCTTAGTCTCATTCACATTCATCCTCTCTACATCGCCTTTATTGTACCCATTGCTAAGGTCATGTCTAGATTGAAATATAATTAGTATGAAAGGGGGTTTTGCCTTGGCAGCTTTGGAGTTTGAGACTTCAGCCACCATGTTATGGGGGAATTTTATAAAAACTAAGGTTGGGTCTCCGCCATCAGCCAGCGAGGTGCCTGCACCAGTGATTTATAACTCCCCTCCATACGTCTGTATGCGTGTATGCGTGTGTATTATTATGTTTGCACATTCTCTGTATCATGCAGGACACAGCACTGCCGATTACAGGGAGGGTCACCCATGAAAGCTGCACATCCTCTCAACTAACTCCCCTTCTGTTCTTATTTCAGCGGGCGCATTCATTATAAGGACATGTACAGTTTGTTGCGGGTTATATCCCCACCGCTGGGTTTGGGGAAGAAATGCCCCCACAGGGTGGCCTGCAAGGTTTGGAAAACCATTACAAAAAAATATAAAAAATAAAACAAAAAACGAAACACGGAACGAAACTTCCACAACCCTTACCCAATATACCCATCCTTCCTTCTCTCACCCCTGGATAATATTCCTTCCTCCCATCCTTCAAAACTTAGCCCGTTATCCCCTGCAAGAGTTTCAGCGGAATGCGCGTTGCTTTCACCTACCTAATTTTAATATATATATAACATATATATATTTTGAGACAGAGCTGTACTCAGCTGTGTACACCTTGTGCATCCTATCTCTTTGGCTGCTGGAGGGAGGGGGTTGGTCAGTGGTTCTTCCCATAGCAGCTAAAAGGTGTATAGTCTTATGGAAGAAGCATGGGCTTGCTGGGTTTTCCGAGGGGGTCTGGGCACGAATCTTTTATTTCTTTGGACTGGGGGAGCCTGCTTTAAAGAAGAAAAAAAGATATGCTTGATGAAGGGGGAGGGTGCGGAGGGGTCTCAGGGGGGCTCCATTAACCATTCTGGATTTCCTTTCATATTCCATAAACCTCGCTTCCACACACCCCTCCCCCCCCCCCCCCCCCCCCCTTTTACCACTGAAAACATCTTCCTCCCTGCTTCCCAAATTTCCTTCCCACTTCATACTGGCAGGACAAGGCCTAATTTTTTTCCTAACACACCTGTACTGGAGAGAGGTTGTAAAATGAGAATTCTCCACCTGCCACTGGAATCCCATACCAATAATGAAAGATGTGTAGTTCCTGGGAGAGGCTGCCCACTCCTGAATGATATGATGTAGGTGTTTTGGGTTGATACGGATGTTCCCAGTTCCTGGTGTGGGTGACTTCTCTGCGTCGTCTCCTCAGGTAGTGATAAGTTGATCTAATTTCTTTTCGCACCTTTTCTCTCCATGTTTCTTCAGATCCTTACCCCCGTTTCCTCACTATGTCCTGGGATATACTCTCTCATATTTATCTTCCTCTCATTTTTTCTTCCTCTTTCTTCCTATTCTGTATTCAATCTTCTCCTCTTCTCAATTTTCTTCTCTATCTTCTTGCTATCATCCATCTTACATGCTCACCATATCTCATTCATTCCATTTCTTGGTCATGTACATTTGGATGATACCTCTCCCTCCCAAATAATTTCACTTTCACCCTTCTGTGCTTATCATTTCACTCCTCATATGTCCATTTTAACTTGTCTGCTTCTCTCCATTCTTACTGCCCATCTTCCCACCATTCCACATGTCTTATTATGACCGGTCTTAACTTTCCCCACCATACAACGTTTTCATTCCCTTTCATGGTCCATTTCCCTTTTTACCCCTCCAATAAATCCATGCTCCTTCTATCCATGGCTCTGTGGCTCCTTTCTCTCTGTTCCCAGGGGTCGCATGAAATACACAGACTTGTATGAGATGCTCAGACTAATCTCGCCTCCCTTGGGTCTGGGGAAGAAATGCCCTGCTCGAGTTGCTTATAAGGTAGATCCCTTCCACTTCCCACTACCATGACTCTAACCCTCTTTCCTAGTCCGTTCTTGGGTCCCAAATTGTAACTTGCCAGACAGAGGTCACTTAACACTACTGCTCTGCATATTTGTGCACTTACCAGCAGGAGGGTTAAGAAGTACTCAGTAAGAGATCCTTAATGCCAGGAGCCTCTTGTCACTGGAAGCCTCTTTATGGCATTTTTGTCTTTTGATGTGATATTTTTGGTATTTTGACGTGGAGATGTGCCGTCACTGTGTGCGTATGTCTTTGACATGTTCTGTATGTTGAGTGACAATGACAAGCTATGTGCTAATGAAGGGAGAAGAGTTTAGCTAATAATAACACAATATGTCTCTTATGGGGATGGCTTGTGGACAACAGGTAAAGTTCACAGAATGATTCAGATTCTAATAAAGAAATTACATCTTCTGCCCCATAGAGTTCCACATTGTAGGGCCCCATAATAAAAACTAAATGGGGTCTCACTCCCTGTTCTCACGATCCTCACAGAACTGGGGCAGGAGAGCCCCCTTCCTTTGCGTGCCTTGTAGAAGACAAGGATGATGTGACCCACAGGCCTTTCCCAAGTGTAGGCCATCAATATCAGATAAGTGTGGGCAAGACTCTTGGCACCCTGGACCATCAGCAGATGGAAGGGGCCATCAGCGCCGTGTACCCTTCATTGTTTACCAGTCACACTGTACTTTTGGTGGTGTCTGTGCCTGGTATTACAGATGAGAGCAGCGTTCAAGTGAATGGGACAGATCTGCAATTAGATGGCACAACCGCTACAAAAAGCATGAAGCAGCATCTGGCAATCAATTCATGGTATGCAGCACAGGAGTGGCCCTTCAATCAGCTGATGGGTGGGGGGTCCACAAGAGTCAGGCCTTTCCTGATATCCTAAAATAGCCTACTCATTTTCTTAGTCCTAAAGAATCCCTTTTGCATTGTGAAAAGCAATAGTCCTGCCCATGAAAATCAGGATGGGATCGACCTGAGCTGAAGCCCACCTCTCTAAAAGCCATTTGGCTGTACGGGCTGTCCGTCAATATGTCTGATGAGAGTGTTTTAGATGATTGGCAGGTTTTATATGAATTTCTGCCTACTGATGACAAGTCTATACGATAGGATGTTGTAAAAATTACACAATGGAAATTTTAGTCCACGAAATCATTCCCTTAGTTATGAGACATGCCGATCATAGTGTCTTCCTTTTCTTGCGATACAGATAGACTAGTCTTACGGGAATAGTAGGCTGTGCTCTTTATAGCCAAGTATTTTACTTTTCAAATTACATGTCAGGATGCTGCATAACTTTATATCCAATAGGTATCTAGTCAACTGATCTGCAGATCTATAGAGCTGTACTAACACTGGCAAGAGAGCCTGTTGGTACTTTGAAAGATGGACTACAGTTCTAGAGGCACATGGTGATGTAGCCTAAAAGTAATAGGTACAGGACTGAATAATATGCAGGTCTCAGTGATGTCATTGTGTGGTACAGTAATTAAGCCTCTAGATACATGGCTAAAGGTCTGCAGGTTCCTGGGTACAAGACAAGATGGTATGTACGGTAAATCTTCAGCTTCAGCAGAATGCTCTCCAAGCATATGCTGGGATGGTTTGTGGAGCACAATGGTCATATGGAGGAATCTTCTGTAGCTCTTCCTATGGCCGGTTGCTTGGTGGATCATTAGTCCCTAGCTCTTGCATACTGACAGAATAGTCAGTTACACCACTAAATGAGATGTACAGTAGATTTCTAGGCATAAATACAGAATAGTCTTCAGTCCTGAATGACTGGTAGGTCTCACAGTTATGTGCAGGGATGGTAGACAGGATAAAAGCTTTGCTTAGTCTGTAAGTTGATGGCAGACTCTCTGTATGTCTCACAGTAGACGGCTGAGCGATCCGTCAGTTCTGAGTTGTATATAACAATACAGAGCATATAGTCATATGCTACGAGCTGGAATGGTATATGTAGTGAATTGACCCACAGACTGAAGATTAGTTGTCTTCCGAAAGGTTTCCAGGCACATACAGAACAGTCAGTAGTAGGGGGTCGCTATGGTCAGACAGCGGTCGGCCTGTGCTAGTAGGGGCTGTAGTTTCCTAGTCCTGTATCACATACAGATGAATCTATTACTCTTTCTTTCCTGTCTCTGCATTCCTTACTCTTTTATTCTGTGTATCTTCCTCTCTTGTCTCTCCACACTCACTATGGTAAGTGCTCCATGCATTGGAAGGATGATGCAGGCTGACCTAACCCTTGTCCCTTCCTGCTTGAAAAATATCCTCTTGCAACAAGTTCTAAAAGATATGGTTCCCAACTATGAATTAATGAAAGCTGTGCTTCTGAAATGTTACTACAGAACACATGGGCCTCAATAGACGATGCACATAAGAAAAACGTGTGGTTTACATGAGCAGATGGAGAAATGCTTGATACGAGTGGGAGACATTAGATTTTTCCTATGTGGCATTCTTATGTATTTCCTTTAATATATACAGTACATTATTCAGCGGTGTATTTTACTTAGTAATTGATCTGGTAAACTCTATCTCTTATTTAATCTTCTATCTACCTGTCTACACTGCATAGGACATTTATCTGCACTATTCCCTATGTTATATCTGACTTTCACCTAACAGTATACATTTCTGCAACAAAATTATACCTGTACTATTACTCACCTAACTTTACTTTTTAGCCGCCAAACACGAGGCCTAGACAAATCTCAGCCAGGTCCACAAGTCAGTTCCAAAAGTTAGGACGCCTCCTTTACATCCCCAGTAGTCACAGCAGACTCCATTACAACCCCAGTGGTCACAGCAGACTCCATTACATCCCCAGTAGTCACAGCAGACTCCATTACATCCCCAGTGGTGACAGCAGACTCCATTACATCCCCAGTGGTCACAAAAGACTCCATTACATCCCCAGTGGTCACAGCAGACTCCATTACATCCCCAGTAGTCACAACAAACTCCATTACATCCACAGTAGTCACAGCAGACTCAATTACATCCCCAGTAGTCACAGCAGACTCTCTTACATCCCCAGTAGTCACAACAGACTCCATTACATCCCCAGTAGTCACAGCAGATTTCATTACATCCCCAGTAGTCACATCAGACTCCCTTACATCCCCAGTAGTCACAGCAGACTCCATTACATCCCCAGTGGTCTCAGCAGACTCCATTACCTCCCCAGTGGTCACAGCTGACTCCATTACATCCCCAGTAGTCATAGCAGACTCCATTACATCCCCAGGGGTCACAGAAGGCTCCATTACATCCCCAGTGGTCACAGCAGACTCCATTACATCCCCAGTGGTCACAGCAGACTCCATTACATCTCCAATAGTCACAGCAGACTCCATTATATCCCCAGTGGTCACAGCAGACTCCATTACATCCCCAGTGGTCACACGAGACTCCAATACATCCCCAGTAGTCACAGCAGACTCCATTACATCCCCAGTTGTCACAGAAGACTCCATCACATACCATGTGGTCACAGCACACTCTATTACATCCCATATGGTCACAGCACACTCCATTACATCCCATGTGTTCACAGCACACTCCATTACATCCCATGTGATCACAGCAGACTCCATTACATCCCCAGTAGTCACAGCAGACTCCATTGCATCCCCAGTAGTCACAGCAGACTCCCTTACATCCCTAGTAGTCACAGCAGACTTCCTTATATCCTCAGTAGTCACAGAAGACTTCTGACATCCCCAGTAGTCACAGCAGACTTCATTACATCCCCAGTAGTCACAGTAGACTTAATTACATCCCCAGTAGTCACAGCAGACTCCATTACATCCCCAGTAGTCACAGCAGATTCCATTAGATCCCCAGTAGTCACAGCAGATTCCATTACATCCTCAGTAGTCACAGCAGACTCAATTACATCCCATGTGGTCACAGCAGACTCCATTACATCCCATGTGGTCACAGCACACTCCATTACATATCCAGTAGCTACAGCAGACTCCATTACATCCCCAGTAGTCACTGCAGACTCCATTACATCCCCAGTAGTCACTGCAGACTCCATTACATCCCCAGTAGTCACAGTAGACTCCCTTACCTCTCCAGTAGTCACAGCAGACTCCATTACCTCCCCAGTAGTCACAGACGACTCGATTACCTCCCCAGTAGTCACAGACGACTCGATTACCTCCCCAGTAGTCACAGAAGACTCCATTACATCCCCAGTAGTCACATCAGACTCCATTACATCCCCAGTAGTCACAGCAGATTCCATTACATCCCCAGTAGTCATAGCACACTCCATTACATCCCCAGTGGTCACAGCAGACTCCATTACATCCCATGTGGTCACAGCACACTCCATTACATCCCATGTGGACACAGAAGACTCCATTACATCCCCAGTAGTCACAGCAGACTCCATTACATCCCCAGTGGTCACAGCACTCTCCATTGCATCCCCAGTATTCACAGCAGACTCCATTACATTCCCAGTGGTCACAGCAGAATCCCCAGTAGTCACAGCAGACTTCCTTACATGCCCAGTAGTCAGAGCAGACTCCATTACATCCCCAGTAGTCAGAGCAGACTCCAATAAATCCCCAGTAGTCACAGTAGACTCCATTACATCCCCAGTAGTCACAGTAGACTCCCTTACCTCTTCAGTAGTCACAGCAGACTCCATTACCTCCCCAGTAGTCACAGCAGACTCTATTACATCCCCAGTAGTCACAGCAGACTCCATTACATCCCATGTGGTCACAGCATACTAAAAAAAGTATAACATGTCCTGTACTTGCTGCAAAAACATGGCCCACAGACCCACTGAAGTCAGTGGGGGTCATTTACAAAGTTTTTTTGTTTCCTTTTGACGCACAATGAATTATCAAGTCAAATGCATAGAGGTCATGACAAACAGATCAGAAAAATAAACGCTTGGTCTTTATACTGCGTGACGTCCATTACATCCTATGTGGTCACAGCACACTCCATTACATCTCCAGTAGTTACAGCAGACTCCATTACATTCCCAGTAATCACAGCAGACTCCCTTACATCCCCAGTAGTCACAGAAGACTCCATTACACCCCCAGTAGTCACAGCAGACTCCATTACATCCCCAGTAGTCACAGCAGATTCCATTACATCCCCAGTAGTCACAGCACACTCCATTACATCCCATGTGGTCACAGCACACTCCATTACATCCCATGTGGACACAGAAGACTCCATTACATCCCCAGTAGTCACAGCAGACTCCATTACATCCCCAGTGGTCACAACACTCTCCATTGCATCCCCAGTAGTCACAGCAGACTCCATTACACGCCCAGTAGTCACAGCAGAATCCCCAGTAGTCACAGCAGACTTCCTTACATCCTCAGTAGTCAGAGCAGACTCCATTACATCCCCAGTAGTCAGAGCAGACTCCAATAAATCCCCAGTAGTCACAGTAGACTCCATTACATCCCCAGTAGTCACAGCAGACTCCCTTACCTCTTCAGTAGTCACATCAGACTCCATTGCCTCCCCAGTAGTCACAGCAGACTCCATTACATCCCTAGTAGTCACAGCAGACTCTATTACATCCCCAGTAGTCACAGCAGTCTCCCTTCCCTAACGTCACAACGGGCCCCCACAACTTCCCCGGTAGGCATATTAGCACCCCTATAACCCTCCCACTATTCACAGCACCGCACTGAATTCCTATAAAATCACAGCAGGATATCCCAAGCCACATAGCTTTCAGTAGTCACAACAAAGGTTTTCAATTCCCCTCTCTTATTTCCCCATGGGCTCCTGTGATGCAGCCTCTACAGCTGTTGTGTGCTCACTCTGTCCTGTAGTAGAAGTCTGTCATAACTTCTGCAGACAGAGATGGAGCTTAATGCTGTCTGTGACAAAAGCTAGCTCCTAACTTGATTTTGGCACTGGGTGTGACACATGGTTGCCTACATTACACCTTGAAACATAGAGACATGCAGGCAGCTGTAAACAGAGAGGGGAAAGGAACTGTAGTAATTTACACTGGTAATGCCACCTATAGCAATCCCTGGCAGCATCAACACAACAGTGCTGCACCTAGCCGGGCAAAATAATGTAAATAAGAAATAATGACTTCTGAGCTAAGGTGGCATCATCTAGTGAACATTCAGACACTGCACAGATACTTTTCCATATTATTCCTAAGTTCTGTAACGTCATTTATTTATTTTAACCCATATGTTATATATACTGTATATATATATATATATATATATATATTTATATATATATACAGTACAGACCAAAAGTTTGGACACACCTTCTCATTCAAAGAGTTTTCTTTATTTTCATGACTATAAAAATTATAGATTCACACTGAAGGCATCAAAACTATGAATCAACACATGTGGAATTATATACATAACAAACAAGTGTGAAACAACTGAAAATATGTCATATTCTAGGTTCTTCAAAGCAGCCACCTTTTGCTTTGATTACTGCTTTGCACACTCTTGGCATTCTCTTGATGAGCTTCAAGAGGTAGTCCCCTGAAATAGTTTTCACTTCACAGGTGTGCCCTGTCAGGTTTAATAAGTGGGATTTCTTGCCTTATAAATGGGGTTGGGACCATCAGTTGCGTTGAGGAGAAGTCAGGTGGATACACAGCTGATAGTCCTACTGAATAGACTGTTAGAATTTGTATTATTGCAAGAAAAAAGCAGCTAAGTAAAGAAAAACGAGTGGCCATCCTTACTTTAAGAAATGAAGGTCAGTCATTCAGCCGAAAAATTGGGAAAACTTTGAAAGTAAGGGCTATTTGACCATGAAGGAGAGTGATGGGGTGCTGCGCCAGGTGACCTGGCCTCCACAGTCACCGGACCTGAACCCAATCGAGATGGTTTGGGGTGAGCTGGACCGCAGAGTGAAGGCAAAAGGGCCAACAAGTGCTAAGCATCTCTGGGAACTCCTTCAAGACTGTTGGAAGACCATTTCAGGGGACTACCTCTTGAAGCTCATCAAGAGAATGCCAAGAGTGTGCAAAGCAGTAATCAAAGCAAAAGGTGGCTACTTTGAAGAACCTAGAATATGACATATTTTCAGTTGTTTCACACTTGTTTGTTATCTATATAATTCCACATGTGTTAATTCATAGTTTTGATGCCTTCATAGTCATGAAAATAAAGAAAACTCTTTGAATGAGAAGGTGTGTCCAAACTTTTGGTCTGTACTGTATATATATATATATATATATATATATATATATATATTATATAGTTTCTAATACACGTTAACAAAACTTTTGGCACCCTTCCGTTATAGAAAGAAAAACCCACAATGGTCACTGAAATAACTCGAAACTGACAAAAGTTATAATAAACAATCATTTACTGAAAATCAGCTAATACAAACCAGACATTGCTTTTGAATTGTGGTTCAATAGAATCATTTTAAGAATGAACTAATGAAACTGGCTTGGATATAAAGTATGGTGCCTTAAAGTGAATATTTTGTTGCCCAAGCTTTTTAGGCAATCACTGCAATCAAGTGATTTCTGTAACTCTCTCAGAATTCTGCATCTGTCCACAGGTATTTTGTCCAATGCTCATGAGCAAACTGCTCCAGCTGTCCTTACTGCTTCGCTGTGCAGCGGTTTTATTGTTACCGATTCTCGACATATTTGCCTGCCAGATATCTAACGGTAGTGTGAAACTAGCCAAAAACAGTGACGCATGGTGCGATCTGACACTGATGTACCTTGACCTTGGAGCTCACCTCTAATCTCTTTGGAAGTTGTTCTGGGCTCTTTGGTTACCATTCGTATTATCCATCTCTTTAATTTGCCATCAGGTTTCCCCTTGCAGCCACGTCCAGGGAGTTTGGCTACAGTCCTGTGGACCTTAAAGTTCTGAATAATATGTGCAGCTGTAGTAACAGAAACATCAAGCTGTTTGGAGACGGTCTTATAGCCTTTACCTTTAACATGTCTGTCTATAACTTTTAATCTCCTTAGCATCTCCTTAGCTTTCTTTGGTCCATGTTCAGTGTACCCACCATGATACCACACAGCACAGTGACTATTCCTCACCCTATAAATAGGCAGACTGACTGATTACACATGTGATGCTAATTACAGGACACCCCTTAGTATGTCCCTATAATCAAGTTATTTCAATCTTTTTTTAAGGGCACCATCATTTTTGTCCAGGCCATTTTCCTTTTTTTTTTTCTGTTGAACCACAATTCAAAAACAATGTCATATTTCATTGGCTGACTTTCAGTAAATTTTATTTATTACCACTTTTGTCAGTTTCAAGCTATTTCAGGGACCATTGTTGGGTACCACCAATTTTGTCCACGTGTGTGTATGCGTATATATTATATATATTATTATATATTATCAAAGCTCCATTCATTCCATAGCACTGTACATATGAGAAGGGGTATACATACATAATACAGACAATTGCACTAAGCATGAACAAGACGAGTTACAAACTGGTACAGAAGGAGAGAGGGCCCTGCCCGTGAGGGCTTACAATCTACATGGTATAGTAGAAGGACACAGTAGGTGTGGGTGAAGTTGGTCATGGCGGTATAGAGGCAGCAGGGTCACTGGTTGTAGGCTTGTCTGAAGAGGTGGGTTTTTAGGTTTATTTGAAGGATTCCACTGTAGGTGAGAGTCTGATATGTTGGGGTAGCGAGTTCCAGAGTATGGGGGATGCACTGGAGAAGTCCTGGAGGCGATTGTGGGAAGAAGTGATAAGAGGAGAAAAGGAGGTCTTGTGAGAATCGGAGAGTGCGTGTGGGGGTGTATCGGGAAAGTAGCTCAGAGATGTAGGGAGGGGACAGGTTGTGGACGGCCTTGTATGTATTTGTTAGTATTTTGAACTGAATTCGCTGGGCAATGGGGAACCAGTGAAGGGATTGGCAGAGGGGAGAGGCAAAGGAGTAATAGGGTGAGAGGTGGATTAGTCGGGCAGCAGAGTTGAGGATAGATTGGAGGTGTGCGAGAGTGCTAGATGGAAGGCCACAGAGGAGAGTGTTGCAGTAGTCTAGGCGGGAGATGATGAGGGCATGTACAAGCATTTTCGCAGACTCAAAGTTGAGGAAAGCGCGGATGCAGGAGATGTTTTTGAATTGGAAGCGGCAGGTGGTGAAAAGGGCTTGGATGTGTGGTCGGAAAGAGAGGGCAGAATCCAAGGTCACCCCAAGGCAGCGGACTTGACCGGGGAGAGTGTGCAGCCATTGATCGTTATAGATAGGTCTGTTGGGGGGGGTTGAGCAAGATGGGGGGAAGATGATGAATTCAGTTTTATCCATGTTAAGATTTAGAAAGCGAGAGAAGAAGGATGATATGGAAGATAGGCATTGTGGGATTCGGGATAATAAGGTGGTGATGTCTGGACCAGAGAGGTAGCATGAAAGTGATACTGAAAGCCATGGGATTATATGAGATGTCCCAGGCCGAAAGTGTAGATAGAAAAAAGCAGAGGTCCTAGGACAGAGCCTCGCGGGACACCAACAGAGAAGGAATGAGACGAGGAGGTGGTGCGGGAGTGGGAGACGCAAAATGTCCGTTCTGTGAGGTATGATGTGATCCAGGAGAGGGCCAGGTCAGTGATGCCAAGAGATGAGAGAGTTTGGAACAGAAGGGAGTGGTCGACAGTGTCAAAGGCAGAGGACAGGTCAAGGAGAAGGACAGAGTAATGTTTTTTGGTTTTGGCTGTTAGCAGGTCATTGGTGACTTTTGTAAGGGCAGTTTCTAGTCGAGTAGTGGGGTTGGAAGCCAGATTGTAGCCGGTCAAAGAGGGAGCAGTAGAAGAGGTGAGAGGACAGTTCAGAGCTGACATGCATTTCTCTTAGCTTAGCGGAGCAGGCAGAAGCAGGAGCCCGCGCCGCTCAGCTAATCCTGTCATAGCATATGGGTACAGAGTACCCATATGCTATGCCAGAAGTTAGTAATCCTCCGGAGGGCATGGGCAGGAGCAGTAATATGCGCCTCGGCCCGTACTCACAGCGCTGCTGCCCATTTATAAATTTCACAGCCCATACTCCATACACCGCCGTGGTGTACGGAGATCTGAGTTTTAAGCGCACAGTGAATGGTTAAAATTGATTAATAAAGTACATTATAAATAGTTGTATTAGAGCATTAGGGACATCATATTAAAAATTGTTACAAAGGTTTAGTTGCTCTTTAACTTGATTATCTGGGGTAGCACATTCCAGAGAAAAGGTGCAGCTTAAGAGAAGTCTTAGAGATGGGAGTAAGAAATTCAGAAATGGGGAATATTAGTTGTAAATCATTGGCACAGGGGAGAGCGCAGGTAGGGTGGTAGAGATGGGTGAGGAGATGTGTGTGGGGGAGGCAACCCTGGGAAGAGTTTTGTGGGTAAGAGTGACAAGTTTGAATGAAATACTGTATGGGAACCAGTAACGTGACCAGAACCGTGTGCAGACATCAGAGGGTCAGTTGGACAGATAGACAAGTCTGCTGTGTTCAGAGTGGATTGGAGAGGGGAGGACTTTTCTTTGAAGACCAATTAGTAATGAGTTACAGTAATCAAGATGGGAATGGATCAGGTCAACGCTGAGAGTTTTTATTGTTACGACAGTAAGAAAAGGGCGAGGAAATGATTGAATATCGGGGGTGGAGGAAAGATCAGCATAAAACATAACCCCAGGACTGGCAGGTTTAGGTAGGCTGGTAGGTTAGTATCTTACACTATGGGGGAGATTTATCAAAACTGGTGTAAAGGAAAACTGGCTTAGTTGCCCATAGCAACCAATCAGATTGCAAAGTAGATACGAAAAATGAAAGGTGGAATCTGATTGGTTACTATGGGCAACAAAGCCACTTGCTTTGATAAATCTCCCCATAGTGTAAGATACTAACCAGATACTACCTAGACATGACAGTCTCGGGAGTATGTTTTATGCTGATCTTTCCTTCACCCCCTTATTCAAGCCTTACATTACTCATGTTATGTATCTACACCATACCTACACTATTATTCCCACTGTGCATTATATCAGTCCTATACTTTACCTATACTAGTACTCACACTGTACATAATATCCATCCTGTATCTACACTATATCACACTGTACATTGGTCCTATATCTGTACTCTCACATACATCATATCTGTCCTGTGTCTATACATTTACACTATTACATGTACATTATAGCCATCCTAGAGCTATACTATTACTGATATCTTTCATTATATCTGTCCCCTATCTACACTATATCTATACTATTACTCACACCTTATGCAGCGAGCCCCTGAGGAGCCAGTGATGATGATGGGAGTAGTAGTGGCCCTGATGAGGTGTTGCATCTTGGTGTATTCCCTTGGGCTGTTGCTCCCTGAGGATCGGCGCAGTGGAAAGGTGGTTTAACCACTTCCCATCCGGGCCATTTGCCCCCTTCCTGACCAGGCCTAATTTAGCAAATCTGACATCAGTGATGGCCAGTTCGCATTGTTCGCCCGCGAACACATGCGGGCTGCCATCTTAACTCACAAGTCCGGCGAGGCACAGGTAAGCCCTTACCTGTGCCTGCGCCGCGAGCCGGTCTGAAACAAATGCAGTCACCGGGAGCAGGCAGTTCCGAGAACAGCCGCCGGGGGCCTTCATCGGGGTGTTCTCGGAACTGCCTGCTCCCGCTGACTGGATTTGTTTCAGACCGGCTCGCGGCGCAGGCACAGGTAAGGGCTTACCTGTGCCTCGCCGGACTTGTCAGTTAAGATGGCAGCCCGCATGTGTTCACGGGTGAACAATGCGGACTGGCCATCACTGTCTGACATATCTCACTTTATGTGGTAATAACTTTGGAACAATTTTACTTATCCAAGTCATTCAGACATTGTTTTCTCGTGACACATTGTACTTCATGACAGTCATAAATTTGAGTCAATATATTTCACCTTTATCTATGAAAAAATCCCAAATTGACCCAAAATTTAGAAAAATTAGCAATTTTCTAAATTTCAATTTCTCTGCTTTTAAAACAGAAAGTGATACCTCATAAAATATTTATTACTTAACATTCCCCATATGTCTACTTTATGTTGGCCTCATTTTGGAAATGTCATTTTATTTTTTGGGGACGTTAGAAGGCTTAGAAGTTTAGAAGCAATTCTTAAAGGGCTTCTGTCACCTCCCAAAACTCATTTTTCATTTTTGGGCATATTAAAATCCTTATTGTACGATTATTCCCTATATAGTGCTCTTACCTTGTTCTGTGGCTTAGTTTCATTAAAAATCTAGCTTTTAAAATATGCAAATTACTTCACTACCAGCAAGTAGGGCGTCTACTTGCTGGTAGCCGCCGCATCCTCCTTTAAAAAAAACGCCCCCTCCTCCTGTTGATTGACAGGGCCAGCGAGCGCTCTCCTCCTCCGGCTGGCCCTGTCTGCGTTGAATGAAGACACGTAAGGCGCAGGCGCGGGATTTGAAATGCTGACAGGGCCAGCCAGAGGAGGAGAGCGCTCGCTTCCTCAGCTCTTCCTCAGTGCGCCTGCGCCGATGACGTCTTCTTCGGGTTTAGAGGTCATGTCATCGGCGCAGGCGCACTGAGGGAGTGCTGAGGAGTCGAGCGTCCTTCTCTTAGAGCGCCTGCGCTGAATGAAGACACGTAAGGCGCAGGCGCGGGATTTGAAATGCTGACAGGGCCAGCCGGAGGAGAGCGCTCGCTGGCCCTGTCAATCAACTGGAGGAGGGGGCGGTTTTTTAAAAGGAGGATGCGGCGGCTACCAGCAAGTAACTGCCCTACTTGCTGGTAGTGAAGTCATTTGCATATTTTAAAAGCTTGATTTTTTATGAAACGAAGCCACAGACCAAGGTAGAGCCCTATATATTGAATAGTCGTACAATAAGGATTTTAATATGCCCAAAAATGAAAAATGAGTTTTGGGGGGTGACAGAAGCCCTTTAAAATTTTTAAGAAAATTGCCAAAACCCACTTTTTAAGGACCGGTTCAGGTCTGAAGTCACTTTGTGGGGACTACATAGTGGATACCCCTCATAAATGACCCCATTGTAGAAACGACACCCCTTAAGTTACTTAAAACCGATTTTACAAACTTTGTTAACCCTTTAGGCGTTTTTATTTTTTGAGCGATTTTCTTATGTGGGGGCTCATTTTTTGCGGGATGAGGTGACGGTTTTATTGGTACCATTTTGTGGGACATACGCCTTTTTGATCACTTGGTGTTGCACTTTTTGGGATGTAAGGTGACAAAAATGGCTTTTTTTGTCAATTTTTCGGACTAGTTCGATCATGTGATATATTTATAGAGCTGACCGTCACGGACGCGGCAATACCAAATATGTTTTTTTTTTTTTTTCTATTTTTAACTTTTTTATTATTCCTTACATGGGGATTTTTTTTTTTACATGTGAAACCTTTTTTTTTTTTACACTTTGCGTCCCCCATAAGGTCATACAAGACCTCTGGGGGACATTTACTTCACTTTTTCTTTTTTTCACTGTTGATTTCTCCTGTAACTGGGGCTGACATAGTAGCCCCAGTTACAGGAGAAATACACCCCCCAGAGAGGCTATACAGCGCAATACCGACCTCACAGCTCCGGCACTCACCCGGCTCGGTGAGCGCTGTGTATACAGCGATCTAGAAGGCAGGAACACCTGGGCACTGTCCCCGCCTTCTCTAAGGGTTGCCCTGCTGTCACTGACAGCGTGCAACCCGATCTGCAGCTTCACAATTAGCGTGCAGCTGCGATTTCTGAATGGACGTTTTAAAACGTCCATTCAGAGATAGTGAACCACCTCCCGGACGTTTATATTCAATGGGCGGACGGGAGGTGGTTAAAGAATTAGGCCAGAAGTAAACATATAAAAGTCTCTCTTTACTCAGTGTAGACTATATTGTATAGCACATCCAGCAGTACTATGTACAAAGTGCAGTTTCTGGCACCAGATGAGAAGGTCTGGTGGCTGGTTGTTTGGCAATTAAATGGCACTTGCAGGCACTTCCTGATACAAGCTGAAAGTTAGTATAGCCCGGTGATTACTCACTCATCAGCGCATTTTTGCTGATCGTTCTGCTGTCTTTTTCTGCTGTGGCTTTTGCGAAAGCTGGCTTCTGGTAATCTCCATGGAGTAATGGTCTCACACGAGAACTGGTTAAGGTGTCTTGGAGTAGGAGCTCTAGCATGCGCTTCCTTCCTCCATGCTATTTACACTGTGATTTTCCCCCCCCCCCTCCACACCCGGCAGGAAGCAGGACCAGCCCACTCCTACCAAGAGGGTAGTTAGCACTGTTCCCGCCAATCATACCTCTTCTGCTGGAATACTAGGCAGAACATAACATAACAATACATAAAACATTTGCAGATACCCCCAGATCTGGGGTACTGCACACCCCCTTGTGGAAAGGAAGGCCATCCTTAGTTGTGTTAGTCCTTTCTGGTAGCCCGGCAACAGATGCCCAACAACGCAGATTAAGCTGGTTCCCTCCCAATAAAGTGGAGAGAAAAGAACACAAGTGCATATACATGTTTCATAATACCTAGGCTACGAACTAGCTACCAGGGGGAATAATAAAACAAATGTCACGAAGAGCAGTTCTTTGTGGTAACAAGGAGATGGCCTAAAAAACTAACTAATGAAGTCCATGGCTGCAGTACCCTGCTGCGTTACAGTCCTGGTGTCTGCAGCAAGGGAACATTCCTGGGTCCGGTTTAACAAATCCCAGGCAAGCCATCACTCAGGTGCGTTGGAGTCTTTGTGGTGGGTACAGGCTTTAAATGTTATAAACTAGATCCCCCACTTGTGACTCTGCCACCTAGAGTCCCAGAGACACAAATTGGGGACACAAGGAGCTTAAGATTGTTTGAACGTTATCCTTGGGTCTGGATTCTTTAAGCGTTGCAGGCCCATCTCACAAGGTGTTGGCAATAACCTGAGAAGGGGTAGGAACAATAAGTGTAACTTGGAGCATAATGACAGGGGGAGTAGAATGCAGACAAGAAGCAGGATGATAGGTATGTCAGGCCCAACAAAAAACACACACAAACAGAGGCCAGTTCCAACCTTCTTACTCTCCTAACGCTCTAAGGGATCCTGCATGCCTCCAAATGAGGGAGAAAAACTCTTCCTCCTCCTCTCCCAGATCAATGAGAGGACACTCAGGTGATGACTTTGCAGCACCAACTCTTGCAGCTCTTAGTGGAGATCCCATGGTAAATTGGTGACCCCAGGCAGCCACAAATGGAACAGCTGGGCTCATCTTCAGGATGTGGAAGTGCTTAGGGCCCAGAACGAATGACTGGAGCTCCTCGATGCAGGACCTCTGGATCCAACGGTACTGGCAGCTGCCTCTCCAATGGTAGCCAGGTGCAATAAGCATCTCAGTATTGCTGCTACTGTTCTGGAGGCAGCCTCCATGGCAGCACAGGGGTACACTATGGCCCGCTGCATATCTTGCTAAGTGACCAGACCATGACCACATATGCCCTGTGGATAGATTAGGGGGCTCTTTCAACCCTGGTATCAAAGGTTCCAGTTCATGCTGTGATAGAGGGCCAAAACATAGATGGTAGGTAGGACCTCTTGACTGACCTCCTGTTGACGCTGATCTCATCCTGGGTCTCATTATCCAAAAGAGATATCCAAAGCTTCGAGCCACAGAGAACCATTTCACTGTCCCGATGCGCCGCTCCAGCACAGGGTCACCCAGGTGAGGGTAGTCAAGCACCTGCATCACCTAGTGTTTAATCTAGACCTTCTTCACCACGTGGTGGGCACTTCTTCCATCTCTCCTGCACCTCAATGGCAGCGTCTGGTGACGGGCAAACTTTTCTGTCCCAGGCACAGACTTTCTTCTTGGCCTTAAGGTCTTTGACTTGACAAAATAATAAATGGAAACCTGGTTGAAGGTGCCAGACTCCCACACCCATCAAAGCATATGGCAGACACGACTTGTCTGCTACTGCAAGCAGTGAGTGTGAAACGCCCACAAGGAATCTTGTTAACACGATGTCGCTATAGCTTCCACTGAGTTCCCCACACCAATTAGACCAACAATTGTAAGGCACGGAGGCACATTCATGTTGGCAAGGCCAATTTCATGCAGCAAGCCCCTGAGGCCCTGTTGCAGGGCATGGGACTGGTAGCCCCTGATAAGTTTTTGTGTCACAGTGTACTTCCTCAGGCCTTAGCTCCCTGGGGATCGGTGCAGTGGAAAGTTGGTTTGAACAATTAGGCCAGAAGTAAAGGTATAAAAGCCTGCAGAATATAACTTATACCAAGACACATCCAGCAGTCTTAGATAGCTTTAGCTGTAGCTTTCGGGAAAGCTGGCTTCTGGATACTAGTAATCTCCCTGGATGAATGGTCTCACAGGAGACTGTCCCTTGGAGTAGGAGCTATAGCATGTGGTTCCTTCCTTTAAGCTGTCTACTCAGGAAACACTCCCACCCCCGACAGGAAGCAGGACTAGCCCATTCCTACCAACAGGAGAGGGACTAGCCCTGTTCCTGCCAACCACAACTCTTCTGCTGAAATACTGGGCAGAACATAACATAACAATACATAATAAAACATTTGCAGATACCCCCAGGTCTGGGGTACTGCACACCCCCTTGTTAAAAGTCAGGTCATCCTCGGGCTGTATAAGAGTACTCCCTTTTAGCCCGGCAACAGATGACCAAAGATGCAGATTAAGCTGTCTCCCTCCCTCTCAATACTGTTGAGATAAAAGGCTAAGAGCAAATATGCTTATACATACTTTACAAACCCTAGGCTAAAAACTAGCTACCAGGGGGAATAATAAAACCAGTGTCCCGAAGGGCAGTTCTTGGTGGTAACAAGGAGGTGGCCTAATTAACTAAATAACTAATGTAGGCCCTTGCTGCAGGACTCTGTTGCATTACAGTCCTAGTGTCTGAAGCAGGGGGAACATTAGAGACAACTGGAGGAGGAGAACAGAACGTGGCAGCTACCGATGGTCGCCACAGAGAGAGACAGCTTCCGAGGAGGTAGTCTGTGCTGCACTGTGGTATATGGGTCTGTGGGATGGTAGTCTGTGCTGCACTATGGTATTGCTGACCCTGCCAATATGTATTGGCCCCATCTACTTGCGTTGCCCCACCTTCTGTTAGTTTGGACCCACCTACAACATTGGGACTACTTTTAGGTTTTTTCCAGGGCCACTATATGTTCCCAGTCCAGCCTTGAGCAGTGGTCAAGCATGAGCACTGGAGCTTCATTCATCTCTATGAGACTGTGGTCTCTGGCAGTCCCACAGAGTTGAATAGACAGGCAGCGGACACGTGCAGCCTCCGCTGCATTCATATGGGGGACTTCCACCGATCAGACACTTATGCCCTGTCTCGTGGATAAGTGAGCGTGTTATGATCTTTCTGAAAGGCATAGAGCGTGTCTCGTACCTTACCCTGGTGAGCTGTATTAAGAAGCTATTAATTATAATATTATACCCATTATATTTGATGAATATGAACCTGATGCTGGTACAGCTTAAATGAATATTATAATTAATATGTCAAGCAGGCAATATCATTTCATTTTCCTGACCATATCCTCATTGCATTCATTACACCCAGAAGGGTTGTAATGTTGTGCTTAAAGGGAGTCACTGATAAACCAGCCGAAAGACCTTGTAGGGCCGGATCAGCTAAATGTCATGAGAAGCTCATGCACATGACTATCGCCTGCTTTACAGTCCGCAAATTGTGGGTCCCCAAAATATGGATACCGGCCGAGTGAGCTCTGCATTTTGTGGGACAGAACGTCCGGCCCATAATAGAACAGTCCTATCTTTGTCCTTAAAGGGGTTCTGCAGTTTTTTTTAAACTGATGATCTATCCTCTGGATAGATCATCAGCATCTGATCGGCGGGGGTCCGACACCCGGGACCCCCGCCGATCAGCTGTTTGAGAAGGCAGTGGTGCTGGCAGTAGCGCCGCGGCCTTCTCGCTGTTTACCGCTGGCCCAGTGACGTCACGACTTGTATCACTGGCCTAGGCGGGGCTAAGCTCTGTTCATTTGAATGGAGCTTAGCCCCGCCCAGGCCATAGATACTAGTCATGACATCACTGGGCTTGCGGTAAACGGCGAGAAGGCCGCGGCGCTGCCTTCTCAAACAGCTGATCGGCAGGGGTCCCGGGTGTCGGACCCCCGCCGATCAGATGCTAATGATCTATCCGGAGGATAGATCATCAGTTTAAAAAAACTGCAGAACCCCTTTAATGCGGATAAGAATATGACATGTTCTATATTTTTGCCACTGAAAGTACGTATGGATTAGGACAGCACACGTGCTGTCCTTGTGGCCCAATTGAAGTGAATGGTTCCGCAACCGACTTGCAAAAATGTGGATGCGGAAAAAAATATGTTGGTGTGCATGAGCCCTTAGTGATATGTGACTTCAGTCTATGGAGAGAAAGTGCTTTTATTCCATATGCAAATGAGCAGTTAAAGGGGTTTCTCATCTCAACATATGTGGCATATCGCTAGGATAGTTGCAGGTTCCACCTCATAAACATGTACAGTGATCCCTCAGGACACAACGGCCTCAGGATACAATCTTTTCAACATACAATGTTCTTTTCTGACCCATTGTAAGTTGAAACCAGACTCAACATCCAATGTCTCAGAGTCAGACCCAACTAATCAAGGCCACTTCTCTGGTAAAATCGCTGGATTAGTTTCTAGTTAGTTAGTCTCTTAGGCCTATTTCACACTACCGTATGGCTATTTCAGTGTTTTGCGGTCCGTTTTTCACGGATCCGTTGTTCCGTTTTTTGTTTCCGTTGTGTTTCTGTTTCCGTTCCGTTTTTCCATATGGCATATACAGTATACAGTAATTACATAGAAAAAATTGGGCTGGGCATAACATTTTCAATAGATGGTTCCGAAAAAAACGGAACGGATACGGAAGACATACGGATGCATTTCCGTATCTGTTCTGTTTTTTTTCCGGACCCATTGACTTGAATGGAGCCACGGAACATGATTTGCAGCCAAATATGTTCTATCTTTCAACAGAACGGAAATACGGAAACGGAATGCATACGGAACACAATGAATGGTTCCGTATACGGACCATATACGGAACGCAAAAAACGGCCCGCAAAACGGAAAAAAAAAAACGGTAGTGTGAAAGGGGCCTTAGTTATCTGCCTATTTTTCTTAAATGTTAATTTTCTCTTATCTTGGATGACAGTTTGGGGCTTTGGAACCAATTACTCAACATACAATGGTCGTCCTGCAACCACTTAAGGCTACTTTCACACTAGCGTTTTAGTTTTCCGGTATTGAGATCCGTCATAGGGTCTCAATACCGGGGGGAAAAAAAACGCTTCAGTTTTGTCCCCATTAATCGTCAATGGGGACAAAACTAAACTGAACAGAACGGAGTGCTCCAAAATGCATTGTGTTCCGTTTAGTTGCGTTCCCAGACCGGAGAGCAAACCGCAGCATGTTGTAGCAAGATGGATCCGGCATGACCCCAAATGCAAGTCAATGGGGATGGATCAGTTTTCTCCGACACAATCTGCCACAATAGAAAACGGTTCCGTCTCCCATTTGCTATCAGTAGAGTTCATGACGGATCCGTCCCCCATTGACTTTCAGTGGAGTTCATGACGGATCCGTCTTGGCTATAATACAACCGGATCGGTTCATAACAGATGCAGATGGTTGTATTATCAGTAACGGAAGCGTTTTTGCTGAACCCTGCCGGATCCAGTAAAAACACTAGTGTGAACGTAGCCTAATGTTGTAACTTGAGGGACCACTGTAGTCCCATGTTCCTATCACAGTGATCTCCAACCTATGTCCTGACAGTCTTATACATCGTATTAGCCGCTTACACTGGGGTTTACATATACCATATCAGATGACTGTGAATGTGATTGCTGCCCCCTTGATCAGTAGGGTAATTCTGGAGGAATAGTAGGCACATCTAGTGACCTACACTCCAGCCTATGCCATAGAGTGGCCATACATCTATCCATTACACCCCATATGTACAGTCTATGGTATCTCAGTCTGTAGACCAAGCAACATGGGGAAGACTTTTGTCTGTTCCTGAGGGCCCCATGACGGCCTCAGCCCAGCTGAATGTGCCCTCTATGATATGAAGTTGCCGTTACATGCTAGTACGCCCGGCTTCTCATACCCACATGCTCTGTGCACTATTATGACTCCGTGGGGGTCTGGTCGCTGCCGCTGTATCTTTCTATGCACGTTATACTCATCATATAGGACTCCTCGCTCTCCCTGAACTGTACTACTTTAGTTTAGGACGCATTATCCTCCTCGACAGTCCTTGACAAACCATTTCATGGCGGTTAATGGACTATGCCCCATCTGCTTTTCTTCCGATGTGTGGGGCTCTGGGGGATTTGCTGATGTTGTGTGGCCAGAATCTCTCATGGTCCATATGGGAGCTTCTCCTATCTAGTTTAATACAATAAGTTTCACAGCTTTGTTTGTGAATGTATTTCTTTTTTTCTCTCTCTTTTTACTCCCTCTCTCCCTTTCTCACCCTCCTCCTCCTCTTCGTCTCACCTATCTCGCCTTCTCCCCCCCTTCCCCCAGCCGCCCTCTCTCCCCTGTGCTCCCCCTGTGTAGGAGTTCTAGCTCTATTGAAGGGATTGCATGGGGGAATCCCTGCATGTTGCACGCCACGGTTCTGCATGATGCATGCTCCAGGTTGGCCCGTGTACTCGCCTGCCTATCTTGGCTTCGATTTGTGCTGGCTGTTCTGAGAAGACTACACTACCAGAGTGGTGGCTGGGAGAACGAACTACGCTCACTCGGGTGGTGGAGTATTCTATTATCTATGGTGTTTTCTGTAGCTCAGGACTCTGAGGCTCAGGGGGTGTAAAGCACACAGCTGGACTACGGTGGGAAGATTTACCCAGTAACTAGACCAGATGTGTTCCCACACATTTATACAAACTACTATGTTCACCTACTTCACGTGGAAATTGTGCAAAATTTGTAACCTGAATTATGTTCCTAATCCTATAAATTAGACATGGGCTGGGCTCCGAGACTGGGCAGTGGCGGCTGATTCCAGAGGTTTACCTTCTGCCACATACAGAGAGGGGACCCTAGTGGTTTTCCTGTGGGATATGTAATAGTAGTGTACGTTATCAGAGCCTCTGAGTCCTGGATATAGTAGATAAGCTTCTCCCGGGTTCTCTGGATCAGTAAGTTCACGCTGCTTTCTGACTCCTTGCAGCGGCTTCTTCGAATGGACCTTCCTGTGGCCGATGATAACACTGTTCACTTTAACTCGACCCTCATGGCTCTGATACGTACAGCGTTGGATATCAAAATTGCAAAAGGTAAGCTAGGGACGATAAGCAGGGGCCTTTACTGGCACATTTTCACAATTTACTCGGAGGTCACACTGACTGTATAAAATAGAACTGATGTTCCCCATATTTTTTCAGGTGGTGCCGACAAGCAGCAAATGGACAAGGAACTCAGAAAGGAGATGATGGCCATTTGGCCCAATCTCTCTCATAAAACACTGGACCTGTTGGTGACACCACATAAATGTAAGATCCACCACATTCACTTACAGGCGGCCCCAACCAATTAGTCTCATTTTCATACTGAAACGCATTGAGGGGGAAGGATGGGAAACCCAGGTCATGTTGTATGTGTCCTAGGTTCTAAGTTGGTGGGACATGCTTGTAACCTAGGGGAAGGATGGGAAACCCAGGTCATGTTGTATGTGTCCTAGGTTCTAAGTTGGTGGGACATGCATGTAACCTTGGGGGAGGATGGGAAACCCAGGTCATGTTGTATGTGTCCTAGGTTCTAAGTTGGTGGGACATGCATGTAACCTTGGGGAAGGATGGGAAACCCAGGTCATGTTGTATGTGTCCTAGGTTTTAAGTTGGTGGGACATGCATGTAACCTTGGGGAAGGATGGGAAACCCAGGTCATGTTGTATGTGTCCTAGGTTCTAAGTTGGCGGGACATGCATGTAACCTTGGGGAAGGATGGGAAACCCAGGTCATGTTGTATGTGTCCTAGGTTCAAAGTTGGTGGGACATGCATGTAACCTTGGGGAAGGATGGGAAACCCAGGTCATGTTGTATGTGTCCTAGGTTCTAGGTTGGTGGGACATGCATGTAACCTTGGGGAAGGATGGGAAACCCAGGTCATGTTGTATGTGTCCTAGGTTCTAAGTTGGTGGGACATGCATGTAACCTTGGGGAAGGATGGGAAACCCAGGTCATGTTGTATGTGTCCTAGGTTCTAAGTTGGTGGGACATGCATGTAACCTTGGGGAAGGATGGGAAACCCAGGTCATGTTGTATGTGTCCTAGGTTCTAGGTTGGTGGGACATGCATGTAACCTTGGGGAAGGATGGGAAACCCAGATCATGTTGTATGTGTCCTAGGTTCTAAGTTGGTGGGACATGCATGTAACCTTGGGGAAGGATGGGAAACCCAGGTCATGTTGTATGTGTCATAGGTTCTAAGTTGGTGGGACATGCATGTAACCTTGGGGAAGGATGGGAAACCCAGATCATGTTGTATGTGTCCTAGGTTCTAAGTTGGTGGGACATGCATGTAACCTAGGGGAAGGATGGGAAACCAAGGTCATGTTGTATCTGTCCTAGGTTCTAAGTTGGTGGGACATGCATGTAACCTAGGGGTACGACACCATGGGGGAATGTATCATTGTTGTATGACAGTTTTCTGGCATATAAAAGTCACATATTTTGGTGCTGGTTGGGACCAGAATCTGTGACTTTTCCTCCTTTTCCAGCACCCTTGCCTTTTTTACAGAGTGTGGGACACATTTACCTTTATGTTCCCCAGAAAACCTGTGCCCATTACACCTCACTGGTGTAGATTTCATTTTCTAGCACACGGGCCTCCCAAGAATGCAGCAAAATGATTATGAGGCCACGGCGCCTCTTAATAGTTTTGGCGCCTCATATGTTTCTCTATTGAAGGGATATTCCTATCTGTAGGATATGCCACCAATGTCAGATAGCAGCAGATCCCAGATATGAGACCTGCACCTATCTCCAGAACTTGACCACGGAAGTGAACAGAGAGCAGCCGCACATGCACAGCCACCCTCCATTCTGGCTATTTTCAAGAACTCCCATAGCAATGAATGGAGAGCATGTGGCGCCTCCATAACCTTGGGGGCCTGTTCTCTAGATAGGAGTGGGTCCTAGTGGTGGGGCATGCACCTATCTGACATTGATGGCATATCTTAGCGATATGCCATCAATGTCTCAGATGGGCCAACCCCTTTAATTAATTCCCCCCATGCCTCTAGGGGGGGGGGGGGGCTCACACTGTAATTTAGGGTACGGCTACATGGTGACAAGAAGTTGCAGAATAGTGGTGGAACAAAAAATATATATGTGCGACTTGTCCGCAACTTGATGTTGTGTGACTAAACTCAACCAGGCCACAGGTAAGTCGCGTCGGAATTTTTGGGACTGGCACGTAGCAGTCAGAGCATGTTACGTGTCGCTTTGCAACGCCATTGAGAAACGTTACATGAAATTCATGACATTCGTAAATGATTGACATCTGATTAATATCCTTCAAAAATTTAAATGTTAGCTCCCTGGTCACATGTTATCTTCTGCGTATGACATTGATCACAGACTGTTTTTTTACCCTGTCAGCTACTGACCTCACCGTGGGCAAGATTTATGCGGCCATGATGATTATGGAGTATTACAGACAGAGCAAGGCGAAGCGACTGCAGGCCCTGCAAGAGGAACAGGTAACGGACGATTTATATTTCCGTTTTGATATTGTCATATACAAGAGAAATTCATTATAAATTACAGTGTAACAAACTATAAAAAACGAGGCACCAATCTCTCCTATCAGAAAGAAATAACCACTTTTGTGTATACAGCTCCCATGCAGAGCTATGTGTTATGTGTGAATATACAGTTCATATGACGCTGACTTTAGGGGGGTTGTATCATCGGGACGCCAGTCCGACGGTCAGTTGATTTCCGCAGGTCCATCGTTGTACGCTATGTGCTTGAAATGCAATGCTGCATTTCTACTTGTGCTACACCAGGAGAAATGCACCATTGCATTTCAAGCATAAAAAAATGGCTGACCATGTAACACATGACACGTTCTGCAGGAGCCACTCTTTGTTAGCAGCTGTCCATCCGGGTTTATAAAGTGGGCCCTACACAGGACTCCCACCTATAGCATCCATGCATATGTAGAAGAGATGTAGTATTGAGTACTTAATAACAATATCTACAATTTAAGCCTCATGCACACGGCTGTATTATGACTTGGCACCACCTATGTGTTGTATAGTGCCATAACTGGCCACCCATTGACTTCAATAGGGCCCTACTGCACCTCTGTCAGCCCCTGATTTCAGGGGACCATTAGGACCATTTTTGATAACATCGAGAGGCTTATAACCCATCATGATCATGTCGGACACGGATGCAGGGCTGCTGAGAGATACCTAATGAACTAATACTAGGCTCAATCACGGACTGCAGTATAGAAGCACAGAGTACACCTATAGGCTACACATAAGCTAATGGTCACATGGGGCTAACACTCCGAGCTGTATACTTACAAGTGCGGTATACTGTATTGCCTTTAATAATAACAACGCAACTATGACTCTTCCAGAACCGGACACCTTTAATGTTCCAAAGAATGGAGCCTCCATCGCCCACACATGATGGTCCAGTGGGGCTAAACGCTCTAATGTCCTCTCAGAATGAACCAGGGGGAGAAATGTAAGTCCTGCAGATCATTTACTATGGGTTCCTGCCATTATACAGGTCTTAAAGGGGTTGTCCCATGAGAAATATTTAACATTTTTGAAACCAGCACCTACAACTGAATACTTTTGTAATTGCATGCAATCAAAAATGTAGCATAGCCACTGAGTTATTCAATAAAATGTATCCGTATAGCGCCACCTGCTGTTTGTCATTGCTTTATTTTTCTGTCCGCCTCACTGCTGGTGGTCGCACATGCTCAGTTTAAATGTTCAACTGCCACCAGCCTGGTGTTCTGTTAGAAACTGTGGCAGTTATAGGGAGAGAGCTGTAGCAGAAAAGACACGCCTCCTGAGCTGTGATAGGGAGAGAGCTGTAGCAGAATGGACACGCCTCCAGAGCTGTGATAGGGAGAGAGCTGTAGCAGAATGGACACGCCTCCTGAGCTGTGATAGGGAGAGAGCTGTAGCAGAATGGACAGGCCCCCTGAGCTGTGATAGGGAGAGAACTGCAGCAGAATGGACACGCCTCCTGAGCTGTGATAGGGAGAGAGCTGTAGCAGAATGGACAGGCCCCCTGAGCTGTGATAGGGAGAGAACTGCAGCAGAAAGGACACACACACTCTTAGCTACCAACCTAAATTAAATCTAGCAGAGCAATTGGAGCAACGATTGGGCAGATCTCTGGATCCATGTGAGGTACAGGGCTGGTTATAGCTTTGTTAGAAAGAGATTGTCTTGGATGATCTCTGATTTTCCTTTTCTGCATTATTCATGGGATAACCCTTTTAAGGTTTGACAGCTCAATGTTCTCCAGCAAGGGCTTGGTTTTCATGCCACGTTGTTCCCTGACATGTAGATGTTGCTTGTATGTGGGGCTTTTTCAGGGGTATACCTGAAGGCGGCATGAAGGAAAGTCAGTCGTGGATGACGCAGAGAGCTCAACAGATGTTTCAGAAGACAGGGACCTGGAGTCCAGAGAGGGTGCGAGCCCAGGAGAACACCAACAGCTGGCCGAATTCACAGGTCTGGAGCATGCCCTTCATCTCCTGGTGTGCTTACGGTTGTGGATGACTACTATGTCAGATATACCTCTTTGCCTTTTAGTTAGTAGAAATGACGGAGATAAATCGGGAGGGTTACTCTGACAGTGAGCAGTACCTTGTGATGGAAGGACATGGGAGGGCAGCTTCAATGCCAAGGCTACCCGCTGACAGCCAGGTGAGTGATGTGCCTGTGCTAATAAAATGACAGGCCAAAAACCTTATGATATGAACCACAAAAAGAGGACAGGTTCTCAGCCCCTGTAATCAGTGAAGGCTCCATCAATGCCAGCAAGCAAAAACCGCGAAATCTGTCAGGAACTGATACACAAAGGGGCGGATATATCAATATAGGTTTACTTAGTATTTTGAGTATTGTGCCTATTGTGCTGTTTTTGGTTTGTGATTTGGATTGTTAAATGTGTCTATAATCCGTGCTGGTGAAGGGAAGATGTGGCAGAGTGCGCCACAAAATCCCTATTTGTGTAACGATGCGCCACAGGGCGGCCCACGAAAAAAGTCACCTGCCTCCAGCGATAGTATGACAAGATGAACGAGCGAGTAGATTGTTGTTGTTTTTTTTATTACCCACAAGTCACAGAAGATCCAGAAAGCGGTCCCCGTTCACATCTCGCATCTTTGGGCAGGTCGGATTATGACGGCTGATACGGCTTGATGCTGCAGAACCAAAAAATGTCCTGCTTTTTCCAACAAGATGGGGAGACATGCCGGACCTCATGGGTCTCACTGGACGGGTTCATGAATGAGAGGGGTTATGGCCGCCACATTCCCCAGACTTGTCCACATGCCATTTTTATCTATGGAGGAAATGTAAACTAGAAAGTGTCCGCTAACAATCCACGTCCCCTGGAGGAACTCGAGGAGAACATCACAAACACCATCCGCAGCATCACAAGCCGTATCAGCCAACATAACCCGACCTGCCCAAAGATGTGGAGACCTGAACGGGGACCGCATTCAGCATCTTTTCTGACTTGCTCGTTCATCTTGTCATACTATCGCTGGAGGCGGGCGACTTTTTCGTGGGCCACCCTGTACGGGTAGCCCACTTTTTATACCACCTTTGAGCTGGTACAATTTTTGTCTAAAACATGAACCAAAAACTGCCTAGGACTGCAATACAAAGCACAGAATAGCACCAGACAAAAATTTGGTGCAAAAGTTTTCTAAAAAGATTCCGTCTAGCAAGTTGCAAATTATTGTGCTTCATGCATGTCATAGATTTGGCGCAGAAGGCGTGCAAATGAAGACACTTTACAGGAACAAAGACATGGATATCTCTGCCCCAGTGTGTATTCAAAAATTTTTAAGGGGTTTTCTGACTTTTTTTATACTGACAACCTATCCTCAGGACTAGGGTTGAGAGAATCGAGCTTCGGATCGTAGATCCGAAGTCGATTCGTCAAAAAACGTAATTTGTAATGCTGTTTCCATGCAGCATTTACAACGTATGGGCTCCGTGTAGGAAAACGTCACCTCAGACGAAGTTGTGCGAGACTTCGGTGAATTACTATGGTATTCCGATCTGCGTATTTAAAAACAGGAATCCAAAGTGGGCTTTGGTACCGAGGTACCAGCCAGTACCGAAGCCGGCTTCAGATTCCTATTTTAAAATGTTTTTAAATACGCAGATAGGAATACCGCACTCATTCACCTTGCGCAACTTTGGCCAAGACAAAGTTTTCCTACACGGAGCCCATACATTTTAATGCTGTACGGAAACAGCATTACAGACAAAGTTTTTTAACAAATTGACCTCGGATCTATGATCCAAAGCTCGACTCTTTCAACCCTACTCAGGACTAGGGTTGTCACAATACTAAAATTTTGATTCGATTTCGATACCATAAAAAAGTATTGCGATACTCGATACCATGCGAAAAAATGAAACACCAAAAAAGCCGCGTGCATTCCACATTTTTATGGAGCGTCCGGCCCATAATACAACAGTCCTATCCTATTTTTCAGGGGGGAATTGCATGTTTTTGAATTTTTTTCTGTTACAGCGTTCACTGCATAGGAGATATTTTTAAATATTTTAATAGTTCGGACTTTTCCGGATGCGGCGATACCTAATATGCTTATTTTTTATTATTATTATTGTTTATATATTTTACATGTAAAATTGGTTAAGGGGGTGATTAAAACTTTTAATATTTTGGTGTTTTTTTTTTTACTTTTTATTTACTAACTATTAGCTCATTTAGGGGCTAGAACCCTTGTCCTATTCCCCCTGATAGAGCTCTATTAGGGTGAATAGGACCTCACACTCTCCCTGCTGCCCTGTGCATAGTACACACAGCAGCAGGGAGGTTACCATGGCAGTCAAGGCTTCAGTAGCGTCCTGGCTGCCATGGTAACAGATCGGAGCCCCGCAATTACACTGCTGGCGCTCCGATTGGAAGCTGCCACTGCCACCAATAAGATTACTGAGGGGACCCTGTGGCCACTGCCACCGATGAATATAATACTATGGGGGGGCCCACTGTGCCACAAATAAATATAATTAACTCATTAATACAAATGTGGGTGGCGGGTGCTGGTTGTATCACATACCCGGCACCCGGCCTCAATGACAGGGATCCTGCCAAACCACCTGCGACACCTGAGGGGTTAATTGACAAGGTTCGTGTGAACGCTGCGCCCTGTCATTGAGGCCGGGTATGTGATACAACCAGCACCCGCCACCCACATATGTATTAATGGGTTAATTGGTGGCACAGTGTTAACAGCCCCTCCCCTCCTCCTAAGTACTGTCTTCTCATTGGTGGAAATGGCGCCCGCGTCACAGCGGGAAGGCACTGCCTCCTTCTCCACTGTGCCGCCTCAGGAGAACATTGTACTAGGAACTGTACAGTAGCGCAGCCTAGTATCGGAAAATAGTTAATCCCGGTATCGGATCAATTGGGTATGGAAAGTTCAATACCCGATGCAACCCTACTAAGGACACCCAGCACCCCCACTGAGGAAACCGCAGTGAGCGCCGCAGCCTCCTCTAATAGCTGATTGATGGGGGTCCCAGATGTCAGACCCCCACCAATCAGATCCAAAGGATAGATTATCAGTATTAAAAAAAAGTTGGAAAACCCCTTTAATAAGTTTTTTTTTTGCATAATATCCCAAACATAGGAACCAAACATAAAATACACAGGATTGGTTTTATTCCACTCGTATATTAAATGTCTTATTAGAAGTTCTCATTACAACTGTGCAAAGATGGCACTGCCCTAGTCTGAGCTGGCCAGTTCACACAGGGCAGATTAGTTGCAGAAATCGCTGCGACTTTTCCATTCATCTGATTAGAGCTGACAGAAATCCACGTGCTTGCTGCAGATGAATGGAGCCGAGTTCAGTGGCTATGTGTGACTATCCGAGCAATGGATTATTATACTTGAAGGCAATCCTCCTGGACCTCTGACATGGAAATCTCTCTGCCATACATGTGTACACACCCAGTCTAGGTCCGATTTACTTGTCCCATCTGCTGGCCTCCTTATTGGGCCTCATGCACATTCATTTCTGTGGGGCTGCAAATGTGTCATCCATATTTTGTGGATCTGCAGTTTGGGGACTGCAAAATACATAGGGTGTTGTGCATGAGGCCATCCGTGGCCGCTCCATGATAGCACGCTCTGCTCTGGGGCCAAGCGAGAGGACCCCCACCCCAAACTTCCATAGGCCCTAATATTTTCAGGGACCTTTATGGTGAGATAACCCTGGTGTATTCCGGTCTGATATCGCAGAGTGTTACTGCTTGCCACACGCGCTGTTTTTACCATCATTTAGTTTTCTCAGTGTTGCATTTGCATGATACAGTTTAAAACTTACAGATATAGCAGAGCTGTATTTGTTGTATAACTGTTTCTTTTTTGCGTGCCGTGATCAATCAGTTAAGTGAGTTCTAGCAAATGACAAACCCAGCTCTGCTACACTGACAAACAACTGCATCTGTAAAGCCTGTTACTTGGGGCATATGCTTCACTCCTGCATGGTCTGCATTAAGCATAAGTAACATCCAAGCCATCCATAAACACAGTATATAAAGCCTCCATGAACATTTGACTTTTCTTGATCCGAGGCTCCTCTTTCCTGAGTTATAATACTTTTTCTGAAAATGCTTACTATGGTGCAATAAGGGCGTCACCATTGCTCTTGTTGCACCCAAGTTCCGCTCATTTCTGTGCTTTGATTGACAGGGCCAGGCAGTGGCAATACAGCGAGGGACGGGCTGGCCACAGAAAGGAGCGGAGCTTGGGTGTAACAAGTGCAATAGTGATGCCCTCATTGCACCAAAGCTTTAATTTACAAAAAAAAAAAAGCCTCAGATCAACAGAAGAGAAACAGGTGAACCGCAGCTATGTGTCTATGCAGACAATTGGGCAGGGAGGTCGCTGGTGACATTCCCTTTAAGGCCGTGTGCATATAAAGGACCCAGTGTGATGGGAACATGACTAGTTAGGCAGCGCAAGGATCTGTATGCAACCATTGGGCCAGTCAGACTGTTCCGGTGTATACATAGAAGTGTAGAAAGGACTGGATTGGAATGGGACGGCTCAGAAATGTTATTCAAAGCTTCTTGGCCTCAATCCAAAATCTGGTACATGGCCCCCACCTACCGTGGTGTCTTCTTATGTGGCAGTAAAGCCTTTGGGACCCCTCTAATACCCCCCCCCCCCCCCCGCTCCTGTATTGATGTCACTGCTGTTCCCCGTGAGTCTCGGTGTTCCTATGAAGGTGTGTGGGGAGAAATGACCATGTAAAGCAGAGAGGCGCGGGGCTTCGGCAGCTAATAGTTACTTCTGCTCAGTGACATCTGGGATTTATATCAGATTTAGGCTACATGCACACAACCGTTGTGTGTTTTGCGGTCCGCAAATTGCGGATCTGCAAAACACGGATGGCGTCCGTGTGCGTTCCGCAATTTGAAGAACGGCACGGACAGCCATTATTAAAACTGCCTATTCTTATCCGGAAAACGGACATGAATAGGACGGGTTATATTTTATTTGCGGGGCCACGGAACGGAGCAACGGATGCGGACCAAAACAACGGTCGTGTGAATGTAGCCTTATAAAAGAGAAAGCAGATATTATAGTAATGATAAAAACCTGCCCATACCAGACGCCGCAGACACGTTGACAGTTCTCGCTGATGAGCATTCCCAAGCGATTCATTCATCTCTGTCTTACTGTGCATCTGTCACCCTCACTCCATGTCATCTCTGTTCCTAAACAAGCAAGGGCCTCATCTTCCTTCCCCTTCCCCAAGAGCAGTGAACACTTGGGCAGGACTCCACCTGTCAAGTCAAAGATGGCAGGAACCAGCCTGGACCTCCCCGGAGGAGGGAGCGGTGGCATGAACCAGCACCAGGAGGGAGGCCCCACTAACATTATTGCTTTGGGGGTCCCTTCTTTCCTATGTTCACCCTTGTATCCAAAGCTTTGAAGTGAATCTCTACCTTTTTGCACCATGTTGTTTTTTAGATCCATCATTCTGTGTTAGCTAACTTTCCGCTTCAAATCCTATGTATGGACATAGTTAAATACCATCTGTCAGCATGGTCAACCCTATTAAACCAGGCATGCTGTCTAGTAGGGTTGATCATGCTGATTAAAACAATACCTGAGTTATGTCTGTAGGTAGAACCATTGCTGAGATATCAGTGTTTTTAGTAATATGCATTCAAGCTGGTTATAGCACCAAGGGGCTAGACTGAGCTATTGGAGAACTGCTTCTGTAACATCCCTCTGCTCTTGGCACTCCCTCCCCCTCCCCTTGATTGACAGGGATAGGCAATCAAGCAAGGGGAGGGAGGAGTGCCCAGAGCAGAGGGATGTTACAGAAGCAGTTCTCCCATGGCTCAGTCTAGCCCCTTGGTGCTATAACCAGCTTGAATGCATATTACTAAAAACACTGATATCTCAGCAACGGTTCTACCTACAGACATAACTCAGGTATTGCTTTAATCAGCATAATCAATCCTATAAGGCAGCATGCATGGATTAATAGGGTTGATCATGTTGACAGATGCTCTTTAAATGATAATATTGCACCAGGACAGCATACTGAGTTAATATTGATCTCAATCAATAACAGTATGCAGGAAGCTCCCAAGCTCCCTCTAGTGGTTCACATAAGCAGCCAGAATGTTATCATTTAGGTCTATGCAGAGGATTTGATGGTTCATAAAAATAAAGCTCTGACTGTAACACAGGCTTGTTTGGAACTCCTGGAAGGAACTCGTCTCCTGCTGTCTCAGTGGCATCCATGTCCTCGTCTTGTGGCTCTTGTGCTGTGTGAGCGTCTACTCTTTAAAGTCATTTGTCCACTAATGTGGACACTGTGTATGGAAACTGTTTGGGTCTAACTGCTGTTAACCTGTGTTCTCTTTCTCTCTGTTCCCCCGCTGTCTGTCCCTCTGTCTCTCTGTCCGTCCTGCACCTCTGTGGTCTCTCCCTTCTTGCCTCTCCTCTCTGTCTCGTCTTGCTGTAGCAGCGAAGGAAAACCCGAACCCGAGGGAGTAACCTCAGTGTATGTAACACCTCTATGACATGCTCTCACACTATTCTCCATGTATTGCTACACTGTACAACTCACATTTCTGTCCTTTTTAGCCCATTCTCGGTATGGATCCTTCTGTCTTTGTATTGTTTCTCCTGTACAGAGATGACATTTATGTCATGTTGTAGGGATGCATTGAGATAGAAAAGGTCTTCAAATGATCGAATAGAAGTTAGAATATGAATATAATTGGATTATGCCGTTAGAAATCTAGGCTTAACTTTCTAGAGCCTTTGATTTTTGCAGGAGGGTTATGCAGAATTTATTTTATTTTTTAATTCTCCCCTATCAGCAGAACCTATAAAGAGATCCAAACTTACCTGCTCCCTTCCACTCATTCTCAGGTCACTGGCTCCCAGGCTATCCTCACTGGACTCCTAGTCCCTGTCCTGCCAATGACTGGCCTAAGCTGTGACGTGTCCCCAAGGGGCACATGACTTTCCACTTGCCGATGAGGCCAGCCTCTCCATGTCCATGCGGATATTGACAGGGACTGGAAGTCCAGTGAAGACAGCCGGGAGTCGCAGAGTCCAAATAGAGTGGTGGGGAGCAGAAGTCTAGATCTTTTCACAGGTTCTACTGGAGGGAATGTCTACCAAAAAAATTTACTGAAAAACCCACTTAGGGCCAGTTCACATGACTGATTTTGAAATACACGCTTAAAAAAATCAGCGCGGAATATACGTGTCTCTGTTCAGCACGAAAAAAAGTGTTCACTTCAATACAAAGCTGAATTTTCAGCTTGAGGTTTTTGAAGCAGATCTGATGCAGTTCTGCGCCAAAAACGCAGGGAAAACACACAAAAAATGCATGGACTTTCATGGAGCATTTTTTTTTTCAGCTTCCTATTCATTTGAATAGGAGATTCAGCGCTGATTCTGCCCCAAGATAGGACATGCAGATTCTTTTTTACACGTGTAAAAAAAGAAGCAAGTGCTGCTTCCCATTGAAATGAGGCATTTTCGGAGCTGATTTGAAGCTGATTTTGAGGCAGAAACGCACCAAAATCAGCACCAAAAAACTCTGTGTGAACGGGCCCTTAAGGGTATTTTCACACTAGTGGCAGGGGAGTCCGGCAGGCTGTTCTGGCGGGTGAACAGCCTGTCGGATCCGTCCTGCCGCTAGTTCACGTGTGCCCCCCGACTGCCGCTCCGTCCCCATTGACTATAATGGGGGCGGGGGGCGGAGTTCCGGTGGCAGCGCGGTAGAGGCAGCCTCTCTCCGTGCGCTGCCGTGCAGCCGCCGGAACTCCACCCCCCGCCCCCATTATAGTCAATGGAGACGGAGCGGCAGTCCGGGGGCACACGTGAAATAGCGGCAGGATAGATCCGACAGGCTGTTCACCCGCCGGCACTGCCAGGCGGAGTCCCCTGCCGCTAGTTTGGTTTTGAACAAGCAAGTCCAGGGTGAACCAAGTCCAGAGCTGATTCTGTTACTACATTGGAATTATTTTCTAAATGTCCATCTGGTAACAATATGTCATTTTGTGACACTTCCATCAAAAACATCACATATTAATAACCTATGTGTGAATATGCTGTGTATTTTTTTAATCAAAAAAGGGTGGATGGTTTTATGGATATTGGGGGTCATTTACTAACCAGAAATAGGCCAGGTCTAAAAAAGTGGACGCGGCGTGGGCGGGAACAGGCCGGCAGGCTCGTCTCCATTTACCATTTCTTACTCCTGGTTTGGTGTAGAAAATGGTCTAAATGTAAGACAGCTCGGAAGCTGGAGGTGGAGAGGCCGGCGCCTCTACATACCGTAACTCTGGAGGATCCACCTCCAGGGGATATTACTAGAGATGAACGAATTTCTTAAAAGTTTGATTCGCCGAATTTCACCAAACAATTTGCTTTGTGACGAATTACTTAATTTTTTTGCAAGTAGCGGGTGCAATGACAGGGAGCTGCGATAGCGCCGCGCCCGTCATTGTACCCTTCAGATGCCGCGTTCATACATGATCGCGGCATCTGAGTGTAAAATTAACAATAAAAAAATTCAATCCAACTTATCGCCTCTATTTGCTCGCGACGGGCCGGCTGCCGCCATCTTGCTTGAAGATCTCGGCCAAAATCCTGTGCGGCGCGAGATGATGTCATCACGCCGGCTGGCGTGGTGACATATGATGTCATCCCGCTGGCCGGCGTAATGATGTAATCTCGCGCCGCACAGGATTTCGGCCGAGATCCTCAAGCAAGATGGCGGCAGCCGGCCCGTCGCGAGCAAATGGAAGGCGGTAAGTTTGCATTTTTTTGTTTTTCATACTATTTCATGTTAAATCGATTCGCTGACAAGAAGCACGAGGAAATTCGGCTTCTAGGCTAATCGAGATGGGAGCTAATTCCAGAGGTGGGACCTGCACCTATCAGACATTGATATGCATTAAATGTCCCAGATGCGGATTTAATTTTCAATGGCATGGTACTGCTGAAATGAAAGAGAAAAACAGCTAAAAAAAAATATTTAATTAATATTGGAACAGATTTATTAAAGCATTTACTCCACTCCACTTTTTGGCATAAAAAAAAGTCTCAGATTATGGCGCACGGCATATTTGTGCAATCATTTTAAACTGTTTGCGCTTCTTGACACTTTGAAAAGTGTTGAGAAAAGGGGTAGGTTAGCGGAGGCGGCTGTGGCGGTCAGAGTTACTATAATTTATGCCAAAAGCTGGTGTTATTTATGGTTTAAATCTACAGCAGCGTAGGTTTCAGTCTCTGGTGCATGGACACCTGCGCTTCTTTATAAATTTGGCACATCTTGCTTGAGCTGTCTTCCATCAGAAAGGGGTATTTTTTTAATTTAAAACAAGGGGGCAGATTTACTAAGACTGGTGTTTCACATGCCAGTCTTAGTAAATCTGCCCCCTTGTTTTAAATAAAAAAAAAGACCCCTTTCTGATAGAAGTGTCCCTTTAAGCCACCACTAGAGGTAGCTGACCGCGCGTTGCGTTAGTAATGCGTCATGTATGACCAGCATGCAGTGGGCTCTCTCTAGTGGTGCATGCAGGTATTGCAGCTCAGAGTTGTTCAGGCAAACGCGACTAAGGCGGGGTTCACATCACGTTTTTCCTGTCTGTTTAACGTATCCAAAAAAAGTATACGTTAAACGGATGCCTCAGACTGATGCCATACAGTGGCATCCATTCACTATAGAGTTCCATTGTAAAAAAAAAAAAAAAAGGTATTTGTTTTTTTTACCAGACTGGGCAGGATACAAGAACGTGGTGTGCTGCGTTTTTGTATCCTCTTTTTCCTAATGTATACGTCAAACGGAGGAATAAAACGCGATGTGAACCCACCCTAAGCTGTAGAAATGTGCAAAACCAACAAAAAATGTACAGAGCTACTATTCCTCTTTTGCGGTTATTACTGTTATTGGGATAGGCTCCCAATTGTATTGAAAAACTATTGTTGCCTTATGTATTCTACACTCACCAGTAAGAATCTTGTATTTACCTTGTAACCTTGTCAATACTTTTTCTGGAAAAAAATAAACGTTTTGAATGATAAAAAAAAAATGTACAGAGCTGCGCCTCATAAAACAATGAAGTGCTCGGACCCTCTCAATCAGCTGGTCTTGGAGGTGTCGGGAGTTGAACCCACACCTCTCTGATATTGATGGCATATAATAAGGCTCGGCAATATCAAGGTCCCAGACACCCCATTAACTCTTGGAGCTCAGTATCAGGAAAACAGAGCTCCAACCTTTACATGATGTAAAAAGTCCAAATTCAAATGTCTTCTCCTCCAGATAGGAGGCAGATTTACACCCATTGAAAATACTTTGCAACACATTTATCAACTGTTTTACGCACTTTTCTACCCCTTTTACGCCTTCCCTGCCAAGCGGTGTGTGGCTTAGTGGAAAGGGCGTGGATTCATGCAAAAGGAGTGCAGCCTAAAAGTATTTCTGTGTGTCAAAAAATCCACCAAAATATGGGCGCTGTCAGAATGTTTATACTGCTCTGATCTGAAGGATCTGTACTGAAGGAGATTCCCAACTTATTTCCACAAATCAAAATTAACACGAGTTTGTTATTTGCGCTGAGTTGAAGACAAGAAGGATACAATCGTATACAAAATATATATATTTATTTATTAAAAATCAGTGCAAAATAATAATAAAATATAGAATTGGTGATTAAGGATCAAATAAGTTCAATCAATTTGAAAACATAGGTAACGTGTAAGATATAAAAACAACCAATAAAATAACTTTTTAAATGAAATGGGTAGCTTATCAGTAGCTCACAGAATAAAGCTACATGCACACGACCGTTGTTCTGGTCCGCATCCGAGCCACAGTTTTTGCGGCTCGGGTGCGGACCCATTCACTTCAATGGGGCCGCAAAAGATGCGGACAGCACTCCGTGTGCTGTCCGCATCCGTTGCTCCATTCGGTAGCCCCACCCAAAAAATATAACATGTCCTATTCTTCTCCGTTTTGCGGACAAGAATAGGCATTTCTACAATGGGCTGCCCGTTCCGTTCCACAAATTGCGGAAGGCACACGGGCGGCTTCCGTGTTTTGCGGATCCGCAATTTGCGGACCGCAAAAAACGGAACGGTCGTGTGCATGAGGCCTAAGGAAAAGAGCTCAGCATTGACACGTGACTTCTCCCAGCACACAGATGTTCATAAACTCAAAAGTTTAACAGCGCATGGGCAAAATTTGTCCTATCATGCACAAGTTTGACTATAAGCCAATATTATATTATAAGTAAAGATAGACTTTCACCAATTTAATTCAATATATATCAGACCCTTGACTAGAAACTGAAATCAGTTTTCTGGAGATTATACAAATGTATATATCAAATGTATATATTTATCTCCCAAGATTGACAGGCATAATTTGTACTGCAGTTAAAATTATCTCAAATCAATCTAGATCCTACAAGAACTACATGGTCTATCAAAATATATATATGGCTATATGGCTAATCAATTGCCTAATATAAAGTTAGAAATTTATACTTTACCAGAAATAAAAAATTTAGTTGTCTGAAAGAAGTCAGCGGTCACAGTTCAGAAACAAGGGATGGTCAGGTTCTCTTTAGTTCAGTTTCCTTGGACAGCTGTCCTCATCTTTTGACCTATAGCCATAGAATGTATTTCCTTACTGCCTTGTCTTTGATGGATCCCTCTTGCTGGCTCTTGCTACCTTTTATCCCCCCCATGTGGGTGTCACAAATGGTAGGGATAAGTGCAGCCTTAAGCTCCACCCACACCACTATCCCTACCTACTTGCACAGTCTGTCCTAACTGACGGTGTACAACTGGGCGGCGGTCCCTAGCTTAAGTACCTGCGGGTGCTTATAGGGGGGAACAAAAGTGGAGAAAACAACAAAGCTAGGACAGAACACACAGAAGCGAACACTAGGCAGAACACAATATCAAGGTCAAAACTCGCCGAGGTCAGAACCAGGAGATCACGTCAGTACTAGGGGAAACACCAAAATCAACGTCAAATACTAGTCGAGGTTAGGAGTCAGGAGGTCACGCAGTACAAAGGGGTAACACAGGATCAAGAGTCAAATTCAAGCTGAGGTTGAGTACACAAAGTCACAAATGCAGGCAAACGCTAGTGAGGTTGAAAGACCAATCACAGGCAACCTGTGGACAGCAGGCTGCCTGTTAAATAGCCCCAACAGATGAATCACGTGACGTGGTCAGCGTCACGTGACTCACATCACGCACCTCAATGCAGCTGAGCGCCGATTCATTCCTATCGGCGCTACGCTGCCCTGCTGTTCGTTGCCTAGGGGATGGAGAACTCCGGCCACAGATGGGGTGCCGGCAGTGCTGCAAGAAGAGCGCTCTCCCCTTTACAGTGGGCTTGGTTTGGTCTACCACGTGCTTATTGACATGCATCAATTTGCTATGTATCTCTTCCTCACCATACTCACCACCACCACAAGGGGGCACTAGTGTTCTATGTAAAAGTTTGGGTAATTACATTTAATTCTAATATTTTTTTAAGATCTAGTAGAAAGATAACCTTTGACCTAAGCCCTGGACAAAACCCTAAATATGGGGAAAAGGGACATTAATGGATACCAACCGTCAGACGTATAGTCTGCTTATAGATGTACTACTTTAAGACCATCTACCAAAGCACTTAACCTTCTTTCTCCACATACTTTGAAAGTGAGGTGATTAGTTCCAAACATTAGCTTTTTACACATAACAAAAAAAATACATTGGTATATACCACCTAATTCTATGTCTGTGAAGGTTCTCATTTATCCAGGTCATGGTATAGCTGTAAAGAAAAAAATCAAGGCAACTGGACTTACTGTAGATTTCTTGAAAACATTTCACTCGTTCTTCCAACGAGCTTTCTCAATTCTCACTCAGAATTGAGAAAGCTCGTTGGAAGAACGAGTGAAACGTTTTCAAGAAATCTACAGTAAGTCCAGTTGCCTTGATTTTTTCTTTACAGCTATACAATGACCTGGATAAATGAGAACCTTCACAGACATAGAATTAGGTGGTATATACCAATGTATTTTTTTTGTTATGTGTAAAAAGCTAATGTTTGGAACTAATCACCTCACTTTCAAAGTATGTGGAGAAAGAAGGTTAAGTGCCTTGGTAGATGGTCTTAAAGTAGTACATCTCTAAGCAGACTATACGTCTGACGGTTGGTATCCATTAATGTCCCTTTTCCCCATATTTAGGGCTTTGCAAGCAGACAAAATGGCTACCTTGATGCCCATATACCAATCTGTAAATTAATATGTATAGGCCTTTAAAATGTTGATTCCTTTCTGCCCAATATTTCTGACAGCGCATTTTTGGAGTAAAATGACACTAATTTATAGGTTGTGCAATCTTGGACTACATAGTCTAAAGATGCGCTAGCAGCAGCTACTATGATAAATCTGGTGCAGTACAGAGCTGTCTGTCTCAGTTTACACCGTCTTACTGTTGTCTCCTCAGTTAGTTGCAAAAATACCACAGTTCTGAAACACGGACATATTATGGCGCACGGACAGAACTTTAGTGCATGGACAGAATTCTAGCGTAACGCTGGCACAGAATTTAACATACTCCAGGTTTATAAAGGACCATGCACCAGAATAGTAAATTTGTCTAACACTACGACTGTGATTTCTGAACGTTCATGCAGAGATGGCTGCAGAGGAGTGGGGAGCCCGTTGTGACTGACAGCTGAGACAGTTTTCTTTACTGTTCTAGTCTTCCCCTATTGCGGATCTAATAAATTGCTTAATCACCAGGTTTCAGGTAATTTCATGAGCTGCTGGGTCTTATCAGACCCAGATCAGCTCTGCAGTATATACCAGCCAGTTGTATTCCTTCTTTAACTAGGACTAATAGATTAGCCCCAGTTATCAGGAATTTAAAAAATGTAAATGTTAAATGCCCCCAAAGGTCTCCCATGCCCTTGTGAGGGCATAAAGTATGAAAAGAATAACTACATTTATACATAAGATAAATAAGAATGTTACCACTAGCCCACACCGCAGCCTCTAGCCCCAACCCTGGTGACCATAAACTATATATAACACTACTGTAACCGAAAGAGGACACAATTAAAAAAGGTATATTCGTTGCACTTTGTGTTATTAAAAATGAAAAAATTTGAAAAACAGACTTTTCCCTTATAAAAAAAAATACTATAATAAAAATAGCATACCTATCACAGAAAAAAATATGCAAAAAAATGAATTTCATTAGAACCACAGGGCAGTAACCAGCTCAGTCCACTGCACAATGTATGGCGCTGTGTAGTTTTGGTGCCTATTTCGGGCACCTGAGCTATTCCCAAACAGCTGTTCAAGAGGGGTGTGGGAACAGCAGTTTGGAGATCCACCTCCCGGTCACGTGGTCCCCCCTGATGGATCTTCCAGCAGAAGTCTGTCTTGTTCTCTTCCTTTCTCCAGCAGGAGACAGATTGTCACAACTGACGTCACTGCCTCCTGCTGGAGAACGCGCCGGCCGGCATGCGCATGTGCAGGACAGCTGGCCGTCAGTCTCTGTATCGATGTAAGCGCTGTGCAGGAGTGACAGCATGGCGATCAGCACAGAGGCTGATCGCTATATTGTGCATGTCACAGGGGGCACTTTGGATGGCAAACAGGGGGCACTGGATGGCACAAAGGGGTACTGGATGGCACAAAGGGGTACTAGATGGCAAACAAGGGGCACTGGATGGCCCCATGGGGTAATGGATGGCACAATGGGGGAAATGGATGGCACAATGGGGGAAATGGATGGCACAGGGGGGAACTAGATGACACAATGGGGCACTAGAAGGCCCACAGAGGCACCGGATGGCAAACAGGGGCACTGGATGGCACAAGGGGGTCAATGAATGGCACAGAGGGGAACTGGATGGCAAATAAGGGGGCACTAGATGGCAAACAAGGGGGCACAGCATGGCACAATGAGGGCACTGGATGGCACAAGGGGGAAATGGATGCCACAATGGGGGAACTAGATGGCGCAATGGGTGGCACAGTGGGGACACTAGATGGCACAAGGGGGCAATGCATGGCAAACAGGGGGCACTGAATGACACAAAGAGGGCACTGGATGGCAAAGGGGCATTGGATGGCAAATATGGGGGCACTGCATGGCACAATGAGTGCACTGGATGGCACAATGGGGGAACTGGATGGCACAAGGGGGCAATGGATGGCCCAAGAGGGGCAATTGATGGCAAACAGGGGCACTGGATGGCAAACAAGGTGGTACTCCATGGCATAGTGGGGGCACTGTGGATGTCACTGTTATGGAGCACTGTGGATGTCACTGTTATGGGGGCACTGTGGATGTCACTGTTATGGGGACACTGTGGATGTCACTGTTATGGGGACACTGTGGATGTCACTGTTATGGGGGCTCTGTGGATGTCACTGTTATGGAGCACTGTGGATGTCACTGTTATGGGGACACTGTGGATGTCACTGTTATGGGGACACTGTGGATGTCACTGTTATGGGGACACTGTGGATGTCACTGTTATGGGGGCACTGTGGATGTCACTGTTATGGGGACACTGTGGATGTCACTGTTATGGGGACACTGTGGATGTCACTGTTATGGGGACACTGTGGATGTCACTGTTATGGGGGCACTGTGGATGTCACTGTTATGGGGGCACTGTGGATGTCACTGTTATGAGGACACTGTGGATGTCACTGTTTTGGGGGCACTGTGGATGTCACTGTTATGGGGACACTGTGGATGTCACTGTTATGAGGACACTGTGGATGTCACTGTTATGGGGGCGCTGTGGATGTCACTGTTATGGAGGCACTGTGGATGTCACTGTTATGGGGACACTGTGGATGTCACTGTTATGGGGACACTGTGGATGTCACTGTTATGGGGACACTGTGGATGTCACTGTTATGGGGACACTGTGGATGTCACTGTTATGGGGACACTGTGGATGTCACTGTTATGGGGGGATGTTGTGGATGTCACTGTTATGGAGCACTGTGGATGTCACTGTTATGGGGGCACTGTGGATGTCACTGTTATGGGGGGCTGTGGATGTCACTGTTATGGGGACACTGTGGATGTCACTGTTATGGGGGGCGCTGTGGATGTCACTGTTATGGGGACACTGTGAATGTCACTGTTATGGGGACACTGTGGATGTCATTTCTTATAAGTGATAGGGCTCGTGCACAGAACCGTATCTGTTTTGCGTTCTGCATGTCGCGGATCCACTAAATAAGGTTACTGTCAGTGTGTGATTCACATTTTTTTGCAGTCCCATTGAGTTCTATGGGTTTTAGATCTGCATTATGAGGACCAGAATAGGACATGTTCTATCTTTTGCAGAACTGACGCACGGATGTGGAAAGCACAGGGACGTCATCCGTGTGTCAGTTCCAGTAAAGACAGAACATGTCCTATTCTGGTCTTCAAAATGAGGTCCTCGAATTTATAGAACTCAATGGGACTGCAAAAAATGCGGATCGCTAAATGGATACGGTCGTGTGCAAAGGGTTTAGATACACAGCTCAGCAGGCAGATCATACAAGATAGGATTAGATACACCACTCAGCAGGCTGTGTCATACCAAATGGGATTAGATACACAGTTTAGCACTCTGTATCATAGACGATGGGATTAGATATATACTTCAGCAGGCAGTATCACAGGCAGTATCGCACACAACAGGATGTGTATCAGGCACACATACAGGATAGGATTAGATACAGATGTGATTGGATACGCTTGCTGATTCCAGCTGTTTTTCACACTCTGGAGATGGTGAGGGAAGAGCCTGTGGACGGTCAGTGATGGGATTAGATACACAGCTCAGCAGGCAGTATCACACAGGACAGGATTAGATACACATGTGAGGGAAGAGCCTGTGGACGGTCAGTGATGGGATTAGATACACAGCTCAGCAGGCTGTATCACACAGGACAGGATTAGTTACACATGTGAGGCCAGAGCCTGTGGACGGTCAGTGATGGGATTAGATACACAGCTCAGCAGGCAGTATCACACAGGACAGGATTAGATACACATGTGAGGCCAGAGCCTGTGGACGGTCAGTGATGGGATTAGATACACAGCTCAGCAGGCAGTATCACACAGGACAGGATTAGATACACATGTGAGGCCAGAGCCTGTGGACGGTCAGTGATGGGATTAGATACACAGCTCAGCAGGCAGTATCACACAGGACAGGATTAGATACACATGTGAGGGTAGAGCCTGTGGACGGTCAGTGATGGGATTTAGACACTGGGTGAGACATAGATTCATGTCTGGGTGTAGTAAGATGGACACTGGAGTTGTAGTGGGTGTGGCTGCTGCAGGCAGAGCCGTGTAGGGGGCGTGGCCAGCCTGTGACTCATCTCTGTGCAGTGCAGCCAGGCTTGTGTATCAATAAAGTTATGTATTCAATAAAACAAGAAGGGGAGAAAGTAAACAGATCTGCCAGGATAGTCTGATGCCTTCCAGGGGGGAAGGAAAGCTCAGACATGAAAAACAGGTATTGGGGGCTTATGTATGTATGGTGAGGGGTGTTAGGAGCACATAAAAAGAATTTTTATTTTGGGACCAGACAACCTTTTTAAATACAATTAGTAAAAGACATACAATGGAGTCTGCATGATTCAGTGGAATGAAAACATACACAAAGACCAATGGGAGGGGGCTGGTAATTCATGATGAATATAAGAGGACTAAAAAATCAATGAACATGATTTTGATCAAAATGCATACAAAGTAATTTACAGCAATATCTATTGATGATAAACTAAGGTACAGCTCAAATCTCCCAAAAGGGTAGTGCATATAACAGCTTCTAATCAGTTAAAGTGCATAATAGTGGCACAAAACAATAATGCCAAGGAGATCAAGAGTATTAAAAATCTCCTGTGAAGTTTATGGAACGATATAATAGCCAAAAAGCCCATCCCAGTGTCCCCCATTTACCCAATACGTTTTGCCGGATGGCTTCGTCAGAATATGGAGACACTAAAACATGATTTTTTTTTGTTTCAAAAATGCTGTTATTGTGTAAAACTTAAATAAATTAAAAAAAGTATACATATTAGGTATCGCCGCGTCCGTAAGAACCTGCTGTATCAAAATATCACATGACCTAATCCCTCAGGTGAACACCGTAAAAAAAAATATATATATATAAAGAGTGTCAAAAATGCAATTTTTTTGTCACCTTACATGACAAAAAGTGTATTACCAAGCGATCAAAAAGTCATATGCACCCTAAAATAGTACCAATCAAACTGTCATCTCATACCAAAAAAAATTAGCCCCTACTTAAGACAGTAGCCCCAAAAATAAAATAAAATATGGCTTTCAGAATATGGAGACACAAAAGATTTTTTCAAAAATGTTTTATTATGTAAAAATTAAACAAACCACCCAAAAAAAAGTCATATTTGGTATTGTCGCATCTGTAACAACCTGCTCTATAAAAATACCACATGATCTAACCTTTCAGATGAACATTGTAAATAACAAAAAAAAACAGTGCCAAAACAGCTACTTTTTGTTACCTTGCTTCACAAAAAGTGTAGTATAGAGAAAGCAAAAATCATATGTACCCTAAAATAGTACCAACAAAACTGCCACCTTATCCCGTAGTTTCCAAAATGTTTTTTTTTTTTTTTTTTTTTTTTTTTTTTTTTAGTTTCTACCCTAGGGGTGCATGGCAGCTCAAAATTATCCCAGTGAAATCTGCCCTTCAAAAACCATATGGCGTTCCTTTCCTGCTGCGCCCTGCCGTGTGCCCGTACAGCAGTTTACAATCACAATTGGGGTGTTCTGTAAACTACAGAATCAGGGCAATAAATATTGAGTTTTGTTTGGCTGTTAACCCTTGCTTTGTTACTGGGAAAAATGGATTAAAATGGAAAATCTGCCCAAAAATTGAAATTCTGAAATTTCATCTACATTTTCCTTAAATTCTTGTGGAACACCTAAAGGGTTAACAAAGTTTGTAGAATCAGTTTTGAATACCTCGAGGGGCGTAGTTTCCAAAATGTGGCCATTTATGGGTGGTTTCTATTATGTAAGCCCCCACAAAGTGACTTCAGACATGAACTGGTCCTTTAAAAAGTGGGTTTTTGAAATTTTCTGAAAGATTTAAAGATTTGCTTCTAAACTTCTAAGCCTTCTAAGGTCCCCAAAAAATAAAATGCCATTCCCAAAATGATCCAAACATGAAGTAGACATATGGGGAATGTAAAGTAATAACTATTTTAGAAGGTATCTCTATCTGTTTTAAAAGCAGAGAAATAGAAATTTTGAAAATTGCAAATTTTTTCAATTTTTGGGTAAATTTTTATTTTTTTTTATAAATAAAAATGAAATATTTTGACTCAATTTTACCACTGTCATGAAGTACAATATGTGACGAGAAAGCATTCTCAGAATGGCCTGGATAAGTAAAAGCGTTTTAAAGTTATCACCACATAAAGTGACACTGGTCAGATTTGCAAAAAATGAGCCCGGTCCTTAAAGGGAATCTGTCACCTATTTTGACCATATAAAACCGTTACCATAGCAATGTGCAATAGAGTGCCTTCATTCCTGCATGTGTCTTCTTTCTTTTATTCAAGTTTTCATTCAGATGAAAAAGCAATTTTTCTGATATGCAAATGAAGTCTCAAGGTGCCCAGAGGGGCGTTATTACTCTGCTCCAGTGCCCAGTAACGCCCCCCTCCAGTGCCCAGTAACGCCCCCCTGCAGTGCCCAGTAACACCCCCTGCAGTGCCCAGCCCGCCTTTCTTCCAAGCCCAGCCCGCCTCCTAAGAAATAAATGTCCTCCCACATCGGAGGCGAACGGCGCCGCCCCCTCCGCTACGTCATTTAATTTATTCACTGCACCGTCCTTGCTTCCTCCTCTCTTGGCCTCCGAAATCCCGCGCAGGCGCAGTATCGCTGACTGCCTGCGCCTGTACGATACTCCTGCTCCAGAGGGCAATAGCCTCAATAGTGTCACTGGGCATGCGCCGAGCCCAGTGACGTAATCAGAGCGCTGTTGCCCGCAGGAGTATTGTACATGCGCAGGATTTCTGAAAACCTGAATAAAAGAAAGAGGACACATGCAGGAATGAAGGTGCTTTATTGCACATTGCTATGTTAACGGTTTTATATGGTCAAAATAGGTGACAGATTCCCTTTAAGGTGAAAAATGGCAGGGTCCTGAAAGGGTTAATTAGAGCCCACATAGCCACGCGGTACTCGACTGCAGCGCAGGAAAATCCCAACTGTGCTGTCAGTGGACCGTGGGTCTATGGTGACACCACAAAAGCATGCGCTATTTTTGTTGATTACGGATCCACTCTATGGATCCGTGAAAACCACTGACACAACACGGATTCCATTAACAGGAGAAGCTCTGCACTGTCTGAAATACGGATGACGCACATATGGCAAAAAAAACGGACACACGGCCAAACACAAATTCTTCATGGGCATCTTCACAGAGGTACTGCTGACCATCTTGTCACAGATGTCATTATAGACACGAGGCCTTAGGAAGTGGTGACGGGAATGATTTAGGCGACTTTCACACTAGCGTTTTAGTTTTCCGGTATTGAGATCCGTCAGAGGGGCTCAATACCGGAAAAAAAACACTTCAGTTTTGTCTCCATTCATTGTCAATGGGGACAAAACTGAACTGAACAGAACGAAATGCTCCAAAATGCATTCCGTTCCGTTTAGTTGCGTTCCCATACCGGAGAGCAAACCGCAGCATGTTGTAGTCTGCTTTCCGTTCTGAAACAATCTGACACAATAGAAAACGGATCCGTCCCCCATTGACTTCCAATAGAGTTCAGGACGGATCCGTCTTGGCCGTGTTACAGATAATACAACCGGATCCGTTCATGGCGGATGCAGACGGTTGTATTATCAGAACGGAAGCGTTTTTGCGGAACCCTGCCGGATCCAGTAAAAACGCTGGTGTGAAAGTAGCCTAAATCTGCTGCAGTTTCTCGCTTTGTCAGCACTAATCTGCCGATTGTGGCTGATCTAATATAAGGGGGAACTGGCATTACAAGTTGAGGAGCAGCCGGTATCTGAGATCTAGTGCTGCCAATAACTAGGAGTAATGTGGTGGACAAGGAGTGACCTGTCATCTATCAGAGACACGTGATGGATGTCTGACCCAGAGATAGCACAAGGACGTCGTCATCTTGTGGCCCTCGGCTCTGACTAGTGGCGTACATAGAGAAGTAAGGGCCCCATAACAAGGATCAAACCACAGGGGGACACAGGACCGAAGGGTTTCTGCCTAAACCCATTTCAATGATCCTTGGGCCATTATTCCAACTGCTTCATTTGCTAAAAGCTGTCCCTTCAGAGGGTAGAGTCCTGACCAAGTTTTCACCCCCAATAGAAGAGGAGAGGATCCCAACTAAGACTGGGCCCCATAGCAGTCGCATGGTCTGCCGCTATGGTAGTTATACCGCCCCAGCAGAACCACATACCACAGTGCAGCACAATATACTGCCCCAGATGATCCAAATACCACAGTGCAGCACAATATACCGCCCCAGCAGAACCACATACCACAGTGCAGCACAATATACTGCCCCAGCAGAACCACATACCACAGTGCAGCACAATATACTGCCCCAGCAGAACCACATACCACAGTGCAGCACAATATACTGCCCCAGCAGAACCACATACCACAGTGCAGCACAATATACTGCCCCAGCAGAACCACATACCACAGTGCAGCACAATATACTGCCCCAGCAGAACCACATACCACAGTGCAGCACAATATACTGCCCCAGCAGAACCAGATACCACAGTGCAGCACAATATACTGCCCCTGCAGAACCAGATACCACAGTGCAGCACAATATACTGCCCCAGCAGAACCAGATACCACAGTGCAGCACAATATACTGCCCCTGCAGAACCAGATACCACAGTGCAGCACAATATACTGCCCCAGCAGAACCAAATACCACAGTGCAGCACAATATACTGCCCCAGCAGAACCACATACCACAGTGCAGCACAATATACTGCCCCAGCAGAACCAAATACCACAGTGCAGCACAATATACTGCCCCAGCAGAACCAAATACCACAGTGCAGCACAATATACTGCCCCTGCAGAACCAGATACCACAGTGCAGCACAATATACTGCCCCAGGAAAACCAGATACCATAGTGCAGCACAATATACTGCCCCAGGAAAACCAGATACCATAGTGCAGCACAATATACTGCCCCAGCAGAACCACATACCACAGTGCAGCACAATATACTGCCCCAGCAGAACCACATACCACAGTGCAGCACAATATACTGCCCCAGCAGAACCAAATACCACAGTGCAGCACAATATACTGCCCCTGCAGAACCAGATACCACAGTGCAGCACAATATACTGCCCCAGGAAAACCAGATACCATAGTGCAGCACAATATACTGCCCCAGCAGAACCACATACCACAGTGCAGCACAATATACTGCCCCAGCAGAACCAAATACCACAGTGCAGCACAATATACTGCCCCAGCAGAACCACATACCACAGTGCAGCACAATATACTGCCCCAGCAGAACCAGATACCACAGTGCAGCACAATATACTGCCCCAGCAGAACCACATACCACAGTGCAGCACAATATACTGCCCCTGCAGAACCAGATACCACAGTGCAGCACAATATACTGCCCCTGCAGAACCACATACCACAGTGCAGCACAATATACTGCCCCAGCAGAACCAGATACCACAGTGCAGCACAATATACTGCCCCTGCAGAACCACATACCACAGTGCAGCACAATATACCGCCCCAGCAGAACCAGATACCACAGTGCAGCACAATATACTGCCCCAGCAGAACCAAATACCACAGTGCAGCACAATATACTGCCCCAGCAGAACCAAATACCACAGTGCAGCACAATATACTGCCCCAGCAGAACCACATACCACAGTGCAGCACAATATACTGCCCCAGCAGAACCTAATACCACAGTGCAGCACAATATACTGCCCCAGCAGAACCAAATACCACAGTGCAGCACAATATACTGCCCCTGCAGAACCAGATACCACAGTGCAGCACAATATACTGCCCCAGCAGAACCAAATACCACAGTGCAGCACAATATACTGCCCCAGCAGAACCACATACCACAGTGCAGCACAATATACTGCCCCAGCAGAACCTAATACCACAGTGCGGCACAATATACTGCCCCAGCAGAACCAGATACCACAGTGCAGCACAATATACTGCCCCAGCAGAACCACATACCACAGTGCAGCACAATATACTGCCCCAGCAGAACCACACACCACAGTGCAGCACAATATACTGCCCCAGCAGAACCAGATACCACAGTGCAGCACAATATACTGCCCCAGCAGAACCACATACCACAGTGCAGCACAATATACTGCCCCAGCAGAACCACATACCACAGTGCAGCACAATATACTGCCCCAGCAGAACCAAATACCACAGTGCAGCACAATATACTGCCCCTGCAGAACCAGATACCACAGTGCAGCACAATATACTGCCCCAGGAAAACCAGATACCATAGTGCAGCACAATATACTGCCCCAGCAGAACCACATACCACAGTGCAGCACAATATACTGCCCCAGCAGAACCAAATACCACAGTGCAGCACAATATACTGCCCCAGCAGAACCACATACCACAGTGCAGCACAATATACTGCCCCAGCAGAACCAGATACCACAGTGCAGCACAATATACTGCCCCAGCAGAACCACATACCACAGTGCAGCACAATATACTGCCCCTGCAGAACCAGATACCACAGTGCAGCACAATATACTGCCCCTGCAGAACCACATACCACAGTGCAGCACAATATACTGCCCCAGCAGAACCAGATACCACAGTGCAGCACAATATACTGCCCCTGCAGAACCACATACCACAGTGCAGCACAATATACCGCCCCAGCAGAACCAGATACCACAGTGCAGCACAATATACTGCCCCAGCAGAACCAAATACCACAGTGCAGCACAATATACTGCCCCAGCAGAACCAAATACCACAGTGCAGCACAATATACTGCCCCAGCAGAACCACATACCACAGTGCAGCACAATATACTGCCCCAGCAGAACCTAATACCACAGTGCAGCACAATATACTGCCCCAGCAGAATCAAATACCACAGTGCAGCACAATATACTGCCCCTGCAGAACCAGATACCACAGTGCAGCACAATATACTGCCCCAGCAGAACCAAATACCACAGTGCAGCACAATATACTGCCCCAGCAGAACCACATACCACAGTGCAGCACAATATACTGCCCCAGCAGAACCTAATACCACAGTGCGGCACAATATACTGCCCCAGCAGAACCAGATACCACAGTGCAGCACAATATACTGCCCCAGCAGAACCACATACCACAGTGCAGCACAATATACTGCCCCAGCAGAACCACACACCACAGTGCAGCACAATATACTGCCCCAGCAGAACCAGATACCACAGTGCAGCACAATATACTGCCCCAGCAGAACCACATACCACAGTGCAGCACAATATACTGCCCCAGCAGAACCACATACCACAGTGCAGCACAATATACTGCCCCAGCAGAACCAAATACCACAGTGCAGCACAATATACTGCCCCTGCAGAACCAGATACCACAGTGCAGCACAATATACTGCCCCAGCAGAACCACATACCACAGTGCAGCACAATATACTGCCCCAGCAGAACCTAATACCACAGTGCAGCACAATATACTGCCCCAGCAGAACCACATACCACAGTGCAGCACAATATACTGCCCCTGCAGAACCAGATACCACAGTGCAGCACAATATACTGCCCCAGCAGAACCACATACCACAGTGCAGCACAATATACTGCCCCAGCAGAACCACATACCACAGTGCAGCACAATCTACTGCCCCAGCAGAACCAAATACCACAGTGCAGCACAATATACTGCCCCAGCAGAACCAAATACCACAGTGCAGCACAATATACTGCTCCAGCAGAACCAGATACCACAGTGCAGCACAATATACTGCCCCAGCAAAACCAGATACCACAGTGCAGCACAATATACTGCCCCAGCAAAACCAGATACCACAGTGCAGCACAATATACTGCCCCAGCAGAACCACATACCACAGTGCAGCACAATATACTGCCCCTGCAGAACCACATACCACAGTGCAGCACATAATACTGCTCCAGCAGAACCAAATACCACAGTGCAGCACAATATACCGCCCCAGCAGAACCAGATACCACAGTGCAGCACAATATACTGCCCCAGCAGAACCAAATACCACAGTGCAGCACAATATACTGCTCCAGCAGAACCAGATACCACAGTGCAGCACAATATACTGCCCCAGCAGAACCAGATACCACAGTGCAGCACAATATACTGCCCCTGCAGAACCACATACCACAGTGCAGCACAATATACTGCCCCAGCAGAACCAAATACCGCAGTGCAGCACAATATACTGCCCCAGCAGAACCAAATACCACAGTGCAGCACAATATACTGCCCCAGCAGAACCAGATACCACAGTGCAGCACAATATACTGCCCCAGCAGAACCACATACCACAGTGCAGCACAATATACTGCCCCAGCAGAACCACATACCACAGTGCAGCACAATATACTGCCCCAGCAGAACCAAATACCACAGTGCAGCACAATATACTGCCCCTGCAGAACCAGATACCACAGTGCAGCACAATATACTGCCCCAGCAGAACCACATACCACAGTGCAGCACAATATACTGCCCCAGCAGAACCTAATACCACAGTGCAGCACAATATACTGCCCCAGCAGAACCACATACCACAGTGCAGCACAATATACTGCCCCTGCAGAACCAGATACCACAGTGCAGCACAATATACTGCCCCAGCAGAACCACATACCACAGTGCAGCACAATATACTGCCCCAGCAGAACCACATACCACAGTGCAGCACAATCTACTGCCCCAGCAGAACCAAATACCACAGTGCAGCACAATATACTGCCCCAGCAGAACCAAATACCACAGTGCAGCACAATATACTGCCCCAGCAAAACCACATACCACAGTGCAGCACAATATACTGCCCCAGCAAAACCAGATACCACAGTGCAGCACAATATACTGCCCCAGCAAAACCAGATACCACAGTGCAGCACAATATACTGCCCCAGCAGAACCACATACCACAGTGCAGCACAATATACTGCCCCTGCAGAACCACATACCACAGTGCAGCACATAATACTGCTCCAGCAGAACCAAATACCACAGTGCAGCACAATATACCGCCCCAGCAGAACCAGATACCACAGTGCAGCACAATATACTGCCCCAGCAGAACCAAATACCACAGTGCAGCACAATATACTGCTCCAGCAGAACCAGATACCACAGTGCAGCACAATATACTGCCCCAGCAGAACCAGATACCACAGTGCAGCACAATATACTGCCCCTGCAGAACCACATACCACAGTGCAGCACAATATACTGCCCCAGCAGAACCAAATACCGCAGTGCAGCACAATATACTGCCCCAGCAGAACCAAATACCACAGTGCAGCACAAAATACCGCCCCAGCAGAACCAATCACCACCAAATGCTAGGATATGCCCCCGTTGTCTAATATGGCTGGAGGCCTCCGGTCCGGCCACCACCAAGCCTGTTCTTCATAGAGGTGAATGGGAACGTACCGCACATGTGCGGCCCCTGCTCCCATTCATTTCTATGGGGCCGACGGAAATAGCCGAGCCAGCGATCGGCTATTTTCGGCGGCCCCAAAGAAAATGAATGGAGGGCGGCTGCGCATGCGCAGTGCACCCTCCTTCACTAGCGGGGCTCCGTTTGTTGGTCGCCTTGCTCGCACCTGCCTTTTCAGCTTTGCCCATAAATTTTCAATAGGATTGAGATCAGGGCTTTGTGATGGCCGCTCCAAAACATTGACTTTGTTATCCTTAAAGGGTAACTGTCATATTTATTTTTATTTGCTAGTTTATTAGAGCTAGGCATGTGTACCTGAGTTAGTCTGTCAGTGATTGTCCAAAGATCTGTAATTACCTTATAATAACAGCTTGCATTAATGTCCCCTGTCCCTTTCCACTGCTCTCTTAAAAAAACGTTGCTATGGCTTGTCTGTCTCTGGCTAAGAAGACAGGAAGACGGAGGGGCGGTCCTTCACACTGCATGCCTGCATTAGGCTTCAGAGTGAGGAGGCGTGTCTCTCAGTAATCTAATCTGATTGGCTGGTGTGTATGGGAAGTGAGGGAAAGCAGTTTTGGCCTCAGAGAACTGGCAGAGGAGCCATCTTGAGAAGGTCCTCATATTGTAAAAGTAAATGTTTAAACAGCCGTAACTAAGGGAAAAACTCAATGAAAACAGTGGTATGTGAAGAAACTAAAGATTGCTTTATGCATAATGCTGCTGCAGCAGTAACATATGCTAAAATGTATTATTTTTATGAAAAAATGACTTAAGCCACTTTGTAACCAGTTTGGCAGTATGCTTCGGGTCATTGTCCATTTGGAAGACCCATTTCCGCCCAAGCTTTAACTTCCTGGTTGATGTCTTGAGATGTTGCTTCAGTATTTCCACATAATCTTCTTTCCTCATATTTTGTAAAGTGCACCAGTCCCTCCGGCAGCAAAACAACCCCACAACCTGATGCTGCCACCCCCGTGTTTCACAGTTGGGATGGTGTTCTTAGGCTTCCAAGCTTCTCCCTTTTTCCTCCAAACGTAACGATGGCCAAATTTTTTGTTTCGTCAGACCACAGGACATGTCTCCAAAAATGTAGGCCTTTGTTCCTGTGTGCATTTGCAAACATTACTCTGGCTTTTTTATGTTTCTTTTGGAGTAATGGCTTCTTCCTGGCAGAGTGGCCTTTCAGCCCATGTTGATACAGTACTCGTTTCTCGCTTTTGTTCTTGGGTTGATATGCACATGTCGTACCACAGCACGTTCATCTCTGGGACACAGAACCCGTCTCCTTCCTGAGCGGTATAATGGCTGGACTTTCCCATCTTGGTTGTACTTGTGTATAATTGTTTGTATAGATGAACGAGGGGCCTTCAGGTATCTTGGCTGATTTCTTTAGACTTTCCCATGATGCTACACAAAGAAGCAGTGTGTTTCAGGGGTGCATTTAAATACATCCACAGGTGTCTCTAATTAACCCAGATGTCGCCAACAAACCTAACAGAAGCTTCCAAACACATGACATCATCATGGGCAGTCCAGAATTGTTTAAAGGCATAGTAGTCTTAGTGTATGTAAACTTTTGACATTGCAGAAAGTAATAAAAATGCCTTTATGCCTTAAAACATTCTCTCTCTCATTATTCTGGCATTTGGCAAATTATAATAATTATGGTAATCCTAATTGGCCAAAAACAGGAAAGGTTTATTCTGATTTCTTGTCAGATATTGAGAAAAACGTGCATATGTGTCTTTTTATATGGTGTATGTAAACTTCTGGTTTATATATACAGTACAGACCAAAAGTTTGAACACACCTTCTCATTCAAAGAGTTTTCTTTATTTTCATGACTATGAAGGCATCAAAACTATGAATTAACACATGTGGAATTATATACATAACAAACAAGTGTGAAACAACTGAAAATATGTCATATTCTAGGTTCTTCAAAGTAGCCACCTTTTGCTTTGATTACTGCTTTGCACACTCTTGGCATTCTCTTGATGTGCTTCAAGAGGTAGTCCCCTGAAATGGTCTTCCAACAGTCTTGAAGGAGTTCCCAGAGATGCTTAGCACTTGTTGGCCCTTTTGCCTTCACTCTGCGGTCCAGCTCACCCCAAACCATCTCGATTGGGTTCAGGTCCGGTGACTGTGGAGGCCAGGTCATCTGGCGCAGCACCCCATCACTCTCCTTCATGGTCAAATAGCCCTTACTTTCAAAGTTTTCCCAATTTTTCGGCTGACTGACTGACCTTCATTTCTTAAAGTAATGATGGCCACTCGTTTTTCTTTACTTACTGTAGCTGCTTTTTTCTTGCCATAATACAAATTCTAACAGTCTATTCAGTAGGACTATCAGCTGTGTATCCACCTGACTTCTCCTCAACGCAACTGATGGTCCCAACCCCATTTATAAGGCAAGAAATCCCACTTATTAAACCTGACAGGGCACACCTGTGAAGTGAAAACCATTTCAGGGGACTACCTCTTGAAGCTCATCAAGAGAATGCCAAGAGTGTGCAAAGCAGTAATCAAAGCAAAAGGTGGCTACTTTGAAGAACCTAGAATATGACATATTTCCAGTTGTTTCACACTTGTTTGTTATGTATATAATTCCACATGTGTTACTTCATAGTTTTGATGCCTTCAGTGTGAATCTACAATTTTCATAGTCATGAAAATAAAGAAAACTCTTTGAATGAGAAGGTGTGTCCAAACTTTTGGTCTGTACTGTATATATATATATATATATATATATATATATATGGAGAGGAGCTGCAGTAACAGACACAACCAGTCAAGAGTGGCGCATGACAACTCTTTTTTATACTTAGCATGGAAAACAATATTGTTATTTCTTCACACAAAATGTATCTTATTACTACCTGACTTTTGTAAGGTATTACTGGAAGCTTACAATTACTTTATAATTTGCAGACTATCACTGATGGAAGCCCAATGAAACGCTCCACTTCCATGCTTGGTCATTCTCGGTCGAAAGGCATCAGACTAAATGAATACTCATTAGAGCGAGTCACCCCCGATGAAGGCCCCCGCCCCGGACACCAGCGCAGAAGAGAGCGTGGACATCGGGTGTCTGAGCGCTCATTAACTCGCTATGTAGATTTGGAATCAGGTTAGTAAATCTCCTCTGCTTTAATAGCTGTTTTCTTACCCTTTTCTGTTTTTTTTTAAACATAATATAGTGCGTCACCAGCTTTTCTGGTATCCTTATTGGCTAAGATGTACATATTTGAGTGGTCATGCATAGTGAGATACCTGACCGGTGCCGAATAAGCGGTTGTGTTAATTTTTCAAAGTTATTTTCAAAGGGTAAAATTCGGGGCAAAATCTGCCATGAAATATGCATGTAACACATGAGGATCTCCACCGCCCATTTCAGCTTTTGCAATGGGGAGGGGGAAATCCACAGCTGTTTCCTACAGGAAAAACTGCATGTAATACATGTGTTTTTGCTGTGGTCTTGATGCAGTTTTTGCTGTATTTTCAGCCAGGTGTGGACATACCCTTATACAAGTGATAACTCACGCAAGGGGATGCCCTTCTGACAATAGGCGGCACAGTGGATAGCACTGAGAGGCAGATGGATCCTTACATGGAGAAATGACCATATATCAATCTGCTCAGCTCCTTCTGCCTTATAACTTGCCGTCTGCACTGCATTTGTTGGTGACAGGTTCTCTTTAAGGATATAAGATTGTGAGTTTTTCAGGGGTTGGGGCAATTGTGTATGAATAGAAATGCTTCGTTTTCAGGTCTCTAAACATAAGCTACATGTAACCGAATTTCTCTTCATCTGATAACACCTGTAGGTCTTGGTACAGAGCTCAGCACCACAACACAGTCAGGTGACCTGCCTTCAGAAGAACGAGGACGAACCCGAGACAGAAAGCATCACCACCACCACCACCATCACCACCACCACCATCACCACCACCCTGGATCAGATAGAGAACGTCAAGATTATGGGAGACCAAGTTCTCGTTCACCAAGTATGGGTCGAGAGGGTCGAGAGGGTCGAGACTATGCTCCACACAGACAGGTGGGTTCTTCCTTCAATGATATATAACCAGGGAGTGAAGGCAGACTGAGTAAGCAAAACTATAATGGGGAGGGAGAGCAGGGCAGCATGGAAACACAGCCTTTGGAGACCCGAACAGTTATAGGACTAATGAAAAACAAGCTACTAATAACATTTAAATGTACAGTGAAACCTTAGGGTGTGAGAAGATCTGCCCCATATCTAGACCAGATTTCTGTTCCATCACATAGCATATACAGTGGCATGCAAATGTTTGGGCAACCCTGGTCAAAATTACTGTTACTCAGAACAGTTCAGCAAGTTAAAGATGAAATGATCTCCAAAAGGCAGAACGTTAAAGGTGACACATTCCCTTGTATGTTAAGCAAAATCTATTTTTTAATTTTCATCTTTTACATTTTCAAAATAGCAAAAAAGGAAAAGGACGCAAAGCATAACTTTGAGCACCCTGCATGGTTAGTACCTAGTAGGGAAACCCTTTGGCAAGTATCACAGCATGTCGTCTCTTTTTGTAGCCAGCCAAGAACCTTTCAATTCTTGTTTGAAGGATTTTCATCCTTTCTTCCTAGCAAAAGTCTTCCAGTTCTGTGAGGTTCTTGGGCCGTCTTGCATTCACTGGACTGTGAGGGCCACAGGTCGCACTACATTTTTTCCGGAGGAGTAATAATACTCCTCTTAGCATTTTTAAGGAGTATTTTCAGCCAATGAGGAGTGCAAAATAAGACACTAGGTGGTTGTTTTTTTCTCTGGCCAAAACTTATTTTTTTATTTTTTTATGTCGATTTAGCCATATCAGGGCTTGTTTTTTGTGGGATGAACTGTACTTTTTAGTGACACCATTTTGGAGGACATATAACTTGTTAACTTTTATTACCCTTTTTGGGATGGTAATGGGAAAAAAAAGCAGCACTGCTTTTTGCACTTTAAATTTACAATGTTTACAGTGCGACTTTACTAGCGTGTTACTGTTATTCTATGGATCAGTACGGTGATACCAAATGTGTATTTTTATGCGCTTTTTACTTTTTGCGCTTTTTACTTTTACACAATAATAACATGCATGAGGACTTGTTTTCTAGAGAAGCAAGATGTAGATTTTATTGGGACAATTTTTGGGGGGCTCAAGGGATTTCTTGATTAACATATTATTTTGCAGGGCTGGGGTGAATAGTAAAAAGCTATTCAGTATTTTTTTGTGTTTTTGTTTATGGGGTGGTTTAAATAATGTTATCTTTATTATACGGGTTCTGGCTGTCGGCGCTAAGCCCCACCCTCCAATCCATTTATAGCCAATCAGCATATATCTTACCAGTAACCAATCAGTGGGCCTGTTAGAGCTGCTCTCACATGAGGTGTACATGAGAGAAGTGCTGGGATTGGCTGGGAGCAGCTGCCTGAGGGACTGTCAGTGTACACATACTGGTGCGGAGAGTGCCGGCTCCTGAGATGTTCCGGAGCGCTGTATCAGTTCCTGCTGCCTCCACCTTGATTAATGGTGCAGGCAGCGATGATACAGCCTTCCAGAAGAGAGTCTAATGCATAGAGATACGCATTCATAGAGAGTAAAATTGCCTGTACGGGCGTTATTGCGACCTCTGGTGAGGGTCATAGTAAAATCTTCAGTTTGTGCCTTTTGAGATATTATAGTGTGGATTTTGAGGTGTGTTTAGTATCACTATCCATTTGTAGAAGCCATCCTCTTTTCAACTTCAGCTTTTCTACAGTTGGTGTTATGTTCGCTTCCATAATTTGCTGGAATTTCATTGAATCCATTCTTCCCTCTACCCATGAAATATTCTCCGTGCCATTGGCTGCAACACAACCCCAAAGTATGATTGATCCTCTCCCATGCTTAATGGATTGACAGGTGTTCTTTTCATGAAAATCTGTGCCCTTTTTTTCTCCAAATATACCTTTTTGCTCGTTGTGGCCAAAGAGTTCTATTTTAACCTCATGGGCCCACAGGACTTGTTTCCAAAATGCATCAGGCTTGTTTAGATGTTCTTTTGCAAACTTCTGACGCTGAATTTTGTGGTGAGGATGCAGGAGAGGTTTTCTTCTGATGACTCTTCCATGAAGGCCATATTTGTGCAGGTGTTGCTGAACAGTAGAACAATATACCACAACTCCAGAGTCTGCGAAATCGTCCTGAAGGTCTTTTGCAGTCAAGCGGGGGTTCTGATTTGCCTTTCTAGAATTTATACGAGCAGCTGTCTCTGAAATTGACAATCTCTTGATTTCCACTGTTCCTGTTACCTACCATTTCTTAATTACATTTCAAACTGAGGAAATGGCAACCTGAAAAGGCTTTGCTATCTTCTTATAGCCTTCTCCTGCTTTGTGGGCCTCAACTATTTACCATAGCTGTGTTAGACAGCTGCTTAGAAGAACTCATGGCTGCTGTTTTTGGGACAAGGTTAGAGGAGTCTGGGTATTTATAAAGCTTTGAAATTTGGATCACTTGGCTTTTCCTAAAGATGATTGTGAACAAACCTTAACCCTAACAGGCTATTTAAGGTCTGAGACCTCGGTCATCTGAGCGCTCAAATCTCCTTGGGTTCCCATACTTTTGCAAGGTCCTCCTTTCCTTTTTTCCCACACTAAAATTGTACAAAACCAAAATAATACACTGATATTGTTTAAAATGTTGAAAGGTGTGTTTCATCTTAACTTTATGCCTTTTGGAGATCATTTCATCTTCAACTTGCTTACCTGTTTGCAGTAACAGTAATTTTGACCAGGGGTGCCCAAACTTTTGCATGCCACTGTATACTGGCCATCATCTCTGAGAAGACCACTTTTCAATGCGATTTTGAGTATATAATTTTTTTTATCAGGAAAAAAGTAGTTTCTCAATAGGGAGTTTCGATCTTTGCAGCAGCTCACCACCGGTCCACAGACAGCAGTCCCCCCATGACTATGACATCCATATGGTATTTGGAATCCGGTTGCATGAATATCAGTGCACACATCTCTTTCATGACAGTTGCAATAATGCCATTTTTAGGCTACTTCTGGGCATTTTTTCTTCATAAAATATTTGGCTTTTAGGCGTATTCCAGTGCAAAGGGCTTATTACAACTTCCTCCCTTCTGTCAGCCATATTAAAAGGGTCACATAGCACACATCCTCGTAGCCCTGGATACTAAGAAACAGGACACACTCTGTTTTAGATGGCTCGGGATAGGTCAACAGTAGAAATAACTTGGACAACCCCTTTAACAAATTGCCTCATTAAAAAATTATCCTATTGACACAATGTTAGTAGCTTGTATTTTCTAAGTGAAGTACTTGAACACACTGTCCTTGTATCCTAAGGCTTGTTACTGATAGTTCATAACTTTCAATGAACTATCCTTAGGAATCAGATTGTTGGGGATTTGACTCCCAGCATCCCCACTTCTATGTGAGCAGTGCTGTAGTAACCAGACACGACCACTATACAGTATATGGAGCTGTGGAGTTCCAGTGTCCGGTTCTGCCTCGGGGGGCTACCAGGAGTCGGACCACCGCCAATCTGATACTGATGACCTGGAACACCAGAATTAAGTTGAGTTCTGCATTAAAGAGTATCTGTCACCAATATTCTTTGTTTCCTGTACTAAGAGAATGCCATTGTCTTCATATAACTCACACTCTGATCCTCCTTAAACTTCATCAAAATAGCTGCTCATGAATATTCATGATGGTAAGTTTACACACTGGAGTTTTTTGTCGCAACGAAAAAGCATTGTATAAAACGCAACGTGCAAATCTGGCTCGTTTTACAGTACTTCATTTAGCAGTTATATGACCTCTTCCTTGTAATGGTCTCTTTACACGGGCTGTCAAAGCAAGCAATAATTAGGAACAAACCGTTTGTTCCTGATAATTGCCCGCTCATTACAGGAGGGAAAAGCTGGCATTCGCATGGAGTAAGCATCGGGATGCTTGATCGCTCATTAAAATTTTCTGGGCGGCAGATTGCTATTTAGATGGTAGGATCTGCTGCCCGGAAACGATGACTTAGGTGACCACACCAACAATGCCTTTGACACCTTTAGGCAGGGCAACTATTGGAAAGCAGCGTTTCTTTGCAGCGCTCCTTCCCGATAATTGCCCTGATCGCTGGCCTTTACAGTCAAGCAAGTTGGTTACTGAAGCTCCGGCATGTAGTATCATTCAGAGGTAGATTCATGGTCTCCTAAGTCACATTTTCTGATCTACTACTCAAAGAGGCTCTCACTTGATTCTTCCTATGAGACTATACTATGATATTGATTAGAAGGGTGACAGATGCTCTTTAAGAATGAACAGGGTAATCCGGTAATGTTAGAAGATGTAATATAAGTCACCCCATTCCCTCTATCCTCTCTCCATCCTTACTCTCTTAACTCCTTGCATTTGTGATATTTATTCTGTGGCTGGAGGGGCTCTACTGTGATAGCCCCTCTTTTCATCACTCCTCCTTTCCAAAGTTGCCCTTTCTTTGCCTGCTTGCCCCTTTCCACCCCTTGCTGGGGTATCAGCTTCCCATACTGTCACATTTTTCTTGCTGCTCATGTATTTTTAAAGGGAATGCAGTTGGTTGTGGGTATACACAGTGAGAAGTGGTGAAGGTGGAGAAGGTCTGGTAGTAGTGGGCTTTATCTGTCTTTTGGTTGCCTACTCTCACTTTGGTTGGATCTTCTGTCTCTTTACCCCTTGCTTGTTTTGCTCAATCTGCTTGTTGCTGCACAAAAACTTACAGAAAATCCATCTTTTTTCCACTTTTTCTGTTATTTTTTTTTTATTTCCTTGTTGCTGTGGCACCCTTCCCCCGTCCCCTCTGAACCCCGTCATAAACCTTCTGTGTACATGTGAGGGCACCTCTCTCCTCTTCTCGCTGGTTTCTTAACCCACCTCCTGCATCCTTGTCCTCTGGTCATTATTCTGCTCTGTCATTCATCCCATCCGTGTTACTCTGTGTAATCGTGGACATATCCTTTCCTTCAACGTGTTCCTTTCATCCACTTCATTCTGTACATCATCGATATACCCTGACATCACAATGTTTCCGGTTCTCCATTCCTTTCTTTCTCTCCAACCTCTTGTGTCTTGTATCCGTCCCACCTGGTGTGTCTCCTTTTTCGTGTTTTCTCTTGCTCTTGAATTCCCATTTTGTTTGGATTTTTGTGTAGGGCAGTAGTTCAGTGGATGGCAGCCCCGTGCCCTCAACCTCTGGGGCCAGCACACCCCGCAGAGGAAGGCGTCAGCTGCCCCAGCTTCCCCCAACCCCCAGGCCACGCATTACCTACTCCCCTGTGGTTCGCCGACCTGCCAGCATCTGCCCCTCACAGCAACAGCAGCAGCAGCTGTCCCCTTGCAGAGTGACAACACCTCTCCCAAGAAGATACCCTCAGAATGACAGCCACGTGGGCAGCAACGAAAGACAAGCCACTCATAACAGTTCTCCCCGATCACATCGTCACACCAGGGGACACTGCTCTGATGCCCCTCGCGCTGGATGCAGGCACAGTGGTCCTTACCGGGATTCCTCCTATGAAGGACCCCACCCCTGTGACCAGCGCACCTCCAGGACTGCTGACCCCGGGGGGGCACTCCCCCTCTCGCCACATGGGCGCAGGCTGCCCAACGGCTATTCCCATGGGACCCCGCGACCCACTAAGTCTCGTCACGAACGTTACAGTGAGAGTGAGGAGGACGACTGGTGCTAAAAATATATATATATACACATATATATATAATTCATAAAAATGAACTTCAATCTAGCAGGGAAATCAAAGACACATCTGCAAAAAGGAATAAGATGGGGGAGGAAATATGTTGCCCAAAACATTCGAAATCGCCACCAAAAAGAAAATCCTTTTATTCCTTTCCACATTTTTGGTAAAAGGAAGGACGCCCTTGCAGCATGTTTTTTTATAATTCCAAACATTTCGAAAGGGCATCTGTATTTTCGAAGAGAGTAGATGACACTCAGGAGGATAAAGCAACAAGTTTACCACCAAATCCCCCCTCCCTGCTCTCTGAGCTATCCCAATATCACCTTTCAGAAACATTTTCCATTGGTCAATTCTTCCCAGAAGTAAAAAAACAAACAAAAAAAAACGCAAAAACAGCGTGAAAAGTTTCTAAAGAAAAAAAAAAAGCTGCAGAGAACTTTTGGAAAATGTACAAAAAGTTATTATTTTTTTCTCAATTTGTATTGATGAGTTTTATCATCCAGAGGATTGGATATATATGTGTGCTGGTTTATGTCTTGGAAAGAGCACGCAGATGCACACACACACACGCAAGAGTGTTTAGAGCTCATATTTGTTCATATTGCCTGCGGAAATGAGAATATTAACAAAAAAAAAAGATCCAAAAAAAAAAAAAAAGACTAACGTTGGAGAAAAAAAAAAATACAAAAAAAGCAGCATTTGATTCAACATCTGATTTTTTGCTTGAAAGTCCCAAAAATGAGACATTAAAAAAACAAAAAAAAAACACAAAAAACAAAATTGCGTTGCTAATATTTTAAAATGCTTTTTTTCCGACTTTGTTTGAAAAATGTTAGATGCGGACTGTGGCGGATGCATGAATATTATAAATGGCAAAAAAAATGTTTAAATATAAATATATATATACACATTGAATTTATGATGATAGATGAAAACGGGAATCTCTATCCAAAGTGGCGAGCTGAGATTTATGTACTGTGGGGGTGGGGGAGGGGAACGTGCTTGAAAATGGTCTATATTATATTGGTAAAATTTCCTGTTTTATTTGATAAAGTAACACTATTTTAAAAAGAGTTAAGTATAAAGCTGATGTCAGTCTGGCCTACTACAGAATGCTATCAGAGATAATGGTTTCCACACTGACATTCCCCTTACATCTAGCGAGGCAAACATGTAAAGAAGGGTGTATAAACCAGTGGCAGCCATTGTGGGCTCCTTTCCCTGGGTCAGCGTAGGTTTTAGGTGCGTAGATACTGGAGAGGGTACCCATAGCACATTGCAAAAATGAGCCCAATCTCCTCTATGTATGCTTCCAAAAATAGGAGAAAGAAGTCTTTAACATGATTGCCCACCCTTACGCCACATTTGTAAAAATATAAATAGGTCCAACATTTTGTGCTAATCTTCTAAGGGGACAGAGCTCTAACTCCCCTGCAGAATGTTGAATCTAATAAACGACCTGGTGTGGACAGGTGGACATTAACTGTAAGGCTGGGTTTACTTCTGCATTAAAGGGGTGCGCAAGAATGAGAGGGGTTTTTGGTAACCCCCCCACTTGGCCGGACATGTAAAGGAAAGATGACTTACCAGCTTCCCGGCGCTGGCTCCCTACAGAGCCTTGAAAAAGTAGCGCTGCATGATGGACACCATGGCTGAACAGCAACGAACCCCATCATAAGTGTATGGTTTCTGATGGGTGTTCTTCGTGTCCGTCATTTGAGCATGAATTCCGGTTTTCCTAATTCCTTAAAGGGGTTATGCAAGAATGAGGAAGGGGGAATTTTCACAAAACCACCCCCGGACCTGTAAAGAAAAGATGACTTACCAGCTTCCCGGCGCTGGCTCCCTACAGAGCCTTGAAAAAGTAGCGTTGCATGATGGACACCATGGCTGAACAGCAACGAACCCCATCAAAAGTGTATGGTTTCCATTGGGTGTTCTTCGTGTCCGTCATTTGAGCATGAATTCCGGTTTTCCTAATTCCTTAAAGGGGTTATGCAAGAATGGGGGAGGGGGGATTTTCACAAAACTGCCCCAGGACATGTAAAGGAAAGATGACTTACCTGCTTCCCGGCGCTGGCTCCCCACTCTTTCTCCTCCAGGCCTGTGATGATCCGCTGGGCTCCCTCAATGTCAACATCTGGTTTGATATTGTCACAACCAATGGTGGAGACCTGATCCCCTGGCATCATGTGACCATTTATCCTGGCGTAAGCGGAGCCGGTCGCCGTCACGGACATTAATAAGCTGCGGCGTGGTCAAACTGGATGTTGACATTGAAGGCGCCCAGTGGAGCATCGCAGGCCTGGAGTAGAAAGAGAGGGGAGCCAGCACCGGGAAGCAGGTAAGTCATCTTTCCTTTACAGGTCCGGGGGCGGTTTTGTGCAAAAAAAACAAACTCCCCCATTCTTGTATAACCCCTTTAAGGAATTAGGAAAACCGGAATTCATGCTCAAATGACGGACACCAAGAACACCCAACGGAAACCATACACTTATGTTGGGGTTCGTTGCAGTTCAGCCATGGTGTCCATCACAAGGCAATTGTGACGGAATCTGAGGTGGACGTAAACCCAGCCCATTGTCACCCTTAGTCATCAGTTATTTGCCACCAGTCTAATTATGGGGGATATGTTTACTTATATTTTTATAAAAAAAAAAAAAAAAGAATAATGATGCACATTGCAAGAGGTTTGCGTTGCCTTTTTCTAATGCAAAGGATATTAAAGTGACAACGACTGCTTAAATACATTCTTACAATTTTATACCACTTGAAACGTCTCCCGTGGTGTATTATTATTCTTCTCATCATTTTTAATCATTCAGCAGGACAAAGATGGAACACCGATGCTTATCAGGGTTTTGATTTACGTTTCCGCTCCCCTCATGGTCTTCTATGTAACCGATAGGTGTGAATCTGATGACATGGCCTCTCTAAGTATTATTAAAATGTTGCTTATTTTGTAGCCATCACATTTACTCTTTTTCATTATACCTTGACTTTAAAGGTTATGTACAACGTCACGGGTAATTTTTAATCATTGCATTTAACTCACTTTTGGTTAAAAGTCTTTTTTTTTTCCATTGGATTAAAAAAAAAAAAGTGCCCATTTTTTGTCCTATAGAGTTAAGCTTCGGTCTGTCTGCAGCGTATATTGCTCTCAGTTTCACACTGAGCCCCGAGGTTGCTGTCCTGACAGCTGGATGTAGAGCCCTTATCTCTGAACTCCTCACAGCTTAGAAACTCTTATCAGTTTTATAAGACTTTAGCTATAATTAGGACCAAAAGGGTGGAAATTTTTAATAAAGACCAATAGAAAAAATTATTTTTAGACCAATACGAGTAAAATGCAATGCAATGCATTTTTGCTACAGAAATCATTTATCAACACTAACCAAGCAGATTACTACTTAAAGGGGTTATCCCATGACTAATGTAAAAAAATGAAAATCAGACATCATATAGAACATGACAATATCTTTCTAACAAAGCTATTAACACATTCATTGCTTCAATTGCTCTGCTAGATTAATTTCAGGCTGGCAGCTCAGGTGTTGTGTCCTTTCTCAGGGGTTGTGTCCTTTCTGCTGCCTCTCTCTCCCTGTAACTGCCACAGCTTCTAACAGAAGATATAGCTGAGAGTGTGCGACCACCTCAGTGAGGTGGACAAGAAATCAGGAAAAGAACAAACAGCAGGTGGCGCTATACAGATACATTTTATTGAATAGCTCAGTGGCTATACTAAGTTTTTTTTTAATTACATGCAATTGCAAAAGTTTTCATATCCAGGTGCTGGTTTGAATGTAGAAATATAAAACATTTTTCATGACACAACTCCTTTAAATGCAGCATTTGCAGTAGAAACGTGAAAACCTTACGTGCTTACTGACTTCCAGAGACACTGAACCAGCAGGAGCTGCCATACTGTTCTTATAACAATCAACCAGAGTTTATCCCATCTCTATTTTTCCCAGGACTGAGATCTGCCGTAGACATAAGATCATCCCTTGGCCAGACTGGGATAGGTTCAGGCGGAGGCATTTCCTTGAGCCATTGCCAAATATTCCGTTCTGACCCTGGGTTACATATATGGGTCCAAGGATACAAGGTTCCTTTATAATGAGAAATACTTGGTGGATTTGTATGTGCTACAAAATAAGCATCAGTGATACACAGCGTAAGGGCTCATGCACACGACCGTATGCCCTCAGAGACCTACGTTCCGTGAGCGGCCCATATGTTCCGGAGCGGCATACATAATAGGGTACTATGATGCTGTGCACATCGGGCCGCCAGCGGGACTATTGTCCTGCACTCATAAGATCATATCTGTGCAGGACAATAGTCCCGATGCGCTGCCGTGCGCACGATGTATGCCGCTCCGGGACATACCGTATGTCTCGAAGGGCATACGGTCATGTGCATGAGCCCTAACACTGATAATGTTCCTTTACTGCAATGGGTTATAATGTGAAAAATGTTTTTTTTTTTGTGTGAGAGTGGTATTCATGGTGCCAAGGCTGTGCTACCACCATGTCCACGTTATCATCACATCTGAGAAGAACTGGGACGCCCCCCGAGTCCTCACAGATCTGCTTTTTGCTGATTCTTGAAAAATAAAATGATTCAGATGAATGGATGGACAGAATAAAATGGACCAGGCTAGCAGTCCCCTGCCGTTGCATGAATCTATGACCTGTAGGGCGGTGTGAACACGTGTCATGCACTATTGTGCGCCCTTCTTTTGCACTAAAATAAGTGTTATGTTATCCCGACTATTGTACAACAGAACAGCATCTCAGGTTGTAGAAAGCGTCATGCATGAGGTCTGTGCCGACCTGCAGTGCACAATGTGCGCGGAGCGGACAGGCCGGGGCAGGGGCGTATTGTGCACGTGCATTACTGCACTCTTCTTTTGTCACTCATACTTATTTTCTAAGTGAGACTCCTATGTAATAAAGTTAAAGGACTTGAATTTTATCTTCTTTGCATTATCCTGATATAGCGGTGTAACACTGTATGTACAACACATGTGTCTGCTGAATATGTGACTGGTCGATGAACTGGACTCTTTATGGAGTCGCTGGCGCCTTGTCATACATTAAATACACACAGGGCCTATGGAGACTGGTGGAGCACCTGCTGGTGATGATAAGTCAGGGCCTTTGTGTCGGTGGAGCAGGTGCACTGGCTGTTGTGTGCATTAGGCACCTGTGACAGCGGGGTGAAGAATACTTACTTCTTACTCCCTTCTCTCTTTGCTCCTCTCTACCTAGAGCAGCTCCAGCTGTTGCAAAACTACAACTCCCAGCATGCTCAGACTGCCTACAGCTATTAGCCTGCAGCAGGGCATGGTGGGAGTTGTAGTTTTACAACAGCTGGAGGGCCGCAGGTTGGCCATGCCTGACCTTGAGACTGGGCTCACACTCAGATCTATCTGTAATATCATGCGGATTTTACCACGGGCTCTACCCACTAAATAAGAATCTGTTACATCTCTTACATGCCCTAAAATTCTCTAAATTCTGTTACATGTGAATGGGGTGGAGACACATTTTGATATCTGCTATGGGCCAGTCACATTGTACACACCGGGGTGAACCCTACTTCGAAAGTATCCATATACCCAATGAAGCTCCACTGTGCCATTCTCAGCCAGTATATGTTGGTATACCTTTTATTTTATTTTTAAATGGGAGATGTATTCAACTGAATGTCTATATAGCGGTATACCCCAGAAGTATATGTTCTCCCCATGTATACCTCTCTGATATAAGCCTGACACCCGTGAAAATCATCATGACTTCAACCAGTACTGGAACGATTCATCGTATGAATTGGCAGGTCCTATATTATATAATATATATATATACAGTGGCGGAAATAATTATTTGACCCCTCACTGATTTTGTAAGTTTGTCCAATGACAAAGAAATGAAAAGTCTCAGAACAGTATCATTTCAATGGTAGGTTTATTGTAACAGTGGCAGATAGCACATCAAAAGGAAAATCGAAAAAATAACTTTAAATAAAAGATAGCAACTGATTTGCATTTCATTGAGTGAAATAAGTATTTGAACCCTCTAACAAAAAAAGACTTAATACTTGGTGGAAAAACCCTTGTTTGCAAGCACAGAGGTCAAACGTTTCTTGTAATTGATGACCAAGTTTGCACACATTTTAGGAGGAATGTTGGTCCACTCCTCTTTGCAGATCATCTCTAAATCCCTAAGGTTTCGAGGCTGTCTCTGTGCAACTCTGAGCTTGAGCTCCCTCCATAGGTTTTCGATTGGATTAAGGTCCGGAGACTGACTAGGCCACTCCATGACCTTAATGTGCTTCTTCTTGAGCCACTCCTTTGTTGCCTTTGCTGTATGTTTTGGGTCATTGTCGTGCTGGAACACCCATCCACGACCCATTTTCAGTTTCCTGGCAGAGGGAAGGAGGTTGTCGCTCAGGATTTCACGATACATGGCTCCGTCCATTTTCCCGTTTATGCGAATAAGTTGTCCTGTGCCCTTAGCAGAAAAACACCCCCAAAGCAAAGTGTTTCCACCCCCATGCTTGACGGTGGGGACGGTGTTTTGGGGGTCATAGGCAGCATTTTTCTTCCTCCAAACACAGCGAGTTGAGTTAATGCCAAAGAGCTCTATTTTGGTCTCATCAGACCACAGCACCTTCTCCCAGTCACTCTCTGAATCATTCAGGTGTTCATTGGCAAACTTCAGACGGGCCTGCACATGTGCCTTCCTGAGCAGGGGGACCTTGCGAGCCCTGCAGGATTTTAATCCATTGCGGTGTAATGTGTTTCCAATGGTTTTCTTGGTGACTGTGGTCCCTGCTAATTTGAGGTCATTAACTAACTCCTCCCGTGTAGTTCTAGGATGCTTTTTCACCTTTCTCAGAACCATTGACACCCCACGAGGTGAGATCTTGCGTGGAGCCCCAGAGCGAGGTCGATTGATGGTCATTTTGTGCTCCTTCCATTTTCGAACAATCGCACCAACAGTTGTCACCTTCTCTCCCAGCTTCTTGCTAATGGTTTTGTAGCCCATTCCAGCCTTGTGCAGGTCTACAATTTTGTCTCTGACATCCTTGGACAGCTCTTTGGTCTTTCCCATGTTGGAGAGTTTGGAGTCTGCTTGATTGATTGATTCTGTGGACAGGTGTCTTTTATACAGGTGACTAGTTAAGACAGGTGTCCTTAATGAGGGTGACTAATTGAGTAGAAGTGTCTAACCACTCTGTGGGAGCCAGAACTCTTAATGGTTGGTAGGGGTTCAAATACTTATTTCACTCAATGAAATGCAAATCAGTTGCTATCTTTTATTTAAAGTTATTTTTTCGATTTTCCTTTTGATGTGCTATCTGCCACTGTTACAATAAACCTACCATTGAAATGATACTGTTCTGAGACTTTTCATTTCTTTGTCATTGGACAAACTTACAAAATCAGTGAGGGGTCAAATAATTATTTCCGCCACTGTATATATACCGTATTTTTCGCCCTATAAGACGCACCAGCCCATAAGACGTACCTAGGTTTTAGAGGAGGACAATAAGAAAAAAATATTTTTCATTAGACCTCAGATCAGCAATCAGACCCCCAATATTAATCAGACCTCATCTGACAGCCCCTATCAGACCCCCAATGTTAATCAGACCTCAGATCAGAGCCCAATATAAAGAAGACCCCCATGCCTCATATCAGCCCCCAGCAGTGATATTTCAGCCCCCATCAGCCTCAGATCACAAAATAAAAAAACACTTACCTCTCCTGCTCTCTCCTGGACGCTGCCGCTCCTCACCCACAGCGCGATCCTCTTCATCTTGCCGCCGGCTGTGCTGTGAAGGCTGCTCACAGCATGAGGTCACAGAGCGCACTTACGCTGTGCGCAGACTGCACAGCCGACAGCCGAGGACCAGGAAGCGGTGAGTACAGAGCCTTCACCGCTTCCCGGTCCTCCGGTACTAATGAGCTCTTCCATAATGGAATCGGCTCATTAGTATTCGCCCCATAGGACGCCCCCCAAAATGCGTCTTATGGGGCGAAAAATATGGTATATGTGTGTGTATATATACAGTGTGTAGATATATATATATACTTCCACTCCATGTGACACACCCTTTATTACATGTAATGGGTACCATGTAATACCACCTTTCCTATGTAGCAGTCGGAGGGTACGGCAGGGCTTTTAGAATCCAGACCCACACCAAAACACTGTTTAAAATACCAAAAAGTGTCTGATGGGGGTCGGAACCATTCTTGACACACAACTGCCCATGGATGGTTACTCTCCATTGTAGTCTTGGGGTGCCAAGATGTGAAAGGTAAGGTTATAAGGTATAACGTAGTGAAGATAATAAGAGGTGAATACAGATTCCGCTAGCAGTATGGCAGCCTTCATTCTGTGCCAGACAAAGGAACCCCATGTCATTTACAAATGGGCAGTCCTCATGTTGCAGGGCTCTCGGCCTCCACATTATTCCTATTGAACCAGTGCAGTTTTATACCACCGTTACTACAATATTATGTATATAGGGGTTCCTATACTCAAGAAAATAGCGCCATCTATCGTCCAATTGCTTTACTCAGCAGGTTATGTTGTGGAGACTGGAGAAAACGCAGCAAGATGACCACAGAATAATGTATGTTACAACAGAAGTCACATTAGTGGTCCTCAGCTCCGGTCCTCGGGACCCACCCGCCGGTCACGTTCTCGGGATTTCCTCAGTATTGAGCAGGTGATATAATTAGTGTCCACGCATCAGGTGGTCATTCTGTGGGATATTCTGAATTCGTGACCGGCAGGTGGTCCCTGTGGACTGGAGATGAAGAACACTGCTTTAGAGCATTGGAGTCACGCTGTTGCGGTTGTAGAATACTGCCATTGATGTTCATGGGAGGTCGCCTGTGTTGCTCCCAGAAAAAATCACAAGCTCATGAGTCATAACTCAGGGTAAGGCCTCTTTCACGGACGCCTCACGCATCCACTGGCTTTAACACCATCGGAAGCACGCCCTATGTTGTCCGTGATTATAGATCCCTCACCCACATTATAGTCTATGGGCCAGTGAAAACCATGGACACAACAAGGATGCCATCCGTGTTTGGTTTGTGGTTTTCCCGGATATTCTCTGGAAATTGATTCTCAGCCGTGGAATATGGATGACACATGGAGGGCACAAAAAAAGGACACACGGATCCTTCACAGATGAACGACTCGCCGCCTCGTCATGAACGTCAACACGTGTGAGTGAGGCCTTCGTTAACGGTCTGCACGCCAGGCCCACGTGTCATCTCTGTAGGTGTCTGACCGCCGTGGTCCTCCTAGAACGAAACATTGGACGCAGCTACGGGAACGGCACTCTGTACAATACAAAGTGGATCCGTGTGAAAATTTACAATCACCCATCAGGTCATGTCGTAGGGTTTTTCACCGTGTGCATAAAAAGGAATGATGATAAAAGAAAGTCTAAGACATGGTAATGGTTGTTTAAAGCATGTAAGTAGCATCTGCTATGGGGTCCACAGAGAGGACAGGACAGGCTTAGGTCTTCATCGCTCTCCTTGGACAATGAAGGGAAAGAAGTCCTAATGTCCCAGGATTTAGGGGTAGGGTGAATCAGCACCAGGGGCCCTCTGTCCTCCATATATGCCCTTGGCCGTACACAATTTTTCCCCCTTTAAATCTGTATTTGTGCAAAAGTTACTGATTGGCGGGAAGCACTTTACACGAAATCTTTATTAGATGCTTCGGGGTGATTTTCTATTACAGGCTCTATTTTTATGGATTCAGTAGATATCAGCTCGCCACTGTTCAGGGAAGAGGTTCAGTTGACTTGATCTCAGTCACCGTCAGAGGGCCATGCAAAGCAGAAAGAAAGACATGAGACTTGCAAGATTCTCTGACACGTGAAAGGGTTAAAGTCACCACCGGTCAATGAACAATTTTGCAGTTGACATCTCTTTAAAAAAAAAAAAAAAAAAAAAGGGGGGGTCAAAAAAATCTGACCCTTCAAAATGCAAAGCTGGTCCAATGACTACTTTTTATCCTGCCATTTTTCCTGTTTGATTTTAGAATAAAAAAATAAAATAAAAATATCAATAAAAATGAATATGTTTTGATGCATTTTAAATGAAAAAAAATAAATAAATAAATAGTAAACTACATGGCTGTTGTGAGAGAAAGAGCGATTATTATGATGTCATCCTCCATACTGTGATGTCACTGACTGTGCTGCGTGACAAGATTAAAGGGTCACCACTACCCAAGGCTGGGCCCCGCTCTCCAGAAGTCCCACATGCTCCAAGACTTACAGCATAGTGTGCATGTCCTTGAAGCTCATATCCTTTGTGAGTGCACATTAAAGGGTCACTAACTCTTCAAAACAATTGAGTCTGAGTGCTGAGACCCCCACTGCTCCCTAAAATAAAGGCAGACAAGTGCATGCATAGTGCGCGCTCTCTCTTTGCTGCACGAGACGGGCTACATAGAAGTCTACTGCGCAACGAGAGGAAACAGCGTGCAGTGCGTGCGCTTCTCCGCCTTCGTTCTAGGGATCGGTTGGGGTCTCAGAGCTCAGCCCCCACTGATGTAAACTTTTGATATGTAGTTAACATTCACCAAATGTTGGCATTTTTCAAAACTACACTCCTCAAAAAAAAAAATTTAAGGGATGGAGTGAGCAAAAATATTGCTTTAGCCCCACATTTGTCATTTTCACAAGGGGTAACAGAAGAAAATGCACCCCACAATTTGTTACCTATTTCTCTTGAATATTCCAACACCCTATATGTGGTCATAAACTGATGTATGGGCACATCACAGGGCTCAAAAGGGAAGGAGCGTCATATGGCTTATGGGTGACAGGTTTTGTGCGAATGAGAACCATGTCGCATTTGAACTCACCCTGATGTACCCATACAGCAGGGGTGGGGAACCTCCAGCCCTGGGATCAATTCATGTGGCCCCCGGCCAGAACATATAATGAAAATGTTAATGACCGCTTCCATTATAGAAGTGGTTATTAGCATGCAGGAGGCAAGGGAGTTGAGAACAGCACTGAGCTGGCTGTCCTCACCTTCCCTGGTCTTCTTCTGGCCCCGCTCTGTGTCCTGACACATACAGTGTCCGGACATAGTGCACATAGACACGCACTATGACCTGACGTTGTGCGCTGTCAGGTCGCAGTACAGAGCAGCAGGAAGAAGACCAGGGAGAGGGTAAGTGAATCTGCCAAGTGGCAGCGCCGTCCCGAGCTGGAGAGGTAAGTTTTTTGTTTTTTTTATCACCCAATCTGAGGTTTTGATTGGATGCTGGGGGGTCACATAGGAGCTGATCTGAGGCTAATTGAGGGTGGGGAAGGTCTTATCTGAGGCTGGGGGGTCTGATTTGATGCTAGGAGGGATCTGAGGCTGAGGGGTCTGATCTGAGGCTGGGGAGGGTCTGATCTGAGGCTGCGTGGTCTGATGGGGGCTGATCTGAGGCTAGGGAGGTTCTGATGGGGGTATGATCTGAGGCTGGGGGGTCTGATCTGAGGCTTGGAGGTTTGATCTGAGGCTGAGGGGTCTGATGGGGTTCTGATCTGAGGCTGGGAGGTCTGATAGGAGCTGATCTGAGGCTAATTGAGGCTGAGGGGTATGATCTGAAGCTGGGGAGGGTCTGATCTGAGGCTGGGAGGTCTGATGGGAGTCTGATTTGAGGCTAGGGAGGTTCTGATGGGGGTATGATCTGAGGCTGGGGAGGGTCTGATCTGAGGCTGAGGAGTCTGATGGGGTTCTGATCTGAGGCTGGGAGGTCTGATGGGAGTCTGATTTGAGGCTGGGGGGTCGGTTGGGGGTGGATCTGAGGCTTGGGAGGGTCTGATGGGGGCCTGATCTGAGGTCAGGGGGTCTGATTTGAGGCTTATGTAGGCTGGGGGGTCTGATAGGAGGCTGATGCAGGTGGGGGGCAGATCTGAGACTGAGAAAGGGACAGTTGCGAAGGAAGAGGCAGGGACAGTGGCAGAGTGAAAGCTAGGTGAACCCCTCTTAAAAATTAGACTGCTATGTTTGGTCAAAATGGCGCCTGTACTGTATGTAATATATATAGTGCAGGTACCATTTTGTGCTGCAAAAATACAGCGCTCTAGATTTTTTGTTTTTATTGAAGCACATTTTCTGTACCTTACCTCTAAGTCAGTTATATGTTTGACCAAATATAGCAGTAAAATCCGCAAACGATGTTACAAATATCCAAATGACTCTCGGCAGCAAAAATGTTCCCCACCCCTGCCATACAGTAAAAATCCCCAAGAAGTGACCCTATTTTGGAAACTAAACCTTTCAAGGAATTTTTGAAGGGGTGTAGTGAGTATTCGGATGCCACTGGTGATGGATGTTGGGTAATAGATTGCTCGGCCTATAGATTTGTTTGGGCCAACATTAAAATGATAAAATCTTAAGAGAAAAAGATTTAAAAAAATATATATATATCCATTTCTGTGAAGCCCGCATTGTCTACCTGGATTCCTGAGCCTTCCACAAACTCCGGAATCATAACCATGGAAACGAGAATGGCATAATGTGTTGGAAAAATGAGTCCAGCAAAGGAAGTAATATGGACAATCACAATACATTAGTGTCTTGTATTAACTTGCTCTACATGATAAATGCCAGTTGCTGAAGTGAGACAACCCCTTTAAGGGCCAAAATGTGCTTAAATTAAAGAAAAAAATACACCTGTTCCATCGGCGACAATCCCCTGTGGACCAGAGTTGTCACATGCACTGCTGCAGCCATTTACTGGCCTCAGTGCTCATGTGGCTGCTGCCGTGCATGTAGAAGCACATTTTTAGATTATAATAGGACAGGCGTTTTTGGATGCAGTAATGCCTATGTTTTTTTTTGTTTTGATTTTAATTTTGCAGAAAGGGGGTGATTTGAATATTAAATATATTTACCATTACAGAATACAGCATTCAGTATATTCCAATGCAGTGCTGCCACCTGCAGGCCCTGGCTTATCAATGCAATGTAACAGCTTCCCCGATCTCAGCTGAGGGAGGTTGTTACTGGAGAGAGAGCACACACACACGACTCCTGGGTTGTCACCGCTCGGATGCTGTGGTCACATTTGAAACAGCAGAAATCTAGACAGCGACCGTTTTATACTCCTCACTGTCAACGGGGCGTAGCTCTGGGTGGGCGTGACCTAAGCTTAAAGTGATATTCTCCCCCGGAGCGCCAGAGGTCTATAACATCTTTAAAGTGATGATATCTGCCATACATGCATGGTGGAGGTCGCCAAGGAGTTAAAAAGGGGTAACAAGAGAAAAAAACAACACATTTTCTCCTGAATGCAGCAACAGCCCATACAGGGTCACAAACTGCTGTATGGGCACACTGCAGGGCTCAGAAGGGAAGGAGCGCCATTTGGCTTTTGGAGGGAAGATTTTACTGGAATGGTTCTTGGGTGCCATCTCACATTTGCAGAGATCCTGAGGTACCAGTACAGTGTTAAACCCAAAAAGTCACACCATTTTGGAAAATAAACCCTTCACCTAGGGGTATAATCGTTGACTTGACCTCAAAGGTGTTTAATATATATATTTTTTTAAATTAGGACAAGTACCGGTACATTTGATTTCAATCGTATGCAGTATTAGCTTCATTTTTTTCATTTTCACAAGGGGTAAGAGGAGTAAAAGCACCCCAAATGTTGTTACATAATTTTTCCCCAAGTATGACGACACCCCCTATGTGGTCATAAACTTCAGGGTTGAGAAGAGTAAGGTCCCTTTCACACGGGCGAGTTTTCCGCGCGGGTGCAATGTGTGATGTGAACGCATTGCACCCGCACTGAATCCGCCCCCCATTCATTTCTATGGGGCTGTTCAGATAAGCGGTGATTTTCATGCATCACTTGTGCGTTGCGTGAAAATCGCAGCATGTTCTATATTGTGCTTTTTTCATGCAACGCAGGCCCCATAGAAGTGAACGGGGCTGCGTGAAAATCGCAAGCAAGTGCGGATGTGGTGCGATTTTCATGCGCGGTTGCTAGGAGACGATCGGGATGGGAACCAGATCTTTATTATTTTCACTTATAACATGGTTATAAGGGAAAATAATAGCATTCTTGATACAGAATGCTGAGTACAATAGGGCTGGAGGGGTTAAAAAAATAATAATTATTTAGCTCACCTTAATCCACTTGTTCGCACAGCCCGGCTTATCTTCTTTCTTCATCTTTGATGATCTGTGAGGAAAAGGACCTTTGGTGACGTCACTGCACTCATCACATGGTGATGGATCATGTGACGGACCATGTGAAGAGCGCAGTGACGTCACATGTCCTTTTCCTCCTGGGCATCAAAGAAGACAGAAGAGAAGTCGGGCTGTGCGAACAAGTGGATGAGGAGAGTTTAATTATTTTTTTTTTAACCCCTCCAGCCCTATTGTACTATTTATTCTGTATTCAGAATGCTATTATATTCCCTTATAACCATGTTATAAGGAAAAATAATACAATCTACACAAAACCGATCCCAAACCCGAACTTCTGTGAAGAAGCCCGGGTTCGGGTACCAAACATGCTGATTTTTCTCACACGCGTGCAAAACGCATTAAAACGCTTTGCACTCACGCTGAAAAATCGCACATTTTCCCGCAACGCACCGGCTTCCTATCCGGCCCTCACACGCGACGCCCATGTGAAAGAGGCCTAAGAGCCCTATGTGCACTTGAGGCCTAGTTTGGTGATTTATACAGCACTGGCCAACAACTGTATAGGCTCCGAGGGGAAATAAAAAGGAAAGTCCCAAGAAGTGACCCCATTTTGGACACCACACCCCTCACAAATATTACAAAGGAGTGCAGTGAGCATTTTGACCCCCAGGGTGTTTCGTAAAAAATTTATGCACAGCAGATGGTGCAAAGTGAAAATTGCAATTTTTCCACAGATATGCCAATTCAGTGCCCAATAGGTTGGGCCGAGCGTCTGCCAGTGTGAAAAAAGTCAGCGCCCGACATTAGGGCACCATACATGTGGCCTTTATCTTTTGCCTGAACGTATGAGAGAGTTTTGGTATAAAAGGCACTTGTGAATTTGAGGCCAAATGTGTTGATTTATGCAGATTGTAATGACAACTGTTGAGGCCTCTGGGGTGAAATAATAAATGGAACCCTTGAAAAGTGACCCTATATCGATAACTACACCCCTCAAGGTGTTTAGGGTGGAGTGAGCATTTTGTCCCCACAGATATTTTGCATAAATGAACGTGAGGTGAACTGTGCAAAAGTGAAAATTGCAATTTTTCCCACAGCTATGGCATTTCAGTGCCCCACATGCTGTGCCATCTGAGACTCACACCGCACTACTTCAATAGTTAGGTGGGTTCTGCTGGGTACACAAATGTGGACGTAAGCTGCTGTATGGACAGAAGGCAGGGCTCAGAAGGGAAGGAGCGCCATTTGGTTTTTGGAGCGCGGATGTTGCTGGAATGGTTTTCCAGCACTACATCACATTTGTAGAGCCCCCCAGGCCAATTTTGGAAACTAAAAACCCCTCAAGTTATTTATAAAAGGGTGTAGTGAGCATTTTGACACAACGGGTGTTCTGCAGGGAACTGCAAAATCAAAAATTGCAAGTTTTCCACAAACAAGGCATTTCAGTGTCCAATATGTTGTGCCTCTGAGACACACCACTTCCCTGAAATTGTCAGGCAGGTACAGAAATGCCATAAATGTGGACATAACTGCTGCAGGGCTCAGAAGGGAAAGGGCTTTGGGCTTTTGCAGAGCAGATGAGGGATTGGATTACAGGCACCGCGCTGCTTTACAACAGCCTCTCAGGTACCAGTACAGCCATACGTGGTTTTTTTATCCAATGGAGTTGTGTGAGGGCTTATTTTTTTCCGGATGAGTTGTCATCATCATTAGTTCTATTTTGGAGTACATGCAACTTTTTGATCACTTTTTATTTAGATTTTTTGAAGGCAGGATAAAGAGAAAGCAGCCATTGCCATTGCTTTTTGGGTTTTGTTATTGTGTACACCATGCAGAAAAAAATAAGGTTACCTTTAGGGCTCATTCACACGAACGCGTGATGCCCGTTGCCATATTCTGATCCGCAATACACGGGCATCGATCCGTGGCCATTCCGCATCTTGGATGTGGACCTATTCATTTCAATGGGTCCACAAATCCAGAGATGCGGGACGGAACACTACGGAGTGCTTTCCGGGGTTGCGTTCCGTGCTTCCGCACCACAAAAAGATAGAACTTGCTCGATATTTTTGCGGAACGGAAGGATCGCGGACCCATTTAAGTGAACGGGTCTGCAATCCCCATAGACGGTGGCCGTGCGTTGCAGACCGCAATTTGCGGTCGACAGCATGGGCTTCACACGTTCGTGTGGCCGAGCCCATATTCTGTTGGTCAGTATACAGTATTTTTTAAGTTTTAATAATGCTACACAAATAGAGCAGTGGGGGGGGGGGGGTCATGTTTTTGTGTAAAATTTTCAGACTTTTTTCTTTTATTTCTGGGATGGTCTGTGACAGCTTGCTATTTGGGGGCTGACGTTTCCATTGGTACCATGTTGGGGTACATTCCATTTTTTGGAGTTCAGGTGACCTGGCACCATTTGTATTTTACAACATTCGCCTGATTAGGTAGGGCATGGGATATTCTGATAGAGCTGGCATTACCCAAGATGCCTATTTTTTACAATAGTAAATGGCTTGATGAGGGGAAATGGGCTTTTTTTGACACTTTAAACTTTTAGGGAACATGCGCACACTGCGGATTTATGTGCGGAAAATCTGCACCATTTATGGCTTTTTCGGTGCGGATTTGATGTGGATTTTCTGCAGATCTCATCCTCCCGTTGAAAACCAGACAAGAAAAAAACGCAACAATGGACATGCTGCAGATGACAAAATCCACACAGCAGGTCAATCTCCACACCCAAGAAGGGAAACAACGTACATGAGACTTCTCTAATCTCACACGCTTTTCTGGTACCATGTAAGGGTACTCTCACACCAGCAGATCCGTCCTGCCGCTAGTTCATGTGTGCCCCCGGACTGCCGACCCGTCCCCATTGGAGTGGTCACTGATGCCTCATTCACACGTCAGCGTTTGATCAGTGATGGCGAGCCAAAATCGGGATTGGAGCCTCCACAGACATCAGGTGTAAGGGAAAGATCTGCACCTGTGTTTAGAGCCGCACCCGGTTTGGGCCCGAAAATCCCTGCCGTGTGAATGAGGCCTTACAGCCGGGCCCTTGTCCTGATGGAGGGAACACCGCTCCTGTGCACAGCAGAACGCCATTCCCACTGCACCATATATGAGACGTCCCACATTTGAACAGTATTGTGCAATTAAGAGACCCTTACAAATCATCAACCCGTCCACCCCTAGAAGGCGCCCCCTGGCTCTAGAGTCTTAAAGGGGTTCTACCACAAAACCTTTATCTATTCACGATCATTTCGGCCTACAGCAGAGACCACCAGATACCCAACAATTAAGGGTCCTCTTCCTGAAAGGAGCAGTAGAGTATCAGTGGGTCTACCACTATTCACATCAATAGGACTGACGCAGACAGTGAGCCCACCTACACACAGGCGACCTGCGGAACCGCCATCCTCATGATGACTGCAGGTTTCAGACACCGGACCCCCAGCAGTATGACACTTACCTCTTTACATCTTAAGAACAGAGATCCCCCCCCCCAGAATGGAAGGAGGATCTGATCAGAAATCATAAACTCCGCTCCATTCATTTCTATGGGAGCGCCAAAGCGAGCCGAGTCCAGTGCAGTTCACCATCTCCGGCGTTCCCATAGACATAATTGAGGGCTGGCGGGCGCTCTACCATCTGCTCTGTCCAGGGAAGGGGTACAAGGCCCCCCCCTGATCTGATGTGTAGCAGGCCAGTCTCTAGGTCTCCCCCAGGCGGCCACCACTGGTATTACAAGCAGCCTCCCCCCACATCAGACTCCAGTCACACATTAAAGATTAAACGCAGCGGAAAATTAAATAAAAAGACGACATTTAATACTGACAGGAGACAACAAGTACAAAGAGTCCGGAGCCGCGGCGGCTCGGCAGCAGCCATCAGTCCTTCACAGAAGGAGGAATAGTCCGGGACCGGCGGCAGTCCGCAGTGACGTCACCGTGCTCTCGGGTGACGCATCGTCCAGTCACAGTCCGCTCCTCGGTGACTCCTCCGTGAGTCACCGGCACCTCCGGGAGGCGGGCGCGGGGCGGCAGGGTTAACCCGCTCTTGCCTGGAGCAGATCCTGGTTCGCAGCCCCCCCTGGGGGCAGCACCTGGTGGAGCAGTGTCTGGCGGGACCCTCAGAACGCCTCCAGGACTCTGGCGTGGACTCCGGCCATGTTGTCGGCCCCGGCAGAGCGGCACCCGCCCGGCAGAGGCGGCACCGTCCGGAGCAGCAGCTGCTGTAACACCTCGGCCAGGCCGGGGAAAGCGCCACCCTGAGGCTGCGGGTGCGGGGTCTCCTGCCATAGGCAGGCACGCTTGCTGGGGAGCACGGCCTCCGGTAACCGGGACCCGCACGACCTCCTCTTCCGGCTCTCTCTGGTAACCTCCATCGGGACGGCAGCGGCGGGGAGCGGCTTGGGGTGCGGGGCCTGAGCGGAGGAGATGATGAGCTCCCGGGCACTCTTCATCACCAGGGCCAGCTGTAAGGAGCGGTGCAGCCGCATGCCTCCTCGCTGAGTGCGGGAACGGAACAGCTTCATGGCGGACAGAGAGGCGATGCGCTGAGCTTCCCGGTGGACGGCCTCCTGCTGCGCCAGGAACCGAGCGTGAGCCTCCATTTCACAATACAAAGCAGCAGCCGAGCGCGCGGTGACCGCCTGATAGTACAGCGTCAGTGTGTGAATGGAGACGGGCGAGCTCAGCGACCGTTTTATACTCCTCACTGTCAACGGGGCGTAGCTCTGGGTGGGCGTGACCTAAGCTTAAAGTGATATTCTCCCCCGGAGCGCCAGAGGTCTATAAAGGAGTCTGCTAGTGAATGGCGCGGGGCGGGTTAATGTTGCTGTGACGCCACGCCCCGCCCTCTCGGTGAATGAATCGGATTCCATGACTATATTAGGTTATTGTTACGTCAGGGGGCGTGTCCCGGGGGGAAATACGCAGAAAAGCGTAGTCAGGCACTTCCTTTGCCCATATAAGGTAAGCAGTTAGGAGGGGGAGGTGCGGGAATTACCTCCCTGGAAACTGGCTGTGTGAAGCTCTACGAAAAACAAATCCCCAGGCGGCGGCGGCGAGTACGGCGGAGCACATCCGGGCACTTCTCATTATTATATAAACGGTGTTACACAGGCAGGAAGTGCTCCGACCCATGGGCAGCTGTGCATCTATATACAGGGGGCAGACCCTGCACCTGTGGCCCGTTGCTAATGGCGATCCCCAGCAAAAATGCATACGGTGGAGGATGCCCGCAGCGAACCACAAGTACCACAATAGACATCCTACACAAGATAGCAATGATGTGGCTGCGATAACCATTATAGCGATATAATAACATCTACAAGGACAGGCAGGGCCGGCCTTAGGTGTTCAGGCGCCCTGTGCGAGCTAACCTTGTGGCGCCCCTCCCCCTCCCCAAAAAAAAAACACTGCTTGTTGCTGGCATCATGGCATAGGCTGGCTGACTATCCAACCAAGAGTTACCAGCCCGCACACCCCAAAGGCCGGTGTAATGTTAGACTTCCCTACTTCGTGAGATTTCCCTACCCTCGTCACTTCCGGTCGCACCGGACATGACGTGAGGAGGTGTGCAGTGCCGCGCAGGCGCACAACGACAGGATAGGGAAATTTCACAGCAGAGTGCGCATGCGCCAGGAGCCTCGCCGGCGGTTAGGGTAGGGAAAAACTATGGGCCAGTGCGCAGGCGCAGTGATCGGATGGATGTTCTCAGCTGAACACCGGCCGACACTGCGCATGCACCGGGAGCCTCACCAGCGGTTAGGGAAGGGAAAAATTACGTACGGGCCAGTGCTTTTTCCCTACCCTAACCGCTGGTGAGGCTCCCAGCGCATGCTCAGTGTCGGCCGGTGTCCAGCTGAGAAAATTAGTTTCCAATGTAGTATTAATAACTAAACAATTAAATAATAAACATATTGCATTGTCTACTTACCACCAGGACAATAAGATGATCTGGTCTCTGGCTGCAGTCTGACTCTGGGGACTCCATTGTCACTCTCTTCCCCCCCCTCCTTCCCTTGTCACTCTCATTATTCCCCCCCTCTCCCTTGTCACTCTCATTATTCCCCCCCTCTCCCTTGTCACTCTCATTATTCCCCCCTCTCCCTTGTCACTCTCATTATTCCACCCCCCTCCCTTGTCACTCTCATTATTCCACCCCCCTCCCTTGTCACTCATTATTCCACCCCTCTCCCTTGTCACTCTCATTATTCCCCCCCTCTCCCTTGTCACTCTCATTATTCCCCCCCTCTCCCTTGTCACTCTCATTATTCCACCCCCCTCCCTTGTCACTCTCATTATTCCACCCCCCCTCCCTTGTCACTCTCATTATTCCCCCCTCCCTTGTCACTCATTATTCCACCCCTCTCCCTTGTCACTCTCATTATTCCACCCCCCTCCCTTGTCACTCATTATTCCACCCCTCTCCCTTGTCACTCTCATTATTCCCCCCCTCTCCCTTGTCACTCTCATTATTCCCCCCCTCTCCCTTGTCACTCTCATTATTCCACCCCCCTCCCTTGTCACTCTCATTATTCCACCCCCCTCCCTTGTCACTCATTATTCCACCCCTCTCCCTTGTCACTCTCATTATTCCACCCCCCTCCCTTGTCACTCATTATTCCACCCCTCTCCCTTGTCACTCTCATTATTCCCCCCCTCTCCCTTGTCACTCTCATTATTCCCCCCCTCTCCCTTGTCACTCTCATTATTCCACCCCCCTCCCTTGTCACTCTCATTATTCCACCCCCCTCCCTTGTCACTCATTATTCCACCCCTCTCCCTTGTCACTCTCATTATTCCACCCCCCTCCCCTGTCACTCATTATTCCCCCCCTCTCCATTGTCACTCTCATTATTCCCCCCCTCTCCCTTGTCACTCTCATTATTCCCCCCTCTCCCTTGTCACTCTCATTATTCCACCCCCCTCCCTTGTCACTCTCATTATTCCACCCCCCTCCCTTGTCACTCATTATTCCACCCCTCTCCCTTGTCACTCTCATTATTCCACCCCCCTCCCTTGTCACTCATTATTCCACCCCTCTCCCTTGTCACTCGCATTATTCCCCCCCTCTCCCTTGTCACTCTCATTATTCCCCCCTCTCCCTTGTCACTCTCATTATTCCACCCCCCTCCCTTGTCACTCTCATTATTCCACCCCCCTCCCTTGTCACTCATTATTCCACCCCTCTCCCTTGTCACTCTCATTATTCCACCCCCCTCCCTTGTCACTCATTATTCCCCCCCTCTCCCTTGTCACTCTCATTATTCCACCCCCCTCCCTTGTCACTCTCATTATTCCACCCCCCTCCCTTGTCACTCATTATTCCACCCCTCTCCCTTGTCACTCTCATTATTCCCCCCCCCTCTCCCTTGTCACTCTCATTATTCCCCCCCCTCTCCCTTGTCACTCTCATTATTCCCCCCCTCTCCCTTGTCACTCTCATTATTCCCCCCCCCTCTCCCTTGTCACTCTCATTATTCCCCCCCTCTCCCTTGTCACTCTCATTATTCCCCCCCCTCTCCCTTGTCACTCTCATTATTCCCCCCCTCCCTTGTCACTCTCATTATTCCCCCCCTCTCCCTTGTCACTCTCAATATTCCCCCCCTCTCCCTTGTCACTCTCATTATTCCCCCCCTCTCCCTTGTCACTCTCATTATTCCCCCCCCTCTCCCTTGTCACTCTCATTATTCCCCCCCCTCTCCCTTGTCACTCTCATTATTCCCCTCCTCTCTTGTCACTCTCATTATTCCCCCCCCCCTCTCCCTTGTCACTCTCATTATTCCCCCCCTCTCTTGTCACTCTCATTAATCCCCCCTCTCCCTTGTCACTCTCATTATTCCCCCCCTCTCCCTTGTCACTCTCATTATTCCCCCCCTCTCCCTTGTCACTCTCATTATTCCCCCCCCTCTCCCTTGTCACTCTCATTATTCCCCCCCTCTCTTATCACTCTCATTATTCCCCCCCCTCCCTTGTCACTCTCATTATTCCCCCCCCCCCTTTGTCACTCTCATTATTTCCCCCCCCCCCTGTCACTCTCATTATTTCCCCCCCCCTTGTCACTCTCATTATTTCCCCCCCTTGTCACTCTCATTATTTCCCCCCCCCTTGTCACTCTCTCTATTCCCCCCCCCTTGTCACTCTCATTATTTCCCCCCCCTTGTCACTCTCATTATTTCCCCCCCCTTGTCACTCTCATTATTTCCCCCCCCCTTGTCACTCTCATTATTCCACCCCCCCTCCCTTGTCACTCTCATTATTCCCCCCCCTTGTCACTCTCATTATTTCCCCCCCCTTGTCACTCTCATTATTTTCCCCCCCTTGTCACTCTCATTATTTCCCCCCCCCCTTGTCACTCTCATTATTCCACCCCCCCTCCCTTGTCACTCTCATTATTTCCCCCCCCCCCCTTGTCACTCTCGTTATTTCCTCCCCCCCTCCCCCCTTGTCACTCTCATTATTTCCTCCCCCCTTGTCACTCTCATTCTACTCCCACCCCCACCTCTAGTGTAGCGTGGCCGAGCTCTGTTCGATCCGCGGTACAGGAGCATTTGTTTCCTGTACCCGGCCGGACTGACAGGAAGTGCACACTAAGTGAGCACTTCCTGTCAGTCCGACCGGGTACAGGAAACAAAAGCTCCTGTACCGCGGATCGAACAGAGCTCGGCCACGCTACATTAACAGCACACAGCCGGCGCAGGCAGGATTCTTTAGAGCGGCAAGCGCTCAGCCTCAGCCGCTCAGGCATAACTACTGTGTGGGGGCACTGAGTGGGCATATCTACTGTGTGGGGGGCACTAGAGGGGCATAATTACTATGTGGGGGCACTGAATGGGCATAACTACTGTGTGGGGGCACTGAATGGGCATAACTACTGTGTGGGGGCACTGAGTGGGAATATCTACTGTGTGGGGGCACTAGAGGGGCATATCTACTGTGTGGGGGCACTGAGTGGGCATATCTACTGTGGGGGGGGGCACTAGAGAGGCATATTTACTATGTGGGGGCACTGAGTGGGCATATCTACTGTGTGGGGGGCACTGAGTGGGCATATGTACTGTGTGGGGGCATTGAGTGGGCATATCTACTGTGTGGGGGGCACTAGAGGGGCATATCTACTGAGTGGGCAGAACTACTTATTGGGGGCACTAAGGAGGGATAACTACTGTGTGGGGGGCACTAGAGGGGCATAATTACTATGTGGGGGCACTGAGTGGGCATATCTACTGTGTGGGGGCACTGAGGGCATAACTACTGTGTGGGGGCACTGAGTGGGCATATCTACTGTGTGGGGGGCACTAGAGGGGCATAATTACTATGTGGGGGCACTGAATGGGCATAACTACTGTGTGGGGGCACTGAATGGGCATAACTACTGTGTGGGGGCACTGAGTGGGCATATCTACTGTGTGGGGGCACTAGAGGGGCATATCTACTGTGTGGGGGCACTGAGTGGGCATATCTACTGTGTGGGGGGGGGCACTAGAGAGGCATATTTACTATGTGGGGGCACTGAGTGGGCATATCTACTGTGTGGGGGACACTGAGTGGGCATATCTACTGTGTAGGGGCATTGAGTGGGCATATCTACTGTGTGGGGGGCACTAGAGGGGCATATCTACTGAGTGGGCAGAACTACTGTGTGGGGGCACTAAGGAGGGATAACTACTGTGTGGGGGGCACTAGAGGGGCATAATTACTATGTGGGGGCACTGAGTGGGCATATCTACTGTGTGGGGGCACTGAGGGCATATCTACTGTGTGGGGGGCACTAGAGGGGCATAATTACTATGTGGGGGCACTGAGTGGGCATATCTACTGTGTGGGGGCACTGAGGGCATATCTACTGTGTGGGGGGCACTAGAGGGGCATAATTACTATGTGGGGGCACTGAGTGGGCATATCTACTGTGTGGGGGCACTGAGGGCATATCTACTGTGTGGGGGGCACTAAGCTGACTGGACAGGATTTAGCATGCATAGTTTGACATTGGACGGAGTTAAAGGCTTCATGCAAAAAATATATATAAAAGGTCACATACTTCAGTGTCCCCCAATCTAATGATAAAATCCAGCATTCCTGGTCAGATGAATGGGCAGTAGGTAGAATTTCTCATTTCTTATGGCAGTGAATACCGTCCCCCACCTCCTCCATTAGACAGGTTCAGTACGAAGCCATCACTTGACCGTCATGCTGCACTGAACAGACAGATATACGGTGACACAGTGGCCAAGATTTACTAATCTCTGCGCCTAAAATTTGTTTAAAAAGTACTACAAATTGACACAACTAGAGATTCTCCATTTTATTTTGACAAGGGGATGCGGCTTAGAAGGAAGGAGCTGGGCCTAAGATGTGACCAGGGTTGCACCGGGTATCGAACCATCGATACGATACTTTTAGACCCGGATCGATTCGATGCCGGGATTTGGTATTTTCCGATACTAGGCTGCGCTACTGTACAACTTAGTATCAGTCAGAGAACATGGCACGCTCCGCTCTCAAAAGAGGGGGAAGGGTTGTGGCCACTGCGCCACCAATGAAGAGAATTAAACCATTAATACAAATGTGGGTGGCGGGTACCACAGTGTACCCCCCCAACCCTAGTATTATAGTCATTGGTGGCCCAGTAGCCACAGGGTCCCCTCCTCCTCAGTATATTCATTAAGTGGCAGTGGCCCCAGGGTGGCAGTTTCCGATCAGAGCCCCAGCAGTGTAATCGCGGGGCTCCGATCGGTTACCATGGCAGCCAGGACGACACTACTGAAGCCCTGGCTGCCATGGTAACCTCCCTGCTGCTGTGTGTACTATGCACAGGGCAGCAGGGAGAGTGTGAGGTCCTATTCACCCTAATAGAGCGCTATCAGGGTGAGTAGGACAAGGGTTCGAGCCCCTAAGCGGGCTAATAGTTATTAAATAAAAAGTAAAAAAAAAAAACACCAAAATACTAAAAGTTTAAATCACCCCGTCTCCCAATTTTACATATAAAATATATAAACAATACAAAAAATATACATATTAGGTATCGCCGCGTCTGAAAAAGTCAAAACTATTAAAAAATATCTCCTATGCTGTAAACGCTGTGACAGAAAAAATAACAAAAAACACGCAATTTGCAAATAGGATAGGGCTGTTCAATTATGGGCCAGACGTTCTATAAAATGCGGAATGCACGTGGTGTTTTATTTTTTCGCATGGTATCAAGTATCGCAATACTTTTTTATGGTTTCGAAATTGAATAAAAATTTTGGTATTGTGACAACCCTAGATGTGACGTTTTGTGCCAAAACTATACCAAAACTGACTAAGGCTACTTTCACACTCGCATTTTGGGCGGATCCGTCATGTATCTGCAAAAACGGATCCGTTACAATAATACAACCGCATGCATCCGTCATGCACGGATCCTGTTGTATTATCTGTAACATAGCCAAGACGGATCCGTCAAGAACTCCATTGAAAGTCAATGGGAGACGGATCCGTTTTCTATTGTACCAGATTGTGTCAGAGAAAACGGATCCGTCCCCATTGACTTACATTGTGTGTCAGAACGGACACCAAAGCTGCAGGTAGCGTTTTGGTATCCGCCTCCAGAGCGGAATGGAGACTGATCGGAGGCAAACTTGTAACGCTACCAAACCACAGGGGAAAACACGTGAGGCTCACGGTGGACCGATGGGTGAAATAGTTCATGTGCTCATGGTTAGCAGATGCCTCCCTGGGCTGGCGTACAGTGGATGGGAAGACGGCATGAAATCCTCCGGGGCTGGGGTTGGTTGAGGTGCCCTTGATGTTAATTGGTGTTAGGTGCTTTTGTGGCTGGGCCCCTGGTTCGTGACGCCAGCACCGTTAGGTTGAGAGTAGTAGTAAGAATGAGGAGTCGGTTGTTGTAAACCAGTTGAACATTTACTGAAGAATCCATAGTCTCTGGACAGTTGGTACAGATCATCAATGGGAAGCGTTGGCATAGCACAAATACTAATAAGTTCACTGGTAATCCTATTATCTGGTAGTGGCAGTTGTCAATGGAGGGATTCTTCTACTGCTGATACTTTACAGGCAAGGATTCTGGTGGTAATCCCTACATTCACTCTTTACAGCAGTCTGGCACTAAAGATGCTATTAACTATTTATTTAGGAGTTATCCTTTAAGGACTTTCCACTCCCGGCAAGCAAACACATCTGCTTCATTCTTTGGCAGGAAACTCTTCTAGAAAGGTTTTTGATTTTCACTACTACCCGGAAGGTTTAGTTAGTGATAAAGACAATTCTGTGCATCAACTGTCCATTTGTGTCCAGGCACTTGGAAAGCTACTCCTGGTCACTTGTGCTGATGAGGTCCATAAGCTATAGTTAGCTGTTACCAGGGGCGTAGCTATAGGGGGTGCAGAGGTAGCAGTTGCTACCGGGCCCAGGAGCCTGAGGGGCCCAATTGTGCCACATAAGTAGACACTGGTATTATAGAAAGTGCATGCTGGTCAAGTCATACCTCTGGCTGGAGGGTCAAGAATTTGGCATGGGGTGGGGGGTTGCCATTTTAATTTTTGCCTCAGGCAGCAGGTAGGCTATGTGCTTCCCTGACCCCTGGCCACAAAGCACTGAGGGAAGGGGGGCCCAAGCTGAACTCTTGCACCAGGGCCCATGAGCCTTTAGCTACGCCCCTGGCTGTTACCCTCCCTAGGCTCTCTTCATTCTGGTGTATAGACTCACCGTCTGGTGCTTGGTTTCTGTAGTTATCTTCTCCAGGCTTGATCAGGGCCCAGAGGAAAGGAACACAGCTACATGGTGACTTTAGCCTGTCTCTCTCCTCCATGAACTTGCTTCTCCTACTAACTCCTCTCTCTCTCTCTACATTCTCCTCTCAGCTAGACCATACAATGCAAATAAACACATGTATATACATTAAGATGTTTGAAGTGTCCCATTTACACACATACAGTCAGGTCTATAAATATTGGGACATGGACACAGTTCTAACATTTTTGGCTCTATACACCCCCACAATGGATTTGAAATGAAACAAACAAGATGTGCTTTACCTGCAGACTGTCAGCTTTAATCTGAGGGTATTTACATCCAAATCAGGTGAACGGTGCAGGAATTACAGCAGTTTGCAGATGTGCCTCCCACTTGTTAAGGGACAAAAAGTAATGGGACAATTGGCTTCTCGGCTGTTCCATGGCCAGGTGTGTGTTATTCCCTCATTATCCCAATTACAATGAGCAGATAAAAGGTCCAGAGGTCATTTCCAGTCTGCTATTTGCATTTGGAATCTGTTGCTGTCAACTCTCAAGATGAGATCCAAAGAGCTGTCGCTATCAGTGAAGCAAGCCATCATTAGGCTGAAAAAACACCACAAACCCATCAGAGAGATAGCAAAAACATTAGGCCTGGCCAAAACAACTGTTTGGAACATTCTTAAAAAGAAGGAACGCACCGGTGAGCTCAGCAACACCAAAAGACCTGGAAGACCACGGAAAACAACTGTGGTGGATGACTGAAGAATTCTTTCCCTGGTGAAGGAAACACCCTTCACAACAGTTGTCCAGATCAAGAACACTCTCCAGGAGGTAGGTGTATGTGTGTCAAAGTCAACAATCAGGAGAAGACTTCACCAGAGTGAATACAGAGGGTTCACCACAAGATGTAAACCATTGGCGAGCCTCAAAAACAGGAAGGTCAGATTAGAGTTTGCCAAACAACATCTAAAAAAGCCTTCACAGTTCTGGAACAACATCCTATGGACAGATGAGACCAAGATGAACTTGTACCAGAGTGATGGGAAGAGAAGAGTATGGAGAAGGAAAGGAACTGCTCATGATCCTAAGCATACCACCTCATCAGAGAAGCATGGTGGTGGTAGTGTCATGGCGTGGGCATGTATGGCTGCCAATAGAACTGGTTCTCTTGTATTTATTGATGATGTGACTGCTGACAAAAGCAGCAGGATGAATTCTGAAGTGTTTCGGGCAATATTATTTGCTCATATTCAGCCAAATGCTTTAGAACTCATTGGACGGCGCTTCACAGTGCAGATGGACAATGACCCAAAGCATACTGCAAAAGCAACCAAAGAGTTTTCTAAGGGAAAGAAGTGTAACGTTATGCAATGGCCAAGTCAATCACCGGACCTGAATCCGATTGAGCATGCATTTCACTTGCTGAAGACAAAACTGAAGGGAAAATGCCCCAAGAACAAGCAGAAACTGAGGACAGTTGCAGTAGAGGCCTGGCAGAGCATCACCAGGGATGAAACCCAGCGTCTGGGGATGTCTATGCGTTCCAAAAATAAATACCCTCAAATTAAAGCTGACAGTCTGCAGGTAAAGCACATCTTGTTCGTTTCATTTCAAATCCACTGTGGTGGTGTATAGAGCCAAAATGTTAGAACTGTTTCCATGTCCCAATATTTATGGACCTGACTGTATGTGGGACGCTGCAAACTGATTCATTCTGAGCGGATCCTTTTCCATTCAGAATGCATTAGGGCAAAACGGATCCGTTTTTTGACCAAATGTGAGAGCCCTGAACGGATCTTGCAAACGGAAAGCCAAAATGCCAGTGTGAAAGTAGACTTAGTTTACACCATCTAGAGGCTCAGGATATCTGCCCCAATATGTACAAAACATTGGGGGTCATTTATCAAAGATTATTATTATATATTATTAAACCTCCATTCATTCCATAGCGCTGTACATATGAGGAGCGGTGCACATACATAATACAGACAATTGCACTAAGCAGGAACAAGACGAGTTACAAACTGGTACAGGAGGAGAGAGGGCCCTGCCCGTGAGGGCTTACAATCTACATGGTATGGGAGAAGGACACAGTAGGTACGGGTAAAGCTGGTCATGGGGACAGGATGTGGACGGCCTTGTATGTATTTGTTAGTACTTTGAAGTGAATTCGCTGGGCAATGGGGAACCAGTGAAGGGATTGGCAGAGGAGTAACAGGGTGAGAGGTGGATTAGTCGGGCAGCAGAGTTGGGGATAGATTGTGGGGTGCGAGAGCGTTTTACTCCGGTCTTTGATAACCGCCGTACTGCCAGAGGAAGGGCCTGATTTACGACGAGGTGCAGGACTCCTCTCTCTTAGTTCAGGACTCCTCTCTCTTAGTTCAGGACTCCTCTCTCTTAGTTCAGGACTCCTCTCTCTTAGTTCAGGACTCCTCTCTCTTAGTTCAGGACTCCTCTCTCTTAGTTCAGGACTCCTCTCTCTTAGTCCGTGTCTCCAGGGCCTGACTGAAGTAACTTTTGCTCCATTTTACACCTGTTTTCAGGAATAAATGTTAGTGAATTTGCTAGGGCTGATATCCTGGCCCCCGACACTCCCAAGTTGCAAAAAGGGGTCTTGCAATGTTTTTCTAATGCCAACAGCTGGCATAACGACACCTAGGCACACAGGCGCGGCTGTAGAACCCGTTTTACCAGTGTTTACATAGAAGCTATAAATACATCTGAATCGCTTGCTTCCTAAAAGGGCAGTGAGGGCAAACAATGCTCAGACGGGCAGCGGTGTGGATCATGCCCGGATCAGTGGGCACACTGACTGGCGGCGCTCTGCTCCTGTCATACGTTATTGATGCTCCCATGGGCAATAGATAACTATACTGGAAGACTATCTGTAAAACCTCCACCTGCGGTGCCTCTGGCCGTGTATTGTATGGGTCTTTATTTCAGTCCTCCCCTCCCCCACATCTGCAGCTGTGACCATGCCCTGTCATCTGTGCCGGGAGATCCCTTCCTATTGAAATAATGCGTGGGTGTGAGGAAGGAGAAGCAGCAGAGGCGGAAGGCTTTGGTTCCGGCTGCAGACGCCCACGCTGCTGTCCCTATCTAAACCTTTTTTTTTTTTTTAAAGCAGAGGAAATAATTCACATTTTTTAACAACCACTGTTCTAGGAATCCTGCTTATATCGGTTGTTTGACCGCCAACCAATGGCGCACATGTACAAATATACTCCTTGCTACAACGAAAGGCCAAAGGGAATATAAAGTGCATACACCGTGTGTCGCTGCACATGACTGGTTATAGGACTTGTGTCTTATTCGCAGTATAATACTATAACGGTATTTCTGATGGCAAGCAGTGATATTCCTGCTGTGAAAAAGACTAGAGACCCCAGCAGACCCGATCCGCCACATGGCCATGGCTTATAAACAGAAGCCAATGTGAGCAGAGCCATGTCTACCAGAGGCTTTATGGAATATGTCCTTCCTCTTTCAACCTAAACATAGCGAGCCTCATTTATCACAACTAAAGACTCGGCTGTGCTCATATCGCGGCCCGCAAACAGCACACCCTATCATGGAGGGGGACCCATTCACTTGAATGGGTCCGCAATTCAGAAGGTGTGGAACGGAGGCATGGAACCCCACGGAAGCACTACAGAGCGCTTCCGTGGTGTTTCTGTCCGTGCCCCCGCACCGCAAAAAAAATAGAACATGTGACAGATCACGGACCCATTCAATTTGAATGGGGCTGCATACGTCTACGGCAACCGCACAGATGGTGCCCTTAAATTGCGGTCCCCAATGCACGGAACGGCCGGCACACATTCGTGTGCATGAGTCCTCACCGAAAAAAGTGACCAATCAGAGCTCAGCTTTCAGAATAAGGGCTCATGCACATGAACGTATCTGCATCCGAGACGTATTTTTTGTAGGTTGCAATGCAGACCCGTTCACTTCAATAGGGCCGCAAAAGATGGGAACGGCACCGCATCTGTATGTCTGTTCTGTGGCATCCACAAAAAAACAGCATATGTCCTATTCTTGTCCGCTTTAGGGCTCGTTCACACGAATGTATTCTGCATTCCGTATATGGAACCATTAATTTCAATGGGTCCACAAAAGATGCGGACAGCCCTCTGTGTGCTGTCCGCATCCGTTGCTCTGTTCCATGGCCCGCAAAAATTTTGAGTCCTGTCCTATTCTTGTCCCTTTTGCAGACAAGAATAGGCATTTCTATAATGGGCCTCCTGTTCCGTTCCGCAAATTGCGGAAGGCACACGGGCGGCAACTGTTTTTTGTGGATCCGCAATTTGCGGACCGCAAAAAACGGCACGGTCGTGTGAACAAGCCCTTAAGGACAAGGATAGTACTGTTCGATTAGAGGCCAGACGTTCCATAAAACGTTGGTATCCGTGTTTTGCGTACCGCAAAAACGGCGACAGTTGTGTGCATGAGCCGTAAGCGAGTATGCTCGCCACACTTTGCAGATTAATCTTCACATACAGAATAAACTGATTAACTAGTCCCTGGTTCTATAGCATTCAGTTGCTTCCCAAGTCTTCATGCCGGTCACAACAACCCCGTTACACGACCATCCAGAATCCAGCATGGCTTCTATATTTGTAGGTGATTTCACGGGATAAGCTGTCAGTTCCGGGGGTCAGGAGACGGCTCCAGAGAGCGGATTATAGTAAACAGCTGCTAAGCCGTCTGCTTCCTGACCTGCAGGGACGCAGCACTTGTGGGCTGGGACAATCAATACAGCATTAGAAAACCCAAACATGAGTAAGCGCGCGCGCAGGGATTCTGGTGTGCAGTGCAACATTCATTTTTATTTCGTGTCAAAAATAAATAAACGACAAATCATCCACAGGAATTAGAAACACGAGCCCTGCACGCTGGAATTCTGGCTTCATAAAGTCGCAAGTAGGGGCTTAAGTTAGATTTACGTGCACCAATAATTAGCCGTATTATCTGGAACACTCACTCCTGACTGTCCGCCGATCACGCTCATTCATCGTTCATGTCGGCCTCGTTCCGGGGCAGCAGATCGCGGTGTCTAGTGATCTGCTGCTCAGAAACCATGATTCTGTATGAGGGCGAGCAATGGCTATAGCGAGCCCTCGTCCTCATACTGTGGAGGAGATCGCTGCATGCACTGAGTGAGCAGCCAACTGTCGGCAAGGAACGCTTCCTTCCCAACAATCGCCTGTTCCATCGGCCCGGATGTTCTGGGGCCACTTGCGGAGAAATTTGGCAACTTTTTGTAGTGGAGTTTAATCACAGACATAAGAAAATACAATCTGGCCAACATCGCCATACCGCTACCGATACCGCTTCCTGCGGACCAGTACCAGATGGGGACCGCTGATTTAGATGATTTCTCCTATGCAGAATACCAGTGTTTAATTGGGTGCTAAACTGGCTAAATTGAAAATCGCATTGTGAGTGGCTTATTCTTCAGATCCGGTGACGTAGCGGGCTTCTGATGGGCATGCTAGGTGGAGGTTTCAGCCTAGCAGTGAGCCCGGTGACGTCACCGACACTAATTGGCGGCACTAAAGAGCACCCATTAGTGCCGGTGACGTCACCGAGTACACTTCATTACAAAGCAGAATTTTCTGCTTGAGGTTTTTGAAGCAGATCTGCGCCAAAAAAGCATGGAAAATGCACAAATAAAAAACGCATGGACTGTTTTTTTTTCAGCTTCCTATTCATTTCAATGGGAGATTCAGCGCTGATTCTACCCCAAGATAGGACATGCTGCTTCTTTTTTCCACGTAAGAAAAAAAAAAAAGGAAAAAATCAGCGCAAAAAAACTCCAAACCAATTATTGAAGATACGAACGCTCATTCTCAATATTTAGCCTGTATAATCGAGCAGCTGATCAGCCGCTGACCGGCAAACGCTCATCCATCGCCTGATCGGCATCTTTCATCAGGTTGAAAGGTGCTCGATTATCGGCAGCGCCTCTTTGTGTAATCAGGATGTGGACGGGAATCACTGCTGTGTGCATGAGGCCTGATAGTAAGTGTCCCCATCATACGCCTCATGCATTAACCCCATGTTGTCCATTATGTGAGGAGGTAGTTGATGGGGGTCACTATTAACGTGAGGCACATGGTTTTATCGGTTTAGACTTCCATGGGCCTCACATTATTAGTAAGCAATTACCTCCTCGCATAAAGGGCAATCGCTACTTTGGCAAAAAAATATATTTAAAATCCCCACAACAAATACACATTAACCCCATTTTGCCTGGCAACATGGGGTTAATGTGTGGGTATTTTTTGTGTGTTTTTTTTTTTGTGTCCTATTGACTTGGTATCAAAATCGAACTCAGAATTCGGTACACAGCTCACCAAAGTGTAAGCTCAACATAATGAGAAATACGACGACATGTCACAAGCAGCAAATACTGCCCAAGGCCTCTTGCACACGACCATATGGCTTTTTCAGTATTTTGCAGTCCGCAAAAAACAAATCCACAAAAAATACGGATGACGTCCGTGTGCAGTCCGTTTTGTGCGGAGCGGAACAGCCGGCTCCTGATAGAACAGTCCTATCCTTGTCTGTTATGCGGACAATAATAGGACATGTTCTATCTTTGAACGGAAATACGGAAACGGAGGGCATATGGATTACCTTCTGTTTTTTTTTTGCAGATCCATTGAAATGAATGGTTCTGTATACAGAACGCAAAAAAAACGGAAAATAAAAACGTTTGTGTGCAAGAGGCCTAGTGGAGTTGTCTAGTGGTGAGACTCCGGGACCACCAGGAGACGCCGGGACCACCACGGATGAAACCCCCACGACAAGTGACCCCATGTGGACCTTCACACCAGCATACTATAAGCCCCAGATCTCCAAGCACACGAGCAGCTCAGGGATCAAGTTTGCATGGCCAATTTCACTCCAGCGTCTTCAGTGTGAGAAACATGGCCCGTGTGTCAGAGGCATTGCATTCCTCACATAGTGCCATAAGTACAAATCAGAGGTCAGGCAGGAACACACAGCATTATAAGTCATTAGAACGCCACGGCACATGTCATAGGAGCAGCTTTCAGGATGAGGAATACCTCTGACACACAGAGTTTATTTCTCGCACTGAATGCGCTCGTGCGAAATTGGCCATAGACTGTTGTAAGCACTTTCTCACTTATAATGTCTTGATTGAGCTTGTGGCGTCCCAGACCGTTTATTAGCAACAACCCCACATCACTTTATGCCCGGCCTGAAGAAACCATCCATCAGAGCCTCCTAAAGCGCAGTCATCTTATACCACACCTCAACGTACTGCATGGCCGTGTCTGGAAGGTGTTTAACCACCTCAGCCCCCAGTGCTTAAACACCCTGAAAGACCAGGCCACTTTTTACACTTCTGACCTACACTACTTTCACCGTTTATTGCTCGGTCATGCAACTTACCACCCAAATGAATTTTACCTCCTTTTCTTCTCACTAATAGAGCTTTCATTTGGTGGTATTTCATTGCTGCTGACATTTTTACTTTTTTTGTTATTAATCGAAATTTAACGATTTTTTTGCAAAAAAATGACATTTTTCACTTTCAGTTGTAAAATTTTGCAAAAAAAACGAGATCCATATATAAATTTTGCTCTAAATTTATTGTTCTACATGTCTTTGATAAAAAAAAAATGTTTGGGTAAAAAAAAATGGTTTGGGTAAAAGTTATAGCGTTTACAAACTATGGTACAAAAATGTGAATTTCCGCTTTTTGAAGCAGCTCTGACTTTCTGAGCACCTGTCATGTTTCCTGAGGTTCTACAATGCCCAGACAGTACAAACACCCCACAAATGACCCCATTTCGGAAAGTAGACAACCTAAGGTATTCGCTGATGGGCATAGGGAGTTCATAGAACTTTTAATTTTTTGTCACAAGTTAGCGGAAAATGATGATTTTTTTATTTATTTTTTTCTTACAAAGTCTCATATTCCACTAACTTGTGACAAAAAATAAAAACTTCCATGAACTCACTATGCCCATCACGAAATACCTGGGGGTGTCTTCTTTCCAAAATGGGGTCACTTGTGGGGTAGTTATACTGCCCTGGCATTTTAGGGGCCCTAATGTGTGAGAAGTAGTTTGAAAACAAAATGTGTAAAAAATGCCCTGTGAAATCCGAAAGGTGCTCTTTGGAATGTGGGCCCCTTTGCCCACCTAGGCTGCAAAAAAGTGTCACACATCTGGTATCTCCGTACTCAGGAGAAGTTGGGGAATGTGTTTTGGGGTGTCTTTTTACATATACCCATGCTGGGTGAGAGAAATATCTCGGCAAAAGACAACTTTTCCCATTTTTTTTATACAAAGTTGGCATTTGACCGAGATATTTATCTCACCCAGCATGACACCCCAAAACACATTGCTCAACTTCTCCTGAGTACGGCGATACCACATGTGTGACAATTTTTTGCAGCCTAGATGCGCAAAGGGGCCCAAATTCCTTTTAGGAGGGCATTTTTAGACATTTGGATCCCAGACTTCTTCTCACGCTTTAGGGCCCCTAAAATGCCAGGGCAGTATAAATACCCCACATGTGACCCCATTTTGGAAAGAAGACACCCCAAGGTGGCATGGCGAGATCATAGAAGATTTTTTTTTTTTTGGCACAAGTTAGCGGAAATAGTTTTTTTCTTTTTTTCTCAAAGTCTCCCTTTCCGCTAACTGGGGACAAAAAGTTCAATCTTTCATGGACTCAATATGCCCCTCAGCGAATACCTTGGGATGTTTACTTTCCGAAATGGGGTCACATGTGGGGTATTTATACTGCCCTGGCATTTTAGGGGCCCTAAAGCGTGAGAAGAAGTCTGGAATATAAATGTCTAAAAAATTTTACGCATTTGGATTCCGTGAGGGGTATGGTGAGTTCATGTGAGATTTTATTTTTTGTCACAAGTTTTGATTTTATTTTTTGTCACAAGTTAGTGGAATATGAGACTTTGTAAGAAAAAACAAAAACAAAAAAAAATCAATTTCCACTAACTTGTGCCAAAAAAAGTCTGAATGGAGCCTTACAGGGGGGTGATCAATGACAGGGGGGTGATCAGGGAGTCTATATGGGATGATCACCACCCTGTCATTGATCACCCCCCTGTAAGGCTCCATTCAGACGTCCGTATGTGTTTTGCGGATCCGCGGTGTCCGTGTTTTGCGGATCCATGGATCCGCGGATCCGCAAAACACATACGGACGTCTGAATGGAGCCTTACAGGGGGGTGATCAGGGAGTCTATATGGGGTGATCACCCCCCTGTCATTGATCACCCCCCTGTAAGGCTCCATTCAGAGGTCTGTATGTGTTTTGCGGATCCACGGATCCATTGTTCGGATCCGCAAAACACATACGGACGTCTGAATGGAGCCTTACAGGGGGGTGATCAATCACAGGGGGGTGATCAGGGAAGTCTATATGGGGTGATCACCCCCCTGTCATTGATCACCCCCCTGTAAGGCTCCATTCAGACGTCCGTATGTGTTTTGCGGATCCGATCCATGGATCCGTAAAACACATACGGACGTCTGAATGGAGCCTTACAGGGGGGTGATCAATGACAGGGCGGTGATCAGGGAGTCTATATGGGGTGATCACCCCCCTGTCATTGATCACCCCCCTGTAAGGCTCCATTCAGACGTCCGTATGTGTTTTGCGGATCCGATCCGTGGATCCGTAAAACACATACGGACGTCTGAATGGAGCCTTACAGGGGGGGTGATCAGGGACTCTATATGGGGTGATCAGGGGTTAATAAGGGGTTAATAAGTGACAGGGGGGGGTGTAGTGTAGTGTGGTGCTTGGTGCTACTTATAACTGAGCTGCCTGTGTCCTCTGGTGGTCGATCCAAGCAAAAGGGACCACCAGAGGACCAGGTAGCAGGTATATTAGACGCTGTTATCAAAACTACGTCTAATATACCTGTTAGGGGTTAAAAAAATTGCATTTACAGCCTGCCAGCGAACGATCACCGCTGGCAGGCTGGAGATCCACTCGCTTACCTGCAGTTCCTGTGAACGCACGCGCCTGTGTGCGCGCGTTCACAGGAAATCTCGCGTCTTGCGAGATGACGCGTATATGCGTGACTCTGCCTGAGACTGCCGCCTCCGGAACGCGATCCTGCGTTAGGCGGTCCGGAGGCGGTTAAAGGAAATACTTTGCGTCTTACATTTTGACGATAATGAACAGTACCTGCCACCAAAAATGGCTGCCGAAGCATACACCCCCAAGAAGTGCATTTCAAAGGGAGACTGCCAAGTAAGAGGGCACGGTATGGTGTGAAAATGTATATTCTATGTGAGAGTACATCAGGGAACATATACAAATTTAGGCTATATGAAGAGACAGCAGAAGTGAGCCCCCAGAAGGCCCCTCATCCGTGGAGACTTGATACACCCACTGCTGGACCAGGGCTACCACCTCTACCTGGAGAATTCTTATACCAGTGTACCTTCCAGAAGTACACTGGCATGCGGCTTATTAATTTAAAAATAAATCAGAGATTACTTCTGAAGCCTCTGCTTGGACAAATCCTCAGAAGGGAAGGGGTAGACTTGTCGGATCAAGTCATAAAGTCATGCAGCGCGCCGCGGAAATCAAGGGTGTGATATAGGAAGCTGGCCGTGCACACCCTACAGATGGCATTGTATGATGCAGACTTGCTACATCGCCCACGTGTCTCTCAGAACTACAAGGATTTCCTCTTTTTCCATCTTCAAGCCTCCAGCTACATTAAAGAAATAATGAGACACTTAAAGGGGCTGTCCACTTTTTTTTTTTTAAATACTGATGACCTATCTTCAGGATAGGTCATCAATTTCAGATTGGTGTGGGTCCGAGACCCAGGACCCCTGCCAATCAGCTGTTTGAAGAGAACACAGTACTTGTACGAGGTGGAATTACAACTTCACCAACCCATTCACTTCAATGGAAAAGCTCCTGATCGGATACTGATGACCAGAGTATGAGGTCGTCAATATAACGAGAGCAGACAACCTCCCCTTTTTTTGGACCTTCCAATTCAAATCTCTGAGTTAATTTACATTACTATAGAGCTGCCGTAACGCGCATATATGTTTCCTTGTACTCGTATTGACTATGACAAGTCTCTCCTTCCCGATACGATATGGCACTTGGACGACCCTAACTTAAAGGGAGTCTGTCACCTCCACATGGCCATATACAGCGCTTACATTGCCCTATAGCACACCTATACATGAATGTTATGGCACCTTTGTCTTTTTCTTTACACTTGCAGAAGATGGAAAAACGAACTTTGATTGATATGCAAACGAGCACTGGCAAGTGCCCAGGGCGGCGTTCACTGTGTTGGAGCCCAGGCTGCTCTGCCTTTTTCCATTGTTCCCCCGCCCCAGCCTCTGCCTATGCCCGTCCTCCTATTCCCTTGCATCATCCTTCGGTCCGGCCAAGATCCCGCTCCTGTGCACTGCCTCGCCGGGCCGGAGCACGGCATCGCTTTAACTACTGTGCATGCGCCGGCGAACGGCGTGAAACCAGTGGAACAATCCCTTCACTTCCTCCCAGTTGCTGTATACGTGGAGAAGCTTCTTGAATGAATCCACACAGGATATATACACTGCTCAAAAAAATAAAGGGAACACAAAAATAACACATCCTAGATCTGAATTAATTAAATATTCTTCTGAAATACTTTGTTCTTTACATAGTTGAATGTGCTGACAACAAAATCACACAAAAATTTCAAAATGAAAATCAAATTTTTCAACCCATGAAGGTCTGGATTTGGAGTCACACTCAAAATTAAAGTGGAAAAACACACTACAGGCTGATCCAACTTTGATGTAATGTCCTTAAAACAAGTCAAAATGAGGCTCAGTAGTGTGTGTGGCCTCCACGTGCCTGTATGACCTCCCTACAACGCCTGTGCATGCTCCTGATGAGGTGGCGGACGGTCTCCTGAGGGATCTCCTCCCAGACCTGGACTAAAGCATCTGCCAACTCCTGGACAGTCTGTGGTGCAACGTGACGTTGGTGGATAGAGCGAGACATGATGTCCCAGATGTTCTCAATTGGATTCAGGTCTGGGGAACGGGCGGGCCAGTCCATAGCATCAATGCCTTCGCCTTGCAGGAACTGCTGACACACTCCAGCCACATGAGGTCTAGCATTGTCTTGCATTAGGAGGAACCCAAGGCCAACCGCACCAGCATATGGTCTCACAAGGGGTCTGAGGATCTCATCTCGGTACCTAATGTCAGTCAGGCTACCTCTGGCGAGCACATGGAGGGCTGTGCGGCCCTCTAAAGAAATGCCACCCCACACCATTACTGACCCAATGCCAAACCGGTCATGCTGGAGGATGTTGCAGGCAGCAGAACGTTCTCCACGGCGTCTCCAGACTCTGTCATGTCTGTCACATGTGCTCAGTGTGAACCTGCTTTCATCTGTGAAGAGCACAGGGCGCCAGTGGCGAATTTGCCAATCTTGGTGTTCTCTGGCAAATGCCAAACGTCCTGCACAGTGTTGGGCTGTAAGCACAACCCCCACCTGTGGACGTCGGGCCCTCATATCACCCTCATGGAGTCTGTTTCTGACCGTTTGAGCAGACATATGCACATTTGTGGCCTGCTGGAGGTCATTTTGCAGCGCTCTGGCAGTGCTCCTCCTGTTTTCTCCCTGCACAAAGGCGGAGGTGGCGGTCCTGCTGCTGGGTTGTTGCCCTCCTACGGCCTCCTCCACGTCTCCTGATGTACTGGCCTGTCTCCTGGTAGCGCCTCCATGCTCTGGACACTACGCTGACAGACACAGCAAACCTTCTTGCCACAGCTCACATTGATGTGCCATCCTGGATAAGCTGCACTACCTGAGCCACTTGTGTGGGTTGTAGACTCCGTCTCATGCTACCACTAGAGTGAAAGCACCGCCAGCATTCAAAAGTGACCAAAACATCAGCCAGGAAGCATAGGAACTGAGAAGTAGTCTGTGGTCACCACCTGCAGAACCACTCCTTTATTGGGGGTGTCTTGCTAATTGCCTATAATTTCCACCTGTTGTCTATCCCATTTGCACAACAGCATGTGAAATTGATTGTCACTCAGTGTTGCTTCCTAAGTGGACAGTTTGATTTCACAGAAGTTTGATATACTTGGAGTTACATTGTGTTGTTTAAGTGTTCCCTTTATTTTTTTGAGCAGTGTATATATATATACATACAAGAACTTTGGGATGAAATACACATGTATGTTCAGGGGCGGATTGGCCATAGACCTTACTGGGATACATCTTTTTTCATAGTGTGTGGTAAATATATTGCATTACTCCCCCTGGAAACCCGTACTAAGCTACATTTCTGTTTTTTTGCAATTTCTGCAATTGTCCTCTCATCCTTCTGTATCAAAAATAGGTAGGGGTCCGTGCAATAAACCGGCACCCATTGAGGGGGTTGCCGCAGGACCCGACTGGACTACCCTTCAATACCAAGTATGTGTAGGACGGATAGGAGAGAGTAGAGCGAGACTGGCCGCTGTGTCAATAGTTATTTGGTTTAACGCTCTTCCGTGGTACACGGCAGGGTTGTCTCCTTTCGCCACTGATGTTTTAGGCTACTTTCACATTAGCGTTTTTTGCGGACCCGTCATGGAACTGCAAAAGCGCTTCCGTTACAATAATACAACCGCATGCATCCGTCATGAACGGATCCTTTTGTATTATGTCTTCTATAGCCATAACGGATCCGTCTTAAACACCATTGAAAGTCAAGGGGAGACGGATCCGTTTTCTTTTGTGTCAGAAAAAAACGATCCGTCCCCATTGACTTACATTGACTTACATTGTGTGTCAGGACGGAGCAGTCTTTCTTCGCACCACATCGCGGACAGAAAAACGGTACTTGCATAATTTTTCTGTCCGCGATGGGGGCGCAACCAAACGGAATGGAATGCATTTTGGTGCATTCCGTTTCGTTCAGTTCAGTTTTGTCCTCATTGACAATGAATAGGGACAAAACTGAAGCGTTTCTTCCGCTATTGAGATCCTATGACGGATATCAATAGCGGAATTGAAAACGCAGATGTGAAAGTAGCCTAAGTCGTTCACGGACCGTCTTCCTGTACCATTTACAACCTACTTTCACAGGCATGTCTAAAAGAGAGAAATGTGCATAGTAGCCTTTGCAAATGACCTCCTCCTCCTCATGGTTTCTACTCCTTGGCCCCGATACTGACAGCTCCAACAATCAGGCTCCTTATCCGGGGTACTTCCTAAACCTAGACAAATGTGAGGCCCTAATGTTAAAGAGTCCACCGATCCCAACATGGGCTTCAGCCGGCCAAGTACAATGGTATGCATGATCCCTAAAATATGTTGGAGTAGATACTGCTCGGTCACTGACAAACTTGTATAAACATATCATCTCCGGACATATCTAATCCCTGGAATGTACCTTCTCGGAAGATTTTACTATTTCCTTTATGAGTAGAGCTAACATTTAGAAACTTGTGTTATTCCCCGCACTGTTATATCTACTCCAAAACCTCCCCAATTACTTACGCTCCCGAGATGAGAAACATAACTTTTATATATAAATTGTTTATTTGGGAGGGATGGCGTGAATTCATTAAACAGAGGTCTTAACCTCCCTGAAATTATCTGGCAGCCCAGACTAGGTATATCACAGCAGTGTCGGACTGGGGTGCCTATGGCCCACCAGTAAAATGTATTGTGGGGGCCCACCGTATGGTTACATTCAAATATTACCTGCTCACACAGAAGCAAGACGCTACAAGATGATTGATTAAGGGGGTACCTGCAACGACTTTGAGAAGGCAGGTCCCTGGGAACAGAGTACACTGGCTGGCACATCTGTTTGGGCTTTGAGACCATCCGCTGCCCCATCCTCCCGGGGCCATACCATGTGCAGTAAATATCAAATCATGGTCCAACGAAGAGAGAAGGGCCATGAAAGTTACCCCACAGGTATTAAGAGGCATAAACTCCAGGCAAAGGAGTCCCCCACTGGTCCAAAAGGTCTGGCAGTGGTCAGGTCAGTGCTCCCCAGTGACTGGTCAGGATATAGAGATCAATAGATTATTTAAAGGGCATCTGTCAGCAGTTTGGTCCCTATGACACTGGCTGACATGTTACATGTGCGCTTGGCAGCTGAAGACATCTGTGTTGGTCCCATGTTCCTATGTGTCCGCATTGCTGAGGAAAAAAGTTTTTTATATATGCAAATGAGCCTCTAGGAGCAACGGGGGCGTTACCATTACACCTAGAGGCTCTGCTCTCTCTCTGCAAATGCTGCGTCCTCTGCACTTTGACTGACAGGGCCAGGCAGTGAAAACATCATCATGCCTGGTCCCGTCAATCAAGATGCAGAGGGCGTGGAAGTTGCAGAGAGAGCAGAGCCTCTAGGTGTAATGGTAACGCCCCCGTTGCTCCTAGAGGCTTTCTGCAGGAAACTGTTCTCCCTTTAAGACGGTGTTAAACATATTGAACAAATAGGGCAGTAGCAGGGGAGTGAATATCTGGTAATATTCGTTTGAGAAGCCGTCAGGTCCAAGGGGCTTTATTAGGTTTAAGAAATTTTATAGCCGCCATGACCTCTGCTGGAGAAATAGGAGAATTAAAGGGAATCTGTCACTAGCAATTTACCAATTTAATTTTTTTCATGAATCCATGTTTAACAGAGTACCTTTTTTCCATCTGTCTTGTTCTTTTGATTGTGAGTCTTGTCATTTCTTCAAAAAATCGATTCTTATGATATGTAAATGACGCTGTAAGGAGCCCTGAGGGGCGTTATTCTTTCTCCACGGTGCCCACGAACGCCCCTCTGAAGTCCCGTGCCCGGCTAAATTTGAAAACTAATAACGCCTCCAAGTTCATCTAAATCGCCTCCCAGAGGCGAGGCTAAGTGCTCAACACCCCCCCCTCCTCAGCGCCGCGCTCTGCGGCAAACACCCCGATCCTCCTCTCGCCGGCATCCCAAATCCCGTGCAGGCGCAGTGCCGGCGATTGCCTGCGCTATGATAAGATGACTGACGGCACTGCGCCTGCGCGGGATTTGGGATGCCGGCGAGAGGAGGATCGGGGTGTTTGCCGCAGAGCGCGGCGCTGAGGAGGGGGGGGGGGGGGTGAGCACTTAGCCTCGCCTCTGGGAGGCGATTTAGATGAACTTGGAGGCGTTATTAGTTTTCAAATTTAGCCGGGCACGGGACTTCAGAGGGGCGTTCCTGGGCACCGTGGAGAAAGAATAACGCCCCTCAGGGCTCCTTACAGCGTCATTTACATATCATAAGAATCGATTTTTTGAAGAAATGACAAGACTCACAATCAAAAGAACAAGACAGATGGAAAAAAGGTACTCTGTTAAACATGGATTCATGAAAAAAAAAATTGGGTAAATTGCTAGTGACAGATTCCCTTTAAGGTTGGTAGCCTGTTCTTCATTTAATGAAGGGAGATTAATGCTCTCCAAGAAGGAGGCAATTTTCTCAGTTGTGGGTTGGGGAGTTAAAAGTTTAATTAAATGTGTTTATATTGAGTTATGAATGTTACTTATTAAATTAATAAAGGCCGTAGCCAATTTATGAAAAAACTTTATTCCATACAAAAAAAAAAAAGATTGGTTTCAGTGCTTTTTATTTATATGTTTATATTATTGTAAGTAGGTATGACCCTTAATCCCATATCGGAGCATGATCTGACTACGAAGTTACTGCTATTTTAGCTGAGCTTCTTCTGAAGAGCAAGGATTTATCAACAATAGCAAGATCAATCCGAGAAAATGACCTATGACGTGAGGAGTAAAAGGTAAATTCCCGAGAACAAGCATTCAGGCAGTGGAAAGTATCATATAAACAAGCATTTCCCAGCCATTTTGCCTAAAGTTGGGGTAGGTGTTCTACCGCTCCCTGTGGAGTCAAGATGTTTGTTAGGGATGATATTAAAATCTCCACATAACAATAAAGACCCCTTTTGTACTGTCTTAATTTTTTTCATCACCTTATTTAAAAATCGGACTTGAGATTTATTAGGGGCAAAAATATTTGCCAACGTCATGGTAGTAGATCCTATCATGCCCACTATTATAAGATGTCTTCCTCCTTCGTCTATAAGTACCTTTTTTATCTGAATATGTAAGCAATCTTTCACTGCTATGGCTACACCGGCTTTTTCCTTTTCTGAATTGGCAAGAAAAACCTTGGAAAAGCCTTTATGTGAGAAGGTGGGATGTTTTAGTCTGGCAAAATGAGTCTCTTGAACACAAACTATATCGGCTTGAGTCACCCTGGCCTCTTTCCACAGTGAAGCTCTTGGCGTTATTGGACATTATTTTAACCGCCTTATCTGTCATATAATGGAAATGCTTTACGTGCCATTGATATATCTGCTAGTATCTTTTGCTGAGAACACTTAGACATTTGGAGATCAGGAAGGACAAAAAAGAACCTAAATAGAACAACATTAAACAAACGTAGAAGGTTCAAAATTGGTTACGTCTAGTAACAGGAGTAGGGACCAATATATTTTGGGTCCTGAAAACTATCCAGGGTTCAAACAGTTCACCTTGGAGCTCCTACCCTCCAGACGGTTCAGATTCTAGAGGACAATCACAAGATTCGAAAGACAGCTGACAGTCAGTCTCCCACAGTAGACCATTCTAGTGGTAAGTGGGACAGATTCTTCATGCTTAAATGTTCCTTTGGTGAAGGATCTAGGAATTTCCAGGACCTCAGAAGATTTTCCCCTTCTTCCACATTCTTTATGACGTGAATTTTATCTTCTCTGTATATCAGAAGCTTGAGCGGGAAACCCCATCTGTATGAGATTTTCTTCTCTTCAGTTTACTGGTTATTGGAGAGAGATTTTTCCCCGCCAGTAGGGTAGCTTGAGAGAGGTCTGAATATATTTATATTTTCTGATAGGGATGTGGTAGACCTTTGTTTTTTCTAACTGCGGAAACCAAGTCTTCTTTAACATGATAAAAATGGATCCTGGCTATCACGTCTTTAGGAAGTGTTTCTGAGACATGCTTAGGTTTAGGAAGATGATGGGCACGATCAATCAGGAAAAACTGAGGGTCTACGTCAGGTAAGGCAGATTTTAGAAGGTGTTGGAGGCAGTGAGTGAGATCTGAAGAGGTGACAGAGTCAGGAATACCTCTAAATTTCAGGTTGTTCCGCATATTTCTATCCTCCAGGTCAGCCTTTATGGCTTTCAAGGTAGTGACTTCTTTTTCTAAAGAGTACTGGGCATCAATTAACTCATTATGGGAGCTTGTAAGCTCTCCCATCTTGTGTTCAATATGGTCCACTCTTGATCCGATATCATCTATCGAAGATGTGATGGCTGAAGCTACACAGTGAAGTTGGGAAGTGAGAGAGCGGTGGAGGGCAGATATCATGGATTTTAAAACCTCCTCTGATGCAGCTTGATCTGAAGCCGGGAAATCTTGGAGTTGTTCTGCCATTGTAGCTTTCTCGGTAAGGATAGGGTTAATGAACTTAGATGCGGGGGACCAGGCGAGTGTGGCCACTGAGTCACTCACCGCATGTTCAGACGCCATCTTCCCTCCTTTGCTGAGACAGGCCGTGTTCTGCGTCGTCTCTCTGCTTTCCCTGTATGGGGAGCGGAGGTCACTGCACGGACCTCTGTTTGAGCCGGATAAGGAGAGGGGTCCCGAAGTCTTGACTTCGGGAGAGGGGTCCCGAAGTCATCGGAGGTGGAGGCGAATCGGCACAATCCGCCAGGTTAGTCGGGCTTGTTCCCTGGAGGGATGCGGGAGACTGTGGGTTCTGGGAGTCAGGAGTAAGGCGCGCCGAGGGAGCGCCTTGTCTCGTCTCTTGTGATGAGAAAAAGTCTGTTAGGTGGCGGACTGCTGGGAGAGTGGACCTCTTACGGGTCATCATGATGTCCGAAATCGATGCTGGTGAGTTTTTTAGAGAGGAATGCTCCCCTAGATTAGCTTTGGGGTCGCTTTAGAGGGAAAATCTGCCGGAGCTCTCTCACAGTGCAGCCATCTTCATCACGCTGCAGGCCACCCCCTGGGTTTATGCCTCTTAATACCTGTGGGGTAACTTTCATGGCCCTTCTCTCTTCGAAGACGACCTCGTTGGACCATGATTTGATATTTACTGCACTTATGCAAATAAAAAAGGGGGGGTCATTCAGCACATCCCAAAGCGCAGGGGCACGTTGCTATGGCTGAGAACAAGACTGTAAAACAAAACATGTGATGCAACAGCTCACTGCAATCAAATAAAGTACAAAATAGCATAGTAATTGCATGTACTATGCTAATAAGTTAGAGATGCTTGGAAAGCTTCTTCCCTTTATTGTGACCTGAATCAATAGATTGTCCTCTTTCCTAAAGATCTTAGTGGCTTCCAGGTACTGGACGATAGTTTCCATTACGTAATTGTCCTTCTGTAGGGTTTTGCGGGTCACTATAAAATGACGGTAAGACAATTTCTTGGTCCCGATAGAAGTCAGAGACTATCTTTGGAAGGAACCCTGGGTCTAATTTTAGCACAATCCTGTCAGGAAATATTGAAAGATAAGGTTCTCTGCATGAGAACCCCCAGACGTCTAGCTGATGTTATGGCTATTAAGAAGGACGTTTTATAGGAGAAATGTTTAATGGAAATGTCCAGTATAGGAGCCAAATGTGATCTTGCCAACCCCTTTAGGACTAAATTTAAATCTCCCTGAGGAACTTTAGGAGTTAATGATGGTCTAAGTCTGGATGCTTCTCTCATGAAACATTTCACCCATCTATGATCTGCTAGGTTAGTATCATAGAATGCCCCCAGGGCAGAGATGTGGACTTTTAGGGTACTTGGCCCAAGTTCAAGGTCCAGTCCTTTCTGAAGAAAATCCAACATTTTCTGAATACATGGGGAGGACATATTTGGAGAATCATCTCCCAACCATCTACAGTGCCTCTTCCAGATTTTTTAGTAAATAGCGGAGATAACCTTTTTCCTGCTGGCTTCCCGCTGGGTTCGGGCAAGGGACTGCGAGGCTTCCAAACCTACCGCCTGACGGCGAGCGGTCAGAGCTGTTTTCTTTAGAATGGAGAACTAGCTTATTTTCGGCCAGTAGGGGGTTATCACCGTTACTGGGTCTGTTAGAATTTCCTGTAGGACTCGGGGAATTAGAGTCCAGGGAGGAAAAGCATATGCTAGATTCCATGTTCATTTTATTGCAAAAAGGCGCCTAGTGCCCAAGGCCTTTTGCATTTTTCTTTGAGGTGAATAAGTCCAATTTTTTCGAATTTTCTGAAAAATTTCCTGATTTTCAAGAACATTCTCCCAGGTCTAGGGTTTTTCTGCTGAAAAAATCTGCCTCTAGATTTTATGATCCCCTGAGATGAACCCCTGTAATGGGTAGAATATTTTTTAAGTTTTGCAAAGTTTCCTTTTCCGTCCCTGCTTCAGGGACGAGAATCACCCTAACTTCCTCTGCCCAGTTTGCCAACAGCTGCGGGAGGGCAGAGGAGAAGATTGAAAACACCTTTATTACAATCAATCGTCATACATACATACTTTAGTACTGTGACGCAGCACAGGCCACGAGTCAGTACTGCCAAGCATGGCATTGTTATGTAAAGCACAGGCTAACCTACACTATACATCACAATGGATGCCACACTAGCATACCTATTGAATCACAAAACCTTCTAACAAAGCTTTTAGACAGTGATGAGGGGAGGGGGGTGGAAAGGAGGGGGGAGGGAGGGGAAATCACATGCCCTCGGCTTTATTGAGAAGACAGAAACAAACGAGGAGGGAGAGGGGGAAGGAAAGGGGTTTAGTCCTCTTCTTCGTCGTCGACGTCCAAGATGTTGTAATCCTGAAGCAGACTATGGATAAGTCTGCGGCAGTCCAGGACGGACTTGTTCTCCATCCAGTGGTGTCGCCAGGGGGGGGCCAGAGGGGGCCACGGCCCCCCCTACATCAAGCTGTGCCCCCCCATGTGCCCCCCCAACTAAAATGTCCCCCATTCATTTTGGTACTAGTGTTGGTCTCATGGTCTGTGCTGCCTGCAACGCACTGTGTAGGCACTGCTACCTGACATCTTCTTAAGTTCACACATCTCAGTCTGATGATCTGACTGAGTCTCGGTGCCCGGGTGCCGTACTGCCGTTGCGGTCTCTGTCTCACTCTCTTCTAGTCTCACTCTCCACCCACCGCCGCCGCGCCGCGTACTAAGCCCCGCCCCCATCCCAGACTGGCCCCGCCCCCATACCAGTTGAGTCAGACTCAGTGGCAGTGCTGTGCATAAATCAGCGCGCCGCTAGTCGAGACTAGCTCAGCTGATCTGAATTCATTCTACTGGCAGCAGTGGGGGCCGCGCTCCTGCTCCTCCTCCTAGGCGGCGGAGGCAGCCTGGCCGGGGCCAGGCGCGTGACGTCACCGTGAGCAGCCCGCCCACTGCCTGTAGTCCTTGCTTAAAGGGTTTCTAACACCAGATTTGGTCCTATTTTGCTGACTGACACTAGCAATGTGCAGCAGTCCATAACAGTGTTCTTACTTATCATGTGTCACCTTAAAAACATACTTTTATAGATATGCTAATGAGCCTCTATGTGGGCGTCTATTCAGCACCTAGAGGCTCCGTCCACTAACCATTTCAGCCGCCCATCGCGTCCCTCCAGCCCGCCCCGCTCCTGTTGATTGACGTGAAACTTCTTTGTATCTCGTACCAATTCCCACGCCTGCGCCGTGCGCTTCTGTATTCGGTGCAGGCGCAGTGAGCGAATGCCGCGCTACTGGCGCCGGCTTCCTCACTGTAACGTTGTTGGCGCAGGAACAGTGAGGAAGCCAGCGCCGGGAGAATACAGAAGCGCACGGCGCAGGCCGGGAATTGGTACGAGATACTGAGAAAGTTTAACGTCAATCAACAAGAGCGGGGCGGGCTGGAGGGACGCGATGGGCGGCTGAAATGGTTAGTGAACGGAGCCCTCTAGGTGCTGAATAGACGCCCACATAGAGGCTCATTAGCATATCTATAAAAGTATGTTTTTAAGGTGACACATGAAAAGTAAGAACACTGTTATGGACTGCTGACACGAGCACATTGCTAGTGTCAGTCAGCTAAATAGGACCAAATCTGGTGGTAGAAGCCCTTTAAGCCAGCCAGGGCCAGACGAGACTAGAGACTGACTAAGACAGACGAGACAGTGTGTGGCGTGGCCCTACCGATACCGAACAGACAGACTGGACTGAGACTGACCTAGTGGTGACGGTGTGTAGCAACTTGCAAGCAGGACACTTAGGTTAACTTAATAATATAAGGTACTACAACTTACAAGTAGTGACTGAGTGGACTGACTAATAAGTCTCTTTCTATTCTAAGGCTACTTTCACACTTGCGGCAGTGTGATCCGGCGGGCAGTCCCGTCGTCGGAACTGCCCGCCGGATCTGCCGCTGACTGAAAGCATTTGTGAGACGGATCCGGATGCGGATCCGTCTCACAAATGCATTGCAAGGACGGATCCGTCTCTCCGCTTGTCATGCGGACAGACGGATCCGTTTTGTACATTTTTTCACATTTTTACCGGTCTGCGCATGCGCAGGCCAGAAGGACGGATCCGGCATTCCAGTATTCTAATACATTCCTATGGGAAAAAATGCCGGATCCAGCATTCAGGCAAGTCTTCAGTTTTTTTCGCCGGAGAGAAAACCATAGCATGCTGCGGTTTTCTCTTTTGCCTAATCAGTCAAAACAACTGAACTGAAGACGTCCTAATGTAAACTGAACGGATTACTCTCCATTCAGAATGCATGGGGATAAAACTGATCAGTTCTTTTCCGGTATAGAGCCCCTGTGACGGAACTCTATGCTGGAAAAGAAAAACGCTAGTGTGAAAGTACCCTAACTAGAGAGATTAGATCTGACTCTGACTGAGTCTGAGAGGAGAGCTGGCTGGCGGCTGCCCCTGAATCTTCCTGATTTAAAAGTTAAAGGGGTTCTGCACTTTCATTTAACTGATGATCTATACTCTGGATAGATCATCAGCTTCTGATCGGTGGGGGTCCCGGGTCAGACACCCGGGACCCCCGCCGATCAGCTGTTTGAGAAGGCAGCGGCGCTCCAGTAGCGCCGCGGCCTTCTCACTGTTTACCGCCGGCCCAGTGATGTCACGAGTTACGACTAGTATCAACTAGAGTGGGCGCGGCTAAGCTCCATTCAAGCTGCGTTCTTAAACAGCTGATCGGCGGGGGTCCCAGGTGTCGGACCCCCGCCGATCAGAAGCTGATGATCTATCCAGAGTATAGATCATCAGTTAAATGAAAGTGCAGAACCCCTTTAAAGTTAATGTCAGTGCAGCCTGGATGATTACAGTGTTTACTACTTTACCGTTTAGAGAAATCATGTTCCAATGTGAGCGGTGGGGAGGGGGATCTGTGGTCTGTGGATCTCATGAGTCATTACACTGTTATAGGGGGGAGGGATCTGTGGATGATACTCTTGTAGTGTTATAGGGAGGGGGATCGGGGGTCTGTGGATGTCATGACACTGTTACGGGGGGGAATCTGTAGATGACACGGTTATAGGGAGGGGGATCTGTAGATGACACGGTTATAGGGAGGGGGATCTGTAGATGACACGGTTATGGGGGGGGGATCTGTGCAACTCTGTGGATGACACTGTTAGGCTCCATTCAGACATCAGAAATCATGTTGTTCATTTGGTTTACTACGAGTTGCAATAAAAACAAAAGCTAAAATTTGTATCTTGTGTTTCTTTGTTTTCTTTAAAAATTGCAGTAGGAGGTTATTGTTTTATTCATTATTTTATAGGAATGCACTAAATATCTTTTTTTAATACTGAGTTCAAGTACTTCAGGTGCTCGCTGATAGCGATACTATCAGGTCATGCCATGTGACAAAGAGAAGGGGACTTGACACAGCCGGTAGATGCTGGAATTGGAGTAATTCCAGCATGCCCAGGCAGCTAGGACATGTTGAAATCTGAGTGATTGGGGTTTTTCTTCCCTATTGCGGTTTTAGGTATTGGGTAAAGTATCGCAGCATTTCTAAGCATACTTGTGTAAATGTATCGTTGTTATAGCTGCCCCCCCTACTTTTGTCCTGGCCCCCAGTGTGCCCCCCCAAAATTTGAAAGCTAGAGACGCCACTGTCTCCATCCTGAGAATGAGCCGGTTCCTGGAAAACCATATAGCGTCCTTAAAACAGTTCATAAGGCGCCAGGCCTCCCGGATGGCTCCAACTGTATGAATCCCAGGAAATAGTCCGTACAGCACCGAAGTGCATTGAAGGCTGTTCCTGGGCACAGAGTCTTTGAGTTCATGTTCCAGGGCATCCAACAGGCCCTGCGCAAAGGGGCACTCCCAAAATAGGTGGTACGATGTTTCCTTCGCGAAGGGGCACCTGGGGCAGTACCGGGTTTTGCACAGGTTGCGGGCGTGCATGAATGACCGAATTGGCAGTCCTCCCTGAATGGCCATCCTCCATTACAAGTCTTTGTGCCCGTTGGTTAACCTGTCTGACGACACATTAGTCCAAACTGTCTATACGGTGTCGTCATGGATCCCTGGAATTGACTCCACCGTATCCTTTGCTCTGATGAGCTTGTGAATAGTCTTTGGTATCCACAAGTCGGGCTTGAGGCCCCCCAGTTGGTGCTCCCTCACAAACTTGACGACATCTCCGTAATACCAAGGAGCGTGCCAGTTGTAAGGGATGGAGATGTCCCACTTGTCCCAGCCCAGACCCCTCAAGAGGGGCAGGAGGAAGAAGCGAGACATAGCCTTGCCCGCAGAGCCATTGGCCGTTCTCAGAGTCCGACAAATGCTGTCACAAACAAAGGTGATCCGCAGTAAAGTGGGCAGGTCCGGAATGCCCTTTCCGCCCTTGCGGGGCTCTTTGTACATGATGGCTCACTTCACTCTGTCCATCTTGGATCCCCAGACGAAGCGAAACACTGTCCTGGTGATGGCCCTGGAAATGGTAGCAAGAGGGGGCCATGCCTGTGCGGTGTACTGGAGCACAGGCAGAACTTCATTACGCAGGACGAGTGCTTTGCCTTCAATCGTGAGTTGTCGGAGGATCCACAGTCCGATTTTTTGGTTAACCTTGGCAAATCGTTCTTCCCAAGACTTGAGGGCTGCGCCTTCCTTCCCGAACCTTCTCCGAGTATTTTGATGAAGTCCGATTTGATGGTAAATGGGAAGGGAGCAGAAGAGGCCAGCTGCCAGTCCCCGAAGAGCATGGCTTCTGACTTGCCACAGTTGACTTTGGCCCCTGAAGCTTGTCCGAACTCCTCGCAGGTCTGGACGAGTGCAGTCATCGAACGCCGGTCAGTGGAGAAGAAGGTCACGTCGTCCATGTACAGCGAGCACTTGACCTCGTAGTGACCAGGTCCTGGTGTGGTGATCCCTCTGATCTCTCCATTCTGCCGGATAGACTCCGCGAAGGATTCTATAACACAAATAAAAAGGAGAGGTGAGAGAGGGCAGCCTTGTCTGACCCCAGAGCGCACTGGAAAGGGGTCAGTCTTCCAGCCGTTCACCAACACCGTGCTGCAAATGTCAAGATACATCAGGTCAACAAACGAATAGAACCTCCTGCCCAGACCAAAGCCTGATTGGTAAGCCAATAAAGGAACAAAATCTAAGAAGTAAAAGTAAACTCTTCAACTCCCCTCTGGGAGGCTTCTATGTGCGATGCCCCCATAGGGACAGGAAAACACTGGAGGGAGAGAGTGGGGGGGGGGGGGCTTTTAAACTCTATCTCTGTGTGTTCCTGCCCCTACAGAGGTCAAGGGGTCAGTCTCATGTGTAAGCCATCATTGTGGATGAAATGGAAAGTATACAATCAGGTTAACCAATAACATGGGAGCAGAAATAATATACTATAACCCTCGTAGTAGTAAGAATAAGGAAAAACAGAAAAATATAAACGTAACAGAGCAAGTCGTCCTGAGAGTAATTCATTGTGGATAATCGTACTACCAAGTAATATTAAAGCAATGACACAGTAGTGAACATGTGGATATATCCTAGCATATTAAACGTACAGGTGCCATGGCAACGGAGAAAATGTGGCCTGTATAAGATGTCACAATGCTACTTCAGGGGTGACCTCAGCAAAAGGTCCATCTATCTAAGCCTTCCATCGGAAACTAGTTTCCATTGCAGCACAGAGATCTGGAGCATACATTGGTTTATAAGGGCAATCACTTCAGAAAGTGCAGGTGTGTACGATTATTTCAAATGTCTACAACTTTGCAAGTGGCAATCAAAGCACCAAATCCATCCGTAGCGATGAGGGACGTCTGAATACCGATACCCAAGATAGGTAAAGCAGAGGAGAGGATTGGTGGGGGACCAGTCAACAATTAAGACATGATATCAGAAAGTTGTGCTCACACCGGGGTAACTAAAGGGCAATACCACCACATATGAGCTGCTTCCCCACATTCCACATCCCCTCCAGCAAAGGGAAGAATATGTGATCGTCTATCGGGGAAAAATACCATTCTACACAATGTGGAGTTCTGGCTGTAAGTGCCCAGGGAAGGCGTTCTGGCTGTAAGTGCCCAGGGGAGGCGTTCTGGCTGTAAGTGTCCAGGGGAGGCGTTCTGTCTGTAAGTGCCCAGGGGAGGCGTTCTGGCTGTAAGTGCCCAGGGGAGGCGTTCTGGCTGTAAGTGCCCAGTGGAGGCGTTCTGGCTGTAAGTGCCCAGTGGAGGCGTTCTGGCTGTAAGTGCCTAGGCCCCTCTGCATTTTGCGCTCCTAACTCCTCCCCAGCCTTGTCTCGCCAGCCCTGTAATCATCTTACATCATCCTCACAAAAGTACCGTTATGGTCGTGTGTGTGTGTACATATTAACACTAATACAGGGACCTCACAGCAAAGTGTATGACGTTTACAATATTAGTTAGTTTAACCTCCTCCCAACCGCCTAACGCAGGGATGCGTCCTGCGGGCGGGCGGTTTGTTCCTCTTGGACGCATCGGCGCGTCATCTCGCGAGACGCGAGATTTCCTGTGATCGGAAGGTAAACGAGCTGATCTACAGCCTGCCAGTGACGATCATTCGCTGGCAGGCTGTAGATCCGATTTTTTTAACCCCTGAAAGGTATATTGCAGCACGCCAGACCTGCAAGGTATTGCGAAGTGAGGTCACGGTTATGGGCAATCGAGGGTTGCTCACTGTATTGGAGGAGAACCCTGGGCAGGCATGCGGCAGTGAAGGAGAGGTAGACACAAGTTCCTCTGGGGCGCACTCTGTATGTAGGGACCAGGCCTGATGGTGGATGAGGTGCCCTGGATGTTACAGGTATTTTGAGTGCCTGGGGCAAGGTCCCTTTTGAATTCGTGACGCCAGTGCCTGTAACGGTGGCACACCGATTTATAGTAGTAATAAGTGAGGTACACAGGTGGTATAGTGAACCAAACGTTGCTTTACTTAAACAGTCCAACTTTGTACATCAAGATGGTAATGCAGTCCTTTATATCAAGTGCTTCACAAGCAGGCTTATTTCACAAGATGGCAGGTATTAATCATGCAAGATACTCAGAGGGTAAATCCATAACACACTCAGAATCAGGTTGTACCTTTCCTCAGAAATAGTGTACACTGTTCTTTTAGAACTCCTGTCTGGTTTCTTATCCCAAGGCCCGGATGCCTAAATGCTGTCTTAAATCCTTGGTATATATATTTCTTCCTCCCGTATTAATTCTTGCTCTGCTACTATATAGTTCCTCTGCCCATCAGCTTACTTATCTTGGCTGGAAATATCCTTACTTGGCTTGAAGGTAACTGCAGGTTTCTCCCAGGAGGTCCTGTCCTTCTACTGGGGTGTCTTCTGAGCTAACTAAGGCTCTCTGGATCTTCAGGCAGGCTAGGGTTCTTCACTAGCCTCCTTGTCCTAGCTAGCAGCCAGGGCTATCAAGCTGCATGTCAGGAGGAGGCCCTCAGCATATCTCGGGCTGGTGCCTTCCCACTTCTGTCTCCACAGACTCCTGACTCTGAACTCCCTCCTCCCTGTCTGGGCCTGAACATTTATACTAGGGGCTCCCTATCTCCCTCTAGTGTCTGGGATGTCTAACTACACCCAACTAGGCCTGCTTATGTATAACACAGGGGAAACAGTGCATATAAAAGCACATAGAAAATACATAATTAAATACAAGACACTGTCCCTTGTGAGTAGAAGTAGCACGCAACCCAATTCACCCTTGTGTAGTGCCCACCTTTACCTAGTGGGACACTACATACCACCACGCTATAACGTTGCCCGTCCTCGGCGCAACATGGAGGGGCCCTGCCCAGCTGGATACTGCACCTGAAAAAGAGGAAATAATGCAAAGCAGGAAAAATACATCTACATTTGTGAAATACATTATATGTATACATCAGGCAGTTCCACTGGCTTAGGAACAAGTAACGGTGAAAAGGGGGCGTCGTTCTCTTCTCTCAGGATAATGTAAGGGAACAGGGGCGCTGACCTGGTGCAGCGTATCAATAATACCAGGATAGTCCATAAGTGCAAATTGTCCATAACAGAACAGTAGATCAAATATAAAACAATTAAAAGTTCTTGGAGGCTCAAGGAACAAATATGAGTCCGTACCCAGGTTTCTTTTCTTAATTTAGATCAAGTGTTTTCAAAAAAGTCAGCAGAGGTAGAAGATCACAGAGGCTCACTTACAGTGGAGTCCATCTCTGGGCACATTTCTTTAAAGTAGCAATATCTCAGAGGCTCATGTACTTTTGAGTCTATCACTGGGCACGTTTCCTTAGACTTAGGTTGCACAATAAAATGACAGCACATAAAAATAACCCACATTATTCAAATGGCATTATATAAAAATAAGTGCTGCAATACCCTTAATCAACCTGAAAAGGGGGTTAAAAAGGGTTAAAGGTGCAACATAAAAATAGGCACAACTTGGTGTAATATTGTAGAAGCAGGCAGGATGTCCTGTAAACAAACATGGCTTTGATGCAATTTTTATTTCAGTGGGCGACCATACCACTGAGCCGTGGGTAACTGGCAGCAGCAACAAAGGACCAAAACAAAGGACTCCTGTCCTGGAAGGGTTAAATCCTTTTGAAGTAATCCCTTGGCAAAGAAAACAAATCAATGGCCTAGCAGGCCAATTCACAGGGGCATGTCAGATTCGCTGGACATCACAGTGGTGCTCCCTGGCTCTGCTTGCAGATGGGGCCTGTAATAAGCTTCCACAGGCGGATGTGCCCACAACACGGTATTGGGGGGCAACTGTAGCATAAATGGACCCCTAATAGGTATGGGCCCCATAGGCCTAGGGGTAATCACAGTTGGGGACCGCATCGGTCCAAGCATAACTATTGTAGGCTGTGCTGGCCTAGGTACCGCCGCCGCAAGCGGTCCGGTGGGCTCTGGGATAACTGCCTCTGCGCAGCAAGTCACAGTGTGAGTGGGCCTCCTTGGGGGCCTCAACGTAGCCGCAGTAGCAGTAGGTGGCCGGCCGATAGGGACAGGTACCCTTACCTCTGACCCAGTGATGTCCGAGTACTGAAGGCGGACCTCTTCCTTCCTAGGTGGCGTCCGGATTCTGGCGGTGGCAATTCTGCGTAACTCCCACAGCTTTTCCTCCAGACGGACGATCTGGTCATCCAGGCTCTCTGGATCCGCAAAACACGGACACCGCGGATCCGCAAAACACGGACACCGGCAATGTGCTTTCCGCATTTTGCTGATCTGCACATTGCCAGAACTATATAGAAAATGCCTTTTCTTGTCCGCAATTGCGGACAAGAATAGGACATGTTCTATAGGCTCTACAAAAAACGCAGTGTTCGCCCGATCAGGCCTGATCTTGTGCGCACACTTGCGTTCAGTCCGCCCCACCGCAGTAATAGAATTTTTTTTATTTATTTTTTTCTTACAAAGTCTCATATTCCACTAACTTGTGACAAAAAATAAAATCTCACATGAACTCACCATACCCCGCACGGAATCCAAATGCGTAATTTTTTTTAGACATTTATATTCCAGACTTCTTCTCACGCTTTAGGTCCCCTAAAATGCCAGGGCAGTATAAATACCCCACATGTAACCCCATACATGTAACCCCATTTTGGAAAGAAGACACCCCAAGGTATTTCATGAGGGGCATGGCGAGTTCATGTAAAAAAAAAAATTTTGTCACAAGTTAGTGGAATATGAGACTTTGTAAGAGTAAAGAAAAATAAATAAATAAATCATTTTCCGCTAACTTGTGCAAAAAAAAAAAAATCTAGGAACTCGCCATGCCCCTCACGGAATACCTTGGGGTGTCTTCTTTCCAAAATGGGGTCACTTGTGGGGTATTTATACTGCCCTGGTATTTTAGGGGCCCTAAAGCGTGAGAAGTAGTTTGGAATCTTGCGGCTGAGCCTACATTCAGGGTAAAATACTCCTGCATAGTAGAACTAATGTAGGATACATGGGGTATCCGTGTCCCATCGGGAGGCGACGGGAGATGGCAGCCTCGGCAAGTTGCTCTGTCTTTTTCTGTTTGTTTTATATGTTTTTGTTTTTCAACATTGCTTTGTGCAACCCAACTCGGCTAACCTTCACCAGAGAACAATTACTGAGCTTTCGGAACCTAGCGGTATCAAATGTACCTCTGGATATTTTGTCTACTTGACCTTCTGGGGATTCTAACCAGTGGAGCCACGGTGCTGAATCACGCAGTGAACCTTAAAAGAAGAGGCAAGCGCTCCAGGCTCGCTTTCGGCGTAGAGGACTGCGCTCTCCACTACTATCTAATGTCAGGTCGATATGCAACAAACTAGATGAGCTTCAACTACTGACCAGGACAAAGAAGGACTTCTATCTCTCTGCCGCTCTTTGCTTCACAGAAACCTGGCTGTCTGAGCTTATTCCAGACAATGCTCTAGAGATTAATGGATTTACACTCTACGGTTCTGACCCGGACCCACTTATCTCTAGCAAAACCAAAGGTGGAGGACCCTGCTTCTATATGAATGATTAGTGGTGTATGGCTGTTACAGTTATTAAGAGGACATGCTCGTCTGGGCTGGAAACACTCTTCATAAACTGCAGACCCTACTATGCACCTCGTGAGTTTTCTTCATTTATTCTGGTTGCCGTGTACATCCCTCCACAAACATGCATGCTCCAAGAACTCGCAGATCAAATCGCTGAGGCGGAAAGGAGGTACCCCGATTCTTTTTTTTTTATCATACAAGGGGATTTCAATAGTGCTAACCTAAACACAGGCAACACGTCACAAGTGCAACTAGAGAAGGTAAAACACTTGACCACTGTTACACCACGACTAAGAATTCTGGGGAGCTCTGATCATGCTGTGATACAGCTCATCGCAACATACAAAGACTAAAAACTGCCAAACCTGTAGTGACCACAGTCAAGATATGGACGAGTGAAGCGGTAGAAAAACTACAGAGTTGCTTTGATTCAACAGACTGGAATATATTCAAAGAATCCACCAGTGACCTAAATGAATACACTGACGCTGTGACATCATATATTACCTTTTGCGATGAGTCCTGCATCCCCATGAAAAAGTGCAACAACGATAAACCCTGGTTCACATCGCGTCACCTCGATAAAGAAAGGGCATATTGTACAGGCCATAAAGTCCTCTACAAAGCAGCAGAAAGCCATCACTGCCGCAAAAAAAAAAGACTTGAAGAAAAATGTTCCACAATGGAGTCTACCACAATATAGAAGTCTCCACCTCAAATTACCAACTACAGAAGGAAAGCCCCACAATCATTAGATAACCTGCAGCTTGCAAATGAGCTTAACACGTTCTATGGTAGGTTTGATACAACCAACAATAGCCATCCACTCCTAGTCAATTCGCATAATTTGCATCTCTGTTCCAACAGGCAATCCCAGCACTCCAGCCAGTCATCGTCTGCACCCCCCGTGGTGCCCCAGCATGGACACAACACAGGACGGCAGCCACAGTCTGCTGACCTGTCCCCAAAAGGGCATCCACTATCATTATGCCAATTAGATGTAGACAAAATATTAAGAAAGCAGCCGTCCCAGACTCTGTGCCTGTAAAATCCTTGAAATTCGGTGCTGATCAGCTAGCCTTTGTTTTCACAGACATATTTAAATCTCTGGAACTCTCAATGGTCCCTGCCTGTTTTAAACACTCAACCATTGTGCAAATTCCTAAAAAAATCAAAACCTACATGTCTAAATGACTATAGGCCTGTTGCCCTCACATCATTGGTCATGGAAGCATTTGAAAAACTGATAATGGCTTATCTGAAATCCATCCCAGATCCCCTGCTGGACTCTCTGCAATTTGCCTACAGGTCTAATAGACCTTCAGATGATGCCGTAAACATGTGTATGCATTATGTACTAGAACATCTAGACTCCCCGGGAACCTATGGCAGAATTTTATTTGTGGATTTCAGCTCTGCAGTTAATACCATAATACCTACGCTTACCTGAATCCATCTGCAAATGGATAACCAATTTCTTAACCGACAGGAGACAGCAGGTTAGACTTGGGAAATACACCTCAAGCTCTTTGACAGTCAGTACTGGAGCTCCCCAGGGCTGGTTGCTTTCCCCACTGCTCTACTCACTGTACACCAACGACTGCAGCTCCACAGACCCATCTGTCAAGGTTCTTAAGTTTGCAGATGACACAACAGTAGTTGGGGATGGGGATGAGTCTGCATATAGGCATGAAGTGGGACAGCTTTCCTCCTGGTGCAGCAACAACAACATGGAACTTAATGCTCTTAAGACCATGGAGATGATAATAGACTTTAGATCTCCCCCCAGCACCTCACCCTAATCATAAATGGATCTACAGTAACCCGAGTAGAGTCATTCTTCTGTAGAGATGGAAGAACAGGAACACCAGAGAGGATCTCACACCAGCTCAGCTAAACCCAAATGAAGCTATCAACCGCATAGTCAGAAGGGTGGGGTGAGACTATAAAGGGTAGAAGTGATGACCACTGAGCAACAGCTGAGAAAAGGGAACCCTATCAACACTGAATCAAGAGAAAACAAGGAGGCTGTTAGATTGCTACACGCTCAGCCAATCTCCTTGATTTCCTGACATCAGTTACCTGAGGGACCGTGACACCCGCACCCGCGCTGTAGGCCTACCAAATAACAGCCGTCCCCCATGCTATGAAACTATCCCGAAGTTTCTTGGGACCACAATTTCCAACAACCTAAAATGGAACAACAATACTGTCACTATGATCAAGAAAGCGCAACAGAGGATGTACCACCTACGGCAGCTGAAAAAGTTTGGCCTACCACAAAAATTAATGGTGCAGTTCTACACTTCATCGAATCCATCATGACATCATCTATGACTGTATGGTTCGGTTCCTGCTCAGGATTAGAAAAGGTGAGACTGCAGCGCATCATCCGAACAGCCGGAAGGATAATTGGCTGTAGCTTACCTTCCCTGCAGGATCTTCACGCTAGCAGGTGCAGAAAAAGAGCGGCTAAGATTGCCTCAGACCCCTCTCGCCCTGCTCACTCCATCTTCCAGCCTATGCCTTAAGGAGTTAGATACCGTTCAGTGGCTACTAAAACTTCTCTCTTTCCCTCGGGCAGTTGCAGCAGGGCAGCAGCTTGCAGCGTATTCGTGTCCGCCTGGCCGTGCGGAGCCAAACGGATCCGTCCAGACTTACAATGCAAGTCAATGGGGACGGATCCATTTGACGTTGACACAATATGGTGCAATTGCAAACGGATCCGTCCCCCATTTACTTTCAATGTAAAGTCAGGAGTCCCTATTAATATACCATCAGATCGGAGTTTTCTCCAATCCGATGGTATATTTTAACTTGAAGCGTCCCCATCACCATGGGAACGCCTCTGTGTTAGAATATACCATCGGATTTGAGTTAGATCGTGAAACTCAGATCCGACAGTATATTCTAACACAGAGGCGTTCCCATGGGGGGGCGGCCGCACTGGCCACCATTGAGTTAAATATAGGGGAGGGAGGGAGGGGGGGCCGGCCGCACTGGCCACCAATGAGTTAAATACAGGGGAGGGAGGGAGGGGGAGCCAGCCGCACTGGCCACCAATGAGTTAAAAACTGGGGGGGGGGAGGGGGGGAGGGCGGCCGCACTGGCCACCAATGAGTTAAAAACAGGGGGGGGGGGGGTCTGCCCCCTGCTGCCTGGCAGCACCTGCCAGGCAGCAGAGGGCAGTCATGTACACAGTTATTTTAGTATATTCTAACTTGAAGCGTCCCCATCACCATGGGAACGCCTCTGTGTTAGAATATACTGTCGGATCTGAGTTTTCACGAAGTGAAAAATCAGATCTGAAAAAAACAGTTATGCAAACGGATGCGTTCTGAACGGATGCAAGCGTTTGCATTATAGGAGCGGATCCGTCTGTACAGATACCAGACGGATCCGCTCCTAACGCAAGTGTGAAAGTAGCCTTAAGCGCAGGCAGAAGAGAAATTAGCTCAGTCAGTGAAAAGAAGCGAGAAGGCATTCTTCAGATACATAAATGAAAAAAGGAAACTAAAACAAGGAATTACCAAATTAAAAACAAAAGAAGGAAGGTATATGGAAGAAGATAAAGAACTAGCTGACTGCCTCAATGAATACTTCTGTTCAGTTTTTACAAAGGAAAATGAAGGAGAAGGACCTCAGTTAGGAAAGAAGACTAATGAATATTTTGATGCATGTGTCTTTACAGAGGAAGAGGTTCTAAGTCAGCTGTCTAAAATTAATACAAATAAGTCACAGGGGCCTGATGGGATACACCCAAAAGCTATTAAAAGAGCTCAGCGGTGAACTAGCAAAACCATTAACAGATTTATTTAACCAATCACTGGCAACAGGAGTCGTCCCAGAAGATTGGAAATGTGCAAATGTTGTGCCCATTCACAAGAAAGGTAGTAGGGAGGAATCGGGCAACTATAGGCCAGTAAGCCTGACATCAATAGTGGGGAAATTAATGGAAACCATACTTAAGGAGAGGATTGTGGAACATCTAAAATCCCATGGATTGAAAGATGAAAAACAGCATGGGTTTACTTCAGGGAGATCATGTCAAACTAATCTTATAGATTTTTTTGATTGGGTGACTAAAATATTAGATGGCGGAGGTGCAGTAGACATCGCTTATCTAGACTTTAGTAAGGCTTTTGATACTGTCCCACATAGAAGGCTTATCAATAAATTGCTCTCTTAGGGATTGGACTCCCATATTGTTGAATGGATTAGGCAGTGGCTGAGGGACAGGCAACAGAGGGTTGTAGTCAATGGAGTATATTCAGACCATGGTCTTGTTACCAGTGGGGTACCTCAGGGATCTGTTCTGGGACCCATATTGTTTAATATCTTTTTTTTTTTTTTAATTGTTTATTTTATTGATTTTTTGTCAATGAAAAAATAATACAGGTACATTGTCTCATTGCATATTCGTGAGAAGCAATACAGGTACAATGTTATATTGCATAACGTCAATATCAAAAAATTGTTTAATATCTTTATCAGCGAAATTGCAGAAGGCCTCGATGGTAAGGTGTGTCTTTTTGCTGATGACACAAAGATTTGTAACAGGGTTGATGTTCCTGGAGGGATGCACCAAATGGAAAAGGATTTAGGAAAACTAGAGGAATGGTCAAAAATCTGGCAACTAAAATTTAATGTTGATAAGTGCAAGATAATGCACCTGGGACGTAAAAACCCAAGAGCAGAATATAAAATCAGTGATACAGTCCTAACCTCAGTATCTGAGGAAAGGGATTTAGGGGTCATTATTTCAGAAGACTTAAAGGTAGGCAGACAATGTCATAGAGCAGCAGGAAATGCTAGCAGAATGCTTGGATGTATAGGGAGAGGTATAAGCAGTAGAAAGAGGGAGGTGCTCATGCCGCTCTACAGAGCACTAGTGAGACCTCATTTGGAGTATTGTGCTCAGTACTGGAGACCATATCTCCAGAAGGATATTGATACTTTGGAGAGTGTTCAGAGATGAGCTACTAAACTAGTTAATGGATTGCAGGATAAAACTTACCAGGAAAGATTAAAGGACCTTAACATGTATAGCTTGGAAGAACGACGAGACAGAGGGGAGATGATAGAAACTGCTAAATACATAAAGGGAATCAACAAGGTAAAAGAGGAGAGAATATTTAAATGAAGAAAAACTGCTACAAGAGGACATAGTTTTAAATTAGAGGGGCAAAGGTTTCAAAGTAATATCAGGAAGTATTACTTTACTGAGAGAGTAGTGGATGCATGGAATAGCCTTCCTGCAGAAGTGGTAGCTGCAAATACAGTGAAGGAGTTTAAGCATGCATGGGATAGGCATAAGGCCATCCTTCATATAAGATAGGGCCAGGGGCTATTCATAGTATTCAGTATATTGGGCAGACCAGATGGGCCAAATGGTTCTTATCTGCCGACACATTCTATGTTTCTATGCGATGTCCTTGTACTGTCCACAATTCACGGTAACAGCACCACCCCTGTCCCTGTGCGAGGTATGGCGGCAACTGTCCTCAAGCCCGATTGTATCGCCGACTACAATCGGTATATGGGAGGAGTTGATCTCTCTGATCAAGTCCTCAAGCCATATAACGCCATGCGCAAAACCCGGGCATGGTACAAAAAAGTTGCGGTCTACTTGGTACAGGTTGCCTTGTACAACTCTTTTGTGCTGTCCCGGAGCGCTGGCAACACAGGGACATTCCTTCAGTTCTATGAGGGAGTCCTCAAGGACCTGATATTTTCTGACCGGGAAAGAGCAGGCCGGAGTACCTCGGGAACTGGAGGCGCCCGGATCGTCCCTGGCCAACATTTTGCAGGTGTGGTCCCCCATACTGAAAAGAAGGGACGGACCCAAAAAAGGTGCAGAGTGTGTCACAGGAGGGGGATACGGAAGGACACCACTACTCAGTGTGACACGTGCCCCGATCATCCGGGCCTCTGCATTATTGGTTGCTTAAGGGAGTATCACACTTCCATGGAGTACTACATTTATATCCCAATTTAGCCACTGACAATCGGATAAAAAACTGGTTCTCAGACTTGAGACACTAAAACAAAAAAAAAATGTTTTCAAAAATATTATTTAGTAAAACTAAAATAAATAAAAAGGTAGACATATTAGGTATCGCCACATCCGTAAGAATCTTCTCTAAAAAAAATACCCCCCCTTTAACCCCTCAGATGAACACGGTCAAAAAAATAAAATAAAAACGGTGCAAAAAAGTATTTTTTTGTCACCGTACATCACAAGAATTGTAATAGCAAGCGATCAAAAAGTCATATGCCCCCCAAAATAGTGCCAATAAAACAGTCATCTCATCCCGCAAAAAATGAGCCCCTAAGATAATCGGCTAAAAAAAAATAGAAAATTACTCTTAGACTATGGAGATACTAAAATGTTTTTTTTTGTTTATAAAAAGATAATATAGTGTAAAACATAAATACATTTTAAAAAAGTAGACATATTAGGTATCGCCGCGTCCGTAAGAATCTGCTCTATAAAAATACCCCCCCAACCCCTCAGATGAACACAGTAAAAAAAAAAAAAAAAAAAAAACGGTGCCAAAAAAGCTATTTTTGGGCAAATTTGCCATTTTAATCCGTTTTTTTCCAATAACAAAGCAAGGGTTAACAGCCAAACAAAACTTTATATTTATTAATCTCATACTGCAGTTTACAGAAACACCCCATATGTGGTCGTAAATTTCTGTATGACCAAATGGCAGGGCGCAGAAGGAAAGGAACGCCGTATGGTTTCTGGAAGGCAGATTTTGATGGCCTTTTTTTTTTGGACCAATGTCCCATTTGAATCCCCCCTGATGCACCCCTAGAGTAAAAACTCCATAAAAGCGACCCCATCTAAGAAACTACACCCCTCAAGGTATCCAAAACTGATTTTACAAACGTCGTTAACCCTTTAGGTGTTCCACAAGAGTTATTGGCAAATGGAGATGAAATTTCAGAATTTGTCCATGCCTGTGGCGCGCGCCACAGCGCGGGCGGCCCGTGAGGTCGGGCTGCCGGATATAAACAGCAGTAAATGCCTAAATACAGCAAAGTAGGTAACATATTTAAGTTGGAATGTATTCTTCAGATTACACCACTGTACATAAGGTGATGTGATATCTAGTGGCTTACATGGGATACGCAATCGCTATGAGGACATATTAGAAGCGCTGCTGAAGTACATGCAGCTCCATGATGGTGCAAAGGAGCTCTAAATAAAACAGGCAAAGGACAATGCCTCATTTAGTCCCTTGGGGTGAACAGTGTCTAGTTTAAAAATCCATTGTGTCTCCTTGCGGAGTAATGACACATCAATGTCACCTCTGCGAATGGATGTGGTGACATGTTCAATCCCCTGGACCCACAGCACGTCTGGGTTGCCCTCATGAAGCTCACAGACATAACGTGCAACAGATGTATCGCGCTTGTTCTTAATATCCAATAGATGTTCACCAAAACGTCTCCGTAGCTCGCGCCTGGTTTTCCCCACATACTGTACACCACACTCACAGGGTCCGATTGCAAGATGGGCCAGTGTTTCTGAAGAAACTCCCGTATATGTGTTTCTGCTTTATCATATGTAGCTATGATTCTCGGGAGATTTTGGTCCAGTGGCCTCTGCTTAGGGGTCAATAATTGGTCACAGTTAACACTCATCGAATGATGGTAAGCATTTCTGAGTGTTTGCTCAGGGTACCCCCTGCGTGTAAACCGTGACCGCAGGTCATTCGCAGCCGCCTTGAAGTCCCTCAATTCTGAGCAGTTCCTCCTGGCCCTCAGATACTGGCCTTTAGGAATGCCACGTTTGAGGGCTAGGGGGTGGCCACTGTCCCACCTCAATAGGCTGTTCGTGGCTGTCTGCTTACGGAACAGGTTAGTCGTAATTCTCCTGTCTGATGCCACAGTAACAGTCAGGTCCAGAAATGTAATTGCCTTCTCCTGTATATCGGACGTGAAAAATAGGCCTAACTGATTGTTGTTTAGTTCAGCTACAAATTTAGTGAACGATCCTTGGTCCCCTTCCATAGCAGAAACACGTCTTCGATATACCTGATCCAGATTATTATCGACAACGTGCACTGTTCCATGGAATCACTGAACACGACCTCCTTTTCCCACCAGCCCAGGTAGAGATTTGCGTAAGTCGAGGCACACGGGCTGCCCATCGCAACTCCCCTGAGCTGGTGGAAAACCTGACGGTTGAACAGGAACACATTGTGATTCAGGACAAAATGTAATAAATCCATCACAAAATTATTGTGGCGGTTAAGGTGTGCACCTCTCTGTTGGAGAAAGGCCCGTACAGCTTGACAACCCTTGTCATGTGGAATAGAGCTGTACAGGGCCTCCACATCCAAACTAGCAAGCCAGGTATCTGCCTCACATTGGATACCTTCAAGGCGTTGTAGGACATTCATCGTGTCGCGGGCATAAGATGGTAAACATGCCACAAAGGGCCTCAAAATCACATCAACATAAGTACTAATGTTGGCTGTGAGGCTCCCCATCCCCGACACGATGGGTCTGCCTTTGAGTGGTATACTCTGCTTGTGTAACTTGGGTAGGCTATAAAACACAGCCCGGACCGGAAACTTAGGTAACAAGAACTCCAGTTCGGTCTTGTTAATAAGCTTATCCCTTAACGCTTCCTTTAGAAGTTCGGACAATTGTGCCCTAAAAATGGAGGTTGGGTCCGATGGGAGGCGTCTATATGTGGTGGCATCTTGTAGAATGCTGAGACACACATCGCAATATGTTTCCTGATCCATAATGACAATAGTAGCCCCCTTGTCTGAGGGGAGACTCTATTGCAGCAGAATATAGAACGTATGAGAGCATAGCGATGCTCCTCCCCGTGCTGGCATGACGCTGCAGAGGGCGACGACATCGTCAGGGAGCGCATCAGAGGATGCGTCTCTATCCCTGATTGGTTGTTGGAGCCGGCACCCACCGGCATGGGGGCGCGTCTTAGATTACTTATACCCGGCGTGCAGCTGGCCATATACGGCCATCACAGCGCGGTGCTTCATTGATAGTGACATTTTTAACTAAGTGTAGCTCGCTCCTGATGATACATGCAACTGTAAGGGCATGTTGAAACGCGTAGAGCGTAGTATGATGTCAGCCGTGCTCAGCGCATAGGGCATATTACAGTAGTGATACAGTGATCATGATTGCCGGTGTGCGAGCACAGCTAAGCAATACTCATCACTCAGCTAACAGGGGAGCAGTATCTGGGTGCACCAGAACCCACTGCACTGCACTTATCAAGCTGAGAATCCACTAGCTTGCCAGATAACACAATGAGCAGCTTCAATAGTGGATTGCACTCTATACATTAACCCAAGGCTGGGTGCTGCATATATCACACCTTGTATACACAGGCTAGATATCAATCAGTGTGTCCCAACACTGGATTCTTGCCATATATACATAGGTGATCTAGTCAGGCTATCAGAGTGGTGGATGGTATATGAGCAGGTCCCTCTCCACACTACTGATTTCCTGTATGCCTGATTTTATCTTTACCCATTATTCTTCTTACCACTATCCCACCAACGCTATTAACCCCTACTTGCCCATATTCCCCTACCTCAACCCCACCAACGCTATTAACCCCCACTTGCCCATACTCCCCTACCTCAACCCACTATCCCACCAACGTAACCCCTACCTGCCCATTTTCCCTTACCACTATCCCACCAACGCTATTCATATTCTCCTACCACCACCCACTATCCCACCAACTATTAACCCCTATCTGCCCATATTACCACCACCCAATAACTCCTGACCTCCCTCCCCATTATCCCTGCGTTCATCCCTACCTTGCCAACCCTGTACCCCTGCTCCCTGCCCTGCTGTACCCCTGCAACAGCCTTCAGCCCGGTGTATCTGTGGCCTGCATTAATCCTTGCAGGTCTCAGTAAGCCCTGCTACCCACAGTCCCCTGCACCTTGTATTGACCCCTCTATTGCCACTGCAGCAGTACAATAACCCCTTCACTGCTGCAGGTGTGTGTTTCTTATTTTCCCCTAGGGATAGTCCAGTGATAGTAAGGGTGGGCTGCTTTTGTATGTGTGCATGTTAGTTAAAGTTTGTGGGTGGAATTTGGGATTGTGTAGTGTAGTTAGTACTGTATTGTTAGTGCTATACTGTTAGTGTATTGTATGTGTCATTATTTAGTGTACCGTAGGTATCAATAAATATTGTGCGTTATTTGTACCTACTGTGTAGTGTTTTATTAGTGGTAGCTAGTTCAGTAAGGCGCATGCAGCTAGTTTGGTGATTAGTGTAAGGCAAAGTAATAGTGATATCTTTATTTAAGGTATAAATAGGTGGAGTCATCAGTAGACGTTTTCTCCTATTTATTAATATTAATTATTGATATTTGCATAAATATTGGTAATTAATATTCCCCCTTAACAGTTTCTATTATGTAAGCCTCACAAAGTGACTTCAGACCTGAACTGGTCCCTAAAAATGGGGTTTTTGAAAAATTTCAAGATTTGCTTCTAAACTTCTAAGGGCCCTTTCACACTTGCGTTCTTTTCTTCCGGCATAGAGTTCCGTCATCGGGGCTCTATGCCGGAGGAATCCTGATCAGTTTTATCCTAATGCATTCTGAATGGAGAGAAATCCGTTCAGGATGCATCAGGATGTCTTCAGTTCCGGAATGGAACGTTTTTTGGCCGGAGAAAATACCGCAGCATGCTGCGCTTTTTGCTCCGGCCAAAAATCCTGAACACTTGCCGCAAGGCCGGATACGGAATTAATGCCCATTGAAAGGCATTAATCCCGATCCGGCCTTAAGCTAAACGTCGTTTTGGCGCATTGCCGGATCCGACGTTTAGCTTTTTCTGAATGGTTACCATGGCTGCCGGGACGCTAAAGTCCTGGCAGCCATGGTAAAGTGTAGTGGGGAGCGGGGGAGCAGTATACTTACCGTCCGTGCGGCTCCCCGGGCGCTCCAGAGTGACGTCAGGGCGCCCCACGCGCATGGATGACGTGATCGCATGGCACGTCATCCATGCGCATGGGGCGCTCTGACGTCATTCTGGAGCGCCCCGGGAGCCGCACGGACTGTAAGTATACTGCTCCCCCGCTCCCCACTACTACTATGGCAACCAGGACTTTAATGGTAGCGTCCTGGCTGCCATAGTAACACTGAACGCATTTTGAAGACGGTTCCGTCTTCAAATGCTTTCAGTTCACTTGCGTTTTTCTGGATCCGGCGTGTAATTCCGGCAAATGGAGTACACGCCGGATCCGGACAACGCAAGTGTGAAAGAGGCCTAAGCCTTCCAGAACGGTCGCGATCAGCCCAACTATTGGAAAAATGGGAGAGTGAGCTCATCTCAAGTTCGATCAGATTTATGCAGATTTTCTTGGAGGAAGAACGGTTAATCTTAGACAAGGCCTCCAATCATCTTAACTCATTGATCGAATCTGCTTTGAACTATAAAGCAGATCCAGAGTTTGGTCGACGGGAGAGCACACTCAGGACTAACATTGAAAGATATCAGACAATCCTAAAGGATCGCAAACACAGACAATTTATTCGTGATCTAGGGGAATTTCGTGACAAACGGGCTTTTAATATTCTGCAAACAGATCCCCAGGAATCCATACAAACTGACATATCCTCTACTGACCCTGAATCTTCTGATACGGAGAGAGGGGTACCACCCTTTCGGGGCAGAGGTAATAGTAGGGGAAGGGGCAGAAATAAGAAATGGCCACCAAAGTCAAACCGGGGATACTCACGGGCCCCCTATCGAAATCAGCAAACACGGCTAGGGGACCAGCCATCTTTGCCACAAGCATGCTTCTCCTCCTCCTCTTCAATATCTTCTGGCTCTCAAATCCCACTGCCAACTCAGAATACTTTTTTAGAAATGACAAGTGGGGGAAACCAGTTCCCATATCAATTAAGAGACAGGGAACAAGCCCCCTCACAACGAGTAAACAGAACAAAATAACACCTCCTCAGAATCAAGTCATTAATCTTACGGACAAATTACTAACAGAACAGGAGAAGGACCTCCTGAGTAAGGGCCTCTCGTTCATTCCTGCGACAAATTTCAACTCCTTTGAGTGGGTTAAAGATATTAACCTTTTTGTCCGCAAGCTTAAATGGCGTAAGTTCTTTAAAACTCATGATGAGGAGGAGTGTAATAAACTTGGCATCTCTAGATCTGATCTAGAGGGGGTACGGATTCTGAATTCCCTACTAGATGATAATGAGCAAATTCGCGGCCTAGGTCCCTTCACCGACTTGAAAACAAAAAGTAAGAAAACTCCACCCCCCCAGGATACTCTAGTTATAGATCTATTTTGCAAACTGGTGACCGACCAATTGACTAAATTAGAGAAATCACAGAGAACTCAAATTAGCAATCTGAGTAAGGATGAGATGCAGGCCCTTATTAAGTTTGAAAAAGACCCAATGATCATACTTAAACGATCTGATAAAGGTGGAAATGTCGTTATAATGGATCCTAATACCTACCGGGATATGTGTCTATGTCTACTAAATGAGATCACATGTTATACCATCCTACCCTCAAATCCTACGGTCAAATTCAACATGGAGTTAGAGACCATACTGATCCAGGCACTTGACGATAGATTAATATCTAAAGAGGAAATGGGTTATATGTTATCAATTCATCCCCAAATTCCGACTTTCTATGCGCTCCCTAAGATCCACAAGGGTTACCCACCACTAAAGGGACGACCAATTGTCTCTGGCGTAGACTCCATCACGTATGGTGTTAGCTCTTATATTGATAGAATTTTGAGACCCTTTGTCCTCTCTCTGCCATCCCACATCAGAGATACCACAGACCTTTTACTCAAAATTGAGAATATTGAAGTCGCAGATACCATCTATCTGGCCTCTATCGATGTAGAGGCATTTTATGCCAGCATTCCCCATTCCTGGGGGATCACTGCAATAAGACATTATCTGAGTACTTGTGGTACCCAATACCAGCGTCATTCCGAATTTGTCATCAGAATTTTGGAATTTGTACTATCGCACAATTATTTTTTGTTTGAGACACGTTTCTACCACCAGCTCAGGGGCACAGCGATGGGTAGCCCATGTGCGCCCAGTTACGCTAATCTGTTCCTGGGCTGGTGGGAGGACACACTGGTATTTAATGAGTCATGTCATCGATGGGCCCCTAATATTATATATTGGGGCCGCTACATCGATGACGTGTTCATTCTATGGGATGGTAGGAGAGAGGAATTCTCAAACTTTGTAAAACATCTCAACATCAATGATATAGGGCTGAAGTTTACGTCTGAAATTGACCACGAAACTGTCATGGTCTTACCTTCTTGCTGTTCTCCTTCGTTTGACATGTGCTGGCGGCCATCTTGGTTTCTGGGTTTCTTGTAGCCTCCCACCCTGCGGCTCCTCCTTCCCACTGGGAGGAGCTGGATGCCTAGCTCATATATATAGGAGGTCTGTGGCTTCAGTTCCTTGCTTGGTCCTCCTGTGTTCACATGCTTCTAGACTGCTGCTGCTTCTGGTTCCTGATCCTGGTTTCGTCCGACTACCCTGCTGGTTCCTGATCCTGGTTTCGTCCGACTACCCTGCTGGTTCCTGATCCTGGCTTCGTCTGACTACCCTTCTGGTTCCTGACCTCTGGCTTCGCAAAGACTCTGCTTCGGTTTCGCCATCCGTTTGGACTTTTGCTTTACAGCTTTATTTTCAATAAAGCCTTCTTATTTTCACTTATCTCTTGATGTACGTCTGGTTCATGGTTCCGTGACATTAGGACCAAGCCATGAATTCTGACGGTACAGGGCCATCCTCGCTACCCACGCTGGTTGCCAGACTTGATCAGCAGGATCACCTGTTGGGTCGGTTCGCTGTGGCGTTGCAAACCCTGCTTGAACGCACGGCTCATTTCGCTCCCGTTGCCGATGGGTCGGTTGTCGCTCCTGGGCCCGCTCCTACTGCCGCTCCGGTTGTTGCGCCAGAGTCTACCCCGACACCTGTTGTTGCACCTGCGGTGTTTCGGGGTATGACCGGTTCTGCCCCTCTTCCACAGCGCTTTGGGGGAGAGCCAACTCAGTGCCGAGGTTTCCTTAACCAGGTGGGCATTTATTTCGAGTTGCTGCCACATGCCTTTCCTACTGAGAGATCAAAGGTGGGCTTCTTGATCTCGCTGCTCTCGGACAAGGCCTTGGCCTGGGCCAGCCCTTTATGGGAGAACAACAATCCGGTGGTTGCCGAGTTTTCCGGTTTTGTTGCTTCTCTTCGGAAGGTATTCGATGTGCCGGCTCGTGCTGCCTCTGCTGCGAAGCTCCTTATGTCCATCAGACAGGGTTCACGATCCGTAGCTGAATACGCCATTGAGTTTCGTACCCTGGCAGCAGAGGTGGGCTGGAATAATGAGGCTCTGGTCGCTGCTTTCTCTCATGGTCTCTCGGATGCCTTGAAGGATGAGGTTGCAGCTAAGGACCTACCAGTGGAGCTCGAGTCTCTTATTTCTTTCCTGATTTTGATTGACACCAGACTCAGGGAGAGACCTTCCTTTAAGGAGAGCCTGCGGAGGTTTTCTAACAGATTGGCGCCTACGTTTGCTGTCCCACCCGTGCCTCCCTCTCCTCCCACGCCTCCTGGGGATGACTTGTCTGGGGGTGAACCCATGCAGCTGGGGTTTGCTCGCCTGTCCGAGGGGGAGAGGGTACTCCGGAGACGCGAGGGCCGATGCATGTACTGTGGTCTCGGTGGGCATTTTCGGTTGGCATGTCCGAACCGTCCGGGAAACGCTCGCACCTGAGATCCTGTCGGGGGCAGATCTTGGGTGGAGTCTCCTCGTCCCCGGTTTCCCGTGTTGACAAACCACTGATCACTGTTGTCCTCTCCTGGGTCGGGGGCTCGGTGACGACCCAGGCGTTGGTGGACTCTGGTGCTGGTGGTTTGTTCATTGATAATGTGTTCGCTGCCGCCAATTCCATTCCTCTGCAGGCTCGAGGTCCCCACTGGCTCTTGAGGCGATAGACGGCAGACCCCTTCTGCCGCCACACGTGACTCATGAGACCCTTCCAGTGGGGATAGCCATTGGTGCCGTTCACAGAGAGTCGGTCTGCCTCCAGGTTATTTCGTCTCCACACTACTCGGTGGTCTTGGGGTACCCCTGGCTCCGGAAGCATAATCCGACTTTCGATTGGAGATCGGCCGAGATCCTCTCGTGGTCACCGCAGTGTGGGGCTAGTTGCATCCATGGGTCTGTCAAGTTGCTGTGTACTTCCTCGGACTCTCTGTTGCCTCCTGAATACGAGGAGTACCGGGATGTATTCGATAAGGTGCGCGCGGTTGCCCTACCTCCGCACCGCCCATACGATTGTGCCATAGAGTTACAATCTGGTGCCGTTCCTCCTCGTGGCAAAGTCTATCCACTGTCGGTAGCGGAGAATGAGGCCATGGAGGAGTACGTGAGGGAGGCGCTTTCACGCGGACACATTCGCAAATCCTCGTCCCCGGCAGGGGCTGGATTTTTCTTTGTGAAAAAGAGGGGCGGTGAGTTGAGGCCTTGCATCGATTACAGGGGTCTCAATCGCATCACGATCAAGAACGCTTACCCGATACCCTTGATTTCCGAGCTGTTAGATCGCCTTAAAGGGGCCACGGTCTTTACCAAACTCGACCTGAGGGCGGCATATAACCTGGTAAGGATCAAGGCGGGCGATGAGTGGAAGACCGCGTTTAACACCAGGACCGGTCATTATGAATCCTTGGTTATGCCCTTTGGGTTGTGCAATGCGCCCGCAGTCTTTCAGGAATTCATCAACGATGTTTTCCGTGACCTGTTGCAGCAGTGTGTGGTGGTCTATTTGGATGACATCTTGGTATATTCTGAATCCATGGAGGCCCACATTCTGGATGTCAGACGAGTGTTGCAACGGTTACGAGAGAACAAGCTGTTCGGTAAGCTTGAGAAATGCGAATTTCACCGATCCCAGGTAACCTTCTTAGGTTACATCATTTCCGCTGAGGGGTTCTCCATGGATCCTGAGAAGGTTTCGGCTGTCTTACAGTGGCCCCAGCCCAATGGTCTTCGTTCCCTGCAGCGCTTTTTGGGCTTCGCCAATTATTATCGGAAGTTCATCAGGGACTTTTCCATGCTAGCCAAGCCTCTCACGGATCTGACCAGGAAGGGCAGTAATTCCCAGGTCTGGCCGCTCGAGGCCATCCGAGCTTTTGAGGCTCTAAAGTCCGCCTTTGTGTCGGCTCCGATTCTGTCGCATCCCAACCCTGGGTTGCCCTTTGTCCTCGAGGTGGACGCGTCTGAGACGGGAGTAGGCGCCCTTCTGTCTCAGCGTAGAACACCAGAGGGTCCTCTGCTTCCTTGTGGGTTTTACTCCCGGAAACTGTCTTCCGCGGAGTGCAACTATCAGATTGGTGACAGGGAGTTATTGGCCATCGTGCAGGCCCTTAAAGAATGGTGGCACTTGCTCGAGGGTTCGGTGGTTCCGGTCCTCATCCTGACGGACCACAAGAATCTGACCTACCTTTCTGAGGCCAAGAGATTGACACCACGTCAGGCCAGATGGGCTCTGTTTTTGTCACGTTTTAATTACGTGGTCTCCTACCTACCCGGTTCCAAGAACATCAGGGCGGATGCCTTATCACGGCAGTACTCCGAGCTGTCCAGGGAGGAGTCGATTCCGACTTCGGTCATACCTCCGAATCAGATCTTGGCCGCCATTCGCACCAGCCTGACCTCTCCCCTGGGTGAGCAGATTTTGGCGGCTCAATCTGGTGCTCCCTCTGGGAGACCCAACGGCAGATGTTTTGTGCCTGAGGAGTTGCGCACTCGGTTGTTGCGAACCTACCATAACTCCAAGACCGCGGGGCATCCTGGAAAGAATCAGCTGTCCTGGGCTGTTTCACGTCTGTTCTGGTGGCCTTCCCTACGTTCCGACATCGCCGCATATGTAGCGGCATGCTCCGTTTGTGCCCAGAGTAAGTCCCCTCGGCACCTTCCGTTGGGCCTTCTGCAACCCATAGCCACCGGGGAGCGCCCATGGTCACACCTGGGGATGGATTTCATTGTGGACCTCCCTGCATCCCGAGGCCATACGGTCATTCTCATGATTGTGGATCGGTTTTCCAAAATGTGCCACTGTGTTCCTCTCAAGAAGTTACCCTCTGCACAAGAGTTGGCCACGATTTTTGCCAGGTAGGTCTTCCGGTTGCACGGTTTGCCCAAGGAGATTGTGTCGGATCGGGGGAGTCAGTTTGTGTCCAGGTTCTGGCGCGCCTTTTGCTCCCAGTTGGGGATTCATCTCTCCTTCTCCTCGGCCTACCACCCTCAGTCCAATGGGGCCGCAGAACGATCCAATCAGGCCTTGGAGCAATTCCTTCGTTGCTATGTCTCCGATCACCAAGACAATTGGGTTGACCTCCTGCCTTGGGCTGAGTTTGCCAGGAACACGGCGGTGAACTCTTCCTCTGGGACGTCTCCCTTCATGGCCAATTATGGGTTCCAACCTGCCGTGTTACCGGAGGTATTCTCTCCCCAGGATATTCCGGCTGTGGAGGATCACCTTTCCGTCCTACGTGCTTCTTGGGTACTGATCCAGAAGTCCCTTGAGGTCTCTGCGCAGCGCCAGAGACTCCAGGCTGATCGCAGACGAGCGCCTGCTCCTTCCTACCAGGTCGGAGACCGTGTATGGTTGTCCACCCGCAACCTCAACCTTCGAGTGCCCACTCCCAAGCTGGCGCCTCGCTTTGTTGGTCCCTTCCGAGTGCTTCGCAGGGTAAACCCGGTAGCCTATGCCCTTGCGCTTCCTCCTGGCATGCGGATCTCCAACGTGTTTCATGTCTCCCTGTTGAAGCCACTGGTGTGTAATCGTTTCACTTCCTCGGTTCCTCGGCCTCGTCCGGTCCAAGTGGGCAATCGTGAGGAGTATGAGGTGAGCAATATCCTGGACTCACGCCTGGTCCGCGGTCGGGTGCAGTTTTTGGTCCATTGGCGTGGTTATGGTCCAGAGGAGTGTTCCTGGGTTCCCTCCGCAGATGTCCATGCTCCTGCCTTGCTCCGAGCCTTCCACGCACGCTTCCCTCAGAAACCGTTCTTTACTCCGCGGAGGAGGGGCCCTTGAGGGGGAGGTACTGTCATGGTCTTACCTTCTTGCTGTTCTCCTTCGTTTGACATGTGCTGGCGGCCATCTTGGTTTCTGGGTTTCTTGTAGCCTCCCACCCTGCGGCTCCTCCTTCCCACTGGGAGGATCTGGATGCCTAGCTCATATATATAGGAGGTCTGTGGCTTCAGTTCCTTGCTTGGTCCTCCTGTGTTCACATGCTTCTAGACTGCTGCTGCTTCTGGTTCCTGATCCTGGTTTCGTCCGACTACCCTGCTGGTTCCTGATCCTGGTTTCGTCCGACTACCCTGCTGGTTCCTGATCCTGGCTTCGTCTGACTACCCTTCTGGTTCCTGACCTCTGGCTTCGCAAAGACTCTGCTTCGGTTTCGCCATCCGTTTGGACTTTTGCTTTACAGCTTTATTTTCAATAAAGCCTTCTTATTTTCACTTATCTCTTGTTGTACGTCTGGTTCATGGTTCCGTGACAGAAACATTGGCATTTCTTGATGTTCGTATAATCAAACATCTGAGTGAGTTACACACTGAAACTTAGAAGGAAGCCCATTTCTACCAATAGCTTGCACCAATGGCATAGTTATCATCCATTTAGCCTCAAACGAGGCATTCCCAGGGGCCAATATCTGCGTATGATAAGAAATTGCTCATCTCATTCCGCATTCTATAAACAATCTGCAGATTTACGGAGTAGATTCTTACAGCGAGGATACCCTGATCAGATATTAAGGGAGGCATTTCAACATGCCAATCAGAGAGATCGTCACTCTCTACTTATGACAAATGCCCCTCGCTGTCAGACTGACACCATAACGAGAATTATCGGTACCTATGACAAACAGAGTCAGAAAGTGAGGGATATCCTGAACAATAACTGGGGTATCCTACTTTCTGATCCTGACATAGCTGAATTCCTACCAACCACCCCCACCATCACTTACAGACGTGGTAGGTCACTACGGGATAGGCTGATACACAGCTATTACCAGAAACCACCTAGTGACCCCACCTGGCTTGGGAATAGACCTCCAGGAACGTTCAAATGTGGAAATAATTGCATATGCTGTTCATATATATTAAAATCCAACTCCTTTACTAGCAGTAGCACGGGCAGAATATATCAAAATTATGATTTTGCCAACTGCCGTACTCAAGGAGTAATATATATGTGTTCCTGTGACTGCCCATTAAATTACATTGGGAAAACCAAACGTGAATTTAGACGGAGGGTGTGCGAACACCTGGGTGATGTTAGGAACAAAAGGGACCAACCAATAGCACGCCATGTTAATGAATATCATGGTGGGGATGCCAAAACACTAAAGTTTCAAGTGGTTGAGGTGGTCAGACAATCACCCAGGGGTGGGGACTGGGATAACAGAATACTGAGAAAAGAAGCCCAGTGGATCCATAGACTAAGAACAACTTACCCTCGGGGACTCAATGAGCAAATCTCCTATACATGCTTTATCTAAATTAACTCCTCCCTCATGCCCAGCAATGTCTTTAGTTATTTAACCACAGACATGGGATCCATCAACGGAAAGATTTGACTAGGAATCCAGATTATATCAGAACCGGAATAGGTTCATAAGTCTTATATATCTCTTTATTCTTGTCATCAAGTCAAGACATCGATTAAACATATATATTCCAACTTAATTTCTTTAGTTGATATCTAACTGCAGAGTACTAGCTTATATTAACAATAGAAAATGTCTTTATAAAGCTAAGTGATCCGATAGGGAACAAACCAACATATAGGCGATGCGTTCCACCACCAGGTAACCAACGGCAATGGTTTGCGTTCCATAGACAGGAAGTAGCGATCACGTGAGGACCGAACTCCCGATCACGTGACCGGATGTGACGCAAAATACTATCGACGTACATCGTAGAAAATAGTAGCGGGGACGGCTAACAGGTACGTCACTATCACGATACCTAGGCTTAACACCAATGATAACACCAGCATTGCAGTACACCCATAATGTTTGGCTACACAATGCATCACTCACCTGTGAGTCAGAGGGGGCGTTACTAACTACTTGGCGCCAAAAGTCCGCTATTTAAACTCTGCTCCAACATATAGAGGCTGCATATCATCAGCCTTTATCATCGCCAGCATATACCCACCATCTTTCGGCTATGGGAATTTAAACAACAAAGTCCCCTGATGAACCAAGGATCATTTACTTGGGGAAACGCGTCGGGACAGTCCTTCTTCAATATACCATCTGCAATATACCATTCAGGACAGTCATCTCTGTCCTCAAAACAAGCAGCCCACTGTGAGAAAGCATCTCAGGGTCACGTGAGGGTAAGAAAAGGGTCTAGCCACAGGGATATTAATTCCTCCTGACCTCACCCGAAATATATCTACCTTACAAAGGAATCTTTTAACTGTAAGTGCCATCTCTCTTACCTTTATCGCAAAGTGACCTATTACCTTGATGCCAACGGTGGGTATTGTTACCTCAGTCTGGCTTTTGTTAGAATTTAATATCATGAAATACTTGAAATAATCCTCTTTTTAAATATTACCTAGTAAAAGTTAAATTTTAAGCTGGATAGCTTCTTATTCTGTGATATTAAACTTCTAAGCCTTGTAACATCCCCAAAAAATAAAATATCATTCCCAAAATGATCCAAACATGAAGTAGACATATGGAGAATGTAAAGTAATAACTATTTTTGGAGGTATTACTATGTATTATAGAAGTAGAGAAATTGAAACTTGGAAATTTGCAATTAAATTTTTTTTTTTGGTAAATTTGGTATTTTTTTAATAAATAAAAATTATATTTTTTTACTTCATTTTACCAGTGTCATGAAGTACAATATTCCAATTACCCCATGTCCGTAACCAGGTTCTGTCCGAGCAAGGCCAAGTTCATATTCCATTACCCTATCCATATACTCTTTCCATTCCTGGAAGGATGGGTATTTGCACGAGCCCCAATACTTCACTATTATAATCTTAGCGAGGGAGATCCCCCTGAGCCAAAGTAATTGCTCCTTTTTATGTTTATTAATCTCTGGGAGATTGCCAAGGATCGCATATTCAATACAAGCTTCATATTTCAGAGGGGAACTGTTCTGTATTTTACTGACTATTTTAAACCAGTAATCTTTTATACCTAAACATTCCCATAATAGATGTTTATAGTCCCCTCTATCCATGTGACATTTATAACACTTTAGTTCTTTATCTTTGTAAATAATGGAAATTAAAAGTGGTGTATAATATAGACGGTGTATTATTTTGAGAAGGGTCCACATGTGGGCAAGAGAAACTGTGGATTGTTTTAATGTTCCTATAAACGGCTCATTACATTGCAAATCTTTTTCCCATTTAACTTCACTTTTAAATGTGATAAGTTTTGTGTGTTCATGTTTTAACTTTGCATAGATATGTGATGTGACAGAACTGTTTAGTGTCGTTTCATAGCAAAAAATCTAAAAAAAAGTGTTATGTGCTACTATTAAGTAGTTCTTATTTTTTGTATAATTTATAGCGTGTCGTAACTGTTCGTATCGAAATGTATCAATTAATCCTAATGTAGTGTCTGGGAGGATTTTAGTTAATAGTCTTACCTGCCCCTTGTGAAAAACCTGTGAAATAAAAAATATCCCCCGTTTTTCCGAATATACAACATCCAATAACTGCATAACATGCGGTAAGTTAGCGTTCCCCCAGAGCGGGGTGAACTGAACCGCTTGGGATAGTCCAACAATGAACCTGACCTGTTTCCAGATTCCCCTGAGCATTTTACTAAACGGGCCTTCTAGTGCTCTCTTATCCGGGGTTCCAGTTTCGAGGATATGGAAAATGTCCTCCCGGGGTCTACAACGATCCTTGAAAATTAGCCGAACACAATCGTTCTTCCGATTTCTTATACACCATCTCAATTGTGCGGCAATATAGTATCCTTTAAGAAAGGGGACAGATAATCCTCCTTCTTGTTCTTTATTATATAGATACTGTAATTTAATTCTAACCCTTTTAAGACCCCATATTAGCTCGTTAAAAAGGCTCTCGAGTTTGTTAAAGAACATGTCTTCAATCATTATTGGGCTTGAGTTCAGTACATATAATAACATTGGTAGTAGAGTCATTTTTATAAGAGCTATACGATTAATTTGTGACAGGGGGAGTTTTAGCCACGTTCTAATTTTCTCCTTTACTTTATTCACCATTGGAAAGATGTTCAATTTCGTGTAGTGCTCCAATTTCGTCCCGATGTGAATACCCAGATACAGCAGAGAATCAGCTGGGTTTAATATACAAACCCTAAAATTATGGCCCGAAGGAACCGGACGTTTTAACGGAAGGAATTTAGATTTTTCCCAGTTTACTTCGTAGCCTGATAGATATCCAAAGTCATCTATATTTTCCATAAGCCTGGGTAAGGCGACATATTCCTTTTTCAGAAAAAGCAGAATGTTGTCCGCATATAGACATATTTTATCAACATCTCCCTCACACCCAAAGCCTAATATTTCCTCATCTGCTCTGATTTTGCATGCAAGGGGTTCAAGAAACAATGAAAAGAACAGAGGGAAAAGGGGGCATCCCTGACGTGTTCCTCGTGTTAGAGGGAGAGAGGCGGTGAGTATTCCCCGTTGCTTCGAATTCTGGATACAGGGTTCCGGTATAGAATCTGAACCACTCCACCTGTCGAAGGCCTTAGCTGTGTCCAAAGACACCCCCTCCCACCTGTATATTCAGGAAGTTCTCCTTATATTGTCCTGTATATTCCTTTTAGGGATGAACCCAGTTTGGTCAGGGTGGATGATTTTATGGATTACGGTTTTTAATCTGTTGGCTAGGAGTTTAGCTAAGATTTTATAGTCTGCATTCAACAGAGAGATCGGACAGTATGATGTTGTTAATTGTGGATCCTTCCCCTTTTTAGGGATTAAAGTGATAATTGCATCCATCCAGGAAGGGGACAGAGAGAACCCGCCTTCCAGGATTGATTCAATACTTCCAGCAATCGAGGAAGAATCACTCCCTCGTGCTTACGATATAGTTCGAACGGAAAACCATCTGCCCCTGGGGATGTATTGCCCTTAATGGTGTCACGGTGGACAGGATACCAGATACACAGAAAATAAACAAGTGTCTAGGCGAGAAGCTGGGGATCAAGGTAACCTCCTGACAAATCCCTACCAGCTCTCCCTAGACTTCTATGCCCACGTTCAGACCCTGAAGGTGGGAATAATGTGTCCTCGTGCCTAGGCTGAAAATTCCCTAAAATCCCTAATATGGTGAAAGGGGGATAGAGGCAGCCTGCTCCCTCAGAACCTGGAGGGGGCAGGCGTGTCTCTAACAGCCTAGACAGCCAACCACAAGAAAACAAAACCCAACTTATCATTTCTGAGCAGGAACAGCAAATCCTTCCTTCCTTTCACAAAGCCAGACAGAAGCTATAACCCGCACAGGACACTGGGAGTGGGTGTAATTTAAACTCAAACCAACGACCCCACCCAGTGCACCTGAAGGGAGACTGATATAGCTCAACTCCAAAACAAAAGGCTACACACGTGCTGCTAACCTGGCAGACCTCCGCACATAGCCTGAGCAGGGCATGACAAATGGATCTCAACGTGGATTGTAACTCTGTCAGTTGAATCGGTCTATTCAACATTCAGTATCTTGTTTATCAAGTTCAGGGATCGCAATGTTATTAAGATATTGATCCATTTTCTCTCCAAGGTCTACAGGCCCTGCCTGATATAACCCGGAGAAGTATGTGGTAAATTCCCCTAAGATATCATCAGGGTCCCGCAGAACCCTCCCTGAACCGGTCTTAATACTCTTGATTTTGTTACTCCCTCTTTGATTTTTTATTAATGTAGATAGTAGTCTACTTGGTCTTCCGGACTCGCTAAAGTTTCTCTGACCTATAAAAAACATTTTATTTTGGGCTTTTTTATATAGATATTGTTTATATTCATCTCTAGCGTTTTCTAGTTGTTGTTGTTGTTGTTTTTCTGAGGTGTTTACCTGAATGATCTCTAGTTGTACTGTAACTGAGTGATCTTTCCCTGTAAGTTTTTTTGTGTTTGCGCAAAAATATTCTTTTGTTTCTTAATTTGATAGGCATAAAAGCCTCGTAAATAGGCCTTTAGCGAGTCCCAGACCATGTGGATATGTGTAGAGTTGGTGTTACTGGTCCAAAAGTGTTCAATCTCAGTGTTAATCAGATCTGTATCACCCATTAATGCTATCCAGTGGGGATTAGGCTTAAAGCTCCTATTTATATTCATTTTCTTCAAACAGTCAATTAATACCATAACCGGAGAATGGTCAGAGATGCCGTGACTTTCATAATTCATAGGTCTCTAACCTTAAGCCTCCCCCCACACCGTCAGCCCCCCTAGCTCTCCCTTTGTCAACGCATCTCAACGTATATCCTATTAAATCCCCTTAGAGTCCATCCATTCTGATGCGTCGGTTGGATTGGAAAATAATTGAACAGTGTCCTTATAGATAACGCGTAGTTTCACTGGATACATCATGGAGTATTTTATTTTAGCTTGTATCAATCTCTTCTTAACGTCTTTATATTCTCTTCTTTTATCCTGCATGATTTTAGAGAAATCAGAGTATATCTCAATATCAGGCCTCATGCACACGACCGTTGCATGCATCAGCGTCCGTTCCGTCATTTTTCACAGTTTAGCGGTGGTCCCATTCATTTCTATGGAGCTGTGAAAAAAAAATTATAGTCCTCCCTTTTTTCTCCGCGTCCGTGATCCGTGATTCCAGTCCGTCCAAAAAATATAACCTGTCCTATTCTTGTCAGTGGAAAACGGAGGACGGACCCATTCAAGTCAATGGGTCCGTCAAAAAAAACAGATGCACAACTGGTATGTCATCCGTATCCGCGTCCATTTTTTTTTTTCTACAAGACCTTGGTGCAATAAAATTACACTTTTCATTAACCTTCCTTTTTTTCCCCCTGTCAGACAAAAAAAAAATGAAGACACAAGGAAACACAACTGAAGCAAAATCGGACACGGACCACTGAAGCCAAATCACTGACAGTGAAAAAACACTGTTGTGTGCATGAGGCCTAATAGTCATTGTATTTTACCGTTTGTATCTCTCTCTTCCGTCTAAGGATGCCATCCCGATCTTTTGAGGTTAACATCTTGATTAACAAAGGCCTTGGAGCGAACCCTAATGGTGGTTTTCTAATAGGGATACGATGTGCTCGTTCAACTATGAATGTTGAAGATGTTTCTCCGGTTACTATGTTTTTTTCTTGAGTTATGAAAGTTACTGGGTGGATTCCAATACATACACTCAGATATTCACGTGTCGTCAGTGGAATCGGATCAACCGAGTACTCACAGTTCCAGTTAACAAGAAGCGGTAGGTATGGCGTGTCCCTTAATGTGGGGGTCAGGAAGGTCAATGTAGGGGTCAGGGAGATCACTGAGACCCTTAAAACATCATAACCTCACTCAGGGGGGTCCACCCTGACTCCAACGCAGATAATTAAATCAATGTGGACCTCCAGCAAATCAAACCGCTCCTGACTGGACACTTAAGACTTAAGGACACTCCTTAAGGCTGTGTCCTTAAGGAGTTAAGATGTTGGTTGATTCCCACAGGCATGACTGGGAGTGGTACCTCCCACATCTACTGTTTGCCTACCGAGAGGTCCCACAGGCCTCCACGGGGTTCTCCTCCTTCGAGCTCCTGTATAGGCAAAGTGTGCGGGGGCCCCTGGCTCTGGTGAAAGAGGCCTGGGAGGGAGATGTAGCCACCCCTGGAGTGTCGGTCGTCGAGTATGTCATGCGCTTCCGGGACAAGATGCAGGCCTTGTCGCAGCTGGTGCACGATAGTATGGAGCGGGCCCATGCCGACCAGAAGCGATGGTACGACCAGAACGCTTGCAAGAGGACCTACCAGGTGGGTCAAAAGGTAGGGGTACTGGTTCCCGTACCTTAGGACAAGCTTCAGGCGGCCTGGGAAGGCCCATACCTCGTGCATCCGCGCCTCAATGCCGTGACGTACCTGGTCACCCTGGACCACGCCCGAGGAAGGCAGAAGGCCTTCCACGTGAAAATGATGAAGGCATATCATGAGAGGGAGGAATGTGCCCTCCCTGTATGCAACCTCCCTGAAGAGGGGGAGGAGGAAACCCCCTGCATATCGGGTTTCCTTGGAAGTGCAGCAGCACATGCGCCAGGAGATTGATGAGATGCTGAAGCTGGGGGTCATCCAACAGCGCTTGGGCCTCACCTGTGGTCCTCGTCCCAAAGAAGGAATGGACCACTCGGTTCTGCGTGAACTACAGTGGACTCAACGCTGTCTCGGTCACCGGCGCGTACCCTATGCCACGCATCGATGACCTGCTCTATCAGTTGGCCGGGGCCCAGTACCTGACCATCATGGATCTGAGCCGGGGTTACTGGCAGATTCCCCTGCCTTTATTACCCCCTTTAGATTGTATGAGTTCCCCGTGATGCCGTTCGGCATGAAGAATGCCCCTGCCACTTTTCAGCGGATGGTCAACACGCTGCTTAAGAGAATTGAAGAGTACGCGGCCGCGTACCTGGATGACATTGTCGTCTTCAGTCCCACATGGGAGGATCCACCAGGCAGGCTTGACCATCAAGCCAGAAAAGTGCCATCTGGGCACGAGCGAGGTCCACTACCTGGGGCACCGGGTAGGCGGGGGGACCCTGAAGCCAGAGCCCAGGAAAGTGGATGCTATCGCATCCTGGCCCACCCCCAGGACCAAGAAACAGGTGATGTCCATCCTGGGCACCGCCGGGCCCTATAGGAGGTTCGTCCCCCACTATAGTAGCCTGGCGAAGCCTTTGACGGACCTCACCAAGAAGAAGCTGCCCTCCGCAGTCGATTGGACAAACAACTGCAAGAAGGCCGCCCTCTCAAGCTTCCCTGTACTACAGGCAGCCGACTTCACGCGGCCGTTTATAGTACAGACCGACGCCAGTGATTTTGGCCTCGGTGCCGTACTCAGCCAGGTCGACACTACGGGCCAGGAACACCCCATTCTGTACCTGAGTCGGAAGCTCCTGCCGAGGAAGGTGGCGTACTCCACAATGGAGAAGGAGTGCCTGGCCATTGTCTGGGCACTGCATCGGTTGCAGCCGTATTTATACTTCACTGTGGAGACCGACCACAACCACCTCAGCTGGTTAAACACTGTATCCGGGACGAATGGGAGGCTGCTACGCTGGAGCCTAGCTCTTCAGCAGTATCACTTGACCATTCGCCACAAGAACCACGGGAATGCCGATGGGCTATCCCGTAAGGAGAGGGTGCGGATGGGTGCACGGGGGAACACAGGAATGTACTGCCCCCTGGTGCCCTCTAAAGGGGGGAGGTGTCAGGAATATGGATTAATATTTACTGTCAGCCATGTCCTCACACCCACCATTTGCTGAAAGATGTCAGAGGAGATCAAGCTCCACAGGGGGGCCCTGCTTCAAAGCCGCAGCCAGATAGCAGAAAACTCCTCGCAGGCCACATTTGATTACATTTCACACCTCCAGTCAGACAGCACAGATCCTGCAGGAAAACCCCCAGCAGTAGGTATCAGCCCTTGCCAGGATCAATGATACCTCCCAGACATGTTGGCACCTACATTTCATAAGGAATTATGAATCGCCCGGCCATCGCAGGCGCAAACCAGCTACATATTTGTGTCCCGGTGGCCACGATGAACGTGCCCATGGTCTTTGTTAGAGGCTAGGATGCCCGGCAGGGGAGATATACATATCTCCCCACAGAAACCAAATAACGGTATCATGCTTGGACTCTAGTTGTAGCTGGAACTCAGGTGGATCAATTGGGCCCAGAACCATCTTCCTGCGACATTCTGGTTTGGGGCTATGAGCCCTAAGGGGTTTTATGGGTCATTTGCTGCCAGCACCAGAGTAGGAGGGGCGGACCCTACCCATAGGCAGAGAGGGGAGCAGCCGGCTACAGGTGATAAGCCCATGCAAGCCAGCGGACGGCGTCTTTCTCTGAAAGGGGATCACATCGTGCAAATGTGTTTGGAGAGACCTGGAAACCGCTGACATCACCGTGACTGCAGCTAAGGACGATTCCACCATCATAGAACTTGCAACTACCCGGCAACTGACTTTTGCTCTGCCTAACCCTGTTGTACCCATATAACCTGTATCTGTAACCTCAGATCACTGTATATATTCTCTGTGTATATTGTGTTATATCCAGTGTGCCCTTAAGGTGATTAAACATATAATTTAATCTTGTGCTATCTTGTATCTCGATCACGAATCCCCACGTCCATGTTTCGGCCTAGTTATAAGCTACCGCGGGTTGGTTTCTCACCCTATATAATCCCGTTAGCGGACCGGGCTTATATCAAACGAGAAGTTGGTGGCAGATACCCGGGCGGAGACAGCGCTGTTTTCACTGCGGCAGTGGAAAGGCTCTCTCAGCTTGTTGCCTCTCTGTACCCGTGTGGACAGGAGGTGTGTGTGTAAACTGTACCAAGCTGACCTTACCTGCTCCTCTGGAGGGCGTAACGTCACGCTTTGGTAACAAGTGACCATTTAGCGTCTCGTGAGCTCGACGTAGGTGACGTCAAGCGGGAACGAGGCGTGGTATTCGTCACACCCCCTCCGTCAGAATCCACAACCACCCCCTACCATCCTAGTGCACAATCCCTCACAGCCCCCTTCACATACAACCTACAGACATCACCCTACTACACAACCCCCTATATACAATCCAGACACCTTAGAACACAGCCCCCCATACAACCAGATACCCCCCTCACCCATAACCCCCCCACTACTATCTCAGTGTACAATCCCTCAAAGCACATTCACAGTATAAAATCACACAAAAAAGCGCACGTGTGATACACAGCGCGCCATTTTCCTAACCAGGAGCATCACACAGCGGCCCCACATCTCAGTGTACAGTCCCTCAGTACTAAATAAGTTACTACATTAGTAGGCTGCGCGTACTTCTACTGCGCTGCAGGGTTTTTAGTTCCCTCCCCGCGCTGCTGACACTCGCGAGTTCCATGATCCATGTGAAAAAACCTTCACACTCTTGGAAAAAGCGCGCGGCTCTCCTGTTTCTGATCCACGTGATCTGGGAGTGCCACGTGATGTTGTAACGTCAGTAGGTCCTTGCCAGGTATAGTATTTAGCCATTACCCTATATGTTGAAGGCGGCTGTGGGAGGGAGTCATATTATTTACATGGGACTGAATGTTGAAGGTGGCTGAGGGAGGGAGTGATGTTATTTACATGGGACTGTATATTGGAAGAGGCAGGAGAGATGGTGTGATGTTATTTACATGGGACACTGTATTTTGGAGGGGGCTGTAGATAGAGAGAGATGTTCCTTACATGGGACTGAATATTGGAGGGGGCTGGAGAGATGGTGTGATGGTATTTACATGGGACTCTATGGCAGAGGGAGGGAAATAATGTTACTTACATGGGACTGTATGGCAGAGCGGCTGAGGAATTATAATTTCTAAGTACAGTAAATGGATGAATATTGGTCGACTTAGAGGATTGGGCCCCGGATCTTTTGAGACCCTAGCACGCCCCTGCCTCCAGTCACGTCCCAGTAACTATATATGATGTACTGGTGTGTACTCCTCCTCCAGTCACGTCCCAGTAACTATATATGATGTACTGGTGTGTACTCCTCCTCCAGTCACGTCCCAGTAACTATATATGATGTACTGGTGTGTACTCCTCCTCCAGTCACGTCCCAGTAACTATATATGATGTACTGGTGTGTACTCCTCCTCCAGTCACGTCCCAGTAACTATATATGATGTACTGGTGTGTACTCCTCCTCCAGTCACGTCCCAGTAACTATATATGATGTACTGGTGTGTACTCCTCCTCCAGTCACGTCCCAGTAACTATATATGATGTACTGGTGTGTACTCCTCCTCCAGTCACGTCCCAGTAACTATATATGATGTACTGGTGTGTACTCCTCCTCCAGTCACTATATATGATGTACTGGTGTGTACTCCTCCTCCAGTCACGTCCCAGTAACTATATATGATGTACTGGTGTGTACTCCTCCTCCAGTAACTATATATGATGTACTGGTGTGTACTCCTCCTCCAGTCACACTGTATGCTGAGACTCATTTGTATATTAATAAAATGCTGTAGTTCTTTGCATCCGATCTGTGTAGTTAGTTTTTTATGGGTAAGCGTCCCACACAGCCGCCCCCCCAGTATATAATCCCACACAGCCGCCCCCCCAGTATATAATCTCGCACAGCCGCCCCCCCAGTATATAATCTCGCACAGCAGCCCCCCAGTATATAATCTCACACAGCCGCCCCCCCAGTATATAATCTCACACAGCCGCCCCCCCAGTATATAATCTCACACAGCCGCCCCCCCAGTATATAATCTCACACAGCAGCCCCCCCAGTATATAATCCCACACAGCAGCCCCCCCAGTATATAATCCCACACAGCCGCCCCCCCCAGTATATAATCTCGCACAGCCGCCCCCCCAGTATATAATCTCGCACAGCCGCCCCCCCAGTATATAATGTCACACAGCAGCCCCCCAGTATATAATCTCACACAGCCCCCCCCAGTATATAATCTCACACAGCCGCCCCCCCAGTATATAATCTCACACAGCCCCCCCCAGTATATAATCTCACACAGGCCCCCCCGGCCCCCCCAGTATATAATCTCACACAGCCGCCCCCCCAGTATATAATCTCACACAGCCCCCCCCAGTATATAATCTCACACAGCCCCCCCCAGTATATAATCTCACACAGGCCCCCCCGGCCCCCCCAGTATATAATCTCACACTGCAGCCCCCCAGTATATAATCTCACACAGCAGCCCCCCAGTATATAATCTCACACAGCAGCCCCCCAGTATATAATCTCACACAGCCGCCCCCCCAGTATATAATCTCACACAGCAGCCCCCCAGTATATAATGTCACACAGCCGCCCCCCCAGTATATAATCTCACACAGCCGCCCCCCCCAGTATATAATCTCACACAGCAGCCCCCAGTATATAATCTCACACAGCAGCCCCCCAGTATATAATCTCACACAGCAGCCCCCCAGTATATAATCTCACACAGCAGCCCCCAGTATATAATCTCACACAGCAGCCGCCCCCCAGTATATAATCTCACACAGCAGCCCCCCAGTATATAATCTCACACAGCAGCCGCCCCCCAGTATAAATTCTCACACAGCCGTCCCCCCAGTATATAATCTCACACAGCAGCCCCCCAGTATATAACCTCACACAGCAGCAGCCCCCCAGTATATAATCTCACACAGCAGCCCCCCAGTATATAATCTCACGCAGCAGCCCCCAGTATATAATCTCACGCAGCAGCCCCCCAGTATATAATCTCACGCAGCAGCCCCCTCAGTATATAATCTCACACAGCAGCCCCCCCAGTATATAATCTCACACAGCAGCCCCCCCAGTATATAATCTCACACAGCAGCCCCCCCAGTATATAATCTCACACAGCAGCCCCCCCAGTATATAATCTCACACAGCAGCCCCCCCAGTATATAATCTCACACAGCAGCCCCCCAGTATATAATCTCACACAGCAGCCCCCCCAGTATATAATCTCACACAGCAGCCCCCCCAGTATATAATCTCACACAGCAGCCCCCCAGTATATAATCTCACACAGCAGCCCCCGTCCAGTATATAATCTCACACAGCAGCCCCCCAGTATATAATCTCACACAGCAGCCCCCCAGTATATAATCTCACACAGCAGCCCCCCAGTATATAATCTCACACAGCAGCCCCCCAGTATATAATCTCACACAGCAGCCCCCCCAGTATATAATCTCACACAGCAGCCCCCCAGTATATAATCTCACACAGCAGCCCCCCCAGTATATAATCTCACACAGCAGCCCCCCAGTATATAATCTCACACAGCAGCCCCCCCAGTATATAATCTCACACAGCAGACCCCCAGTATATAATCTCACACAGCAGCCCCCCCAGTATATAATCTCACACAGCAGCCCCCCAGTATATAATCTCACGCAGCAGCCCCCCAGTATATAATCTCACACAGCAGCCCCCCAGTATATAATCTCACACAGCAGCCCCCCAGTATATAATCTCACGCAGCAGCCCCCCAGTATATAATCTCACGCAGCAGCCCCCCAGTATATAATCTCACGCAGCAGCCCCCCAGTATATAATCTCACGCAGCAGCCCCCCAGTATATAATCTCACACAGCAGCAACCCAGTATATAATCTCACACAGCAGCCCCCCCAGTATATAATCTCACACAGCAGCCCCCCAGTATATAATCTCACACAGCAGCCCCCCCAATATATAATCTCACACAGCAGCCCCCCAGTATATAATCTCACACAGCAGCCCCCCAGTATATAATCTCACACAGCAGCCCCCCCCCAGTATATAATCTCACACAGCAGCCCCCCCAGTATATAATCTCACACAGCAGCCCCCCAGTATATAATCTCACACAGCAGCCCCCCAGTATATAATCTCACACAGCAGCCCCCCCAGTATATAATCTCATACAGCAGCCCCCCCAGTGGTCACATCCCCCTCACCAGCAGACTCTCTGAGCCTCCATCCCTGATTTTCTCCCTCTCTGCAGTCAGCCTTGACCTAGGGATGTCACGTGATATTGTGACGTCAGGAGGTCCTTACGGAGTATAGTATTAACCTTTACCCTTTCAGATCTGCCTCGTGACTTTTTTTTTTTTTTTTTTTAAACAACCCCAGGCCGCCCGCCTCTGTTTTACTTTCATTTTTGGCAAAAAAAAACTAAAAACCTTTAGTATGTCTGACTAGAAGCAGTGGGCACTGTCCTGGCATCTCCAGGTCTGTCTCTCTGCCCCCCTGTGTATTTTTCGGAAATGAGTCCCAGATCTCAGAACTTCACAGACCGAAAGAACAGAGAGGTAAGAGGAACCCCCCGTGACGTCATCACTTCCACGGTGAGTCATAGTGTATGTTCTGCACTCGTCATCTCTGGACTGGGTATATAGGGCGGGGCCTGAGTATAGTGGGCGTGGCATGAGTATAGAGGGCGGGAAAGCCTACGCGAGGTAGGCATAGGCGGAGCTTAGTGGGCGGGGCAGCTGACTGCTTGGTGACTGCGGGATACTACAACTCCCGTGATCCTCAGCGGGCAGAGCCGGAAACACGTGGAAAGTGGAGTCTGTGGGTGGGAAGAAGGAAGGTTGACAAGTGAGACGAGCCGGGGAGAGTTTCTGAGCGACAGGAGAGGGAGAAGGCAGAGGGACCCCAGAGCAGTGCTGTGCCTGAGCTGTCATACACAGGGCTGGGGGGAGGGGCACTGTTTACATCATATGTCTAAGCTGCCCCAAAGGTTACTAAGTAAGAGACTTACCGTTCTGAAGCTATTTTAACCCCTTGTTGCCTGTGCATGCAGATATATTAGGGAGGGCGCGTTTAATGGGCGGCCATGCTCCATGTCTAGATAGTAAAGTCCTAGCATTTAGTGTAGAGACCAAGCGGCACGAGAGCTGAGAAGAGGTCGCCCGCCATGTCTGTGGAGGATCCGTTTTCCGTGGTCCGGGGGTGAGTGTCCACGTCACGTGGTCTGTGGCGACTCCGTTTGTCCTTTTTTGGAAGGGGGGCACTAAAGTTTGGCACTGGGTAAAAAACTGTGTGATGCCTTGGGTGGGACCTGAGGGGGAGGAGCATGACACTGGAAGAGAGTCTTTGTCATGCTCCGCCCCCACCTCAGGTACCGCACTCAGTGTGTTGGATGGCGGATTACCTTTCCAGAAGGTGATGACTGGCGTTAAGCGAACTTGAAACACAAGTTTGGGTTATCTAAGAATTCCATCATGGATTCCGCTACCTCGGACCATAACTTACAGTCCGTAGTAGCGGAATCCATAACTGAATTCAACGTCATTGATGGGGTTGTCTCACTTCAGCAAATAGCGTCATGTAGACAAAGTTAAAGGGGTTTTCCAAGATTTTACTACTGGATAGGTCATCAGTATCTGATCGATGGGGGTCCGAGACCCCCGCCAATCTGCTATAGAAGGCAGTAGCACCACGGCCTTCTCGCTGGGACGTCGCATTCATTGGCCAGGCACAGCTCAGGCCCATAGAAGTGAATGGCGCTCAGCTGCAATACCAAGCACAGCCACTATACGATGTACAGCGCTGTGCTTGGCGAGCTCACAGGAGCACCAGCTGATCGGCGGGGGGCCCGGATGTCATATTGCAGGTGTCACATGGCCATTAAAGGGTTATTCCAGTTATCTCCATCCAGCGGTAAACATTTAAAAGTCTCATATATGGTGTATGCTATAATACGCGACCTTTTGACGTCACAAAGGTAGAATAAAACACTTAAAAAATGTGTGACTTTATGCCGTTCCCATTCACTGGCAGCAAGCAGACATTTGGAAAATGGTGAGGACATGAAACATGATTTATATAGGGGGCACAGAATGGGACGGGCTTCCTGTATGCAAAAATATTAGCCTTTAGGGCAGGAAATATTATGGGGGTGCCAATCGCCCCTATAAACGTAAGGTCCCCACTACCATTGGTTACAGCACTGGCTCTCCAGCTGTTGCAGTACTACAACTCCCAGCATTTCCTAACACCCTGTTACCCAGTGCAGTCAGGTGATCATTAGTGTTTGGCGTCTAAAGTTCGGATTCGGGTTATCGAAGAATCGCATTATTGATTCCGCTACCACGGACCACAACGGAATTGGGAATCCATATCGGGATTCTTCGATAAGCCGAACTTTAGACGCCGAACTTAAACCACAAGTTCGCTCAACACTAGTGATCATCTCTTTCTTCTATTGTCGCGATCACCATATTTCGGAGCAGCTCCTCACTTCTTTCTTCTCCCCCCCCCCCCCCCACCATGTGTATTCCTCAGGGAGGTGCAGAAGGCCCTCAACACCAGCCGGGGTCTATACCAGCGATGGTGCGAACTCCTGCAGGAGAGTCACGTGACCAGTGCGGAAGAATTCGATTGGACAACCAACGAACTTCGGAATTCCCTGAGAAGCATCGAATGGGACCTGGAGGACTTGGAGGAGACGATCAGTATCCTAACACGGCGGAGGCCTTCTCCTTGTCACCCCAGTGCTCCCCATTTCCCAACACTCCCTGTCTGAATCGTATTCTGTTGTTTCCTTCACTCCTTTCTTGGGCATCGTCGAATCAAACCAGAAGAAGTTTAAGATATCGGAGGTCGAACTGACCGAGAGGCGAGACTTTGTGGAGAAGACGCGGAGTTCCTTAAAGGTGACATCTAAGCATTGTGTATCGGCTCTCCGATATTACCTCCTGCGTCTGTAGCCCAGTCCATTCATTAAAGGGGTTGACCGCTACCCTTTTTTTTTTTTTTGGGCAAATCACCCTGGCGGGGTCCCTGTTATCAGGATATTTCATTTATTATAGGATATCTCCAGGATCACATTAGTTCGGGCCCCACTAGAGTTGTCACCCAGCTTTCCTGGCTAATGTTGTGGGTACCGGGATGTATGACTTCATCTCACTGATTTGCCTTTCAGGATTGTGAAAAAGTTGGGAGGCGACTCCTTGGAGGAGCAGTCATGGCAGCTCTATTAGTAGTGACCTTTTTCCAGCCATAAAAAAATTATTCCTATGGGCTGCAAATAAAGGAGGTACTCACCTTGACAATCCACTGCTATTACTACAGTACCCAGGTTACCGCTGTGATTCACTTCCTGCTCTCGTCACGACACAGCAGGGAATGCCGCTCAGCCAATCACAGGCTGAGGCGGGTCATTGCTGCAGCCAGTGATTGGCTGAACAGCATTCCCAGCCATTTCCTGCTGTGTCATGACATCTGCGGGGAGTGGATTCTAGCGGGGTCCCTTTGGAATGTCATCGGTGAGGTCAGTATAAGCTCTTTTATATTTAGACCATTTGCAGATCATAGGAAATCTTTCTAAAGGGCATCTGAAGTGATGACGCGCTGTTCCCACATACATGACTGCTGCAGCCAACCACTGGCCTCAGCGACCATGTGGGCATTTGACTGCCAAGGGCCAACACTCATACCGTTCTTGCACATGTGACTGACCGCAGCGGTGACCTGAGGGAACAGCACAGCATCACTTCCGGTCTGACAAGTACAGGAGCTGCAGTGCGGAATCAGCAGGACCTTTATATGACTCTTTATTTTTTTTTTACTGTCCCACCCACCTCCTGCTTAATTTTTTTTAAGGGGTATTCCAGCCGTATTAAAGGTCATCTGTCAGAAGGTTTGTACCTCTGACACTGGCTGACCTGTTACATGTGCGCTTGGCAGCTGAAGGCGTCTGTGTTGGTCCCATGTTCCTATGTGTCCGCATTACTAAGAATAATGATGTTTTAATATATGCAAATGAGCTTCTAGGTGCAACGGGGGCGTTGCCATTACACTTGGGGCTCATGCACACGAATGTATTTTCTTTCCGCTTCTGTTCGCAGAACCATTTACTTCAATGGGGCTGTAGAAAATACAGAAGGTACTCTGTGTGCATTCCGTTTCCGTTTGTCCGCAGGGCCGTTCCGCAAAAAATTAGTGCATGTCCTATTATTCGCAAATCGCAGTCCGAGGTCTCATTCAAGTTAATGGGTCTGCAAAAAATACGGAACACATCCGTATTTTGCGGATCCATACTGTAGAAATGCTTTGCCCAGCCCGTATTGCTCACGTGTTTGGTGATTAATAAGTTACTGCTTCTGTATATGATCCGCAAAAAAACGATTAAATCAAATACGGAAACCATACAGATATGTTTTGTGCAATAACGGAATGGAAGAGGACTTAAATCAGAGAAAAAAAACCCTCAGATACGGAACAACGGATCAGTGAAAAACGGACCGCAAAACAACGGTCGTGTGCATGAGCCCTTAGCGGCTCTGCTCTCTCTGCAGTTTCCTCATTCTCTGCACTTTAATTGACAGATGATGCTTTTACTGCCTGGCCCTGTCAATCAAAGTGGAGAGGGCGCTGCAGTTGTATAGAGGTCTAGGTGCAACAGCAACGCCCCCGTTGCACCTAGAAGCTACTATTGCGGACAAGAAATAGGACATGTTCTATTTTTTTTTGGGAGCCCTGGACCGGAAATGCGGATGCGGACAGCACAATGTGTGCTGTCCGCATCCTTTCCATCACCATTGAGAATGAATGGGTCCGCACCCGTTCCGCAGAATTGCGGAACGGATGCGGATCCATTCTACGGATGTGTGAATGGACCCTTAAGGCGGGAATACCCCTTTAAAAAATTAAGCAGGAGGGGGGTAGGGCAGTGAGTCGCTCGCATATAAAGGTCCTGCTGATTCAGCACTGCGGCTCTGTTGCTTGCCGGACTGGAAGTGATGATGCGCTGTTCCCGGCCTTAGCGGTCACGTGTGCGAGAACGGCACGAATGTTGGTCCTTGGCAGTCACATGCAGTTCTTGCTCACGTTTGCAGAGGCCAGTGGTGGCTGCAGCCGTCATGTGAGTGGGAATAGCATGTCATCACTTTCAGATCTGCCTCAGGACTTTTTCTTTTTTAACAACCCCAAGTTTTACTTTCATTTTTGGCCCAAAAAAACCTTTAACTATGTCTGACTAGAAGCAGTGGGCACAGTTGTGGCATCTCCAGGTCTGTCTCTCTGTCCCCCTGTACGTAACGTGTGTATTTTTAGGAAATGAGGGATCACATCTCCAGTCCCAGAGCTCAGAACTTCACAGACCGAAAGAACAGAGAGGTAAGAGGAACCCCCCGGTGACGTCATCACTTCCACGGTGAGTCATAGTGTATGTTCTGCACTCGTCACCTCTGGTCTCTCCACTCTCAGGCGTTGGGCATCTCTCACCCCCTGACCTCCGATCGCTTCTCACGGTTGGACGATGAGATCATCTCGGGAAACTCCCGCTACATTGAAGAGCAACAAGCACAGCAACAGGTCCTCCCTCCATTGTCATCTATAGGGGCCAGCGATGTATCCAGTGCTAGAGCTTGTAGAGGGGGATCTACGCAGAGGCGGACTGGCCATAGAGCCTAAAGGGAATTTTCCCGGGGGACCGATGCCCAGGGGGCCACCAGAGGCCTCCTCACGGCTGCCGGCTGAGTATATTAATTAATGCTAGGAGCGTTAGGTACTTATGCACCTGGCCAACGGCCGCAGGAACCCGCGTGAACTCAACTGTATCGCTGTCCTCAGGAGGCAGTATTTTGCGTTGCGCTGTGCAGTTTGGTTCTGCTGGGGCTGTATTCTACCTGTGTTGGACACACACCTACAACATGGGGCCACTTTACGTTCCCAGTCCGCCCATGGATTTATTCGATGTCCTAGGCAGACTGAACGTCCCCTGAAAAACGCATATAAAACCGCCAGCATTACCTCAAAGTAGCCCCCAGTCTGTTCATAATCCTATGTTTGATCCGGTAATCTGATGCTCCATGGGTTCAAAAAACAATGTTTTAAGCGCCATCTTGCCAGTCAGCTCGAAGTCCAGGTAAGCGCGCCCCCTAACCGTCCCCTCTCTCGTTAGATTGACAGCCTGCAGTGCGGCCGGAATCGCATAACTCTTGCACATGCGCAGTGCGCCGCTGAAACCCGGCTAACGGCGGCGGCCGGGGACAGGATCGCACTTAACCAAGGAGCACATCGCGCATGCGCGAGACTCATGCGATCCCGGCTGCACTGCAGGCTGTCAATCTAACGAGAGAGGGGACTGTTAGGGGGCGCGCTTACCTGGACTTCGAGATGACTGGCAGGATAGCGCTGATTGCTCCCGGATCAAACATATGATTGTGAACAGACTGGGGGCTACTATGAGGTAATGCTGGCGGTTTTATATGCGTTTTTGAGGTGACAGGTTCCCTTTAATCGGGGAGCAGAAAACCCCCCTCATTCTGACTCCTGTGGTATGTGTATCTTATGTAAGTCTCCCCTCTGCAGGCGGAGCGGTGTGGGCAGCGTGCCATTTTTCTGTGCCCTGACTGAGTGCCCCTTAATAACCAAACTATGCAGGTCCTGATCAGATGGGGTCAAGTGTCAAACGAGAATAAAGATAAAATAAATCCTAGAAGTTTCAACCTCCTGCCTGTGAAGGGGCCACAGCCGGGCATATTACTGTGAGGGGGGGCCACAGCCGGGCATATTACTGTGAGGGGGGGCCACAGCCGGGCATATTACTGTGAGGGGGGGCCACAGCCGGGCATATTACTGTGAGGGGGGGCCACAGCCGGGCATATTACTGTGAGGGGGGGGCCACAGCCGGGCATATTACTGTGAGGGGGGGGGCCACAGCCGGGCATATTACTGTGAGGGGGGGCCACAGCCGGGCATATTACTGTGAGGGGGGGGGCCACAGCCGGGCATATTACTGTGAGGGGGGGCCACAGCCGGGCATATTACTGTGAGGGGGGGGGCCACAGCCGGGCATATTACTGTGAGGGGGGGGGGCCACAGCCGGGCATATTACTGTGAGCGGGGGGGGGCCACAGCCGGGCATATTACTGTGAGCGGGGGGGGCCACAGCCGGGCATATTACTGTGAGCGGGGGGGGCCACAGCCGGGCATATTACTGTGAGGGGGGGGGGGCCACAGCCGGGCATATTACTGTGAGGGGGGGGGCCACAGCCGGGCATATTACTGTGAGGGGGGGGCCACAGCCGGGCATATTACTGTGAGGGGGGGGCCACAGCCGGGCATATTACTGTGAGGGGGGGGCCACAGCCGGGCATATTACTGTGAGGGGGGGCCACAGCCGGGCATATAACTGTGAAGGAGGCACAATGCTGGCATAACTACTGTGTGGTGGCATTTAGGGCACTGGGTGGGATTAGGTGTTTAGTTATGTTTTGGGCGGAGTTAGAGGCGTGGCCTAGTGTGGTAAAAATTGGTCGGGATGTGCTTCGTGCGCCGCACATACAGTCCCTTTTCCTTCTTTTCAAAAGTTGGGAGGTATGGTGCCCTACCCGCCTTACAATGAAGGAGCCTGGCAATGACTATAGATGTCGGACGGGTTGCACCTTACAGGTAGAGCTATAGGTTCTCCCACTGTGGTGGCATCAGGAACCCTTCCAGGCACATTGATGTGAACAGAGCGCCACCTGCTGACTGAATAGACCTGTCTCTATTGCTTCTCCAGTTGATTATAAATGACCAGGACGCGAATCTGGAGTTGGTATCGGGCAGTATCCGGGTTCTGAAGAATATGTCTGGGAAGATTGGCGATGAATTGGACGAGCAGGCTGTGTGAGTCCCTGGGTACACTCCGTCTATAGGTCCGTGTATGTGTATGTGCGTGTGCTGTGCGTATTATACATTTGTCGCCTCTCATACTCAGGATGCTTGATCAGTTTTCCTACGAGATGGATAATACCCATAGTCGCATGGACACAGTCCTCAAGAGGATGGCCAAAGTGTCGCATATGACCAGCGGTAAGAATCCAGGGCCGGGGGGGATGGCTGCTTTTAATTATTGTATATAGCCTGATAGGGCCATAAAGGGGTTCTCCGGGCTTTTTCTATTGATGACCTGTCCTCAGGATAGGTCATCAATATCAGATCGGCGGGGGTCCGACACCTGGCACAAGGTGACAGTGCGCTCGTGCCATCTCTCTTCCTGCCCGCTACTGTATGTCTATGGAGCAGCAGACAGGAAGGGAGACTGCATGTGCGCACTACGCGCGTTGTCTCCTCATACAGCTGATCGGCGGGGGTTCCCGCCGGTCCTGAGGATAGGTCATTAATAGAAAAAGCCCGGAGAACCCCTTTAAACATCATACACGCCAGTGTTAAAGGACAGCTTGGAGTCATTCCAGTGCCACAGGTGGGTTTAAACATCTGGACATTCAGAGGGAAGGTTCATTTTTGGACTCCTTTCCCCCCCGTCAGAACTTGATTATGGGGCAGGCGTCGCTCCACCAATGTCCGTACCGGACTAGGATGCATGACGGGTCTCCTCACATTACTGGGCACCCAGTGCGATCCAGTGGAGCAGCGGCTGCACCTTTTACAATCCACGTTATTTCTTCTAGCCCGTGTGGGATGTCCTCCTGAATAATGGCAGGAATCTCTCTCTTCCTCAGATCGGCGTCAGTGGTGTGCCATCGCCGCCCTGGTGGTTGTTCTCTTTATTGTACTGATACTGCTGCTCACATTGCCATAATGAAAGGACCCCAGGACGAGAGTGATCCGAGCAGGCCGGCGCTGTATACATGGAGACTGCAAGTTACAAATGAGGACAGAATGTGCCCCTCTGTCAGGTGCCAAGCGTTTGCCCCTCACTGCTGATCTGTACTGTGCTTAATACAGTTTTTTAAATCAATTTTTGACAAATTGTTTTGTGTGTTTGGTTATGTCATATATTAAGTTAAAAACTCGACTTTGGGGCGACAGATAAAGGTCTCTGACTGCTGTCCTGTAATCAAGGAGCCGGATCTAACTTCAGGATCGGCCATCACTAGCTAATCCGCAGCGGTCGGACACCCCGGATCAACCGCCGATCAGCCCTCTGTTTGATGGAAGTTAGACCCAGAACTACACAGCCTTGTAGAAAGACCCCTGCATGGCTCGAAAAGTTGCAGGTTAGGCTACATTCAGACGACCGGTGTGTTCTGCGGATCTGCAAAAACGCGGATACCGGCTGTGTGCGTTCCGCAATTTGCCGCCTGCCATTATAGAAAATGCCTATTCTTGTCTGCAATTCTGGGCAAGATAAGGACGTATTTTTTGCGGGGCCGCGGGATGGACACATCGTTTGAAATGAATGGGTCCGCACCCGTTCCGCAAAAACGGATGCGGACTCGTTCATACGGTCGTGCGATATGTAAAGAGAGAAGAATTTCTGTATTGATGGATGCTGTAGACACCTTGCTCACGATTTTGGTGACAGGTGGGGAAAGCGAGTGAACGGCACAGCCCCAGGATCATCCATACATTTAGCGGAATGGTAATAATGCATGTGCTATAAGGTATGGCTACACACGGCCACCTCTGGTCCATGGAAGGAAAGTCCCCAATTATCAATGTTGCCTCCAGATTACTACCACGTGAAGATCCTGCAAACAGCTCCTTACAGCTCAGCTTCCTATGTGTGCAGTGTGATGTTGGGGTTAACGGCAGGAATACTTATAAAAAAAAAAATCTACAGCTCACAACTACATCAGGAAATAGCAGGTAGGTGTTTGTCATAGATGTCCTCGATGTGCGGTCAATCACCTCTGTTTACACTGCCCAAAGAAGGCCTTACTCCACGAAATTTCACTACAAGGGATAGCAGAAGGATGTGTCTGCACGTTGAGATCTATCTCTGCATGAATGTGGTATATGACAAACACCTTCCTGCTATTCCCTGATGTAGTGGTGAGCTGTGCGATTTTATTGGGACTGTTGAAGGAGTCCCACTTCACTAATCTGCTGCACTCAAATTTGGACCCCAGAAGAGGCGTAACTTGTTTTTTTTTTTTCACATTAGAGTGCAATTGCACCCTAAAGGCATTGGACATCTTTGACATGATGATTTTTACAAGTATGTGGTCACTTTGTGTTAAAACAGTTGCACTACACGTCTGCCTACTACTTCACTGATTGTCAAACCCCATGATACTCACTTTACAACCTGCTCCTAGTTTCAGACTTTTCTCCCAGGGACAGGTCCCTCTCAGTAATATCTGCTGGATCTGTGTGTCCAGGATGCTGCTGTCTTCTCTAGCCCTCATGTATCAGCATGTGTGTCCAGGATGCTGCTGTCTTCTCTAGCCCTCATGTATCGGCATGTGTGTCCAGGATGCTGCTGTCTTCTCTAGCCCTCATGTATCGGCATGTGTGTCCAGGATGCTGCTGTCTTCTCTAGCCCTCATGTATCGGCATGTGTGTCCAGGATGCTGCTGTCTTCTCTAGCCCTCGTGTATCGGCATGTGTGTCCAGGATGCTGCTGTCTTCTCTAGCCCTCATGTATCGGCATGTGTGTCCAGGATGCTGCTGTCTTCTCTAGCCCTCATGTATCGGCATGTGTGTCCAGGATGCTGCTGTCTTCTCTAGCCCTCATGTATCAGCATGTGTGTCCAGGATGCTGCTGTCTTCTCTAGCCCTCATGTATCAGCATGTGTGTCCAGGATGCTGCTGTCTTCTCTAGCCCTCATGTATCAGCATGTGTGTCCAGGATGCTGCCGTCTTCTCTAGCCCTCATGTATCAGCATGTGTGTCCAGGATGCTGCCGTCTTCTCTAGCCCTCATGTATCAGCATGTGTGTCCAGGATGCTGCCGTCTTCTCTAGCCCTCATGTATCAGCATGTGTGTCCAGGATGCTGCCGTCTTCTCTAGCCCTCATGTATCAGCATGTGTGTCCAGGATGCTGCCGTCTTCTCTAGCCCTTATGTATCAGCATGTGTGTCCAGGATGCTGCTGTCTTCTCTAGCCCTCGTGTATCAGCACAGCTCTATTCCTGGACTGATTTTTTTGCTTCTACAGCTCATGTAGGATCTCCTCTGACACCGATGCTGAGGTGTGGACCCGCCATCACCCTGTAAGGTCTGCCCTGAGTTTTCTCTCTAATGTGATCTCTCCCCTTCGGACTGGCTTGTGTCATCTGCCCTCCCTGAAGATTTGGTTGCATACCCCTCTACACCTCCCGGCCTGCCCTGGATGGAGACGAGGACAGTGTGTCTGGCTCTGTCAGAAGCAACAGCATTGCCAGCTATGTGAAGGAGCACAAACTCTGCAACAGCAAAATGGTAGAACATTTTATAATGACTATAAAAGTTGCCTAAATTTAAATAAAAAACCAGTGCAAAGGTGTCCCTAGCCTGTTCTGATTTTTGTACTGATGATACAAATGCATAAAATGTCTCTGCATTATGTGGGGTAAAAGGCTGTAAGGGTACATTCATCTGTGGCATCCCGGATCCGGCATAGTCGGACAGTGCCTCCCGCCACCGAGTCCTGCAGGGATCCGACCACTTTCCGGCATGAGTGCTAGCTCTTGGCCGGACAGAAACTGTTACAGTGGCTGAATCCCATTATAGTCTATGGGGTCCGGTGGTGTGTGGCACCATCCGGCTATGCCTGATCTGGAGAAATCTAGCCGGGCTGTTCTCTGCCGGATTCGGGACGCCACAAATGTGAACGTACCCTAAGAGGGGGTACATATCCCTAATATACACCCCATCTGAAATCTGATTTTTCCAAACCCAGTAAGGGGTAGCAGTGGGGCAGTCAAGCTTTTTATGGACATTACTATAGGAAGTCCTGTCCTATGTGCAGGTCACGTGGCCCTCCAGCTGTTGAGAGACTACAACTCCTAACAGGAGCTCAGTCTCATAATTGCTGCCGCTGGACAGATCCAGCCTAGCGGCCTCATTAAATAATGGACGAGCAGACATAATTTCCCTGTTTGTTAAAAATGTTTATTAATATGTTTTCAGATTTTTTTTATTTTTTTTCCATAATGTGCAATGCTCCTGTCTCACAGTTAAGGGAACACACAGCGATATCTTGGCACTTAAAGAGAGCAGAAGGAAGGGGAGATGTATTGTAAGTGATTTGGGGTGGAAAACAAAAAAAAATGCGAAAAAATTCCCCCACCTAAAGGCGTGGGGAACGGTCGGTCAAGCATCTGCAATTCACAATCAAGTGTGCATTTAGTGAGAGGTTTATGGCAGAAGGAAATCTGAATTTTTTTTATTTTAAATTTTCTACAGTTAAAAAATTAAATTTTACTAAAAATAAAAGTCACACCGGCCCAGGGGGCAGGGAAATAAAACAGTGAAAATTGTGCAGCCCTCCTCTCGGCTAGTGTATCATTGGGAAGTTTGCCAGTCTGTCTGTGAACATGCCGTTAATATTGCCAGCTAACAAGGGAAGAATCACATTTATCCTTCATCAAAACGATATTTTATAGGTTCCGTCTATGGGGAATGTGTAGTACTTTCCAGCAGACCATAGGTGGTGCACTAGAGATCTTAACCTAAATTGCACCATCTAGTGGTCGAAAGCTAGTACTACACTTACCGGATGCTCTCAGGAATAAGCCTATAAAATATGAATTTAAAATACGTGAAATCTCCCTTTTTTTTAAAAAATAACTATGGTGAGAATGTGGTGTCTGAATACTTTCCTACAAATATGAAAAAAAAAAAGAATTCTACCTAAAAATAAAAAAGGGGTATATACATTGTGCCACCTTGACGCAGCTCAGTATATACAGGTAAACGCTACGGATAATTTTTTTCGAGGGCTGCTTCTTTCATTCTCTCCATTCCCACCCCCTATTGCCTGCAAAAATATTACTTGAAATATTTACATCCCATGACAGCCCGGCAGAGCCCTACTACCAGAGAGCCTTTACGTGGGAAGAGAGGGGTCGCTATGTATATATACACACATATATATGTACACTGATATTATGCACATGTCGGCAGCCCTTGTACTCGATTCATCCGTCACTGCATATTGAGGATGGGTAAAATACCCTTACCACCCCATACAGACGGTATTCGGTAGTATGAACACGCATGGTATATGGGTTATACATAACTATCAAGAGGAGAAGGAGAACGTATGGGGTCATGAGAGGTTTTCGCGTTGCCAAGAATAAGCTGGAGCTGGTTTACCCGCTAAGATCAGTGTATTAGCCTTAATGCAGAACTACAGTGTTATCCGTATTAGCCTCACGTCACTGGTACCGTATAAGTTCCCTCTCTATCCCAGTTTCGTCCTCTGAACAGAACCTAGAAACTACAGGCTTTACCATCCTCCTACAGGATTGAGCTATACATATATGTACAAAATAAACACGTAAATCACACGCCCAGCAGGGGGCACTGTGCAACAACACACCAGCTCTCCCATAGGCCTCCAGGATTTCTTAATCCCCAGCGAGGAACATGGGTTAGAGGGGGATTTTAGTGTATGTGATTAGCAGGACTGACATGAATTGGGGTAGGTCCTCCACACACTAGGTTAGTGGTCACAGGGAAAGGACTTAAAAAAAACAAAACAAAAAACTAGCTCCTCAAAAACAACCCCTGATCCCCCCAGGTCCCACCAATTTTGCATTTTTCTTGCAGCGGCTGCCAGAGTAATGCAGGGGCCCCCCTCCCCATGATAGGGGTTGCATAGGGGGGGGTAACAGGCCCGCAGATACAAGCACTGCCTCTCTCATATGTACACATAAGCTAGTTTCTCACCATTTTAAGAGCAGCAGTGCTGGAGTCGCGCAGTCCTGATACCCATGCTCTGCTGCCCCCCCCCCCCCTTCAACCGCTGACACCAGTCTCTATGCACAGTAATAGGGAGAATGGTGTCAGCAGGATCAGCGTAGTAACAGATTCCCAATAATGGAAATAACAGTAACCGGTTATTCCCTAAGACCTTAAATGACAGGTTAGACGTTACTCAGCAAAGGGTTGTTAAAAATGGATCATAATCCGCACCCCCTCCTGGAAACCCATACATAATCATGTACACACCCTTCAGGTAAAAAATAAAATAGTTAATGGTAACTCTGTGCTTTGCAATTATAAGTCATCGTGGCTACACTATGATGAGTTATGGGAGAGCGGGTCATTGTGAAGGGCACAGCGCCCCAGCCTGGCATGAATGGAAGCGCCTTACTCTATGTCTGCTCCGAGTGACCACCGCTGACATAGTCAAATACCACAACAGTCGTGCCTGCCTACATGTATGTGCGCCGCTTTACATACATGCCAATTAGTGCGAGTCGCCCAATACAGTGACATCGATAAGTCTAGAAATCTGCCTTGTGCTACTGTCACTTTAAGGAGCCATTTAATGCGAGGTGATTAAAAAAAAAAAAAAAAACTTGGGTAATGTGAGAAACTACCACCAGGGGGCAATCTTCTGACTCCATCCGGATAGCCTTAGTGTGCTTGTCCTTCCAGACCAATCAGGGGATAAATGGGTGGCAATTATAATGATCGGCACAAGGCGACCATCGAAATCAATGATTGTATTATTGTATTACTACGACCCCCCACCTCGTAAGTCAATATGGGGGGGGGATGGGGGGGGAATCGATATACCCTATACTTAGTGAGAAAGCAGAACAGCCCTACTGTCCGATCAACAAAGTGGTCGCCCTCCGTAAAGGCAAACTTCTAATACCATGCAAAGTTCATAACATCTAAGGGAACCCCCCCTCTAAAAAAATGGTGAAACCCCGACATACATGACAAAACAGAAACGGGACAATAAAAAATAAGGCTGCGTTCACATCCGCGCCAGTTTTATCGCCTCTTTGTTCCGTTCTAGGAAACAATCCGCGCCCGACGGATCCCAATGGGTTACTGTCGGCGGTGCCGCTAGGTCTGGATTCATGGCCGAAAATGTGAACACAGTCTATAAAATGTGCAATTAGCAGCTGTGCAAATAAAGTCGTCTGCGACAGCCAATCAGATTGTTATTATTATTATTATTATTTTTTAACCGAAGTAACACAGAATCTGATTGGTTGCTATGGGGCAGATTTAGGAAAACTGTCTAAAAGAGAAAACGGTTGCCCGCCGCCACCAATCACAGCGCAGCTTTCATTTCTGATAGTGCCCTTGAAAAATTAAAGCTGCGTTGCGATTGGTTGGGCAACAAGACCATGAACCCCCTCCCCCTCCCCCCCCCCCCCCTTCCCGCAATGATCTAAAGCATTGACCTCCTATCTGCCATTTTCTCCGGCCTTGGCTAAACTGCAATTTCTCAACATGCTGAGAGTTGTAGTTAGTTACGTAACAGCCGGAGACTGATGATCTAGAGCATTATAACTTATTACACTCGGCTGTAGGTAGCGCTCCCTCCAATCCAGAAGCTGATGCGGGGGAAGGGTGCATTTAAAAATGTCAAAAAGTTAATAATAATAAAAAAAAAAAAAAAGTCTCTTTCTCCCAGGAGCTGGGACCTCAGCGGGCCAGTGAGATTATGGAGCTTCTACCCCGACTGCAGAATATTTACAAGTCACCCTTCCCCCACCCCCAGCGAGTGGAACGTCTGTTCCAGTTGGATGACGATGGCGAGTATCTCTATACACCGATAATGGAGGCGCTATATAATGACACGGCGTAGTGTAACTGCATACTGATAATGGAGACGTGGATACCGAGTATCTCATGCAGCAGTGTATAGTGATACCGGCGTCCTCCGCACCGCGCCCGAGGTCGTGCAGCAGCGTACAGTCATACTTAGCACCACCTACTGCGGCCCATCTCCTGAGTGCCATGTTGTCCGTCCTCCCTCCCCTCCTCACTACAGACAGAGGGGGGGAGAGTTAGTTACTTTTTTTTTTTTAACTTTTGGAAAGGGGAGGGGGTGGGGGGGGGGGAGGTTCGTGCAAGACCATCAAGGCATTCCCTCTCCCGGCTCGCCATCGAAGCCCGCACTATGATCCGCGGGGGTGCCTCCGCCTATCAGGTCAGGCTCCATTTTGCCGGTGTCGTTGATAAAGGACGTGTAGGCGTCTCCTTCGGCCATCAGCAGCTTCAGTTTTGGGATCCAGCTCTTGCGCACCACGCGTCGGGCATTCGTACACATGTCCGCTGCGATGGCGTTCATCTCGCTTTCCTTGAAGTTCGGGGCGAAATTCTGACAGTAGACTATGTACGGGAGAAAAAAAAGAAGAGGGGTCATAGATTTGCATTATTGGCTTTTAGGTCAAGGGTGGCGGTATTTCTGATACTGCGCAGTCTGTGATCTGTGGTGAAAGTGTACGGTGAGTGGATAAGTGACATGGAAACTGCGCAGGCGAATGTCGGGTGCGAGGGCGGACCGACGCGCTACAGTGGAGCAGCTCAGCACCAAATTGACCAGACGTGTGTCAGTGAACCCTACTGCGTATAAGCATAAGCAGAAAAGGCTTCAATTTACGCGGCAGTATCGGAATTGGAACTCCGCCGATTGGTAAAGGGTTGTCTTCACCGACGAGTCTCATTTTCTGCTTCATTAAATGGACGAATGTTGGTGTGTCAGGAGAGAAACCTCTGCAACCATCACTGGTAGACCACAAGCTGGTGGTGGCAGAGTTATCGTGGGATTCTGTGGGTCACTCATCCACGTGGAGGTCACTCTCAACCGATTGGGGTATGACTCCTTTCTTGCTGATCACATACACCCCTACATGCCGATTGTCTTCCCTGGGGCGGATGGGATCTCCCAGCAAGACAATGCGACATGTCACACGGCTAGAAATGGCCGACATTGGTTGGAAGAGCGTGACCAAGACTTGCAAGTACTACCCTAATTCCCCAGACTTGAACCCAACTGACCACCTGTGGGACTACCTCGATGGTCGTGTTCTCTCTATGGATCCTCCCCCACGCTGGGGATGCTCTGCAGTCAGCATGGCTTCAGATACCTGTGACCACCTACCAGGACCTTATGGAGTCACCCCCCAGCCTGTCTAGCTTCTGCACACGGCGGATACTCTGGGTATTAGCTGGTGCTCGGAGTAACGTGACTCGGCTGTGTATGTGAGCGGGTGAACAAACACATAAATGGCACGTAAAAAAATATAACAAATGTGACGGCGCTTACATTTTACGGCGTGCAGGACCCGGCTGTCCAGAGGCTTCCTGCTCGGGTCATTGGTGGAGGAGCGGATTCCAGTGCCACAGCTGTTTGCTAGAGTGTTCCTGGAGTAACGGAGGGGAACGAGAGAAGGCGAGTCATTTACGATACCAGTTTTGAGGAGGAATGTGTCCCTTCTTCATTAACCCTTCCCACCTCTCACCTGTCAAAGAAAGACGCCAGCAACCTGCGCAGCAGAACCTTGTGGCGTGTCCCGGCGCTGATGTGACAGTTCATGAGCTGAGCGCGGGTGATGAACACGTTGGTTCCTAAGATGTAGGAAAAAGAAGGTCAGTAATGAGGGGGAGGACAGACATGAAGGACTGAGGATACCGACGCTGTACGCCTCACTCTTACCCCTTTTTTATACCTTTGATGTATCAGAGAGCGAACACTCGTACATAGGAAGCTCGTCTGCTGCACTGTACATTGGGAAAAGTCCACAGGTCCCAAAATCCAAAGCTAAGCCTTCAGGCTAAGTTCTGGCCAGAGCGCTGGAGGCCTTACCACCGTGGGCTCCGTTACTTACTCGCCATGTAATGATTCAGGGGCAGGCTCCACCACATCATATGTCACCACCCTAACACTTGGCACGGCTAGTAGGAGCACTCACACCCTTGTCCAGGACACCCATAAGCACAGTTGCTAATAGATCAGAGGATCGGTACACAGATCAGGCCTACTCAGCGATGAGCCACGAGGTCAGGTCAAATAGACCCTGTCAATATGTATTGGTGGAAGGGACAGAACAAAACGGCCATTTTCATCAGTGTTAAGTGTGAACATCTCAACCGCCATGGAGAGCAAAGTGTTTACGAAAGGAGCTGTGAGATTACCTGTCACAAGTTCTATCTTCTCAGCCGGGTCTCCTTCTTCATACAGTTTTGGGTGACAGCGGTTGCCGATCTGACTGATGAGCTCCGCTGGGAGGGTAGCCAGGTCCTGCTTGACACGCACGCGGTTCCTGGAGTCTGAAAAGACGGGGTCCGGCAGAGCTTCCACCTTCTCAGCTGAAGGATTCAAAGAATATTCTATTGACAGGAGGACAGGCACACGTTATATTACACAGCTGGGGAGAAGTGTCATACATCAACCACGATAGATGAGCCACCAGCACAGTGACATCTGCCACCAGGGCCACTTATAGAACAGAAACCCACGTTCCTTGTTTACCTGATGGCGCTATGTAATCACATTATATTACTTACCCTGTATGGATCCCGAGTTACATCCTGTATTATACTCCAGAGCTGCACTCACTATTCTGCTGGTGCAGTCACTGTGTACTTTACATTACTTATCCTGTACTGATCCTGAATTACATCCAGTATTATACTCCAGAGCTGCACTCACTATTCTGCTGGTGCAGTCACTGTGTACATACATTACTTATCCTGTACTGATCCTCAGTTACATCCTGTATTATACTCCAGAGCTACACTCACTATTCTGCTGGAGGAGTCACTGTGTACATACATTACTTATCCTGTACTGATCCTGAGTTACATCCTGTATTATACTCCAGAGCTGCACTCACTATTCTGCTGGAGGAGTCACTGTGTACATACATTACTTATCCTGTACTGATCCTGAGCTACATCCTGTATTATACTCCAGAGCTGCACTCACTATTCTGCTGGTGCAGTCACTGTGTACATACATTACTTATCCTGTACTGATCCTGAGTTACATCCTGTATTATACTCCAGAGCTGCACTCACTATTCTGCTGGTGGAGTCACTGTGTACATACATTACTCATCCTGTACTGACCCTAAGTTGCAGTCTATATTATACTGTAAAGCTGCAGATACAATTCTGCAGGCTTCAGAGCTGAAATCTCACAGTATTTCCTACATTCTGGGATGTGTTGTCTTTACACCAGGTCCTCTACAGTCATTTTATGTATAAAAAACTAACTGCCCCCACCTCCTACAATACAGCAGCTCAGCGGATAATCTGTGTTCACAGGTGGACATACCCTTTAAGTAACCTTTCTTTGCTTAACTGTGTTCACATTAAAGGGGTTGTCCAGCCTTGTGCACTTCCTTTACATTTCAAGCGTAGCCGGCTGTACGTGTCTGGGTGGACAGGCGAAAGTTTACATGATGGGGACTGGAAAACCACAGAAGGGGGCCAGGGACCCGGAACGGAGAGGAGGCTGGGCTTCAAAGTTAAAGAAAGTGCACAAAGCTGGAAAGCCCCTTATGCGTCCTTCACCCCCTGCTGATTCAGTATCTGCACAGAGCAGTAGGGGAGACTTAGTCAATGCATTCTTTTCAGAACTTTCTCCCAGCGGATAGATTCCAAACAGTAACAAACAGAATTGCAAATGCAGCTCTGGAAGTGACTGGAGTAGGACATGACGCACCACGCTGGATCTCACCGGTTTGGTTGACGTTCATCATGCTGTACATTGTATACATATTGCAGATCTGCCTGTATTGCTCCTCTGTGCCGTCCTCTCCGGCCTCCTCTTCCTCGTCCTCCTCATTGTGATAAGATCCCGGGCTGTCACTTGTGTACGCGCTGGACGTTCCTGGGCTCGTCCTCTCTGACCCTTGTGGGGCCACAGCACCCGATGACCCACCAGACGCTGCTTGAGAAAAGCGGGGCACCTTTCTATTTGCCCCTCCGGCCTCCTTCTGCCCCCCATCCCACAGTCTCTTCGCTACTGGAGTGCACTGCACTGAATCAGACTCTTGGCTCTCCGTTTTCACCCGTGGTGCCCGGGAGGTGGAGTAAGATGATGAGGACGATAGTGAAGCCACGGCCGAGGCGGCTGCCGCGACTGCTGCGGCCGCGGCCGGGCTGGGAGGTTCGGAGCTTGGAGCTTCTTCAGGGTGCAAACCTTGGGAGTCACAGCTGGGCGAGCTGACCTTCAGGAAGAACTCTGTCCCCTTCTCCATGATCTCCTGGATCTGCAGGAAGCCGGCCGTGTACATGAGAAGGAACTGGTCTCCGACGTTCATGCTGAGCCGCCCGGTGTAACAGAAGCTGAGGATCTGCTGGAAGGACTGAGGTTGGACCGAACCGGGCAGCTCCACCACCGGGTTCTTGCTGTTGTGGAAGAGGTCTCTGAAGTAAGAGCTGCTCGCCGCCAGGACGGCCCGGTGGGCTTTGAACTGGTGTCCGCGGACCACGACGGAGACATCGCAGTACAGGCCCTGGAGGCGCTGCTCGTTCAGGCACTCCAGGATACTGTTCCCAAAGTTGGGGATCTCCATTTGTAGAGTCTGAGACATGACGACAGATCAGGGGGAGAAAGTGAGAGATGGAGGATGTAGAGGCTGCGGGGGGAAAGAAACGGAGAAATGTGACAAAGATGTCATCTAAAACCATGAGGTATACAATCCTGACATTATCCCAGATCTGCATGTCCTCCAGAGCCAGAGAGGTCGGGGTGAGGGCCTCCAACACCAGATGCCTGGGAACACACCACTGGATTTCAACACGTTCAACACTCCTCTCTGCCTTGTGGAAACACATGCATGCTCAGCCAAGCCCAGCATGCAGGACTACAGGGGCTTTCAACCAGCTTTAGACGTAATAGGTTGTCTCCTCTAGGACAGGTCACCAATGTCAGATAGGTGCGGCTCTCGCCTCCTCCATCTCCAGAACGAGTCCCTGAAAGTGCAGAAGGGCGCATCACACATGCGCAGTCAGCCTGCCGAAAATAGCCAAGCGCACCCCCAGCAATCCAATAGAAGTGAACGGAGCGCTGGCCTCGCTTGCGCAGTGCACTCTCCATTCATCGCTATCGGACCACTGAAAATAGCCAAGTGAGCTCGCCCAGCTATGTTTGGATCTCCCGTAGAAATTAATGGAGTGCAAGTCGCGCATGCGCAGTGCACTGTCTTTCACTTTTAAAGGGGCACGTTCTGGAGACAGGCGACACCTGCACCTATCTGATATGTCAGATGAGACAACCCCTTTAAAGGGAACCTGCCATCACCTTTATGGAGCCCATACTAACGGCAGAATAACATAGAGACAGGTGAGATGATTTCAGCGGTCGGTCATTTATAAGCTATAAAATAAGTGGTCGCCGAGAACAACATCACAATCATTGCAGACTGGGCCTGGAGAAGAGTCCCGGCCTCCTGAGAAGAGTCCTGGTTATCCATGAAGTCCTGCTCTCCTGCTGATGACTGACCGTCTTCTACCGAGTTTTCTCCCTTTCTCTCTAGGAGAGAACTGCCAACCATCAGCAGATGGGCGAGAGCAGGAGATTATAATAACCAGGACTCTTCTCAGGTAGATCTGACTCTTCTCCAGGCCTGGGCTGCAATGGTTATGATGCTGGTTCTCAGCGACCACTTACCTTTAGCTCCTGAGTGACACACGGCTGACATCAGCATTTCTGTCACTAATTTATGCTGCCCTCAGTGAGGTCACCATAAGGTGGATGGCAGGTTCCCTTTAAGGCGAGAAGGATCACAATATAAGGCGTACATTGCCTCCCGTGGAGGGGGCGCTACATTCCTCCCAGGGCATGTCCTGATCAGGTTATAGTCTCTTGGGATCAGGAGGAACTTTCCTGCTTTGGAAGTAAAGATGGGAGGCGTCCATTACACTAACAGCAAGCAGAGATCTTGAAAATAGTGAGCCACCGAAGTATAAAGTATATTACAAAGTTGGTATGTTTGATTTCCAGTGGGTGACTTCTCTCTCCCATACATTACTTGTACCATAAGAGCAACGGGGGTGTTACCATTACTCCTAGAGGCTCTGCTCTCTCTCTGCACTTTGATTGACAGGAGCAGGCAGTGTAAATGTGATCACTCCTGTCTGGCCCTGTCAATCAAAGTACAGAGAGCACAGCAGTTGCAGAGAGAGCAGAGCCTCTAGGTGTAACGGTAACTCATTTGCATATATTAAAACCTTATTGTTCTCAGTAATGCGGACACATATGAACATGGGACCAACACAGATGTCTTCAGCTGCCGAGCGCCCATGTAACAGGTCAGCCGGAGTCAGAGGGACAAAACTGCTGACAGATGCCAGATAACCCAGCAGCAGATATAAGGTGTAAAATAAGAAACATCACCGCTCCCCTCTCTGTTTACAAGCAGCCGACACACGACCACTGCAGCCAGTCAGGACCTTCACAGGCCGCACACCGTACTGCTGCCACCATGAGGGGCGTGGCTGCAGAGGTCACAGACTGGCTGCAGTGGTCATGTGACGGCTGCTTGTAAACAAAGACTGGGGAGGGGGATTAGAGAGGTAAGTAGTGGGGGTGTTTTGTTTTATTTACTTCTTTAACATCTGCCGCTGTTTTAGTTTTTCTTCAAAGCCGTTTGACCCTTTAAAAACAACATTCATTCCCTACGCTCATGATATCAAACAAATACATCGTCCCTGGGGGTCCGCCTGCCGGGATCCTCATCAATCCTAAGACTCGGCGGATTAGGGGACCCCTATTCTTATTGTTTGCAGGTCCAACCCCTTCAGGGACTATGGCAGCACTCCTCTCTAAGAAGCCACAGGGGTCGGCCTAACACAACCTGCCTTACAGTTCTCTAATGCAGCTCCAGTCGGGGGAGGGGAGCCCTATAGGGTACAGTACAGAGACTATTAGTCTGGCAACGTACGGGAGGGGTCCGGTACTGGGCATATGGGGGGATGCTGGAGGACATTATATTACCTTAGCAGGGCCCCTATGATAACTCCGCTCCATACTCTATGTGATGTGATGGGGGGAGGATCAGACACTTTATAGAGCGGTTACATGCAGAGAGTTGGGGGGAGGGGTCCAGTACTGGGGGATATTATATTACTTTAGTAGGGACCCCATGATAACTATGCCGGGCCCCTCCATACTCTATGTGATGGGGGGGTCAGACACTTTATAGGGAGATTACATGCAGAGAGTTGGGGGGAGGGGTCCCATCTAGCAGAGAGACCATCTGCTCTGTGTATGGCGCCCCCTACAGGATGTAACCCGCATATCCCACCCCTGCCGCCATCCAGTGGGGAGTTCTCTACTGTTTATAGTGGGAGACTCCTCTGGGAATGGGATAAATAAAGATGGCGGCACTGGATCATCCCCGAGAACACACAACATAACAGGTGGTCACATACCCAGGTGGTCGGTCCTCCTGCTCTCACCGCGGTCCGCTTCCCCCCGGTTCCCGCTTCCGGTGCTCGGGTCTCAGCGGCTCCGGGAACAGCAGCGGCCATTCATCGCCAGTAAGGGGAGAGCTAGCGAGCGCCGATCACACCACAGCCACAAGGAAGAGACGACGAGCGCCGATCACAACGAGCCAGACTATGGGAAGAGATAGACAGGCATTATTAGCAGAGGGCCGATAAACACGAGCCAGACAGTGGGGAGGGGAGACGAAGAGCAAGGGAAGATAAATCGAGCGACTATATGAATGAGGCAGAGCGCAGACACAAACGGTGAATAAAAACGTGTCTCGAGAGGGGGAAGAGTGGCACAAACGGACAGCTAGGACGGACCGTGAGAAGAAATGGACGCGGATGAAGCGCTCGGAACAAGATGGGCGAAGAAGCAAACAGCTACGGGCAGAACGGACGAGTCCGGTAGGCAGCACCAGTCAGCAAAATGACAGATCGGTGTTGAAAGCGAAACGTACCACGGCGCCGGTCACGTTAGCACAAGCAGCGGACGAAGAGGAGCTCATCAGACGGCGGCGCGGAGCCCCAGACTATGGGTTACATAGGCAGGGGAGAGAGAACGATCGCCGATACCATCGACCAGACAGACTGCCCAGGGGGCATAGTGGAGTGCCGAGCGGGGCCAGCTCAGGACCTCCACTGGAGGGAAAAGAAAGACCGCCGAGCCGATCGAGCAGACGACGTTCCCAGAGGGCGGAAGGAGAGGATTGCCGAGCGATGGAGCAGACAACGGGCGAGATAGGGCAGGACAGCTAAAGGATTGCAGATTCATAGAGCAGACACCCAGGGGAGACAAGTAGAGCATCGAGCTTCCAAGAATAGACAGAAAGGAAAATGCAAACAAAGGAGTGAGAAGTCGATTGCCGAGCCATGGATTCAGACAGCACTGCGGACCCCCAGGAGACGTGGAAACCTAGCGTGTTAGCCCTCCTTCGTCCTGCCGCGGCCAGTGGCTGAGAAGGAAATCATTTCTAAAATAAGATTTGTGGACATTATGTATCGACAGCAGCATTTCAGATAAAATGAGATGTAATCAATAAAAATAAATCCTAGTAATTAACCTCGACATCATTTAAGGGCGTTTTCACACTCTGCAGATTTAGTTGACTGAAAATCAGTTCCATTCACCCGAATTAGGCAGCAAGCTCATGGGTTTCTGCAAGCCCCCTTCAGGTTAAGGTTTATTATATGCAAATGAGCCTCTAAGAGCGATGGGGGCGTCACCTTTGCACCTAGAGGCTCTGCTCTCTCTGCAACTGCCGCTACCCCTCTACTTTGATTGATAGGGCCAGGTGTGATGATGTTTTCACTGCCTGGACCTGTCAATCAAAGTGGATAGAGAGAGCAGGGCCTCTAGGTGCAATGGTAACGCCCCCATGATAGGACATGCTGGGGTAAGTGGTAGCATCCCTTAGTACCATAGCAGCCCCAAAGTGTTCGGACAAGAGCCGTCAGCCATCTTGGGTGCAAACTGACCCCTGGAGGGTTAATGGTGTAGTGCTCTGTTCTCCAGACTGCAGTTACAGACTGTGTAGTTCCTGCATGTTCTGTACTAGTGCCAGTTATCCAGGACAGCAGAAACCACCAAGCTACTGTGCCTCTTCAGAGACTGTAACCAATAGGCTTAAAAGGGGTTGGTCCATTGGCCCATCTGATACATTGGTGGCATATCTCTAAGATATGGGATGGGAAGGGCACCGTGCAAGCACGGCCACCACTCCATTCATTTGGCCACACATACACAGTCCACTCTCCTTCACTTTGCAAGCTCCATTTTAGAGATTGGTGCAGGCCCCAGAGGTGGGAGATGGGCCAATGCCTTGGGGCTGCAGTGTGAGGCTGGGGCTGCAGTGCATATTTCAGACAGTCTCCCGCTGTTCTTACTTGTGGCATAGGTCATATGTCGTATGCCCTGCATGTTTTATTACTTGGTTACTGTATGGATGTTGTATGTACAGTACTTTGAAAGAATATTCATACCCATTGAACTTTTTCATGTTATACCCACAAATTTAAATGTATTATATCGGAATTGTATGTGATAGACCAACACAAAGTAGAAAGTATGTGTGACGTGAAAAGAAAATGATACATGGTTTTGGAAATTTTTAATAAATAAAAATCTAAAAAAATTTGTGTTTTGCATTTGTATTCAGCCCCTTGTACTCTGATACCCCTAAATAAAATCCAGTGCGACCAATTGCCTTCAGAAATCACCTAATTAGTAAATAGATTCCACTGTGTGTAATGTGTTCTCAGTATAACTAGCTGTTCTGTGAAGGCCTCCGAGGTTTGTTAGAGAACATTAGTGATCAAACATCATCATGAATACCAAGGAACACACCAGACAGGTCAGTAATAAAGTTGTGGAGAAGTGTAAAACAGGGTTAGGTTACAAAAAATATCCCAAGCTCTGAACATCTCACGGAGCACTGTTCAATCCATCATCTGAAAATGGAAGGAGTATGGCACAACTGCAAACCTACCAAGACATGGCCGTCTACCTAAACTGACAGCCCAGGCAAGGAGAGAAATAATTAGAGAAGCAGCCAAGAGGCCCATGGTCACTGTGGAGGAGCTGCAGAGATCCGCAGCTCAGGTGGGAGAATCTGTCCACAGGAGAACTATTAGTTGTGTACTCCACAAATCTGACCTTTATGGAAGAGTGGCAAGAAGAAAGACATTACTGATAGCAAGCCATAAGAAGTTCTGTTTGCCACAAGCCATGTACGGGACACGGCAAACATGTTGAAGAAGGTGCTCTGGTCAGATGAGACCAAATGTCACGGATGTAGTAGGGGAGAACACCAAAAGACAACAAGAAGGAAGGGAAAAGACACTAGGCCTCACTGCTAGGGAAGGAAAAGGGTCACCACCTATAAAACCCTGTTCCTGGCCCTAACTCCTATCCGTATGGGCACCTCTCGATGGTAGAGATGCCCATACACAGGAACCTAGAAAACCCTGGTGGCCCTCGGATGCCCTAATGGTAATGACAGGGCAGAGACTACCCGCTCCTTCCCAGGTGAAGGAACCAGCGTCTCGCTGAGGCCTAGTAAACAACAAAGGTGGGGGGGGGGGATACAAAATACAACAAACGGAACACTTAACTTCTGAGGCTGATGGATGAACAGGACTTCACCATGAACCACACTCCAGCTCTTCCAAAAACCAAATGAAGCTATCCAGAGCAAGGAGTGATGGGTAAAGTCTGACTAAATAGGGGGTGGTAAAGGTCACATGATCCACACCTGAACAGGAGGTGTGGACATACAAGCAACACACAGACAAAGGGAAACCAAAAGAGGCTGTCAGATCACTAATGTGCAGATAATCTTTCAGACCTTCTAAAACCTGTAACCGGTGTGACACCAATGTTGCAAATTTTGCCCTAAATGCAAAACACTAAGTGTGGTGGAAAACACTGAACATCACCCTGAACACACCATCCCCACCGTGAAACATGGTGGTGGCGCCATCATGCTGCGGGGAAGCTGTTCTTCAGCAGGGACGGGGAAGCTGTCAGAGTTGAAGGGAAGATGGATGGAGCTAAATAAGGGGCAATCCTGGAGGAAAACCTGGTAGAGGCTGCAGAAGACTTGACTGGGGCGGAGGTTCACCTTCCTGCAGGACAACGACCCTAAACATCCAGCCAGAGCTACAATGGAAGGGTTTAGATGAAAGCATCTTCCTGTGTTAGAACGGCCCAGTCACAGTCCAGACCTAAATCCCATTGAGAATCTGGGACAAGACTTGAGAATTGCTGCTCACAGACGTTCTCCATCCAATCTGACTGAGCGCGAGCTATTGTACAAAGAATGGGCAAAAATGTCAGCCTCTAGATGTACAAAGCTGGAAGAGACCTCCCCAACAGACTGCAGCTGGAATTGCAGTGAAAGGGGGTCCTACAAAGTATTGATGTGAAAAATGTGGAAAAGTTCAAGGAGTATGATTACTTTTTCAAGGCACTGTATTTCCTGTTATCATACCTCCTAACTAGAGATGAGCGAGTTTCAGGTTATGAAATTCGTTCACGCTTCGTTTAGTAGTAAAAGCAGAGTTGCGTTACGGATTCCGTTACCACGGACATAACGCAATTCTATGACGGAATGCCTTTAGAGGCATTCCGTTCTTCATTCCGTCATAATAGAAGTCTATGGGCTGCATAACAGATCAGTCCCGTTTCCGTTATTCATTAGAGGACTCCCCTACATAACGGAAACGGGACAAATCCGTTTTGCAGCTCATAGACTTCTATTATGACGGAATGAATAACGGAATGCCTCTAAAGGCATTCCGTCATAGAAATGCGTTATGGTCTGTGGTAACGGAATCCATAACGCAATTCTGCTTTTACCACCAAACGAAGCTTGAACGAATTTCAAAATATTGAAATTCGCTCATCTCTGCTCCTAACCTTAACCATCCCGGATCTGGAAAAACGAAATAATTAGAAGCTAGTCATGGTCTGAGCTTTCTGCTGAAGGCGATTGTGGAGAAAGGGAGGTTTCTGCTTACTTTTACTAATTCGTGCCATGTTGGGATGTTAAACGTCTATGTGTATTGTAAAGGGTGGGACATTGTATACGTTGAGTAAGTGAGGTCTGTTCCATTGTCTCTCTGTGTGTATTGTCCTGCCTGTGTTGATTATGTTCACCATGGTGTACTATGATTATATCACGGGCAGAGGGGAGGATTCTATGTGGGTTGTAACCTTTGTGTTATGGGTTAATGCATATTTGTTGTGGGTGTCTCCCTTGCATGGGAGCAGGGCATAAAAGGGATGACTCAACTGCTAATAAAACACACTGATTTTACCCCTTCATGGAGTCTCGGCGCATGTTTGGGGGACTGGGATCTTCTATTCGCCTTATTTCGGATTTTCGTCTGTGGGTTCGGGAGTAAGCTGCATAAGGGCTCATCTGTATTATATGGGTTCCTTTACAGTGATCATAGTGAAAGGAAGCCCATCCCAAGTTTTGCTATGGGGCCCCATGGTTATTTATTATGCCCCTGGAGAGGGCAGAGTGAAAATCCCCTTCCACATCGTGCATCAACCTAGATTAAATAGGGGTCTTAATGTCCCTAATATCAGATGTAATTATCTGTCTGAATCTGGATACACAACTGATTGATCTCAGTCTACTGCATGTCCCTCTGACGCAGCCCTGGATCAGTCATTTATCCCTAATATTTACCATACTTCTCCCTGCCAGAAGAGGCCAAGTCCAATCCTCTGATAATGATAACCTGGCATGCTTGGCCCAAAATACGCACTCTTGAACAACTCCACCCCGTGCACTCTAGCTCCTTCCCTTCTTGACATTAAAGGGAACCTGTCACCATGAAAATGCAATGTAAGCTACAAGTACCATGTTATAAATCAGGAGGAGCTGAGTGGGTTGATATATACTTTTATGGAAAAAGATTCAGTAAATCTTGTAATTTTTACATTTAAATTCCTGCTCATTCTGGGCATCATCGGCAGCGTGTAGCTCATGAAGTTTGTGAACTGTTCATGCGCTGTCATGGCACAATTGTGAGTAAGGATGGGCGTTGGCGTGTCAGGAGAGGAACATCAGAGAAGAAACACCCAGCAACCACTGCTGGAAGAACAGAAGCTGGTGGTGGCAGCGTTAAGGTCTGGGGAATGTTTTGGTGGCATTCTCTGGGGTCACTCATCCATGTGGAAGGCACTCTCAACAGATTTGGGTATGAATCCATCCTTGAAGATCACGTGCATACTGATTGTCTCCCGTGGGGCAGATGGGATCTTCCAGCAAGGCAATGCGACATGTCACACGGCTAGAAATATCTGACATTGGTTGGAAGAACTACCCTGGACCCCTAATTCCACAGATTTGAACCCAATTGAGCATCTGTGGGACCACCTCAATCGTTGTGTTTGCTATATGGAGCCTTTCCCATGCACCTTCCAGCAGCTGTGGGTCAGCATGGCTCCAGATACCTGGAACAACCGGACCTTATGGAGTCACTCCCAGCCCGTCTAGTTGCTGTCCGTGCTCCACATGGCGGTTACTCTGGATATTAGCTGCTGGTCATAGCAATGTGACTATGTATTACATTGCTTCTCCAAGAAACCCGTTCTAAGCTGTACTCATATTTCTTCCTAACCACATGGTGCCAGGATAGCCTATTGGGAATTTTTATCTCCTGAGCCCTCATCTAAAGGTCCTGATATTCATTGTCCTGTCTTATCGTTCTTTGGTCCTTGCACCCGCAGAGGGAAGGTGCCTTAAGACCTGACAGGGTTATCTGAGCCCTTCGATATCACTCTGAAGTAGGTTGGGAAGAGGAGACTGAAACGACACTGGCCACTGTTCTATTAGTTGGTTTGGTTTCCCTTTGTTTTGTTGTTTGGCAGCACGCTCCCGCTGTCCTGACCGCCCGGAAGCCCACATACATGGCTTCTCTAGTTCTGGTGGGAAGCCCTAGCAGTATGTACTAGACTTTTTATTCAGACTGTGGTGCTCCCTTCTCCTTGCTGGGTTTCTCTTCAGAGATGACCCTACCACACTATTTAAGATTTTGGAGGCGGGTCCTGGCAGGTGGGTGGTGGGATGACCTTAAGCATGGGGTTGGTGTGGTAACCCTGGGATTTGTGGCCTGTGTACTGTTTATACATGTCTCACAGATCTTTGGGACTGAAAAGACATTGAAGAGGCTGTCCAGGAATTGCTAATGATGACCTATCCTCAGAATAGGTCATCATTATCACGTGGACAGGGGTCAGAGTCCTGGTACCTCTTCAGGGAGCCGCCATGCCCACCGGAGCTCTGGTGAGCGCAGCCGGCTCCTGGCAGCTTTCCGAGCACAGCACCGTACATAGTACAGCAGCTCTGCTTGGTATTGCAGTTCAGCCCCATTGACTTGAATGGGGCTGAGCTGCAATCAGCCTTGTGACTGATGTATGGTCCTATCACATAGGCCAGGAAGAGGCCACGGAGAGCCCGGCCACCTCTAACAGCTGATCGGTGGGGGGTTATACCCCCACTGATCTTATACTGATGACCTATACAGAAGATAGATCATCAATACTAATCACCGGATAACCCCTCTAAGGATTACTGTAGAGCAAGTCCACAACCTTCTCATACCTCTGATACCAATATCTAGAGTTCTTCCCCTTTTTTGTTTTAAGGACTGATCACACACATACAAGGAGGGGACTGCAAACACAAATGGAGCCATAACCAGGGTACACTGATATTGAAATGGTGGTACTGAATAAGTGACGTTCCGCCCTTCATCTGGGTAGTTTAGTTCCAATTAGAAGAAGACTTATGTGCGTTTTTTTGTCTAGCCTAGCAGTGCTCTAACTGCGTCTGATAGCTTGGCAGTGCCTACCGCTTCAGATCCTGTCCTATGTCCAGCCTGGCAGTGCCTACCGCTTCAGATCCTGTCCTATGTCCAGCCTGGCAGTGCCTACTGCTTCAGATCCTGTCCTATGTCCAGCCTGGCAGTGCCTACTGCTTCAGATCCTGTCTTATGTCCAGCCTGGCAGTGCCTACTGCTTCAGATCCTGTCCTATGTCCAGCCTGGCAGTGCCTACTGCTTCAGATCCTGTCCTATGTCCAGCCTGGCAGTGCCTACTGCTTCAGATCCTGTCCTATGTCCAGCCTGGCAGTGCCTACTGCTTCAGATCCTGTCCTATGTCCAGCCTGGCAGTGCCTACTGCTTCAGATCCTGTCCTATGTCCAGCCTGGCAGTGCCTACTGCTTCAGATCCTGTCCTATGTCCAGCCTGGCAGTGCCTACTGCTTCAGATCCTGTCCTATGTCCAGCCTGGCAGTGCCTACTGCTTCAGATCCTGTCCTATGTCCAGCCTGGCAGTGCCTACTGCTTCAGATCCTGTCCTATGTCCAGCCTGGCAGTGCCTACTGCTTCAGATCCTGTCCTATGTCTAGCCTGGCAGTGCCTACTGCTTCCGATGCTGCCTGTTCCATGTCTTGCCTGCAGTGCCTTACTGCTTCTGTTCCTGTGTTGTCCTGCCTTCTTGAGGGCCCCTGGGTTCTCCGGAGGGAGGACATCTAGTCTGTGTGCAGCTCTGTCTGTCACCACCATGCTTCCATTCCACATGGGGTCCAGGCATCTGCTTGTGTGCTGGATCCCGTTCGTCTTCTTGCCTCTTCCAAGTGCCGTGTTTATTTGGGTTCTACTCCTGTTGTCTGTAGTTTCCTGCAGGTAGAAGCCAAGTGTACCGGGACCTTCCTGGAGGTGCGACCAGTGAGCCCTCGGCCAAGTTCACCCCCACCACCTGGGGCTCTGTGAAGAACGGGGCTCACTGGCTCTTCTCCCTCTGGGTTTTGCCTCTGGTCTGCCGGTGCACTTGGTTCTGTGGTAGTGCTACCACTATTACTGTCATGTTTTTTTATTTCATGTGTAATAAAGTACTCTGTTGGTCCCTGGTCTGAATCTGCCTGTGTCCTGTTTGCATGACGTTCCGGAGGTCTGCTCTGGGCCTCTGGGTTTTATAATACACTGAGGGAAGCAGCAGACATATTGCTGTATGGGGATATTTATTAATATCTTTATGCCAGTTGTCCGTAAATGTATTGAGAAATTGTGTTTTATTGCTTCAGAAAGAAGCAGCTGTTCCACTTTTTATGACAGACAAGTCGGATAAAGTGGAATTTTTATTTATTACAAATTCTTCCGCTTAATAAAAAAAAAACATACATTTGTCAGGAATATGGGGATTTGTGCTTTATGTTCCACGTTGTTACGGACAGTGGGTGTGGAACCGCTGTGTTAACCACCAGATTTCACTTTGGGCTAATCCTTAGGGTGTTACCCTGGCGTTTGCCTAGTATTCACCCTTTAACCCCTTAGGGACTTAGGACGTACCGGTACGCCATGTTTGCCGAGTCCTTAAGGACCCAGGACGTACCGGTACGTCCTAACTTTAAAACGGCATTGCGGCGCGGCGGGGGTTAATCGCAACAGGATGGCCGCTGAAATAATTCAGCGGGCAACCTGTCACAACACCGGGGGGGTCATGTGACCCCCCCGCATCGGCAATCGCCGCAAACCGCAGGTCAATTCAGACCTGCGGTTTGCGGTTTTACCTTATCCGGCGAGCAGCGGTGCCATCGGGTCCCCATGCTGTTGTGGGGGGGACCCGATGGCATGGAAGGCAGCACGATGCCTTCCTGAGGCATCGCCGCTGCCTTCCTGTGATGTGCCTGTGAGATCCAGCCCCCTGGATCTCACAGGCCCCGGAAACTGTATGAGTAATACACACAGTATTACTCTCACAGCCAATGCATTCCAATACAGAAGTACTGGAATGCATTGTAAAGGATTAGACCCCCAAAAGTTCAAGTCCCAAAGTGGGACAAAAAATAAAGTGAAACAAAAGTTGAAAAAATAAAGTTCCCCCCCAAAAAATTAAAAGTTTCAAGTAAAAATAAACAAAAACGTCATTTTCCCCAAATAAAGTAAAAAAAAAATTGGTAAAAAATTGGTAAAAAATAGGGGGGGGGGGGGAAGTATTCATATTAGGTATCGCCGTGTCCGTATCGACCGGTTCTATAAACATATCACATGACCTAACTCCTCAAAAAATAAAAAATAAAAACTGTGCTAAATAAACCATTTTTTTGTCACCTTACATCACAAAAAGTACAACAGCAAGCGATCAAAAAGGCGTTTGCCCACCAAAATAGTACCAATCTAACCGTCACCTCATCCCGCAAAAAATGAGCCCCTACCTGAGACAATCGCCAAAAAAATAAAAAAAACTATGGCTCAGAATATGGAGACACTAAAACATCATTTTTTTTGTTTTAAAAAAGCTGTTATTGTGTAAAACTTACATAAATAAAAAAAAGTATACATATTAGGTATCGCCGTGCCCGTATTGACCGGCTCTATAAAAATATCACCTGACCTAACCCCTCAGATGAACACCGTAAAAATGAAAAAATTAAAATTGTGCTAAATAAACAATTTTTTGTCACCTTGCAGCACAAAAAGTGTAATAGCAAGCGATCAAAAAGTCACACGCATCCCAAAATAGTGCCAATAAAACCGTCAACTCATCCCGCAAAAATCATACCCTACCCAAGGTAATCGCCCAAAACCTGAAAAAATTATTGCTCTCAGACTATGGCAACGCTAAAACATGATTTTTTTTTGCTTCAAAAATAAAATCATTGTGTAAAACTTACATAAATAAAAAAAAGTATACATATTCGGTATCGCCGCGTCCGTGACAACCTGGTCTATAAAAATACCACATGATCTAACCTGTCAGATGAATGTTGTAAATAACAAAAAATAAAAACGGTGCCAAAACAGCTATTTCTTGTTACCTTGCCTCACAAAAAGTGTAATATAGAGCAACCAAAAATCATATGTACCTTAAACTAGTACCAACAAAACTGCCACCCTATCCCGTAGTTTCTAAAATGAGGTCACTTTTTTGGAGTTTCTACTCTAGGGGTGCATCAGGGGGGCTTCAAATGGGACATGGTGTCAAAAAAAACAGTCCAGCAAAACCTGCCTTCCAAAAACCGTATGGCATTACTTTCCTTCTGCGCCCTGCCGTGTGACCGTACAGCGGTTTACGACCACATATGGGGTGTTTCTGTAAACTACAGAATCAGGGCCATAAATATTGAGTTTGGTTTGGCTGTTAACCCTTGCTTTGTAACAGGAAAAAAATTATTAAAATGGAAAATCTGCCAAAAAAGTGACATTTTGAAATTGTATCTCTATTTTCCACTAATTCTTGTGGAACACCTAAAGGGTTAACAAAGTTTGTAAAATCAGTTTTGAATACCTTGAGGGGTGTAGTTTATAGAATGGGGTCATTTTTGGGTGGTTTCTATTATGTAAGCCTCACAAAGTGACTTCAGACCTGAACTGGTCCCTAAAAATTTGGTTTTTGAAAATTTCTGAAAAATTTCAAGATTTGCTTCTAAACTTCTAAGCCTAGCAACATCCCCCCCAAAAAAAATATCATTCCCAAAATGATCCAAACATGAAGTAGACATATGGGGAATGTAAAGTAATAACAATTTTTGGAGGTATTACTATGTATTATAGAAGTAGAGAAATTGAAAAGATTTTGGTAAATTTGGTATTTTTTTTATAAATAATTTTTTTTTTTTTTTACTTCATTTTACCAGTGTCATGAAGTACAATATGTGACGAAAAAACAATCTCAGAACGGCCTGGATAAGTCAAAGCGTTCGAAGTTATCAGCACTTAAAGTGACACTGGTCAGATTTGCAAAAAATGGCCACGTCCTTAAGGTGAAATAGGGCTGAGTCCTTAAGGGGTTAAATCTTATACAGGGATCTGGACTTTGCTGCAGGGGAATTACCAGGCCACCATCTCCTGGCGTAGTCTCTGTGTGGTTGACAGTTGACCCACGGGGGTCAGAGATACTGGTGAGGAGCACCGAGGGATCAGACAAAATTGTAGACAGGGACAAGCTGAAGTCAGGGCAGGCAGAGTACAAGTAATCCGGTCCAAGGTCAGGGTAGGCAGCAAAATGGCAATACGGAGGTCGGGTCAGGCAGCAAAAGGGTCAATGCGGAGGTCGGGTATCCGAGGGTCGGAATCCAGTAATCAGGCAGAAAGTCAGTACACAGGCAGACATACAGATACAGCACATCTTTGCAGGAAGTAGAAAACTATCAACCTATTGCTCAGGCAGCTTCCCATAAAGCAAGGTGCCTAAAGTATCCAAAGGTGACCAGCCATCGGGTAGTGTAAATTAGGGTGTCTGCACCCTGGCCCTCTAAGAGCCAGGAAGCAGGCTGCAGAAGAGCGGGACAGCGGTGATTCTGGCAGGCAGGCCTGCTGAAGGGCATGAGGGGAAGGCCGGTGGGTCCAGGGCGCCAGAGAGACAAGAGAAGAGTCAAGCGGTGCCCATGCCTATTCAGAAGACTGGCCACAGATGTAAGATGCGCTGCCTGGGAGTGTTTGATACACGTGCACTGGGAAATCTGAGGGGGCCCATACTAGGTTTTGCTATGGGGCCCTATGAGATCTGTTTATGGCCCTGCTTATTATGTGGATATTGCAGAGTGTATTACTTAGTACATGGCTACTGTGTGAAGGTTATAATGTGGGAACTGTTATTGGAACACCGTACGGTTTATTATGTGGCGGTGTATTTTATATCACGGCATTGTTATTAGGTTACGGCCTCTTTCTCACGGGCGTCACGGATTTTGTTCGGGTGCATTGCGGCAAACCCGCGCGAGTAGGCATGCAATTTCAGTCAGTTTTGTCTGCGATTGCGTTCCGTTGTTCAGTTTTTTCCGCGCGAGTGCAATGCGTTTTGCACGCGCGTGATAAAAAGCTGAATGGGGTACCCAGACCCGAACCCGGACTTTTTCACTGAAGTTAGGTGTTCTGTAGATTTTATTATTTTCCCTTCTAACATGGTTATAAGGGAAAATAATAGCATTCTTTAATACAGAATGCTTACTAAAATGTCTATTAAGGGGTTAAAAAATAAAAAAAATAAACTCACCTCATCCACTTGATCACGCAGCCGGCATCGTCTTCTTTCTTCTTCCTGCAGGACCTTCAAAAGGACCTTTGATGACGTCATCGCGCTCACCACGTGGTGACGTCAGCGCGGGTCCTGCTGAATGAAGATAGAAGGTCCTTTTGGGTTCGGGTCTGGGTACCACATTCAAAGCGCATTGCACTCGCGCGGAAAAAACTGAACATCGGAACGCAATCGCAGACAAAACTGACTGAAATTGCGTGCCTACTCGCGCGGGTTTGCCGCGACGCACCCGGACAATATCCGTGACACCCGTGTGAAAGAGGCCTTAGAGCAGGGATGCTCAACCTGCGGCCCTCCAGCTGTTGTAAAACTACAACTCCCACCATGCCCTTCTGTAGGATGATAGCTGTAGGCTGTCCGGGAATGATGAGAGTTGTAGTTTTGCAACAGCTGGAAGGCCGCAGGTTGGGCATGCCTGTCTTAGAGGGCCTGCAGGTACCATATTCCCTGGACTGGTCTATGCCAAACTCATTCATAACTTAGTTGGCTCACAATATGGCATGTTGTGTTGGCACTGTACTGTTTACATGATATGGGCATTGGTATTAGTACACTGTATGTGGGCACAGGAGGTTTTTTTTTATATTATTTGTGCATTATATGCATTATTAAAGGGAACCTGTCATTATAAACAGTATTGTACAGAAAAGGGGTCACAGGATGACGGGGCAGACACACTACACTGCAGCGTCTTCAGGTCCTCAAGTGGGAGTGAAAAAAAGTGTTAAAAATCTATTTTAAATAATCAAAAAAAAAATTTTTTTATTCGATGTATAGCTTATAAAAAAATAAGCATAATTGGTAACATCTGAAATAGGTCAAACTATTAAAATATCAACAAGTAATTCACATGGTCAGAATCTCTGTATTTTGGTAACTTTGCCTCCCCAAAAAATGGAATAATAAAAAAAAAAAGTTGTATATAACCTAGAATAGTAACAATTAAAAAAAACTGCTCACCCTTTTAAAAAAAAGGCCCTCACACAGCTCCGCCGTGGGTGTCTGAATATAGTATTATATGGCGCATTACAAAATACAGCTCGTCCCACGAAACAACGGAAAAACAGAAAAATGATGGCTCTTATAAGGTGAAAATAAAAAAAATGGCTGTGACAGGAAGGGGTTAAACAAATGGTAAAGGAATGACATAGTCAGGGCTATATATGTACAGTGAAGTTCTAATAATCTGCCATCCAGTGGTCCGGAAAGCCCGCTAATCCGTCATGGGCCAGTGTCATCTCCACTGCAAATCATGTACAGGCATAAATCTGACGGTCTGCTATGTCCCCGGATATAAATGACATTGTGTAACAGGGTCTCGTGATGTCAGCCTCTTGAACGCTGGTACTTGTAGTCCCAGGCGGATACAGGGAAGACTCCAATAAAACGCACAGGACATAAGTTTGATCCCCTTCGAGCTCCGTCGAACTGCACGCTGATTGATTGGAAGGCATCACGTGACGCCCAGGCATCCGCGCAGCAAGATGGCGGCGCCCTTGTGTACATGCTGTAGGTAGTGACTGAGAGGTAATTTTAGGGGGGTGACAGTGCGGGTTGTTGTTATGTTGGCAGCGTTATTAGTGGGGTGACGTGAAGGGTTACCGGGGAGCATTGTGTGCTTGGTGCTGATGATGGCTACACCTGGCTGGGTATGGTAGTTTGGCATCAGCCACAGGTTGATGAGTGACTATATATATATATATATATATATATATATATATTTATATATATATATATATCTCCTGTATCCATGGCAACGAATGGCCGGTATAGGACACCATACACAACCTGTCAGGCTGTGCTCCGGTATAGGCATTGGTTCCTGAGCCTGCACTGACCGGTCTGTATGCTGCTTTAGGGTGACAAAATATACTTTATATAGCGCCCGCAGAGCGTTACAATTCAGAGGGACATTACAGATTGAAAAGTCAACAATTCAGACGGTAGCAGTGAGGGCCCTGCTCCCAAGAGCTTACAATCTATGAGGAGATAGCGGTGACACATGAGGCGTAAGTGCTTGTATTGTACAACGGTCCAGCTGCGCACGTTTAGAGATCTGTCTCGCTGTGTATGTGACAAAGTCATGTGATCAGCGGTTATATTCTACATAGAAAGACCTGTTCTTCTCTGTCTACACCCAAAGCAAAACTGAAAATTCTGCAGGTTCCCCCTTGAAGGGTGTGTTCACATGTGGTGTGTACAGGGCAGTACCTGCAACGTTTACAGGAGCGGCAAAGTAGACGAGAAGTAAAGTGCCCTGTGCTTTAGGAAAGCCTTTGAGATTTCCCAGAGAGATGGGTGGGGGTCTCGGCGTCGCTCTCTCCCTCCTCGCTGCAGGAGACGGGTTCAGGGCTGTGGTCTGATCTCACTTCTGTCCTCTGCCTGCTTCTCTCATCTTGTTCTAGCGATCGGTGGAGGTCCCAGCGCTCAGACCAGCAGCGATCAAAACCTACATAAATTCCCCCCCCCCCCAGAGAATGAAATCCGCACCGAATCTGCATGTAACACACGTGGGGTTTGCAGCAGGTTCGCCGTGAGTTTTGACCCTGGTAATTATCAGAATTCAGCTTTCAATCTGGTTTTTGGGAGTACAATATAGATGGCCTATCCTCTTATAGGGCATCTGTGTCTAAACAATGGGGGGCTGTCACCCAGCAACACTGCCGCTGATTAGCTGTTTAAAGAGGCCACAGTGCTCCAGTGAGCTCTGCGGCCTTGTTGCAGCTGACCAAGCACAGCGCCATCCCTTGTGTAGTGGTTGAACTTGGTATTGCAGCTCAAGCCCATTTGCTTGAATGGGACTAATCTGCACATAGGCCATGTGACCAATGAACGTGACAATCCCGGCCGAGGAAGAGGCTGCAGCAATCGACGACCATGAGGTGGCCTCTTCAAACAGCTGATCGGTCCTCTATTGTAGTCTTGTTAAAACCTGACAAAGACCCTACAGAGTGTGGGTCGTACCGCCCTATATCGTTATTAAATCTAGACTACAAAATCCTCACAAAAATTCTGGCAAACAGATTGAACAGAGTAATATCGTCCATTATACATGAGAATCAATCTGGGTTTATCCCTGGTAGATCTACCTCCAGCAACATACGTAGGGCGCAGGTTATTGCTCAGCTGGGTTGCGCGGACAGGAGACTGTGGGCGTTGGCTGCGCTTGACACAGCCAAGGCGTTCGACTCTGTAGAGTGGCCTTATCTGAAACACGTCCTTGGATGTTTTGGTTTTGGTCCTAGTTTCATTAGGTGGGTCAATATCATTTATAAATCCCCATCCGCGAATATTCTGATCAATGGCTCTCTATCGTCAACGTTTGCACTATACAGGGGGACCAGGCAGGGATGTCCCTTGTCGCCTCTTTTGTTTGCGGTAGCTATCGAGCATTTGGCATTACGAATCAGGCAGGATAGTGTTTTTAAAGGCATAGCTATGGGAAATAGGGAGGACAGACTGGGCCTATATGCTGATGACCTCATTTTGTACATGGACTCAGTGGAGGTTACCTTGCCCCGAGCAATCACATTGATTGAGCAGTTTGGGGTCTTCTCTGGTCTATGCATAAGTTGGGCAAAATCGGCCATAATGCCGCTATGGGCCGCAGAGTGGCCATCGGTATATCAGAATCTAATGGTAGTTGACAAATTCAAATACTTAGGAGTCAACATCACTAAAGACCCTGCCACCTCACATGACCTAAACACGAGCCCCTTGGTGTCATATTTCATAGATAAATTTAAGTCTTGGAATACCCTACCGTTGTCTATCATGGGACGCGTAAACCTAATCAAAATGATACTTCAGCCCAAAGCTTTGTACCTATTGGAACATGCGTGTGTACCCATACCACGCAAATTCTTCGATAAACTTCACTCTCTCATGGCAACATTTATATGGGGTAAGAACAGACGTAAATTGGCCGTGAAATCCTTACAGAGGAGCTGGGACGAGGGCGGGGCAGCCCTGCCGGATCTATTCTTGTATTTCCTTGCCGGCCAGTTGCGCTATTTGGTGCCATGGGTGACCCAGGATGTGCTTCCTAACTCAGAATATTACTTGCAGGAGTATTTGCATCTCTCCACCCTGTGGCCGGTTTTGGAGGGCCCGTTATCTCTAACAGGTCCACCCGTACTGATTCACAAGCTGGCGCATCAGGTGTGGAGGGCTGCAAAGATGCAGCAATACAGTGACTTACCAGATGATATACAACTATGGAACAACCCATTATTTCCACATTTGTTACACTGTGAAGGAGAGAGGATATGGAGAGGGTACGGTGTTTGCTATTTGAAAGATCTTTATGAGAATGGCATTCTGTTCTCTTTTACTCAGTTACAGACCAAGGCGGGTGTCTTAAGGCCACACTTCTTTAGGTATTTGCAGTTGAGACACGCCCTTCAGGCCCAGATTAGAGATCTTAAAAGACAAGTATCTCAATATCCGCTCATTGGGGTCTTCAGAACACAAGGACCGAGGGGACTGATATCCGCCTTATATACACATCTGCTCAACCTTAAAATTTCAGCTTCTCCACTGAGTGCAGAATGTAAATGGAGAGGGAATATACCCACATTGACAGATGGTGAGTGGAGTGAGGCCCTTGAAGCTCCGATAACTGTATCCCCGTCCCTTACTAACAGATTGATTCAGTTATTTATTCTGCATAGGTGTTACCTCACCCCTACTAGGCTATATAAAATGGGTAGAAGATCACACACCGGATGCCACAGATGTGCTCAGTTGGGCGCGGATTTTTGGCACCTGATGTGGGACTGTAGTTACATTCAATCATTCTGGAGGGGGGTAGTGGAGCTCATTTCTTCCCTGATCCCAGATACTTTGGCGGTTTGCCCGAAGATTTGCGTCTTGGGAATTTTAGACGAGGATTCGAGACCACGCTACACACTCACCTTCATTAGGGAGGTCCTGTTTTTAGCCAGGAAAGCTATTGCTCTTAGGTGGATGGCGGACAGGCCACCCACGATCACTCAATGGAAGACCCTTGTTAATAAAATAATTCCCTTTGAGAAGATTATGTATTCCCGTAGAGGATGCTCACAGAAGCACCAAAAGATATGGGGACCCTGGTGCGACTCTCCTCTGACTGCCACGGCAGATCATCTGCACTCTATAACCTAATTGTCTCATCACGTTCTGTTACCTGCTGCGGCTATCCGGATCAATGTTCACTGTAGAGAATTAACCATGTGTCATCGTTTTTGGTATGGATGCTTACTGCTAAGTGCACTACTGATACGTCTTGACCATCAATGACTTAAATAGGACAACCTTTATTGCTGTATTACACCTAGGCATTGTGATGTGTAATTGATTGTACTTGAATGTGACTGTTTTATTGCATTTCTTGCTTGTTACTTTTCAATAAAGCGAGTTTAAAAAAAAAACAGCTGATCGGTGAGGGTCTGGGGAGTTAGGAGGATAGCTATCCCTGAAAACCCCTTTAAAAAAACAAACCTTATGCTGTAAATTCTTTCCCGGTAACAGATAAGTAAAGTAGTTTCAGGGTCGTTGGACGTGCATGGATAAGGCTACTTTCACACTAGCAGCACAGACCTCCGGCAGGCTGTTCCGTCGGGTGAACAGCCTGATGGATCCGTCCTGCCGCTAGTGACCGTGTGCCTCCGGACTGCCGCTATGTCCCCATTGACTATACTGGGGGCGGAGTTCCGGCGAGGCACAGCGAGAGGCTGCCGGAATAAAACTACGACATGTCCGACATTTATTCCGGCAGCCTCTCGCTGTGCGCTGCCGTGCCTCGCCGGAACTCTGCCCCCAGTATAGTAAATGGGGACAGAGCGGCTTTGGGTAAAAAAAAAGTGGCGCTGGTCCTGGAAAGAGGAGGGTGTTTTTGTTTTTTTTCTCCCTAAGCTCTGAAAACCCCTATACATGACATATGCCAGATTATCAAATTTTCTGAATTATCGGCCATTAGTAGAAAGCAATACTACTCCTCTTATTTTCCTCCAGGTACGTCTTATGTTTGCCATTGTTCCTAGGCTCCATTCTCTTCCCCGTTTGACTTCCTTCTTCAAGATTACAAATCGAACAAGGGTTTCCACTCCGTTCATGATGGAGGAGGCTGCACCCACCCAGGACGAGACTGTTATCACAGAGGGCAAAGCCAAGGTCCTCTATCCCAGCGCCAACCAAGTGTTTTATAACCCGGTGCAGGAGTTCAACAGAGACCTGACGTAAGCAGACGCATGGAAGGGATTCTTGTTTGCAGAGCTTACAATTTAAGAGGGAATGCTGCTTGATAGGGGCAGAGTGATGATGTATATACCATAATATGTGAAGGCCGGGCGTCTACATTACAGTCTTCTGTTTTCTCCGCAGTTGTGCCGTCATCACAGAGTTCGCTCGTATGCAGCTGGCAGAGAAAGGAATTGACAGTGAGTATGTGGATTACTCCCCCTGTGTCTCCAGACTTTGCAAAACTACATCTCCTGAGAGCCCTTGACTGTCAGAGCATGCTGGGAGTTTTGCAATTACTGGAGAGATTTTTATAGTATGCAGGCTGCTGGTATGTTGGGAGTTGTAGTTTTTCAATAGCTGTAGAGGCTTTTAGGACAGACAGGCTACGGGGCATGTTGGGAATTCTAGTTTTGTAACCTCTGGAGAGCCACAGGTAGAAGATCAATGCAGTACAGGAAAGATGAAGATGATCCAGCATCCGCTGATGGTCAGACATGGTAATTGGATCATGTGACAAAGGTGCTGCCGCCCCAAAACGGACAGTTAGCACCAATGTGACTTCCTTACTGTCTGTGTATGTGTATACCACTGGACGATACACCTAATGTGGAAGCCAGGCTCGGAGTGGATTAAAATTTCCATATCATCACCATGATGGCCACAAGGAGATTGACCCCTGACCTCTGTAGGGGCAGGAACCGAGAGGTTAAAACGCCCCCTTCCTCCACCATACACCAGTGTTTCCTGTCCCTACAGAGGCTTGGGCAGAGAAAGGTCTCCCTGTTCGTCAGGAAGATGAAGGAAGAGGATTTTCTTATTTTTATATGGAACGTGGAACTCCCGGTGGGGAAGTGTTCCTGGCACTTATCTGACTAAGAAAGAGGCACAGAAGAAACAAAAAAAACCCGCAAAGTGTATCTCCTGTTTCAAAAAATTACCGGACGGTTACCCTAAAAAGATCTGCAGGGATTGTATCTCTAACATTGTCCAGGAGGAACGGGTCTCTCTAAGGGACGAGTTCCGTTCCATGATCCAGGAGGCGGTCAAGGCTACTTTATCCCAGAGGTCGGACTTAGCAAGCCACAGGTGGATCAGAAGATTCATGAGGGCAGAAGCAAGACTGAGACCCACACTAAAATCACGAGTTCCTTCCTGGAACCTTAATACCGTTTTAAACGGCCTAACCATGAGTCCGTTTGAACCTCTGGAAGATTGTCCGCTCAAATTTCTTTTAAGACAGTGTTTCTGATTGCGATAACATCTGCTATAGGGTTGTTGCTGGTATCAAAATTTGGATACGATACCGGGATTTCCATTTTTTGGATACTGGGCTGCGCTGCTGCGCAGTCTAGTATCTCCAAACATGAGCGCGCTGCTGTCAGCGCACTCATGTTCCCTCAGCAACACAGGGGAGAAGGAAGCAGTCTCTCCCTCCCCCCTGTGCTGCTGCTGCCACCAATGTACGGAGAGAGGGGTGGAGGAGGGGCGGGGGCACTGCGCCACCAATGATAGGACTTTTCCTACAAAGAGCGGCGCCCAGAGATGTCCCAGCACTTACTGTTATTCCTGGGCGCCGCTCCGTTCGCCCGCTGTGCGCCTGTGCCCCAGTTACAGTCTCCTGCTCCATATGCTAATTACTATCGGAGCAATGGGGAGGAGACATCAGCTTCTCTAGTGGGCGTTCCTTCTCCCTGCGCTGCGATTGGACAGAGCTACAGCCAGGGAGAAGGAACGCCCACTAGAGAAGCTGATGTCTCCTCCCCATTGCTCCAATAGTAATTAGCATATGGAGCAGAAGAGGAGACAGTAATGGGGCACAGTGGGCGAACGGAGCGGCGCCCAGGACTAATAGTAAGTGCTGGGACATCACTGGGCGCCGCTCTGTGTAGCCTAATACTTAACTAAGTCCGGACCCATATAAGGTGGTCTTTAACGCATAATACAGGAGGCGGGTGCCGGCAGCAGAATCGCATTGCCGGCACCCTGCCTCTGACGGGGAGCAGCGATCAGCGGCAGTTAACCCTCAGGTGTGGCACCTGAGGGGTTAACTGCCGCTGATCTGCTGCCAGTACCCGCCTCTGCGCCCTCCCCCCTCAACCCCCCCAGTATTAAAATCATTGGTGGCAGTGGCCCCAGGGTGGCAGCTTCTGATCAAAGCCCCAGCAGTGTAATCCTGGGGCTCCGATCAGTTGCCATGGCAGCCAGGACACTACTGAAGCCCTGGCTGCCATGGTAACATCCCTAATGCTGTGTGCACAGAGTACAGGGCAGCAGGGAGAGTGTGAAGTTCTATTCACCCTGATAGAGCTCTATTAGGATGAATAGGACAAGGGATGAAAAGTTCCCAGGTTCTAGCCCCTAAGGGGGGAAATAGTTATTAAATAAAAAGTGTAAAAAAACACACCAAATTATTAAGTATAAATCACCCCCTTTCCCAATTTCACATATAAAATATATAAACAATAAATAAACATATCGCCACGTCAAAAAAGTCCAAACTATTAAAATATTTAAAAAATAATAATAAAACTGCGTGATTCGCCATTTTTTAAAAATGCGGAATGCACGTGGCTTTTTTTGTTTATTTTTTCGCATGGTATCGAGTATCGCAATACTTTTTTATGGTATCGAAATCGAATCAAAAATTTGGTATCGCAACAACTCTACTCTGCTAGGAGGCTGAGTGAGATACAGGCGATCTCAATTAGGGAGCTGGGTAAAGGACCTGTGGTGATGTCACTGCGCTCATCACATGATCTTTTACCATGGTGATGGATCATGTGACGGACCATGTGATGAGTGCAGTGACGTCATCACAGGTCCTTTACCCAGGTCCTGAAGAAAGAAGACAGAAGAGAAGCCGGGCTGCGCAATCAAGTGGATTAAGGTGAGTTAAATTTTATTAATTTTTTTTAACCCCTCCAGCCCTATTGTACTATGCATTCTGTATTAAGAATGCTATTATTTTCCCTTATAACCATGTCATCTCCTAGCAACCGTGCGTGAAAATCGCACCGCATCCGCACTTGCTTGCGGATGCTTGCGATTTTCACGCAGCCCCATTCACTTCTATGGGGCCTGCATTGCATGAAAAACGCACAAAATAGAGCATGCTGCGATTTTCACACAACGCACAAGTGATGCGTGAAAATCACCGCTCATGTGCACAGCCCCATAGAAATGAATGGGTCCGGATTCAGTGCGGGTGCAATGCGTTCACCTCACGCATTGCACCCGCGTGGAAAACTCGCCCGTGTGAAAGGGGCCTAACGCTAGTGTGAAAGTACCCTTAAGTGCACAATTTCCCACTGTTATAAATTATACCGCTCAGGGAGTTTCTTGTCCAGCTAACTTAAAAGCGCATTCAACTAGGGCTATGTCCTCTTCTCAGGCGGAAAGAGCAGGTGCCTCCCTGGAAGACATTTGTAGGGCGGCAACCTGGTCCAGTGTACATACCTTTTTATAAAGCATTACCGCCTAGATTTTTCTAATACTGCTGACCTGTCGTTTGGACGTAAAGTCCTTCAGGCAGTGAGTAGCCCCCCCCCCCCCCTTGATATTATAATTTTGGATATCTCCATGTGGCCGTCATGGTGGTGATATGGAAAATAGGAATTAGACTTACCGGTGATTCTGTTTCCATGAGATCACCATGACGGCCCGTTATTCCCTCCCCAATTTATTTTTCCTTTTGAGTACGGGTTGGAGTCAATACCTGCTAATCAGATAATAAGAATACTATAGACTGTCTCCACTTTCACTCTGATAATTTTGGAAAGCAATGGTGTATGGTGGAGGAAGGGGACGTTTTAACCTTTATTTGTTCCTGCCCCTAAAGAGGTCAGGGGGTCAATCTACTTGTGGTCGTCATGGTGATCTCATGGAAACAGAATTACCGGTAAGTAAGTCTAATTCCGATTTTCCCTCCTATTAGGATCCACTCCTGACATTTGGCTTCATAAACTCCATTAAAGTGTAACCATCATTTCAATGATTTTTTATAATTTTTTTTTAAATCCAGCTCAGGACCGCCGTACGCAGGATTGCGTCCTGGCGGCGGCCCTGTTATTCCTCCTGGACGCGCCGGGCGTCATCTCGCGAGAGGCGAGATTTCCTGTGAACGCGCGCACACAGGAACTGAAGGTAAACGAGTGGATCTGCAGCCTGCCAGGCTGTAGATGAGATTTTTTTTTTAACCCCTGAAGGGTATATTAGACGGTGTTTTGATAACAGCGTCTAATATACCTGCTACCTGGTCCTCTGGTGGTCCCTTTTGCTTGGATCGACCACCAGAGGACACAGGCAGCTCTGTAATAAGTAGCACCAAACACCACTACACTACACTACACCCCCCCCCTGTCACTTATTAACCCCGTATTAACCCCTGATCACCCCCCTGTCATTAATCACCCCCTGTAAGGCTCCATTCAGACGTCCGTATGTGTTTTGCGGATCCGCAAAACACTGACACCGCGGATCCGCAAAACACTGACACCGCGGATCCGCAAAACACTGACACCGCGGATCCGCAAAACACTGACACCGCGGATCCGCAAAACACTGACACCGCGGATCCGCAAAACACTGACACCGGCAATGTGCATTCCGCATTTTGCGGATCCGCACATTGCCAGAACTATATAGAAAATGCCTTTTCTTGTCCGCAATTGCGGACAAGAAAAGGACATGTTCTATAGGCTCTACAAAAAACGCAGTGTTCGCCCGATCAGGCCTGATTTTGTGCGCACACTTGCGTTCAGTCCACCCCACAGCAGTGACAGAAATGTTATTTTTTTTCTGATCACTGCAAAAACACCGTAAAATCACTGCGGCGCTATAAAAAGATCACTTTTAAAGGGGCATGGCGAGTTCATAGAAGATTTTTTTATATTTTTTTTGGCACAAGTTAGCGGAAATTGATTTTTTTTTTTTTCTTACAAAGTCTCATATTCCACTAACTTGTGACAAAAAATAAAATCTCACATGAACTCACCATACCCCTCACGGAATCCAAATGCGTAAAAATTTTTAGACATTTATATTCCAGACTTCTTCTCACGCTTTAGGGCCCCTAAAATGCCAGGGCAGTATAAATACCCCACATGTGACCCTATTTCGGAAAGAAGACACCCCAAGGTATTCGCTGAGAGGCATATTGAGTCCATGAAAGATTGAACTTTTTGTCACAAGTTAGCGGAAAGGGAGACTTTGTGAAAAAAATTAATTAAAAAAAACAATTTCCGCTAACTTGTGCCAAAAAAAAAAAAACTTCTATGAACTCGCCATGCCCCTCACGGAATACCTTGGGGTGTCTTCTTTCCAAAATGGGGTCACATGTGGGGTATTTATACTGCCCTGGCATTTTAGGGGCCCTAAAGCGTGAGAAGAAGTCTGGAATCCAAATGTCTAAAAATGCCCTCCTAAATGGAATCTGGGCCCCTTTGCGCATCTAGGCTGCAAACAAGTGTCACACATGTGGTATCGCCGTACTCGGGAGAAGTTGGGCAATGTGTTTTGGGGTGTCATTTTACATATACCCATGCTGGGTGAGAGAAATATCTCTCTCAAATGACAACTTTGTATAAAAAAATGGGAAAAGTTGTCTTTTAGAGAGATATTTCTCTCACCCAGCATGGGTATATGTAAAAAGACACCCCAAAACACATTGCCCTACTTCTCCTGAATACGGAGATACCACATGTGTGGCACTTTTTTACAGCCTAGGTGGACAAATGGGCCCACATTCCAAAGAGCACCTTTCGGATTTCACAGGGCATTTTTTACACATTTTGTTTTCAAACTACTTCTCACACATTAGGGCCCCTAAAATGCCAGGGCAGTATAACTACCCCACAAGTGACCCCATTTTGGAAAGAAGACACCACAAGGTATTTCATGATGGGCATAGTGAGTTCATGGAACTTTTTATTTTTTGTCACAAGTTAGTGGAATATGAGACTTTGTAAGAAAAAAATAAATAAAAAAATCATCATTTTCCGCTAACTTGTGACAAAAAATAAAAAGTTCTATGAACTCCCTATGCCCATCAGCGAATACCTTAGGGTGTCTACTTTCCGAAATGGGGTCATTTGTGGGGTGTTTCTACTGTCTGGGCATTGTAGAACCTCAGGAAACATGACAGGTGCTCAGAAAGTCAGAGCTGCTTCAAAAAGCGGAAATTCACATTTTTGTACCATAGTTTGTAAACGCTATAACTTTTACCCAAACCAATAAATATACACTTATTGCATCTTTTTTTTTATCAAAGACATGTAGAACAATAAATTTAGAGAAAAATTTATATAGAAATGTAGTTTTATTTGAAAAATTTTACAACCGTAAGTGAAAAATTGTCATTTTTCTGCAAAAAATTTAGGTAAATTTCGATTAATATCAAAAAAAGTAAAAATGTCAGCAGCAATGAAATACCACCAAATGAAAGCTCTATTAGTGAGAAGAAAAGGAGGTAAAATTAATTTGGGTGGTAAGTTGTATGACCGAGCAATAAACCGTGAAAGTAGTGTAGGTCAGAAGTGTAAAAAGTGGTCTGGTCATTAAGGGGGTTTAAGCTAGGGGGGCTGAGGTGGTTATGCTGCAGGAAAGTGATTTTAGGAATATTTTGTAATCCACTTTATTAGGCACTTTTGTGAGCTTTTAGTTAAAAAAAAACACAAAAACAACATACTCTAAAGTGTCCCCTTCAGTGAGTACTGTATGTGTGTGTGGAAGTCTGTGCATGTGTGTGTGTATATAGATATATAGAGATCTGATATGTTATGCCTCTCTTTGACACGGTGCTTAGGGCATTGTCAAATCTCTGGTAACAGAAATCTCCGAGCAGTACCAAAGGGGTTTGAGTCTAAGATCACACTTTTTACCAATGGCGTCTTCTCACATGTGTCCATGACCAGTGATAAGAAGATCACTGTGACTGGCATAGCCCACCCACAGCCACATTTGCTATGATACTCTTCCTTGAATCCCGTGTCATTATGGAAGATAAAATTTGATTTTTGTACTTACCGTAAAATCCGTTTCTCGTTCAATTCATTGGGGGGACACAGCACCATGGGTATATGCCCAGCTACCACTAGGAGGCGACACTAGATATGAAAAAAGGCTGGCTCTGCCCAGGTGGGCTATACCTTCTCCACAGACACTAGGCTAATCAGTTTGTACCAATAGCAGTAGGAGAGAGAAACAAAAGCAAAGAACCAACATGTCCTGGACCGGGAAAGGAAAAGAGAACCGCAGCCCGGTGACAGAAAGAGAAATCAAAACAAAGGGTGGGATCTGTGTCCCCCAATGAATTGAACGAGAAACATATTTTATGGTAAGTACAAAAATCCAATATTCTTCTTAATGTCATTGGGGAACACAGCACCATGGGACATCCCAAAGCAGTCCTCGAGGGTGGGAAGGAAATCTCATGCAAAAAGTTGGGTGCACAGGTGCTGGAGAACCATGTGACCCAACAACCAAGGGAAACGCCCAGCTTCACCCAAGGTGGGAAAAATAAAGAAGCTAGAGAATAGGGAGCAGGGCTAGATGTCCTGCGCAAGAACAGAGAGTTGAACAAGTGCGCACGAGAGAGCCAGAGGAAGGATCTGGAAGAACCAGGGCTCCCCCTGAAGAAACAGAAGAGCAGCACAACTGGAAGGCATCTGTTGGTAATGACCTAGTGCTCTGCATATAGAAGGATGCTCCAGGAGGAGGATCTAGAAGAGGACAGACCCAACAAGAAAAATTAGACCATGGGGGGACCAGGCAGGAGAGAAAATGCCTGGGAAAAGGACAGGAGCAGTCCTGAACCAAGGAAAAAAACTTCCTGGAGACAAGCTAAAGGAAGACCCTGTGGACCACCCCTCGGCAAAAGGAAGGTGATTCCATAAGGCCTGGAAGCAAGGGAACCCGACCAGTAAGAGGAAAAAACTCTAAATTGTCTCAGACCAAAAACATGGCCTGTCCGTGGCAAACACCATGTGAAGGTCAGGGTAGAGAGGAAACAAGAAAGCACTGGAGGCTGAACAATTGAGAGAAAGAATAGCAAAGACTCACCATGGGAAGGGAGCAAGCCTTCTTCCACTGCATGGCAGGTTGGAAAACAGAAACACCCTATGACAGGAATGGCCAACCTGTGGCTCTCCAGCTGTTGCAAAACTACAACTCCCAGCATGCAAAGACTGCTTACAGCTATCGGCCTACCACAGGGCATGGTGGGAATTGTAGTTTTGCAACAGCTGGAGAGCCGCAGGTTGGCCATCCCTGCCCTATGAGAAGGTGGAAACCCCATCCTGCCAAAGAAACCCCATCCTGAGAAAGCAGCCAACCTCTGGGGAGGAGGGGGTCCTCTGTAATGGCCAGGAGAAGGGAACATAAAGACATGCGTCCTGTACAAAGGAGGCAAGAATCGAGCCTCAGAAAAACTGGAACAAAAGATCACTGTGAAATGTAAGACCAGAGAAATCCCCGGCCACGTGAAGTCTCAGGGGAAAAAAAGGAACCAGTCGCAGGCCTTGGTGATACAAGTGGAGACACACTCGTCTGAAAGATATTGGAGTAGAAGAGAGAGGACTCCAAACAGCCTAAGGAGGAACAATTCTCAATCGAGGGAAAGCTCCATCCCAGAAGTGGGCAATATGAATGTAACTTGCAAACCGGAGCAGCAAACTCCCAGGTACCAGGACCTGAACCTGGGAGACTGGAAGAGAGGTTAGAATCTCAAGAGGGAAACAAGCCTATGGGGGACCCAGGAGGGAAAAGAACCAAACCGGGCCTAAAGAAACCGCTGTCATACAGAGCATGTGCGGTCAGAGATGCCGTGAGTAGCTTCCCCAGCGGGAACCGGCCATCTAGATGGTCTAAGAACCATTGGGGCAGGGACTCCCAGCAGGATTACCCAGTCAGAGGTTCTAGTAGGGTCCACAGAACTGGACCACATGAGGACAATAATAGCCACCGTAGGGAAAAAGAACATCAACCATCCTAAGTGTAGTGACTAGAATACTGTATAAGGCCTTTTGCACACAAACGTATTTATTTTTTCCGTGTCCGTTCCGTGTTTTTTGTTTTTGTTTTTTAGGACCGTATGCGGAAGCATTCACTTCAACAGGTCGGCAAAAAAAACGGAAGTTACTCCGTGTGCATTCCGTTTCAATATTTCCGTTCCGCAAAATAATAGAACATGTCCTAATATTGTTCGCATTACGGACAAGGATAGCACTGTTCTATGAAGGAATGCACATGGGTGTCGTCCGTAGTTTTTGCGGATCCGTGTTTTGCGGACTGCCCTTACACTGCCCTGGAAGGGGCAAGTACAGCACCCTGGATTTTGTAAAAGAATCGCCAGACATCCATATGTCAGAAAAGGATGTGGAATTCGCCAGGGGAAGCCGGGAGAGACTACACTGACATGTAGAAACCAGCTACCAGCAGAGCACAATGAAACCCCCAAGGAAGGGGGAAGAAACTGACAGGTGCAGACAACAGCAAGGCCCAACCGAACGGCACTTCTGTCATGTAGCACAACTAATCAGAGAACATAAGGGAGTACCAAGAACGCCCGGACCATGGAAGAACTACGGGACCAGATGTCCGATACCAGAGCGAGCAGCGGAAAATTCCACCCACCAAGTAGGTGCTCACAATGCTGCATATCCCTGTAGGATAGAGCATCCAGTGGTGATCCAGGTACTCTGCCAGGACTGGGCCATGTAACTCTGTGAAAACAAAACAGAGATGCAATAACAACAACGCGAGTACTCCATCTTTGAAATGGGGTAACGCGGCTGTGCAGAATACAGTAGTACTTTATAGGGTTGACAAAGAACAAACCTAGCATGATGGCCAACAACCTGCCCATGGCGGAGGGAGTGTGGTTGTGTGGTGCATAACAGGACTGAGAAGTCCTGTTAAGTAGTGCGTCAAGCAATAAAGTAAAAACCATGCCTAGTACAGGGGCAATGAGAAGACTTGGTGCACTCAGAGGGCCTGGTTCAGGAGGTACTGCACCGGGTGTCAGATCTGAACAGGCCAGCCATATACTGGATCTAACAATTGCAACTCTACTCCGCCTAAGAAGGGGGGAGAACATATGGTTAACAGGTACATACTACAACCAGGATGGTTTGTCGGATACAGCGCCTTGAGATAGTACAAGTACACCGCCGAGGACGACTGTAATGGGGTGCCAGATGCATCCTAGAACCAGAAAAGAGTAATGAATACAGCGTCTAGGGATGGCACCATCACTCTGCATGAAGAGGGGCCACATGATTGCCTAGCACACATTAGAGCCAGGAAAGGGCAATGCAGGAGCCGTATGGGGCACAGCACTTGGAGATACTACAAATACTCCTCCTGAGAATAGGACTAATCTGGCTGCATGGTGCACACTATAATGAGAGTGGAGACATGGCTACAGCATCTGGAAATGGTATAGGTACTCCGCTTGATAAAGGAGTGATATGACTGCATGGTGCACACTAGAACCAGACAGGTGTGATGGCTACAGCCTCTGGAGATGGTACAGGTACTCCACCCAATAATGGAGTAATATGGTGCATGGGGTGCATTAGAACCAGACAGGTGAAATGGCTATAGCATCTGAAGATGGTACAGGTACTCCGCTTAATAAGGGAGTAATATGTTGCGTGGTGCACACTAGCCCCAGGATGGTGTATTGGCTACAGCGACTGGAGAAGTAATACGGTGCCCTGGAACACTCTCCGACTAGGAGGGAGTGTTGAATATAGTCCCTGGTAATAGTGAAATTACTCCAGCTGAAAAGGAAATACATTGAAACCAGGAAAGTCTGCCTGATACAGCATTTGGCAGTGGTACAAGTACCCCCCTGTGAAGAGGAAGGCATATGTACCTAGGACACCACATAGGTGGTCCGGTGTGCTAAACACCAGGATGCAGGGGATGAACGGGACCTATGAGGGGAGACCCTAGGCCGCTATTGGACTCTGCTTCCTGCCTCGATCCATATCGGGGGGCAAAGGACTCCTGGGGGAGGGCAGGGAAGAGCGCCATAATATCATCATAGCTGAGAATGGGCGCAGGCTACGGTGGAGGTGAGGGACCCACATGGGGAGAAGGTGACCCCTGAACAGAGTTTAGGGAAACCCAACTGAGCCCAGGATCCAGTCACCGCATGCATGCCAATAGCACAGCTACCCCCAGCCACCGCAGGAGTAGATGCAACCCAGGAGGAGGGATGGAGGGAAGGGGGACCTGCCACAACATGAACCACCGAACAGGGGCCCAAGATAATACCCCCCCTCCCCCCAACAACGCTACATGCGGGCGGGGGGCACTGTGAAGATGGGGAAAGCACCCTCTGGGAAGAAGGACATCCGTACAGAGACCTCTAGAAGGCAATGAGGGAGGCAACAACCCTAGAATAAAAACAGGAAGCCAGAAAAAAATGGCGGGAAAGAGTTTGGCCTAGTCCCGGCAGAAGCTGGGGGCTAGAGTAGATGGTGTAGCCGAAAATGAGGCACCCCTGACGGACTGATGCTGCAGGGTCCTGGGAAGTGGAAAAAAGCTTCAAAAGGCTACAAAAAAGGGTAGGCACGGAAAGGGGATCAAAGCGACAGATGCGGCCTTGTCCCAGCCGGAGCTGGGGACTAAAGTAGATGCCGCAGCCGAAAATGAAGCACCCTAAGCAGGTGGACACTGTGGGACCTGGGGAGGAAGCAATGCCCTGAGGGGGGGGTCATAGCGACCCCCATATAGAGAGAAAATGAGCCACACAGAGATCCTGGATGCCAGGAAAAAGGCGGGAACTAGCGTGACCAAGTCCAGACACAAGCCGGGGACTAGAGTAATTAGGAGGCTGAGGAAGGGAAGGACGGCCAGGGGAGAGAGGACCCTGATGGAGTACGGATAGATGGGAGGAAAGGAGTCCCTAACTACTCACCATCTGGTGTCTTTGGGCGCAGCAGGGTCACCGCTTTGGTAAATTCGCATAAGAGTGGGATTACCGGTACTCCACTGCGGATGCAGTAATGGGGGACTGGGTGACCGGCGAGTAGGGGATGCTACTAAAGTGAAGACCCCCTGCTGCAGGATAAAACCTGCATCTGTAAAGTGAAGAGAAAAAATTAAGAAAAAAGCAAAAAAAAAGTAGCAGCAAGACCTGCAGGGGAAGAGCAGGTCGTGTCTGCCTCCTACGGACACTAGACTAAAACTGATTAGCCTAGTAGGGTCTGTGGAGAGGGTATAGCCCACCTGGGCGGAGACAGCCCTTTTCATATCTAGTGTCGCCTCCTAGTGGTAGCAAGGCCGTCTCTGTTACAGTAAATAATTTTAAGGGATCGTCCATTTTTATATACACTGTTAGCATATTCTAAGTTATTATAGGGGGGTCCTCTGTTCAGGATCGTTATCTCCTCATCAGAGTGGAGGGCAGTTACATACAGACGGACCATCAATGTTATCCTTCATTTCCCCAGTGACGACCGCACGGGTTTTCTCACAGGTTACAGCTGATCGATCGCTGGGGGTCCCAAGCAGGGGGACACTCTATTATCTGCTTATTCTAAAAAGTAGGGATTGTAGAAATCGGAGAACCCCTTTACATGTGATCCAGGGGAAGAAGGACCCTGAAGAAGACTATGATACCCTCCACATACAGGAGGTGTCGCATCCCAATGTGCACGTTTGGTCAGACATGGCTCCTTGTGGACTGGTTAGGTGAGTGTCCCTTACTTACCTGTATCTTCTTGTCCTCTGCAGTTGTGGTGCCAGGAGAAAGGGAACAGCAGCAGAAGGTGGTGGTGGATCTGTCAGACAACGGCGAGGACTGCGGAATATCTGCCCCTGTGGATACGCCCGCTGCGGCAGAGAGACGCACGGTGACTGTCGGAGAGGCCTGTCCGGTCAGTGACCGCTGCTTGTACAGCATTGCTAGTGAAATAATTCAGGAGCATCTTTTCTTAGAATACTTTTGTACCATTCCAACAGGATGTGTATGAATAAATTGACCAAAGAGTACAATCCTTCCTCTTTTCATGGGGACGTGTCCCTACACGGCGCTGAATGGGCAGTGTCAAGCTGTGTAGGGACACACCCCAACTGATAACTACCTATAGTCCATTTATTCATAGATTTCCGGTAGGAATTACGGAGGTCTGACAATCTTTTCTGATCAGAGGTCTGACACCCAGGAGCCTCATCGATCATCGCTCCTGTGAGCGCCGTGGCCTTCTTGCAGCTCACCAAGCGGTGAGCGCCGTACGTTGTATAGCAGCTGTGCTTGGTATTGCACTCCCCATAACATGTCGTACTTTAAGTCCGGCCACCTCTCGGCATGCGCTGCCGCCGGTAATCAATCCCGCCCCCATTATAGTCAATGGGGCCAGAGCGGTAGTCCGGGGGCACGCGTGCACTAGCGGCAGGACAGATCCGACAGGCTGTTCACCTGCCTGAGTTTCTTGCCGCTAGTGTGAAACTAGCCTTAGCTGATCAGTGGGGCTCTTGGGTGTCGGACCCCACCAATCGGATACTGATGACCTTTCCTGAGGATAGGTCATCAGTATCAAAATCTCGGGAAAACCCCCTTTAACTAAGAGAGACATAACAGGAGCGCTGACGGTTCACTCACTGCGCTGTAAATGTATGGTGCAGCAGGCTGGCAGTGCACTTCACCCACAATGGTGTCAGCCGTGATCAGACAGAACTCTGAAGCTGGCTGTTTAACCCCCTTAGATGCCACAGTCAGTAGTCACTGGCATCTAAGGGGTTTGTAACTGTGTGTGACACCCTCATCAGCAATGCCACTGTGGGGTGCCGATGGACATTCAGAGCAGCCTGGACTGACTAAGGCCCCTGGGTCTGCCCTGTTTGTACACCTTTTTAGGTCCAAAGAGGGTGTCTGTCTGGGTATGGCAGTATATTATATCAGCGATCAGAAGATTGCATGTTCAAGTCCCCTCATTGGACTGAGAAAATAAAAAGCACTACCACAAAAAGTGTAGATGTGTACAGCATCAGGGAAGGGTGACAACCAAATGAATATGGCTACCCTTACAGCTTTCCCAGGGGTTGTCAGCCAGCTTTCCAAGCTTTTTGAATAAGCAAGTCAGGGTGGGGGGATGCACGACTAGGCCGGAGCCCCTAATGCCCATTGGAGCTGCCCCCCCCAGGTGCCATTGCTGATGAATAATCTCCTTTTAATTCAGTATTGTTTATTTTTCTTTTTCCTCTTCGCCCCCTGAACCTAATCTGTGGACTATTTCTCCGGCCATCTCTCTCTTTACGTCAGGAGGGTCTGCGTGTTCTGGAGGGTCTGGCAGCTTCTGGCCTTCGTTCCATCCGTTTTGCCCGTGAGGTTCCAGGGCTGCAGACCATCGTGGCCAACGACTTTTCTGCCAGTGCTGTGGAGCTGATCAAAAGAAACATACAGTTCAACGGCGTGGAGCACCTAGTGACTGCCAGCTACAGTGATGCCAGGTGGGTGACAGTAGGGTATACCAAGCCCGCAATCTGAATCCCACAAACACCATTGAAATGAATGAGGCCGAGCTGCAATAACACCACACACAGCAGAGCTCATTTGCGTCTCGCCACAGTTTCCGCACTAAAAACCGCATCATGACATGCCACTTTTTCATGCGGTGGAAAAAAATAAATAAAAAATCACGGGGCACACATTTGTGGCAAAATAAGTTTTTGAAAATACCTTTTTTGTGTGAAGATTCCCTAAGGGGTTAATATTTTACTTTACAGACGCTCTCTAGATTGCATTTGCAGCTTTCTGATACAGTATGCACTAAGCTTTTATCTTGTAGGGTGCAGACGCCAGGGTGCTCCTACATTTAGGGTCCATTCACACGACCGTATTTCTGGGTCCACAATTTTGCGGACCCATTCATTTCAATGGGGCCTCAAAAGATGCAGACAACCACTAATATCTAACCGGCTATTAACCCCTCACGTGTCCCAGACTAATAAAACATAACTTTTACTTATTAATCTTTAAAACTCGTGAGAAGATATTTAGTGAGCTAACTAAGGAGTTACAAACACTGTGCCCCATGAGAGATGCTATGAATGATGGGTCAGTAAGGTGTATAGGTAGGCGGGAGTGCACGGACACCGCTCTACCACACGCCGCCGTCCCCGCTGTATTAGACACCATACTTTGCTGTGCCTGATGTCTACTAGACCCCATACCTGGGGTGTAAGCACCAATGTGAAACCAGCCTTATGGCAGTGAGTGTTTTACATCAAGCACACAGATTGCAGCATAACTCAATGGAGTACAGCAAATGAAAACCTAAATTCCGCCCCCCAACATGTTTCACCAGCTACTCTGGCTCCATCCGGGGTATCGGGCAGACTTGCGTAACTAACGCTGGTAAGAGAATTTATCGGCTGCTCTCTCACTTCCTGCAAGAGAAAGCACCAATCCGAAGGGGGTATGTATCTAACTAGTTAATTGTAGGTGTTGTTATGACAGGTTGGTAGCGTCGCTCTTGAGGAGGAGGAGGTCCTGTGTGGCCAGGTGCGCAGTAGTAATCACCGCAAGCACTTACCCTCCGTACGTACCCATTACCTTCTAGTGCGCATGCACTGGGACTTAGAAAAGAGAGCCAGCTGCACAGTGGTGATCGCCACAAACACTTACCCTCTATTCGCGCTCACTGGTTCCCACTGCGCATGCGCTGGGACTTAGACAAAAAAACGGTCTAGGAATGACATTGCGGCTGCTCCTATACTTAGTTCATATTTGCCGCCAGCTCGTATGCGCGTGCCGTTAGATGGCCATTGCGCATGTGGGAGAACTTAACAGCAAAACAGCCCATTATCTTCCACTGCTCATGCGCTGAAACTTAGCCAGAAAAAGCCCGGCTGTGGATGACACTGCGGCTGCGCCTATACTTAGTATTCATGAGAGTTTGTATGCGCACGCGCGTGCCGTTTAGTGGCCATTGCGCATGTGGGAGAACTTAGCAACATAAATGCCCATTACCTTCTACTGCGCATGCGTTGGAACTTCAAAGTGAGACTCCACCAGAGAGTAATACTGCGGCTAAATTATTCTAGTTTACAGACCTCCTATGAAAGACCCTTAGGACTACATCATTTCTCTCTCTCATCATATTGTGATTGTAGTTATACAGATCTAATGTTTTACCCTATTAGTTTTGCATTTATAATGTTATACTTGCGATAGCTTGTGGCTTAAAGCCAGCATTAATATATCACATGCTTGACGTCTTTATAGCTTATGACTGATCAGCATTAATATGAAAGGGTGTTAACCCCATCTGGGAACACCTCTATCGGGTTTAATGCCCACCATAACATTACTGATAGTAGATCAATGAACCAGCGTTTGGATGTGCTCACAATATATTCTATTTATTTCTTCAACGTATATTGTGCGCTCTTCATCTTAGAGACATGATGAATAGGTAAAGCCTTCATTAAGGCCATTGGGGCTGAGGCTATTAAGGCGGTAAATCCACCTCGTCTCTTCTTGTAGGAGAATTCTATCTAGATCCCCTCAGGTTTTTTTGCACACACCCTAGAATTTTAGGGATTTCGGATCGCCATTATGGAAAGCTCTAACATGCCTTGATATTGTTGTATCCGACTTGGTATTAATACTGCTTATATGTTGGCAAATTCGTCGTTGAAATTCTTGATGTTTTTCCCACATACAATTTGGAACACGGACAAAGTGCAATATAGACAATGCCCATTGTTTGAGTGTTAATAAATTCTCTGATCTCATATTTTCTGTCATCCAGGGGATTTGTAAACCTCTTTTGCTTCTGTACGTATGGACAGAAGCTACATCTACCCCACGGGTAGGTGCCTACTGTATTGGACTTCAACCAAGTGGTTTTTGGTGGATCCGTAGAAAGCTGTGCACTAGAAAGTCTCTTAGATTTTTACCCCTCCGATACGTAATCATAGGCTCGGATGATACAACCTCCCTAAGGTCATTGTCCGTGCTTAAAACATGCCAGTGCTTTTGTAGGATTTGAAACACCCTACGGTGTTGTGCATCAAATGTGCCAATACAGGGGTAAAGATCTAAGAGACTTTCTAGTGCACAGCTTTCATAGTACGGATCCACCAAAAACCACTTGGTTGAGGTCCTATACAGTAGGCACCTACCCGTGGGGTAGATGTAGCTGCTGTCCATACGTACAGAAGCAAAAGAGGTTAACACCCTTTCATATTAATGCTGATCACAGTCATAAGCTATAAAGACGTCAAGCATGTGATATATTAATGCTGGCTTTAAGCCACAAGCTATCGCAAGTATAGCATTATAAATGCAAAACTAATACGGTAAAACATTAGATCTGTATAACGACCATCACAATATGATGAGAGAGAGAAATGATGTAGTCCTAAGGGTCTTTCATAGGAGGTCTGTATACTAGAATAATTTAGCCACAGTATGACTCTCTGGTAGAGTCTCACTTTGAAGTTCCAACGCATGCGCAGTAGAAGGTAATGGGCATTTATGTTGCTAAGTTCTCCCACATGCGCAATGGCCACTAAACGGCACGCGCGTGCGCATACAAACTCTCATGAATACTAAGTATAGGCGCAGCCGCAGTGTCATCCACAGCCGGGCTTTTTCTGGCTAAGTTTCAGCGCATGAGCAGTGGAAGATAATGGGCTGTTTTGCTGTTAAGTTCTCCCACATGCGCAATGGCCATCTAACAGCACGCGCATGCGCATACGAGCTGGCGGCAAATATGAACTAAGTATAGGAGCAGCCGCAATGTCATTCCTAGCCCGTTTTTTTGTCTAAGTCCCAGCGCATGCGCAGTGGGAACCAGTGGGCGCGAATAGAGGGTAAGTGTTTGCGGCGATCACCACTGCGCAGCTGGCTCTCTTTTCTAAGTCCCAGTGCATGCGCACTAGAAGGTAATGGGTACGTACGGAGGGTAAGTGCTTGCGGTGATCACTACTGCGCACCTGGTCACACAGGACCTCCTCCTCCTCAAGAGCGACGCTACCAACCTGTCATAATAACAACACCTACAAGTAACTAGTTAGATACATACCCCCTTTGGATTGGCGCTTTCTCTCGCAGGAAGTGAGAGAGCAGCAGATAAATTCTCTTACCAGCGTTAGTTACGCAAGTCTGCCCGATACCCCGGATGAAGCCAGAGTAGCTGGCGAAACATGTTGGGGGGCGGAATTTAGTTTTTCATTTGCTGTACTCCATTGAGTTATGCTGCAATCTGTGTGCTTGATGTAAAACACTCACTGCCATAAGGCTGGTTTCACATTGGTGCTTACACCCCAGGTATGGGGTCTAGTAGACATCAGGCACAGCAAAGTATGGTGTCTAATACAGTGGGGACGGCGGCGTGTGGTAGAGCGGTGTCCGTGCGCTCCCGCCTACCTATACACCTTACTGACCCATCATTTATAGCATCTCTCATGGGGCACAGTGTTTTTAACTCCTTAGTTAGCTCACTAAATATCTTCTCACGAGTTTTGCTGTCCGCATCCGTAGTTCCGTTCCCTGGCCCCGCAAAAATAGGCATTTCTATCATAGGGCTGGCCGTGTGCGTTCCACATTTGGCCGGTTTGAGGACAGCAATTTGAGGGCTGCAAAACATTTATGGTCGTGTGAATGGACCCTTACACCCTCGTGCATGACCCATGATGGGTGCAGTGACAGCCAGAGGTTACGTACCTGCACTGCATACACCAGTGTATAGAGGAAGCTGTGGAGACCTTCACTTCATCTCACGGGTGGAGCCAGGCACATCCGAGCTCTTCTTGCCTCATACGTAAATAATGTCATGATTAATATTCACATGAATGCAGCCTGTCGCTAACACGCTATGTCACTGACTCATCACCTCTGCAATTATATATAATGACTGTTTATTGGAAACAATGGAGATGTCATAAGGTTGGCTTTGTAAACAGCTTTAAGGTGTGCTGCATGAAAACTACATAAAATTGTCTGCCTGCAGCCACCACTAGGGGGAGCTCAAAGCTAAATGCTTTAACTACTGATGACCTATCCTTTAAACAGGTCATCAGTATTTGATCGGTGAGGGTCCAACACCGGACACCCCCGGCGACTGGCGCTCCCAAGTAGCACCTTGGCCTTCCTGCAGCTTTGCCAAGGCCACGTGACATCACGTTCATCAGTCACATGGCCTAAGCACAGCTGCTATATTGTGTACGGAGCTGCGAGAAGGCTGCGGCACTACTGCGAGCACTGGTGCCTTCCTAAATGGCTGATCAACAGGAGTCCTGGGTGTTGGCCACCACCGATCAAATAACGATGACCTGGTGAGGATAGGTCAGCAGTATAAAGTCTCGGAAAACCCCTTGAGGCTCGACTGCTCCCTCTAGTGGCGGCTGCCAGCAGTCAGAAATGTAGGATTTCACCCAAGAATTCCTTGCCATTTTCTTCAAGAACTCTGGATGTAAAGGAGAAATGATTGAGGTTTTAGATCCTGGAAGTGTGTGACCAAAAGGTGTAATCTCCCTGTTTGTGCCTACAGGATGCTGATGTATAACAGGATGGGAAAACATGATCGCTTTGATGTTATAGATCTGGATCCCTATGGGAGCCCTGCCATGTTCCTGGATGCTGCGGTGCAGAGCGTCGGTGACGGAGGTAGGTGGCGGTGTTGGCTGAGCTGTGGCGCGCGGCCTTGTGAATACAACGGCTGAACCTGTCTCCTCTGCAGGGCTGCTCTGTGTTACTTGCACTGACATGGCCGTGCTGGCAGGAAACAGCGGAGAGACGTGTTACGGGAAATATGGCTCCATGTCCCTGAAGTCCAGATTCTGCCATGAAATGGTGAGCGCTGTTGTAGGGCAGAAGTTTCATCCCTAACATTTTGGTTCTTTGCAAAGGGAAGAGGGTTGCATAAGTTTTTTTTTTTCATGACTAAAGGTTTATTGCCACTAGGTGGCGCACCATATGGGGTCGAGTGTAATAAACCAAATTTTGCACCTCTTATAATTGCTGGCCACACTGTGCAGTCCCATCGCGATCTTCCTGTGATTCTGCCTTCCACAGGCTCTGCGTATTCTCTTACACAGCATAGATCTGCGCGCCAATTGTTACCAGCGTTATATAGTTCCGCTGCTCAGCATTTCCGCCGACTTCTACATCCGCGTATTTGTGAGAGTCTTCACCGGACAAGCCAAGGTGAAAATGTCCGCCAGGTAAGTGCTGGTACAGAGACCCTACAAATGCATCTAGTATTAATATGGATAACCACAAATCCCCCCCCCCCCCCCCTATTTATCTTCGTAGTAAGCGAGCCATGGTGTACAATTGTGTGGGCTGTGGAACGTACCATCTGCAGCGTATGGGGAGAGCTGTTGCTCATGGAAACAAGTAAGTTGCATCCATGCTAGTTACTGTTTTACAGAAAACCTCTTGAAGGAAGACAGTGGTTAGGGTGCCACTAAATACTTAAAGCGTAGAAGCTTGTGAAGACATTGACGCTCTAGTTAACCCATTTGCGACCAGCGCCATACATGTATGGTGCTGGTTGAGTCTTTAAAGAATGCACCTGCTCACGGGTGGAGCAGGCTCTATGGTTCTGCTGTCTTAGGAAGACACCCTGAGCCTAATGTCTGCGATCGGCAATGCCACCAATTGCAGACATCTAACCTCTCAGATGCTGTGGTCAGTTCTGAGGCAGCTTTCCCCAGGAGCATTGCGCTCCCGGGGCCTGAAAGGCGTCCCTATGTGGAGATCGGTGAAGCCATTTGTTGGTGGTGGTGACCTGGAGGCTATTAGGCCTACCACAGTCTATTCCTATGGAGATCTGCAGTTAGCAGTGTTCCATAGGAATGTATTGAATCTCCCATGGACTGCATTTATTTAAGAAGCCATCTAAGGATTGCATGTTACTGTCCCCTAGGGGGATTTAAAAAAATAAAATAAAATAAGTAAAATAGATATATATTCGAATCACCTTTTTTTTTTTTTCCCCCCATATTAAAAAATAAAATAAATAAATATTAATGTGCGCTGCAGTGTTCCAAATCGCCCGTGCTATTAAAATATAAATGTATTTATTCTGTACGGTGAACGCCGTAATGGAAAAGTTCAACAAAATAGCTGATTTCAATATTTTTCATCTCTTGCCTTCCCAAAATAAATTTTTTATAAAAAGTGATTAAAAAGTCACACGCTCCAAAATAGTGTCAATAAAAACTACAGATTGTACCACAAAAGTGGTGGAGAGTCCTCGCACAGCTCTAACTATATAAGGGGGTCAGAATATGGCAATGAAAAGACAAAAAAATTTTTTTTATTAAAGTTATTTTGTTTGTCAACTTTTCTTAAAATCACGGATAGTGACTTTTTTTTTTTTTTACAAATTAGAAAACCATAATGAATGTAAAAGATAAGTACCGTATTTTTCGCCCTATAAGACGCACCGGCCCATAAGACGCACCTAGGTTTTTGGGGAAGAAAATAAGAAAAAAGATATTTTTAACCAAAAGGTGTGCTTCTGGTGGGTTTGAAACTAATGGTGGTCTGTGGATGGCACTATTACTGGGGATCTGTGAAGGACACTGTTATGGGGGGGGATCTGTGGATGACGGACACTGTTATGGGGGGGATCTGTGGCTGGCACTGTTACAGGGGGGGGGGGGAATCTGTGGATGGGACTGCTACAGGGGGGGGGATCTGTGGATGGCACTGTTATATATGTGCCATCCACAGACCCCCCCCCCCACAACAGTGCCATCCACAGACCCCCCCCCCAAGCCCATAACTGTGCCATCCACAGATGTCCCCCATAAAAATGTCATCCACAGACCCCCCCCCCCCCCCCCCCCCCCGCCGCTCCAGTATACTAATATAAAATGTCTTATTCAATTAATAGTTATTAAACATGCCCCCTCACTCCTAATAGTACCGTACATCCTAACTGCTTCAGTAGAATGCAGGCAGGCCGGGCGGCCGGCGCGTCACTCACTGACGTCACTTGCCTGCGCCACCTGCTTCATTCATAAAGTAGGCGGCGCAGGCACGTGACATCAGGGAGTTACGATGCCGCCCGCCCGGCCTGCCTGGCATGTTTAATAACTATTATTGAATAAGGCCTTTTATATTAGTATACCAGCGGGGCTATAGTACACTGACTGCACCGCCCCGCCGCTATTGCCGGCCCCCAGCCCCTCCCCGATCGCTCGTACATCGCAGTTTGCGATGTAAAACTGACAGCATTCGCCCCCTTAAGACATTTTCCCCCCATTTTGGGGGGAGAAAAAGTGCGTCTTATGGGGTGAAAAATATGGTAACCCATGTGTATAGCTCAACATACTGATAACACCAGCACTTACTGTGAGCTGTAAAATAATTACCACCAAAGTAATCTAGTCAAGTACCACAAGCCTCAAAAAAAAAAAAAAAAATATCTAAAAAATCATGGACACTGGAAAAAAGTTGCCTATTTTTAGGTGCTGTCCAGGAATTTCTGGCCAGTTGTTAACCCTGGCTGTAATCCAGTAAGTGTGCATGCTAGGAGTCGTAGATTCACCACCGCTGGAGTGCCGAAGGTTGCTGGACTCTGCAGTAGTAAATGGTGCCATTAGAAAGCACAACTTTGTCCTTCAAAAAAACATAGAAAAATAAAAAAAATGGCTCCAGGAAGGCAGGGAGTGAAAAATGAAAATGCAGAAATGGAAAGTTGCCATGTCAGGAAGTGGTTAATGGATGCAATCTTTCTTTGAACAGTATGAAGTACTCTGCCGGGACAGGACCCCCCATAGGAACCAGCTGTGAGTTCTGTCAGCAGAAGCATCAGGTAGAGCCACTGCCCCCCCCCTTCACATTTTGGCCGTTGGTCCGGTGTACGCACCATGTAACGGTGTGCTCGTGTTGTAGGTTGGAGGACCCATCTGGGCTGAGCCCCTGCACGATGTGACCTTCGTACAGAAAGTTCTGGTCGCCTCGGAGAGATGTCCAAAACGCTTCAACACCTCCGACAGGATAGAGGGAATGCTGAGCGTGGTGACTGAGGTGACGGAGCGCCCCCTTGTGGCTTCATCTGCCAGCCTTACGCATGTCATGTTGTTAGATAGATATAGTTGAATTTTTGCCTTTCAGGAACCTGGGAAAGCTGAGTGACAGGTCCCCCCCCTCTCTCATAACCATGTCTGTATGAATTAGAATTTTATTCTTGTTTGCAGGAGTTGAATATCCCCTTATATTACACCATGGACAACCTGAGCAGCACCGTCCGCTGTAACACACCCTCTCTGCTCCAGTTCCGGTGAGTCCTTGTACTTCAGGCACCCCTTCCTTTACATTTACACCCGGGACATAACCCTCTTCTTCCTAGGTCTGCCCTGCTGCATGCTGGGTACAAGGTCTCCCTGTCACATGCCTGCCAGAACGCCATAAAAACGGACGCTCCCCCCTCCATCATCTGGGACATAATGAGATGCTGGGTGAGTGATGTTTTCTGAAGTCACCACTAGGGGGAGCTCAAGGCATAGAGATTTTACAGCTTCCAATTGAGTTCAATGGTAACTGAATACATTCATTTGAACGGAGTTTCGCCCTAACGGAGGCACCTTGCCTAAGCCATATCCCCCAGCAGGGCCTGATGCATCTGTGACATGCTGCACGGGGGAGAGGCAGTGGCGCATTGCACCTAGTGTTAACAGAGCTCCGTTATGAAGTGAAGATTAAAGGGTTGATGGCATTGCCTTAGGATAGGTCATGAATATGCGATTGCTGAGGGTCTGACATTCTGCGCCCCCACCAATCAGCTGTTCCCTGCAATCTCTGGAACTAGCACAGCTCCGTTCAGTGTCGTGGCCGTGCCGCACTGAAGTGTATAGGAGCTGAGCTGCAGTCACTTGGCACGGCCACGACACCGCGAACAGAGCTTCCTGTTATAGAGGCAGCAGGGAACAGCTCAGAGGTCAGATACTGATGACCTACCCTGAGGATAGGTCAACTATATAAGCAGCCTGGAAAACCCCTGGTCATATATTGATGACCTGTCTGCAGGATAGGACATAATTCTCAGATCGACGGGGGCCCGGTTTCCGGCACCACCATTAGGCTACATGCACACAACCGTATGTGTTTTGCGGTCCGCAAAAAAAAAAAACATGGATGACATCCGTATGCCATCTGTGTTTTTTTATTTATTTATTAAATAAGTCGGTCGGACCCCCGTCAATCTGATATTGATGACCTATTCTGCAGATAGATTATCAATATAGCAAGAGTGGAGAACCCCTTTAAGGACCCTGTCCATATGTGCGTGATAAAACATGATAAAAAAAAAAGTTAGAAAACTTGTTAGATCTTCACTCGGGTGGGTCCCGATTTATTGCTGGTCTTGTGTTGTAAATTCTATAGTTTTATCTTGTTTCTGGGAAAGCTGAGTGATAGCCATGACTGGTATTGCCAATTATATCCACCAATGGTGCAGTCGGCACTCCGTTGATTCAGTGGCGCGGTGCTCGTGTCCCGGATCAATCTCCCATGGATGCTATGCACTGGAGTGCCGCTCTTGTTTTGCATAGCGTCCATGGTATTGCCAGTGTCACCAGTGCTCCCCCCTTCCTGCTATAGAAACGATATAACTGCCATATGATCAGGTAACTTGATATGAATCCGGCAGGATTTCTGAACCATGAAGTGCTGGAGTAAAGGATTTCTGTGTATTAGACATAGCTTCTGTCCCCCAACAGGAGAAACTGAACCCGGTGAAAAGAGAGAAACTGTCGGAGACCTGCCCGGCCTATCACATCCTCGGTGCAGAGCCCAGGTCGGTGTGTGATGTAATGTGTCCGTCTATTGTAACCAGACGGCCGTCAAGTCTCTCCGTGGTAATTTTGCTCTTTTCTTTGCAGGATTCAGGCTAATTTTGAAATCAGACAAGATGCAAATCCAAACTCACGGAAGTTGGGCTTGAAAAGATTTCAGGAAAATCCAGAGGCCTACTGGGGACCTAAAGCCCGAGCCAAAGCTGGGTAATTATATAGTCCGTTACCTGTCTTAGGCTATTTTCACACTGGTGTTTTGGCTTTCCGTTTTTGAGATCCATTCAGGGCTCTCACATTTGGTCCAAAACGGATCAGTTTTGCCCTAATGCATTCTGAATGGATAAGGATCCGCTCAGATTGCATCAGTTCAGTCTCCATTCCGCTCTGGAGACGGACACCAAAACCAAAACGCTGCTTGTCCATCTGATGAAACTGAGCCAAACGGATCCGTCCTGACACACAATGGAAGTCAATGGGGACGGATCCGTTTTCACTGACACAATTTGGCACAATAGAAAACGGATCCGTCCTCCATTGACTTTCAATGGTGTTCAAGATGGATCCGTTCTGAACGGTTGTATTATCTGAATGGATCCGCACAAAACGCGAGTGTGAAAGTAGCCCAAATAATGGTGAATTAACCACTTCCTGCCCCATGGCACCTAATTAGGTGACCTATCCAGCAACCTTGCCGTCTCCAGTCACAGCCAGAGCTGCGTTCAGAATTCCTCGAAGTGTTTGTTACATGCATTCCTCTTGATGTAGAGAAAACCAGTGCATCCTACCAGCTCAGTGTGGCAGCCAGTAGTATACTAAAAGGCATCTCTGGACGTGAGCCGAGAAGACGACAGATGGTAGTCTTACTAGTAGTTTTAGCTTGGTACCCTCCGCCAGTCTCTATAGCTTATAGGCATTTAATTTCTGGAGCTGTATTTGAAACGTAGGTGTTATTAGAAGAAGGGGTGTAATCTGAGGGGCTGATTGGACAGGTGAATCTGTCATACAGTGGTGAAAACCCTGTGGCTGTTACTCTCAGGCCTCATGCACACGACTGTATGTATTTTGCAGTCTGCAAAAAATACGGATGACGTCCGTGTGTATTCCGTATTTTGCGGAACGGAACAGCCGGCCCCTAATAGAACAGTCCTATCCTTGTCCGTAATGTGGACAATAATAGGACATGTTCTATTTTTTTGCGGAACGTAAATACGGACATACGTTATGCACATGGAGTAACTTCAGTTGTTTTTTTTTTGCGGACCCGTTGAAGTGAATGGTTCCGCATACAGCGGAACGGACACTGAAAGAAAATACGTTCACGTGTATGAGCCCTAAGGATAATGAGAGTTGTAGTTTGTCATGGTAGAGTTTGCGGGCTGCGTCTCTACAGTTTGATACTGTGTCTCCTTCAGGGGAGGAATATCAACGTCTCTGGAAGAAAGGAGGAAACAACATCAGAACAAGAGAAAAAACACCAGCGAAGATGCAAGCTTCAAACAGTTCGCATGCAAGAAATACAAGCAGGTGAGTGGCCTTGTGCTGGGAGTACTGGTTATAGGTAGGTTACTGCTTCAGACCGCCCCCATGTCTGAACCAGCAACCACCCCACCAGGTAGAGGAACCCGCAGTAATCTGTGGCCTCTGGATGGCGCTGTTCTGATGACTCAACTTACCGGAGACGTTACATTGATATTAGTGGGTCCCTTTGTTTTCCTAATTGTTCCCCTTTTCTCCATATGTTTTTTTAAATTGATTGAAGGTTTTAACTATTTACACCCTGTCTAAAATAAACTTGCTTGTGTTTGGTTTCTCCTTCTGCTTACCCCACCCATCCTTTATCTTCTCCAGGGTTCATGTGACATGGGCGACAGCTGCCGTTACTCTCATTCCCTTGAGGCCTCTGAAATGGAGTCGGAGGACACCCCTCAGTCAGACAATACTACGGCCTCTTGAGGGCGCTGTGCTTTTATATTCAGCTGCTGCACGGCTCTAATTCTAGGACGGTGGACGGACATTTCTGTTTTTTTTTAACGTTTCCCCGGAGGGTAAATTAAACCAGATTTTTTTTTTTTTCGGTGAAGAATTGTTTATTTGAGCCCTGTCACACAGAGTACAGTACACGGTCATGAAGGCATAGGGTGGAGGAGGCTTCCTGCCCCCTTGAGGTGTGATCAGCTATCCTAGTTTGTGTACTTTCTGTACTGGACTGTAGCAAGGAAAGTGCGGATCTCCATGGGGTTCAGTGTGATCGCTGTGGGGTCCAGGAAGAAAGAATGGTCTCCTGAAGGAGCTGAAGCTGCAAAGAAGAATCAAACAGATTGTAATATAATAGAATAGGCTTAGGGATGCTTCTGCAACTAATGCTCCATTGCGACAGAAGAAAGTAACACATGACTGGCTGTAGTCTATAATCATGGAGACTCATAGGGGGTGTAGATATAAAACCCCTGTAAAGACTGGTCCGTACATACTCCATCCCCGCTGGGCCAATGTCATACCTCGCACACTAAGGGAACGTGGACAGGTAGGGCGGTCTGAAGCTTCCAACTGCAGGCATGTGGCTGTCAGGGCATGTTGGGGCACGTAGTTTTACAAGGGCTGGAGAACTATAATTTGCATTGCTGTGGAACATCAAGCCCTATGGGAAATGTATCTTTCAATTATTAAAGGGGGTATTCTAGTTATGTGAATTTATTCACAGAATAACTAGATCAGTGGGGGCAATGCCAACCCATCATGAGAACAGGGACCTTGTACCCCGTGGTGCCCTCCATTTATTTCTATGGGAGTTCCAGATATAGATGACAGATGTACCTTGCTATCTCCGGAGCTGCCATAGAAATGAATGGAGTGGCTGCACGCATGCCTGACCACTAGCTCTGTTCATTTGGTGGGACTCCATGAGGTACCTGTTGTCACGATTGGTGGGACCCCCACGATCTACTTATTATCCCTTATCTTGTGGATAGGGAATAACTTCACTTAAAGGGGTTTTGTCACTTCAGCAAATGGCATTTATTATGTACAGAAAGTTAATGTATTGTGATTGTCCATGTTGCTTCCTCTGCTGGCTGGATTAATTTTTCCATCACCTATTGCTCATATCCAGGGGTTATGACCACCCTGCAGTCCATCAGCGTGGCCGTGCTTGCATACTATAAAAAAAAAAGCACCAGCCTATGTGCCTGATTCCAGGACAGGAAACAGGAACCTCCGTGGACAGCTTTAAGGAGGGGCTCTGCCCCTGTAGCACCAGTTCCTGTCCTATGGATAGGACATACTGTGGAGAGCTGTATGTTAGGCTGCAGGAGCCCGTTGTGATGTCTACATATGCTGCACCAGGTAACCACCATATGTAAAGTCTGGGACACTCCACTGGGTCCTGGGCAGTCCCAGCATGACTGAGGTTGTGCTGACACGCCGGATCCTCCTTGCGGTGTTGAGGTCTGGGGCCTTTTCTCTCTGCCCATGCTTTTCTCAGGTGGGGGGCAGGGAGAGTGCTTCCTTGGGTGGCTGTGAGCGAAACCGGAAGTTACTTGGCTCGTAACTTCCAGTATTTGGAATGTGTTCCAGGAGTGGAGGGGCGATTGTGCCTTTGGTTTTTTTTCAGCCGCATGGGATTGCCGGCAGGGTATTTAAAGCCCTAAATGTCCATTCAGGGTGCTGCCAGAAGGATCCCAGTGTGAGTGTGAGTGTGTGTGTGCCCCTAATGGAAACTTCCCTCTCCTTGTATGGAGGAGGGTAGTCAGCGCCCTGAGGTCCAGGTCATGATGGCAGACCGGTAGTCCTGGTGGGGTGAGGGGGGTTCAATCCCCACCTTTATTTCTTCTATTTGAGTCTAATGGGGCTTATTCATTTTTTTTAGAATACCAAAGAGGGCCCTAGGAATGTCACAGCTAAATCTATGTGCAAGAAAAAACTAACTCCTTCCTGGTTCAAAATGTTATGTCAGCATTGTGACCCTACCCAAAGGTGTGTTCCTGGGATTAATCCTGGCCTCAGTACAGCAGCAGTGTGTCCTTCCTCAGGACCAAGCACTTCACCTGAGGGAGGAAATACTCAGTCCGTTTCCTTAAAGCAACAAGACTATCAGACAAGGAATGTCCATCTTAGGCTTCTTTCACACGACTGTTAGACTTTTTCAGTCCGTTTTTCACGGATCTATTACGTTTTTCCATATGGCATATACGATAGATGGATGGATATATTCAATAGATGTATGTGTTCCGTTTTTTTTTGCGTCCCATTGACTTGAATGGAGCAACGGAACGTGATTTGCAGGCAATAATAGGACATGTTCTATCTTTCAACGGAACGCATACAGAGTACTTTTCGTTTTTGTTTTTTTTCAGAACCATTGAAATGAATGGTTCCGTATACGGAACGCAAAAAAACGGATCTCCACAGTCCCAACGGTGAATTGGTCCCCATTTCATTCCAGGATGCTTCAATGGCAGATTCTGAAAGGGTGACAGGGTTCATTGTTTACTCTCGATGCCCCTCTTCTTCGCACTCCTCAGGTGATACAATCCCTAAACTGAACTAAAGGGGTCATCCAATACTATAAAAATGTGCCCCATGGGTGGGGCCCCCTCACAGTGAATATACTTACCCCACTCGTAGATTAAAACATTTGGGGGGGGGGGGGAGGAGAATGTTCTGGATGGAGGTGGTCTCTCCAGGGTGCATGGAAAAAACAATTACCGGTAAGTGTAATCCTGAATTTTCCCATAGTGTTTGGGATTGCAGGGTGGTTGTAACCATGGAAACATGAATCCAGCCAACCAAGGAAGCAATATGGGTAATAATACATTACCAAAGTGCCTTGTTTTAACTTTCTCTGCGTGGTAAATGCCACTTGAAGTGATAAAACCCCCTTAACTTACATTGGAGTAGATGTTTTATACACATGATGTACCCCAGAAATGTAGTAATAATTCCAAAAAATTGTCCCTAAGCCTAGCTGGTATCTCTTGCATCATGAGCAGTGTACATTTACATACAATATGTGGTGTCTCCCACAATGCAGGAGGCCGCAGACAGGTACTGTCCTTTCCAGAGTGTGGGGAAGGGGTAATAGGAGTAGGTCATCTTGTATTATCCAGTCACTCACCTCCCTCCGCTCTCCAGGGCATGCGATTCATCTTACTCTTTGGCAGATTTGCCGACAGCGTCATTTCTTCCACCTCGGACAAGGAGAGGGTGGAGAACAGCTCCTGTATAATAGGAAGCGAGTGTGGATCAGGAGCAGGTCCCATACTACCCTAATGTGTGGGACCGAGGCCTCACCTGGAGATTGACTGTGACTGGTTGGGAGTAGTTACTGCTCTCACGGCCCTGGAACGGATGCTCCAAGCGGAGGAGAAGCTTCGTTGGTTCATGCAGAGCGAGCGTGAGGAGGTGGACGTTGCCGGGCAGCGGGGCCCGAAGGGCTGAGAACTTTAGGAAAAGTAAAATATTAAAAAGGTATATTCTAGATGTGGGGGGGGGGGGGGGTTCTACCACTCAAAGGAATGGAGTAGCAGGCTGGCCATGTGAACCTCCATTCCATTCATCTCTATGGGAGTACTGGAAATAGTGGGGCGCTGTCCCTCGGACTCCCATAGAGTTGAATGGAAAAGCAATGCTTATGCTCAACCTGTGCTCTGAGCGACATGCAGTCCCAGCAGTAGGACCCCCACAATCTAATAGTCAGTAGATAATTGTATCAACCCGGAATACCCCTTAACATAAAAGACCATTGCATTTGCTACAACACATGAGCCACAGTTGTTCTGAAACTACAACTCCCAACATGCACAACACCTGCTCTCAGGACGCCCAGAGAACTGAATGGAGCATGATAGAGGTTGTAGTTAGGAAGTTGCTGACCTGTGTCGTGGAGGGTCTTTTGGCACCAGGGCCCCTGTGTGACTAACGTCTGTCTCACTTATGGAAATAGCGCTGGTCCGAGCCCTCATGCATTACATTTAGCACGCATAGCTGGAACGTTTTTAGCATAGACACACATTGTAATGTTAGTTACTGATCCCAAATCACCCCCTCTGACACCGGAAAAGCTGAGTAACTTCCCCTATGAGCTGGACATGGGCTCCCATCAGCGTCGTACACCCACAGTCTATACTGGCTTCACCTACCTGGTTGATTGGGTCCTGCTTTGAGCTATAGGGCACCCCATCTCCAGAAGAAAGGATAATCTGGGGGGACATGTACTCCTGTAGGGCCAGAGTCCGATGAAGATCTGCAGCATCTTGTGGGGTGTCCAACAGCACCAGGTGTCTCCCCCTAACTACAATCCCCTCGCTGTATTGTCCACACTCGAGCAGCGGCTCCGCCACCCCTCGGGCGTCATCATACAGGAGCCGCCTCTGGACCTAGAAAGGATTACATACAGAGAAGGGACTCAGAAACTGCTTTACTTTATGGTTTCTGGACCAAATTTGAGCTTTGATTTGATGTGGGCTCCTCCAGTCATGTACAGAGGTACTGTCAGCCTCCTGCCGGTCGCCCTTGGAAACAGACAGCAGACTGGCTCCGCCCTGTCGTCAGACAGGTGACTGTACAGCTGTGCTGGGACTACGAACTGGTCGTCTGAGCTCCCATGATGCAATGCTCTTTGGTAATAGGTGTCAGAGTTTAGGTTTGGCCTTGAATGGAGACCTCTGGGGATTTGTTTTTATGGTCACTCACCATCAGCTCCAGCGATCCATCGGTCAGGCTGGATCCGCCTTGTGATCGGTCTGTTAATACAGTCAGCTGCATATTCTTGTCCTGCAAGACAGACAGACACCTCTGCAGTAGATGGGAGCGACGTCAATGGTATCCGTGTGCACGACACCGCCACAGTAGCTCCATCCTCACAATAGGATGCTGAGGGTTATCCTACTGCAGATCTAAACATCACTTACCTTAATATAGATCCGGCTGTTCACTGGGTAATAGTTTCCAGCTACTGGTTCTGTCTGCACCAGCGACCAGGTCTCCCGAAAGTCTCTCCTGTAAGGAAAAAGCTATGTGACACGGAGTCTGCCCCTCCCACCACAGGGTGACACAGACAGGAGGAGGAGCTATGTGACATGGAGTCTGCCCCTCCCACCACAGGGTGACACAGACAGGAGGGAGGAGCTATGTGACATGGAGTCTGCCCCTCCCACCACAGGGTGACACAGACAGGAGGAGGAGCTATGTGACATGGAGTCTGCCCCTCCCACCACAGGGTGACACAGACAGGAGGGAGGAGCTATGTGACATGGAGTCTGCCCCTCCCACCACAGGGTGACACAGACAGGAGGAGGAGCTATGTGACATGGAGTCTGCCCCTCCCACCACAGGGTGACAGACAGGAGGGAGGAGCTATGTGACATGGAGTCTGCCCCTCCCACCACAGGGTGACACAGACAGGAGGAGGAGCTATGTGACATGGAGTCTGCCCCTCCCACCACAGGGTGACAGACAGGAGGGAGGAGCTATGTGACATGGGATCTGCTCCTCCTACTACAGGGTAACACAAGGAGGAGCTATGTAACATGGAGTTTGCTCCACCCATTACAGGACACCGGAAGGAGGAGCTGTGTGACATGAGTTTGCTCCGCCCACTACAGGGTGACAGGAAGGAGGAGCTATGTGACAGTTTGCTCCACCCACTAGAGGGAGGAGCTATGAAGCACAAAACACCATGTGCAGTACTCACCTCCTCTGTAAGACTTGTCTTCCATTTGCATCCGTATAAAACAGCCCATTTGTCTGCAGCTTGGAGTCAAAGCGACTGATCACTTCCTTTCCAAGGTGATCCCTGAAACAACAAGACACCATCGGTAGACCGATATCGGGGTTTGCCCCGGAGACACCCCCTCCCGGGTGACGTACACTCACCCCACAGGAATAGGTCCCAATGTCCACTCCAGCTCCACGTACGGCTGGTCAGAGTACAGTCGGACCACTTGGGAGCACCAGGAGGAGAAGTTCTGGTACACCTCCTGCACCAGGGAGTTCTGCGCACACAAGGACAACTTACTGACACCATTCACACCATGCAATACAGTTTTCTGTATACACTGTGTATCCTGTTCATTGCAGAATGAAAGATTCTGCCACCTACTATACTATGATCCACATTTACTGGGGTAAATTGCAGCAAAATGTGGTATAATTTAGCTCCGCCAGGTTTAGAGAAATTATTTGCGCCTAGCCTGAGAAGGGGGTGTGGCTTCACCTGAAGGGGCGTGGCTTCACAAGACATTTAGCTTCAACATTTTGCCACAGATTTGGTGTAAAAGTCCATCTGAAAGTAAGCCGACAAATACAAAAATGTCCATCCGGCCCGAGCCCCTGTGATAAATCTGCTGCAAGTCTAGACCGCCGGGCTAAGGACACGCCATCTATAGGATTGGTAAATCTGTCTCACTCTGTGTTTCATGACCATATCCCACTCACCTGTCTGCAGTCCCAGCGCTTTACCTTTCCTGGCCGCTTCCGTTCCCCAGAGGACCAGGAAGCGGCCTGGCTCTATGACCGCTGCAGCCAATCACAGGCCTCAATGTTCACAGCGGCTTGAATGGTACACTGCCACCATATACTGAGGCCTGCAGGTAGGTGAATGGGTATTTTTATGTTAAGGGGGGACAGAGGAGGACGCCAGGGGTTGTCCGCTTCAACGCTGGACAACCTCTTTAGGGCTCACGCACACGGTCCGCAAAAAAAAATAAAAAAAGGAGGACGTCCATGTTACATCAGTTTTTTTTTGGGCAGATCCACTGTAACAATGCCTGTCCTTGTCCACAAAACGGACAATAGGACATGTTCTATTTATTTTTTATTTTTTTTGCGGAACAGACTTGCGGTCATACTGATACTCAATGCACATCCGAGTCATTTCTGTTTTTTTGTGGACAATAAAATATGTTCATGTGCATGATCCCTTAAGCCTCATGCACACGACCGTTATGTGCATCCGTGGCCGTTGTGCCGTTTTTTTTTCGCGGACCCTTTGACTTTAAATGGGTCCGTGGAAAAATCGGAAAATGCACCGTTTTGCAGCCGAGACCGTGATCCGTGTATCCTGTCCGTCAAAAAAATATGACCTGTCCTATTTTTTTGACGGACAACGGTTCACGGACCCATTCAAGTCAATGGGTCCGTGAAAGAACACGGATGCACACAAGATTGGCATCTGTGGCCGTAGGTTACTTTCATGCAGACGGATCCGTCTGCATAAAAGCTTTTTCAGCTTCAGGTTAGAATATACTAAAAGAACTGTGTACATGACTGCCCCCTGCTGCCTGGCAGGTGCTGCCAGGCAGCAGGGGGCAGGCCCCCCCCCCCTGTAGTTAACACATTGGTGGCCAGTGGGCCCCCCCCCTCCCTCCCCTGTAGTTAACTCTTTGTTGTCCAGTGCGGCCGGCCCCCCCCTCCCTCCCCTGTAGTTAACTCGTTGGTGGCCAGTGGGCCCTCCCTCCCCCTCCTAATTAAAATCTACCCCCCTATTATTGGTGGCAGCGGAGAGTACCGATCGGAGTCCCAGTTTAATCACTGGGACTCAGATTGGTAACCATGGCAACCGGGCGCTCCTCCTACTGGTAAGTGACAGATCATTAAGCAATGCACCGCACAGACCTGTCACTTACCAGTAGGAGGAGCTCCCGGCCGGACACAGACATCGCAGCTCGCAGGTAAGTATAATGCTTCTACAAATTGCTAAGTAACCATGGCAACCGGGACTGCAGTAGCGTCCTGGTTGCCATGGTTACCGATCGGAGCCCCAGCGATTAAACTGGGACTCCGATCGGTACTCTCCGCTGCCACCAATGATAGGGGGGGAGATTTTAATTAGGAGGGGGAGGGAGGGCCCACTTGCCACCAACGAGTTAACTACAGGGGAGGGAGGGGGGGCCGGCCGCACTGGACAACAAAGAGTTAACTACAGGGGAGGGAGAGGGGGGGGGGGGGGCAACTGGCCACCAATGAGTTAAAAACAGAGGGGTCTGCCCCCTGCTGCCTGGCAGCACCTGCCAGGCAGCAGGGGGCAGTCATGTACACAGTTGTTTTAGTATATTCTAACCTGAAGCGTCCCCATCACCATGGGAACGCCTCTGTGTTAGAATATACTGTCGGATTTGAGTTTCACGATCTAACTCATCCGACAGTATATTCTAACATAGAGGCGTTCCCATGGTGATGGGGACGCTTCAAGTTAAAATATACCATCGGATTGGAGAAAACTCCGATCCGATGGTATAAAAGGGACTCCTGACTTTACATTGAAAGTCAATGGGGGCGGATCCGTTTGCAATTGCACCATATTGTGTCAACGTCAAACGGATCCGTCCCCATTGACTTGCATTGTAATTCAGGACGGATCCGTTTGGCTCCGCACGGCCTGGCGGACACCAAAACGACTTTTTTTTCATGTCAGTGGATCCTCCAAAAATCAAGGAAGACCCACGGACGAAAAAACGATCACGGACCTACGGACCCAGTTTTTGCGGACCGTAAAAAAAAAAAACGGTCGTGTGCATGAGGCCTTAGTCTGAGATGTCCAGTGTTTGTGGTGGTAAAAAAATAAAATTATAATAATCCTGGTCAAATCACCCCTCCCCCACCGAAACTAAATTTCCTACCTGTACCAGGTAACTGCGGACATTCTGCGTCACAGGCACAGGGTTTGATTGGTTGGGTCTGAAGATATATGCTCCGGAGGCCTGCGCGCTGTCAGCATTACCAATACTGGCGTTATACCTGCAGGAGAATAAGTTTAGTAATCCTCTAATTACATATAAAACGGTCTTACTGGCCCATAGCAACTGGAATTATAAATGTGCAGTAGTGGTCTCCAACCTGTGGCTCTCTGGAAGTTGTAGTTGTTCCACAGGTTGGAGACCCTGTACTCTTATGATCGCAGGCCGTGCAATAGATTGTAGATCACTCGATAAAGACTGCATTCCATTCACTGACAGCAAGGGAAGTATTCTCACCAGTAAAAGCTCTGTGTTAAAGGTAAAGAGATCCCCTTCTGCAGATTATAAATGCCTGAGATCAATCCAGTCTCTGGGTCAAATTCCACTCTGTAATACTGGAGACAGAGGAAAGAGTCAGCGGATCTGGGACTCAAACATCAGGAGACGGAGCTGTAATAACGTTATATCGCACCTTATTCTCCATCTTTGTTGGACTTGTTCTCTTCTTCGTCCTGATGAAGAATCTCTCCTGGGTGGACGTTTTCTGAACAGTGAACTTACTGAAACCCAACGGAGGAACCTGGGCCTGGAACATGAGCTCCCGCTCGGCATTTCCCCGCTCTCTGCGGATGTCCTTAGTGAATTTAGACACTGGAGTCACCTAGAAGAAGCACAGGAACCAGCTTGGCTGAAATGGTGGCAATTAAAATAATGGGACGAGGTAATGAAAGCACCATATAAAATGCACCTCTGCAAGTAAAAAAAAATAAAATTCTCAATGGAAATGCTTTCAATTTTGCAATTCACTAAGGTCTACTTACAGTGCACTAATCAAACCCCCCACTGGTTTGCTGCACCCCACAAAAAAAGAAATCCCCCCCCCCCCCTTATTTAGAAAACCCAAGCAGCACAGAGGAGAAGCTCACATCTCACCTCACTGGTCACCGTGTCCCCGGAGGGGCCTCTTACTGAGTAGGCCACGCCATTGACTGGAAGCCGAATGTACCACGTGGCCGCACGTCCCAGGGGGTTATACAGGAACACATTAAACTGTAGTCAAATGATACATCAGAAATAGTCAAGAATCATTAAAGGAAAGTATTAGAACAGTGACACCTGCAGAATAGAGGACTATAATAAAGATATAAAAGAAATAGATGGATTTACATAAAAGGTTGAACCACTTTGTAAATACTTGAGATTACTTCGGGTCCATTCACACGTCCGTAAGTGTTTTGCGGATCCGCAAAAAACGGACACCTGCGATGTGCGATCTGCAATTTGCGGATCCGCACATCACAGACACTATAATAGAAAATGCCTTTTCTGGTCCACAATTGCGGACAAGAATAGGACATGTTCTATTTTTTCCAGGAACGAAATTGCGGATCCCGAAAATGCGGATGCAGGAAAAGTGGATCTGCATCCGTTCCAGCCCCATTGAAAGTGAATGGGTCCGCAAATTGCGGAACGAATGCGGACCCAAATTACGGACGTGTGAATGGGCCCTAATCCTGCACTGATCCTGAGTTCCATCTTGTATTATACTCCAGAGCTGCACTCACTATTCTGCTGGTGCAGTCACTGTGCACATACATTACTTATCCTGTACTGATCCTGAGTTACATCCTGTCTTATACTCCAGAGCTGCACTCACTATTCTCCTGGTGAAGTCACTGTATACATACATTACTTATCCTGTACTGATCCTGAGTTACATCCTGTATTATACTCCAGAGCTGCACTCACTATTCTGCTGGTGGAGTCACTGTGTACATACATTACTTATCCTGTACTGATCCTGAGTTACATCCTGTATTATACTCCAGAGCTGCACTCACTATTCTGCTGGTGGAGTCACTGTGTACATACATTACTTATCCTGTACTGATCCTGAGTTACATCCTGTATTATACTCCAGAGCTGCACTCACTATTCTGCTGGTGCAGTCACTGTGTACATACATTACATTATTTATCCTGTACTGATCCTGAGTTACATCCTGTATTATACTCCAGAGCTGCACTCACTATTCTGCTGGTGGAGTCACTGTGTACATACATTACTTATCCTGTACTGATCCTGAGTTACATCCTGTATTATACTCCAGAGCTGCACTCACTATTCTGCTGGTGGTGTCACTGTGTACATACATTACTTATCCTGTACTGATCCTGAGTTACATCCTGTATTATACTCCAGAGCTGCACTCACTATTCTGCTGGTGCAGTCACTGTGTACATACATTACTGATCCTGAGTTACATCCTGTATTATACTCCAGAGCTGCACTCGCTATTCTGCTGGTGGAGTCACTGTCTACATAGAAAGTGAATGACGCAGTAGGAAGGAGACCTGTATGGCAGCAGTGAAGGGGGTGATGGACTCACACTTTTAGCGGCTTCAGTGGTCGGGCAAACACTGATGTTCAGCAGATTGCAAAATGTGAAACTTTCCTTGGTCCCAGTCAGACTGGAGAGAGCGTTACTGATCACAACCTGCAGGATACAACAGACATAGTGAGAGGGCACAGGGCAGGATACTATTACAAAATAAATCTACCCATAATGTATGTCCCTTTGTGTGTATTGTGGTGCCAACCTCCATAACGGACATCATACAAGCTGGACCATTAAGAAGTATTTTAATACAACATGGCCGCTGAATAGGTGAGCATTTCAGCTCAAAAACACCTTTAAAACAATCAGAATTACGTGAGAAAGTCCACTCCATGTAAAGTTACAAATCTTCACTTAGATCCACTTGAAATTTCACATTCTTCCAGAGTTTAAGAACTGGGTGAGGATACCTGGCATGTCTCCCAGCCTTTATACAGCCGCAAGGTGTAGTCGTCATTCACATGCTGCTTTGCTGTTCCAGTGACGGCATCATGGTGCTGTGCTACCCCCATAGCGCGCCCTGAAATACAGTTCACAAGTAATAAACACCAGATGTTACAGGGTTATAAAAGGATCAGGAGCCGGGTAAGGCCTTGTTCACACGTCAGTTATTTCCATCAGTTATTGTGAGCCAAAACGGGTGCTGGTCAAAAACACATGGTGTCATATTCCACCACTAACCAAATTGAAACACACAAAAAAAGACTTAGTCAATTGTAATTTAAAATAATAATATATTTTATTTTAATACAATAAATTGTTTTGGTATATAAAGGCCACGGTGTTTTTACGTTTCATATTCTTAGACAATCCAAATTGTTTGAATTATAATAACCAATTAAATCCAATACCTTGTCTAAGACCCAAACTAGTCCGCTCAAAGAGCGACTATTACCCCGTGTAAACACCGTGACGATAAAGAAAAAAGGGGGGGAGGGATGGGGGATTCTTTGCTGTCAGCTCCAGAATGCGCTGTAAGTAACTGAATTTTTCTTTTATTACAGGTGACTCGTGCTGACCGTTACCCACAGACCAATCACGATCCTACAGTGTCCTCGAGGTCAAGTTCAGTCCAGCACTATACAGGTAAGTAATTAACTTAACCCATTCATTTCCATATAACTTTGCACATACCAAAAGGGGGTGGGTGTTCACTGACACCATGTCCCCCCTTTTGTATTCGCAAAACGTTATCTCAGAACAGGAGCAGATCTTTCATTATACCTTATGTCTGTGTCGCCTCCACTCCTGGATTTGGCTCACAAAAACTGATGGAAATAACTGATGTGTGAACTGGGCCTTACTGTAATAAGATGTTACAGGGTAATAAGAGGATCAGGAGCCGGGTTACTGTAATAAGATGTTACAGGGTAATAAGAGGATCAGGAGCCGGGTTACTGTAATAGGATGTTACAGGGTAATAAGAGGATCAGGAGCCGGGTTACTGTAATAAGATGTTACAGGGTAATAAGAGGATCAGGAGCCAGGTTACTGTAATAAGATATTACATGGGTAATAAGAGGATCAGGAGCCGGGTTACTGTAATAAGATGTTACAGGGTAATAAGAGGATCAGGAGCCAGGTTACTGTAATAAGATGTTACAGGGGTAATAAGAGGATCAGGAGCCGGGTTACTGTAATAAGATGTTACAGGGGTAATAAGAGGATCAGGAGCCGGGTTACTGTAATAAGATGTTACAGGGTAATAGGAGGATCAGGAGCCGGGTTACTGTAATAAGATGTTACAGGGTAATAAGATGTTACAGGGGTAATAAGAGGATCAGGAGCCGGGTTACTGTAATAAGATGTTACAGGGTAATAAGAGGATCAGGAGCCGGGTTACTGTAATAAGATGTTACAGGGGTAATAAGAGGATCAGGAGCCGTGTTACTGTAATAAGATGTTACAGGGTAATAAGAGGATCAGGAGCCGGGTTACTGTAATAAGATGTTACAGGGGTAATAAGAGGATCAGGAGCCGTGTTACTGTAATAAGATGTTACAGGGTAATAAGAGGATCAGGAGCCGGGATACTGTAATAAGATGTTACAGGGGTAATAAGAGGATCAGGAGCCGGGTTACTGTAATAAGATATTACAGGGGTAATAAGAGGATCAGGAGCCGGGTTACTGTAATAAGATGTTACAGGGGTAATAAGAGGATCAGGAGACGGGTTACTGTAATAAGATATTACAGGGGTAATAAGAAGATCAGGAGCCGGGTTACTGTAATAAGATGTTACAGGGGTAATAAGAGGATCAGGAGCCGGGTTATTGTAATAAGATGTTACAGGGTAATAAGAGGATCAGGAGCCGGTTACTGTAATAAGATGTTACAGGGTAATAAGAGGATCAGGAGCCGGGTTACTGTAATAGGATGTTACAGGGTAATAAGAGGATCAGGAGCCAGGTTACTGTAATAATATGTTACAGGGTAATAAGAGGATCAGGAGCCGGGTTACTGTAATAAGATGTTACAGGGTAATAGGAGGATCAGGAGCCGGGTTACTGTAATAAGATGTTACAGGGTAATAGGAGGATCAGGAGCCGGGTTACTGTAATATGATGCTCCAGGGGTAATAAGAGGATCAGGAGCCGGGTTAGGCTACTTTCACACTAGCGTTCAGAACGGATCCGTCTGCATTATAACTTAGAAAATTTTCTAAGTCAGGAAGTAGCCTGAGCGGATCCGTTCAGACTTTACATTGAAAGTCAATGGGGGACGGATCCGCTTGAAGATTGAGCCATATGGTGTCATCTTCAAGCGGATCCGTCCCCATTGACTTCCATTGTAAGTCTGGACGGATCCGCTCGCCTCCGCACGGCCAGGCGGACACCCGAACGCTGCTTGCAGCGTTCAGGTGTCCACTCACTGAGCGGAGCGGAGGCTGAACGCTGGCAGGCGGATGCATTCTGAGTGGATCCGCCTCCACTGAGAATGCATTAGGGCTGGACGGCTGCGTTCGGGACCGCTTGTGAGACCCTTCAAACGGTGCGCACGAGCGGACACCCGAACTCTAGTGTGAAAGTAGCCTTACTGTAATAAGAGGATCAGGAGGCAGATGAGGTGACAGGACACTCACGTAGGGTTAAGCTGCTGCTGGTCCCATATGGTCCGTGTGTTGCTGCTGGTCCAGTTAAGGCCTCAAGCTGGTTGCAGACCTAATAATGACAGACATTATCATGGTTGACAGTAGAGATGAGCGAATTTCATATTTTGAAATTCGTTCACGCTTCTTTTACTGGTAAAAGGTGAATTGCAATATGGATTCCGTTACCACGGAGCATAACGTAATTCTATGACGGAATGTCTTTAGAGGCATTCTGTTATTCATGCTGTCCTAATAGAAGTCCATGGGCTGCAAAACGGATCCGTTCCGTTTCCATTTTGCAGGGAAGTCCATAACGCAATTCTGCTTTTACCAGTAAACGAAGCGTGAACGGATTTCATAACCTGAAATTCACTCGTCTCTAGCTGACCGTCTCCGTTACTCTATGTAGGGTACATAAGTCCTATGTCACCTGCAGGAAGTTGTTGCTGAGCCTCTCGTAGCGCTTGAAAGCTGCTCGGCTGGTGAAGTATCCCGTCCAGAACATGTGAGCACCATCCGCATACGGAAAGAAATCGTCCATCTTTACTGGCCTGAGATACAGAGATGGAGAAGGAGTACGACAATAAGGAGACCATTAGGAAGTGTCTTAGCAGGAAATCGAGGCATTTCTCCAAGGAAAGCTCTGTATAAAAAAGCCCTAATATCTTTTTCCTCGAAGGCGATTTTGGATAAGGATTGCTGCCCCTGGATGCACCATCTTCATGGGGCAGTTCTTGCTGATATTGGGCGCCCCCATACACTACATAGAGGGTCTCTACGCCGGTCCTGTGCTCACCAGCTCAGGTTGGCTCGGTTTAATGCCGTCAGGTAGCAGCTTGGAGTAGAGTAGACCACGTTCACTTTGCTTCCATTCATTTGCTAGAGAAGAAGAAATCAGACAAATGAGTGAAGACGCCCAGACCACCCTGCGAGACACCAGGGGTCACATCATCACCTGAGCATTGACCAAGTCAATAAGCTTGTCCATGTTCTTAAACCATGGGATGGCGTTCTCATACTGGAAATCAGACCCCATAGTCATAACAATGTGATTGGAGCGATACTCGCTAGCCTGCAGGGGGATATGAAAGGTTATTCCTAAAACACACACTACACCAGGACAGGTATACACAGTACAGGTACAGTACACACATCACCTCCTCACATTACTACACCATGACAGGTATACACAGTACAGGTACAGTACACACATCTCCTCCTGATACTACTACACCATGACAGGTATACACAGCACAGGTACAGTACACACATCTTCTCCTCACACCACTACTACACCATGACAGGTATACACAGTACAGGTACAGTACACACATCTCCTCCTGATACTACTACACCATGACAGGTATACACAGTACAGTACACACATCTCCTCCTGATACTACTACTACACCATGACAGGTATACACAGTACAGGTACAGCACACACATCTCCTCCTCACATTACTACTACACCATGACAGGTATACACAGCACAGGTACAGCACACACATCTCCTCCTCACACTACTACTACACCATGACAGGTATACACAGCACAGGTACAGTACACACATCTCCTCCTGATACTACTACACCATGACAGGTATACACAGTACAGGTACAGCACACACATCACCTCCTCACACTACTACTACACCATGACAGGTATACACAGTACAGTACACACATCTCCTCCTGATACTACTACACCATGACAGGTATACACAGTACAGGTACAGTACACACATCTCCTCCTGATACTACTACACCATGACAGGTATACACAGTACAGGTACAGTGCAGACATCTCCTCCTGATACTACTACACCATGACAGGTATACACAGTACAGTACACACATCTCCTCCTGATACTACTACTACACCATGACAGGTATACACAGTACAGGTACAGCACACACATCTCCTCCTCACATTACTACTACACCATGACAGGTATACACAGCACAGGTACAGCACACACATCTCCTCCTCACACTACTACTACACCATGACAGGTATACACAGCACAGGTACAGTACACACATCTCCTCCTGATACTACTACACCATGACAGGTATACACAGTACAGGTACAGCACACACATCTCCTCCTGATACTACTACACCATGACAGGTATACACAGTACAGGTACAGCACACACATCACCTCCTCACACTACTACTACACCATGACAGGTATACACAGTACAGTACACACATCTCCTCCTGATACTACTACACCATGACAGGTATACACAGTACAGGTACAGTACACACATCTCCTCCTGATACTACTACACCATGACAGGTATACACAGTACAGGTACAGTGCAGACATCTCCTCCTGATACTACTACTACACCATGACAGGTATATACAGTACAGGTACAGTACACACATCTCCTCCTGATACTACTACTACACCATGACAGGTATACACAGTACAGGTACAGTACACACATCTCCTCCTGATACTACTACTACACCATGACAGGTATACACAGTACAGGTACAGTACACACATCTCCTCCTGATACTACTACTACTACTACACCATGACAGGTATACACAGTACAGTACACACATCTCCTCCTGATACTACTACTACTACACCATGACAGGTATACACAGTACAGGTACAGTACACACATCTCCTCCTCACACTACTACTACACCATGACAGGTATACACAGTACAGGTACAGTACACACATCTCCTCCTCACACTACTACTACACCATGACAGGTATACACAGTACAGGTACAGTACACACATCTCCTCCTGATACTACTACTACACCATGACAGGTATACACAGTACAGGTACAGTACACACATCTCCTCCTGATACTACTACTACTACACCATGACAGGTATACACAGCACAGGTACAGTACACACATCTCCTCCTCACACTACTACTACACCATGACAGGTATACACAGCACAGGTACAGTACACACATCTCCTCCTGATACTACTACTACTACACCATGACAGGTATACACAGTACAGGTACAGTACACACATCTCCTCCTGATACTACTACTACTACACCATGACAGGTATACACAGTACAGGTACAGTACACACATCTCCTCCTCACACTACTACTACACCATGACAGGTATACACAGTACAGGTACAGTACACACATCTCCTCCTCACACTACTACTACACCATGACAGGTATACACAGTACAGGTACAGTACACACATCTCCTCCTGATACTACTACTACACCATGACAGGTATACACAGTACAGGTACAGTACACACATCTCCTCCTGATACTACTACTACTACACCATGACAGGTATACACAGCACAGGTACAGTACACACATCTCCTCCTCACACTACTACTACACCATGACAGGTATACACAGCACAGGTACAGTACACACATCTCCTCCTGATACTACTACTACTACACCATGACAGGTATACACAGTACAGGTACAGTACACACATCTCCTCCTGATACTACTACTACTACACCATGACAGGTATACACAGTACAGGTACAGTACACACATCTCCTCCTCACACTACTACTACACCATGACAGGTATACACAGTACAGGTACAGTACACACATCTCCTCCTGATACTACTACTACACCATGACAGGTATACACAGTACAGGTACAGTACACACATCTCCTCCTGATACTACTACTACTACACCATGACAGGTATACACAGTACAGGTACAGTACACACATCTCCTCCTGATACTACTACTACTACACCATGACAGGTATACACAGTACAGGTACAGTACACACATCTCCTCCTGATACTACTACACCATGACAGGTATACACAGTACAGGTACAGTACACACATCTCCTCCTGATACTACTACTACTACACCATGACAGGTATACACAGTACAGGTACAGTACACACATCTCCTCCTGATACTACTACTACTACACCATGACAGGTATACACAGTACAGGTACAGTACACACATCTCCTCCTGATACTACTACTACTACACCATGACAGGTATACACAGTACAGGTACAGTACACACATCTCCTCCTGATACTACTACACCATGACAGGTATACACAGTACAGGTACAGTACACACATCTCCTCCTGATACTACTACTACTACACCATGACAGGTATACACAGTACAGGTACAGTACACACATCTACTACTACTACTACTACTACTACTACTACTACTACTACTACTACTACACCATGACAGGTATACATAGCACAGGTACAGTACACACATCTCCTCCTCACACTACTACTACACCAGGACAGGTATACACAGTACAGGTACAGTACACACATCTCCTCCTGATACTACTACACCATGACAGGTATACACAGTACAGGTACAGTACACACATCTCCTCCTCACACTACTACTACTACACCATGACAGGTATACACAGTACAGGTACAGTACACACATCTCCTCCTGATACTACTACACCATGACAGGTATACACAGTACAGGTACAGTACACACATCTCCTCCTCACACTACTACTACACCATGACAGGTATACACAGTACAGGTACAGTACACACATCTCCTCCTCACACTACTACTACACCATGACAGGTATACACAGTACAGGTACAGTACACACATCTCCTCCTCACACTACTACACCATGACAGGTATACACAGCACAGGTACAGTACACACATCTCCTCCTGATACTACTACTACACCATGACAGGTATACACAGTACAGGTACAGTACACACATCTCCTCCAGCACAGCGCACTGTGTATAATTTAATACCTGTTTTTCGACAGTCTTCAGAAACAATTGTAAGATAAAGTCGACATTGTTGTCCTCCAGCCGTGCATCATCCATAATCGGGGCATCCGTACAGAGCTGATCCCAGCAGAAGCCATCAGGAGGGTTGTATCCATTGGGCAGGACACCTAGTAAGAATACCAATATTATCTGGTGACGTGACCATTACCTGACACACATACAGCCGGCATGTCCTGCCAGTCATACAGCTATGATAACACTGAGATGTAGCAGTGCTAGAACGGTCACTGAACTCTCTGGGGCTGCTTCAGTGATTTGTCACTTTGTATGGAAGTCTCATACGTGTGTACATGTGAACCTGCAGGAATATGTGCCTGTAGAGGACCGCTTGTAAGTGCACACATTGTGGCTTCATGACAACCAGTGAACTGCAGCTCTATGTAATCTACAACATAAAACCGTCACTCTGCTTATCTGCGTAATGATAAGTATCTCTGTGTGACCTTAGGAAAAGTCCATAGTCTGACTGACCAGTGAAGAGGTCGGCAGTGGGGGCCGCCAGGTCATCGCTGCCCCTCCAAATCATCTCCATCTGTTTGGTTGTCATTCGATTCGATTTGTCCTGATAATCCAACCGTCCAAAGAACAATCCATCGTACCCCATCTGCCAGACAGCGAGGGGAGGTGATCAACGCAGCGCTAACACTACACCCGCAGCATAGCAAGGGGCTGTGTTATAGTACTTATATAACTGTACATGGGAGGCAGTATTATAGTAGTTATATCCTTGTACATAGGAGCAGTATTATAGTAGTTATATTCTTGTACATAGGAGGCAGTATTATAGTAGTTATATTCTTGTACATAGGAACAGTATTATAGTAGTTATATTCTTGTACATAGGAGCAGTATTATAGTAGTTATATTCTTGTACATAGGAGGCAGTATTATAGTAGTTATATTCTTGTACATAGGAGGCAGTATTATAGTAGTTATATTCTTGTACATAGGGGCAGTATTATAGTAGTTATATTCTTGTACATAGGAGCAGTATTATAGTAGTTATATTCTTGTACATAGGAGCAGTATTATAGTAGTTATATTCTTGTACATAGGAGCAGTATTATAGTAGTTATATTCTTGTACATAGGAGGCAGTATTATAGTAGTTATATTCTTGTACATAGGAGCAGTATTATAGTAGTTATATTCCTGTACATAGGAGGCAGTATTATAGTAGTTATATTCTTGTACATAGGAGGCAGTATTATAGTAGTTATATTCTGGTACATAGGAGGTAGTATTATAGTAGTTATATTCTTGTACATAGGAGCAGTATTATAGTAGTTATATTCTTGTATATAGGAGCAGTATTATAGTAGTTATATTCTTGTATATAGGAGCAGTATTATAGTAGTTATATTCCTGTACATAGGAGCAGTATTATAGTAGTTATATTCCTGTACATAGGAGCAGTATTATAGTAGTTATATTCCTGTACATAGGAGCAGTATTATAGTAGTTATATTCTTGTACATAGGAGCAGTATTATAGTAGTTATATTCTTGTACATAGGAGCAGTATTATAGTAGTTATATTCTTGTACATAGGAGGCAGTATTATAGTAGTTATATTCTTGTACATAGGAGCAGTATTATAGTAGTTATATTCTTGTACATAGGAGCAGTATTATAGTAGTTATATTCCTGTACATAGGAGCAGTATTATAGTAGTTATATTCTTGTACATAGGAGGCAGTATTATAGTAGTTATATTCTTGTACATAGGAGCAGTATTATAAAAACTTGTACATGCACCTGAGCAAAGAGTAATGCTTGTTCTCTGGAATGCCCAAAGGGATCAATGTGCCAAGCCACTCGGGGTCTACCGCATTCACCAAATGTAGACTGTAAGAACTGCAAGCCAAGTGTCATCTGGTCAATAATCGGACTGTAATGTGCGGCTGCTTCATCGTTCATTGTCCAACCTCCGTTAATAAACTCTAAGCGACCTGAGATGTAGAATTAGATGGTCAATATCTTCAGTGGGCACTGGGCAACGTACAGCGCCCTCTGGTGCTCACCTTCCTGTAGGAGCTGAATCACGTCTCTCTGTACAGATTCCTTCTGCATCTGCCACCAGCGCCAGAAAAACGAGCTCTCCACGTAGATAAAACGCCTCCTGGGGTCTGCAAGTAGCTGCTGGACAACCGAATCCAGAATGTACTGCACCCCAGCATGCTGAATGTTGTTACGTCCTGCAATATAGAACACGTGGCAGAGGTGACAGCTGTCATACAGACAACATGGCAGTCTAATAGCTGACACATAGGTGATAAGTGGTAAATCTGCCATATGCACCCCCCACCTCGGGAAAACTGTCTGACAACTCCTGTGAGTTTATTGGCTGACACTCGGCTCCTGGTCTTGGGAAGGGTTTGGTCTATGGCTTGAACCCCTCTAAGCATTTCTGTATAGTTTTAGGGGAAGTGATGATAAGAAGCGAGACTTCCCTCCAGCAGATAATTCTGGTTCGCACACTTCCTGCGTCTTGTAATGTCTGATCTTGCGATATACTTTAAGGCCAAGTGCGACACCGGACAAGAGCTGCCGTTGAGGCCACTGGGCGGGGGTTGTCAGAGGAAGCTTCTCACCTCCATAGTAATACTGATCCACCGTCTTCAGCCAGCCGACATCATTGTGTGTGTGAGGGATGAGGTGCACATTGAGGAAGCCCTCGGGGGCCACAGGGCAGGTCTGCAGGAAGAGTCAGAGATCAGAGTGCAGCCAAAACCGGAACCATCTCTGACCAGCTGTATGGTCCACATCCCCCGAACCAGGATCTAGATCGACCACTGGATCCCTACATCCACATTACTGCACCTCCACTGTGTACACTGCACTGCTCCAGCATCTCTCCTGCTAAGGACACTGCAACCGCTGTATGAACCACCAGCACACTGCAAGTGAGCTCTCTTCAAGTACACTGCAACCCCCTCTAATCCTACTGTAGTACACTGCCCCCCTCCAGTACACTGCACCTCTCTCCTCCCCCCTCCAGTACACTGCACCCCTCTCCAGTACACTGCACCCCTCTCCTCCCCCCTCCAGTACACTGCACCCCTCTCCTCCCCCCTCCAGTACACTGCACCCCTCTCCAGTACACTGCCCTTCTCCCCCCCCCCTCCAGTACACTGCACCCCTCTCCTGTCCCCTCCAGTACACTGCACCCCTCTCCAGTACACTGCCCTTCTCCCCCCCTCCTCCAGTACACTGCCCTTCTCCCCCCCTCCTCCAGTACACTGCACCCTTCCCCCCCCCTCCAGTACACTGCACCCTTCCCCCCCTCCAGTACACTGCACCCTTCTCTCCCCCCCCCCTCCAGTACACTGCACCCTTCTCTCCCCCCCCCCTCCAGTACACTGCACCCTTCTCTCCCCCCCCCTCCAGTACACTGCACCCTTCTCTCCCCCCCCTCCAGTACACTGCACCCTTCTCTCCCCCCCCCCTCCAGTACACTGCACCCTTCTCTCCCCCCCCCCCTCCAGTACACTGCACCCTTCTCTCCCCCCCCCCTCCAGTACACTGCACCCTTCTCTCCCCCCCCCCCTCCAGTACACTGCACCCTTCTCTCCCCCCCCCCCTCCAGTACACTACCCCCCTCCTCCCCCCTCCAGTACACTACCCCCCTCCTCCCCCCTCCAGTACACTACCCCCCTCCTCCCCCCTCCAGTACACTACCCCCCTCCTCCCCCCTCCAGTACACTACCCCCCTCCTCCCCCCTCCAGTACACTACCCCCCTCCCCCCCCCTCCAGTACACTACCCCCCTCCTCCCCCCTCCAGTACACTACCCCCCTCCTCCCCCCTCCAGTACACTACCCCCCTCCTCCCCCCTCCAGTACACTACCCCCCTCCTCCCCCCTCCAGTACACTACCCCCCTCCTCCCCCCTCCAGTACACTACCCCCCTCCTCCCCCCTCCAGTACACTACCCCCCTCCTCCCCCCTCCAGTACACTACCCCCCTCCTCCCCCCTCCAGTACACTACCCCCCTCCTCCCCCCTCCAGTACACTACCCCCCTCCTCCCCCCTCCAGTACACTACCCCCCTCCTCCCCCCTCCAGTACACTACCCCCCTCCTCCCCCCTCCAGTACACTACCCCCCTCCTCCCCCCTCCAGTACACTACCCCCCTCCTCCCCCCTCCAGTACACTACCCCCCTCCTCCCCCCTCCAGTACACTACCCCCCTCCTCCCCCCTCCAGTACACTACCCCCCTCCTCCAGTACACTGCACCCTTCTCCCCCCCCCCCTCCAGTACACTGCCCCCCTCTCCCCCCTCCTCCAGTACACTGCCCCCCTCTCCCCCCCTCCTCCAGTACACTGCACCCCTCTCCCCCCCTCCTCCAGTACACTGCACCCCTCTGCCCCCCTCCTCCAGTACACTACCCCCCTCTCCAGTACACTACCCCCCTCTCTCCCCCCTCCAGTACACTGCACCCTTCTCCTCCCCTCTCCAGTACACTTCCCCCCCCCCCTCCAGTACACTGCACCCCTCTGCCCCCCTCCTCCAGTACACTACCCCCCCCCTCCTCCAGTACACTACCCCCCCCCCTCCAGTACACTACCCCCCCCCTCCTCCAGTACACTACCCCCCCCTCCTCCAGTACACTACCCCCCCCCCCCTCCAGTACACTACCCCCCCCCCCTCCAGTACACTACCCCCCTCTCCCCCCCTCCTCCAGTACACTGCACCCTTCTCCTCCCCTCTCCAGTACACTTCCCCCCCCCCAGTACACTGCACCCTTCTCCTCCCCTCTCCAGTACACTTCCCCCCCCTCCAGTACACTGCCCCCCTCTCCCCCCCTCCTCCAGTACACTGCACCCTTCTCCTCCCCTCTCCAGTACACTACCCCCCTCTCCAGTACACTACCCCCCTCTCCAGTACACTACCCCCCTCTCCAGTACACTACCCCCCCCCCCCCCTCCAGTACACTGCCCCCCTCTCCCCCCCTCCTCCAGTACACTGCACCCTTCTCCTCCCCCCTCCAGTACACTACCCCCCTCCCTCCAGTACACTGCACCCCTCTCCTCCAGTACACTGCACCCCTCTCCTCCAGTACACTGCACCCCTCTCCTCCAGTACACTGCACCCCTCTCCTCCAGTACACTGCACCCCTCTCCTCCAGTACACTGCACCCCTCTCCTCCAGTACACTGCACCCCTCTCCTCCAGTACACTGCACCCCTCTCCTCCAGTACACTGCACCCCTCTCCTCCAGTACACTGCACCCCTCTCCTCCAGTACACTGCACCCCTCTCCTCCAGTACACTGCACCCCTCTCCTCCAGTACACTGCACCCCTCTCCCCAGTACACTGCACCCTTCTCCTCCCCCCTCCAGTACACTACCCCCCTCCTACATTATCCGGATACCGGGCTTCTTCGGTGAGTTTGCTCCCCGCTCTAGTTATGAACCGGTAAGGTAACTCAGAAAGTGGTGAGGAGAAGCCGCACTCGCCTCCGGTCCACAGCCGGCACCGCGGCGCACACATCCCAGCAGCAGCACCACGAGCAGCAGTCCCCGACACCCGCGGCTCTCCATCCCGAAAGTGATACTGCCCCACTATCACCGCTGCGGGAATTTACACACTGTCATGTGACCTGTCACTACGGCCACGCCCCGATGCCGTCTGAAACCGAATAGAGTGCAAGTCCACGGTCACGTGATTTGGTTTGTGTCCAACTGCAGCAGTACACTTGATCTACCACCAGAGGGCAGACACGAGCGGCCCTTTGTGAAAGACAGTAGTTGTTAGCGTTGCCTCATTCACACAAACGTATTTTCTTTCAGTGTCCGTTCCGGTTCTTCTGCGGACCATATATGGAACCATTCATTTCAACGGGTCCGCAAAAAAAAACGGAAGTTCCGTTTCCGTATGTCTGTGGAACAGGTGCGGACACATTTATTTTCAATGGGGCCGGAATGTGCTGTCCGGATCCGCACTTCCGTTTAACAAAAAAAAACAGAACATGTCCTATTCCTGTCCGCAATTGTGGACAAGAAAAGGCATTTTCTATGAGAGTGCCGGCGATGTGCGGTCCGCAAAATGCACATTGCCGGTGTCCGTGTTTTGCGGATCGGCAAAACACATACGGACGTGTGAATGGGCCCTTAAGGGCCATCTGTTCCGTTCCGCAAAATACGGAATGCACACGGACGTCATCCGTATTTTTTACGGATCCGTTTTTGGAAGACCGCAAAATACATACGGTTGTGTGCATGAGGCCTCATCCTGTATATCTGCCCGGGTAGATACTAATGGCCGCCATCACTCCTGTGCCTGGAGCACTGTCAGTACATCACCCCACTTTCCACAGACCCTAATTACACCTTCAACTCTGTTTAGTCCTGGATTTATATTCATGCACCAGGAGGAACAGAACTATACTGTATACATCAACAGATATCGCTGCAGCAAATGGCAAACTGAAAAGTGTACACGGCTGGAGGAGATTATCTGGAAGTGTTCCTTCCCGGCAGTAGAAACACATTGATCTCCTCCACAGTACAAGCAATGGCTGCTGCTGCTGTCCCTCGTCCTCATACAGCTGCACGGTTTTTAGGCCGCAGTACGAGCTGCTGTCCAGATACGATAAGGCTACGAAAGGAGATCCGGTAAAAAAAAAAATGTGTCCGTCCGATACCCAGCGATCACATTATCGCCGGCGGTGAAGTAGAGGATCCAGCAGCCTGCCGGGTCTCCATGCGGGTGTGAACCAGGCCTAATTTAGTTGACTGCTCATCAGGGGATCGGCTGCACCTTTAGGCCTCATTCACATTTCAGTGTTCATTTGACGTCCGTAAAAAAAAACCAGTTTCATTCGTTGAGGATCCGTGTGTACGTGTTTTGCCCTCCATGTATCACCCATGTTACACGGACACTGCTAGGCTGAAAATGTATTTCCAGAGCTTCTTCCATCAGTGAAAAACGGAAGCGACACAGACGCCATCCGTGTTTTCCCATGGACCTATACACTTTAAGGGGGCATGTTTTGTCCGCATCATGGGCGAAAGTGGTGTATGTCTCCTGATGTGTGGACATGGGTACAGGTGCTGTCCGCATAAACACGGAAATGCGAATGGGGCCTTAGATCAGGCATCCACAAACTGCGGCCCTCCAGCTGTTGTAAAACTACAAGTCCCTTAAATGCCCTGCTGTAGGCTGTTCGGGCATGCTGGGAGTTGTAGTTTTGCAGTTTGAGGATGCCTGGGTTAGATGGACAGAAGGAGAGTGTATGGAGCGCCCCCCCCCCCCCGAACACCTGCCTGCAACTGGCGGTGAATGGGATGACACAAGTCTCATCTACATTGACCTGCCTGGCGATTTTCTTTTCTGCGGATTTTACAGTTTTCAATGCCGAGGCGAGATCTGCAGAAAATTTAACGGAAACACAAAGAAATCTACATGAAAAAAATAAATAAAAAAACGACCTGTGTGCATGGAGTCAAGAGCTACCGTGGCATCTATACGGTGGGCGCTGGCTTCCTCTGGCAGCTGCTCACCCTACCATGATAGGATGGCGGGGCACCCACGGCAGGATAAAGAAGAGCATTATACCAGTGATGGCAGGCCCTATCAATCATGGAGAGGGAGCAGGAGGAGCAGGGGTGCACAGAGTGGCTTGGGCCCGCCCTTGGTGCACTTAACTGCTCATTTGCATATGGATGAATAGTACAGTTCCCTCCATAACAAAACCTGCTAAAAGGGTCACCATCCTCGCTCGTGGGGCGCTCACTCAGCTTAGGCAGCAGAATGGGAGAACTCGACAGAACCGGGCAGATCTGCCACTCGGAGCCGTCAAAGACTTCGGGAGCCATAACGTGGATCCTATAGCTGATCTCCCGAGGTCCAGTCAGATCTCAGTCAAGCACAGAACCCCCAGCGTTACATCAAACACGTTCTGAAATCATTTTTCTGGATAGAATTCTAGAACTGCAGTGCACACTGACAGCAAGTGAGGCAGGTAGTGCAGATTTACATACCTTTCACCGCTGGAATGACCCCCTATAGTATCTGTAATGGTGGTCAGAAGTGGCTGCTGCACTGAATATGTCCCATTAGAGGCAGGACGTGCCATAAATGTCCGACAGGACGGGATGCGGGGGGTCCTGACCTCACTGTGCACACACACTCTCCCTACATGCTGGGCTTTTAAATGACTAATTGAGGGGGGAAACATCCTCCAGGGACCTGACCCCGTTAGTCACACTCCTGTCACTACCAATGCCTACAAGTGCAGCACTTCCAGTCCCCACCACCAGGGGGAGGAAGACAGCCGCCAGGTCTAGGGGCAGGACTGGATGTAAAGTAAGAGTCAGATCACAAAGTAAAATCCTTTATTTCTTGTAATGAGACACGGCAAACACCTTCCTATGTGCAGAGCGGGGTCACCACGGAGGAGACATGGGCTGCGGGGTCACCACGGAGGAGACATGGGCTGCGGGGTCACCATGGAGGAGACATGGGCTGCGGGTTCTGTAGGTAGGACATGACGACGGCCGAGATCGATAACCTGCAAGAACAGAGAGCGGATTACTAGGGGGGACAGGTGGAGTCTGGGAAAGCGGTGTGTTACCGTGGTGGACAGCGTGGCTGCCTTCACGGGGGGGGGGGGGGGCGCGCTGGCGACCACCCCGGCGCAGTGTGGACTCACATGAAGCTGCTCATCATCTGCTTGGTGTCTTCAGAGCTGCGAGAGTTGGCGAAGCTGATAAACGAGCAGTAGACGGCGATCCAGGCGCACCACTTCAGCTGCAAGACACAGGACATGGCGGTTATAGACTTCGCACGACCCCCGTATAGTGAACCCGCCCTGCCCTCGTGGAACAACAACTCTCATCATCCACACAGCCGCGTACCCTGAGGCAAACAGGTGCCACCCCCAAAAACACGATCAAAGGAAGTAGTCACGGAGTGGGCCATGTGATCCCTTCTGTCCAATCAGATGCAAGGGTTGCTCCAATGAGCACCCATCGAACGGGAGGGACGTCTCTGCATGACGCTTCCCCTTTAATCATTACCACTCACTCCAGAAAAGACTGGGTTAACCAGTTCTACCTACTGGTTCATGCCAGGAAACGTTATAGCAACGCCAACGTGCAATTATCAGCCTGTAACTGCGATACCAAGAGGAGGATGGGAGTGATTATTCTTAATTTTCTGTTTTAATTAGCATTTGCGCTCAGTGGTGCAGAGGAGACACAATCTATGTATCGCCGGCCATAGCAGTGACATACAGTACATCAATGGACTCCGGCTGCTGCAAAACTACAACTCCAAGCAGGCCCCAGTGCCAGCACCCGGTGAGAGTTGTAGTTTCCATACAAATGCAGATCGGCTCTCCCTTCTGTATAGACGTCATCGGACGGGTTCTCACCTTGAGCATCAGACCGCACATGCTGAAGATCATTCCCAGGAGGTTCATGTAATCCGGGGTGGGGTCATCCAGGGTGGGCGAATTCTCCGAGGTAGGAGGCTTATACCTGGATAAAGAAGACGGACACGGAGGTCGTTAGTCATGTAATGCCCCCCATTGCCTTTCTGGTGTCAAGAGCCAATGGTTAGATTGGAGCAGCCCATTGTGATATCTCTGCCACCTAGTGGAAAAGAAGGGAACTACAAGAGCCATGAGGAAGTAGCCTAAATCACTGCATGGGGGTCTTCTTAGCCTTCCAATAGGGTATTCATAATAGAAGATGCAGGATCACATGGCGGACACTTAAAGGGACACTAACCCTACATGGGGAGCCAATGGTATCAAAACATCTCAAGAGGTTCTCCCCCCCGTATATATGTGACCTAACCCCGTGATCACGACTTCTGCCATGGCATTCAGTAAAACCACAGTGATCCTCTCCCCAGCATGAGGCGGCCAATAACAGGGAGCACAGACTGTTTGACTGCACGGCAGACGGGTGATGGGCTTTACCGTCCCTTTAAGGAGGACGTCAGATTATATCGCAGCTCTGATTTTCAGTCTAAAAATGTCCTTGAAAAGCTGCAAATGGCAGAAGCACAGGTAATCCGGCCGATGAGTCACACAGGATATGAAACGCCATGAGCTCTGCTACACGAGGCCTTGAACCTCACAGATCCGCACTATTCCTGGAATAGCAGAGTCACCGCTCACTGCTGGATTAAGTGTCTCCGTTACACAGGAGATTGGAGGCACAGATTTATCCATTTTCACCAGGTCACTGCCGCCTGGGGGACACGCCACTGCCCACTGGGGGGACGGGGGACGCGCCACTGCCCACTGGGGGGACGGGGGACGCACCACTGCCCACTGGGGGGACGGGGGACGCACCACTGCCCACTGGGGGGACGGGGGACGCACCACTGCCCACTGGGGGGGGGGGGGGGGCGGGACGACGCGCCACTGCCCACTGGGGGGGGGGGGGGCGGGACGACGCGCCACTGCCCACTGGGGGGGGGGACGACGACGACGACGCGCCACTGCCCACTGGGGGGGGGGGGGGGGACGACTCCTCTCTGCCCACTGGGGGGGGGACGGGACGACTCCTCTCTGCCCACTGGGGACGGGACGACTCCTCTCTGCCCACTGGGGCCTCTCATTGGCCTCTCTGCCGCAGTCACTCCTCTCTGCCCACTGGGGACGGGACGACTCCTCTCTGCCCACTGGGGACGGGACGACTCCTCTCTGCCCACTGGGGCCTCTCATTGGCCTCTCTGCCGCAGTCACTCCTCTCTGCCCACTGGGGACGGGACGACTCCTCTCTGCCCACTGGGGACGGGACGACTCCTCTCTGCCCACTGGGGACGGGACGACTCCTCTCTGCCCACTGGGGGGGGGGGGACGACGACTCCTCTCTGCCCACTGGGGGGGGACGACTCCTCTCTGCCCACTGGGGGGGGACGACTCCTCTCTGCCCACTGGGGGGGGGGGACGGGACGACTCCTCTCTGCCCACTGGGGGGGGGGGGGGGGGGACGACTCCTCTCTGCCCACTGGGGCCTCTCATTGGCCTCTCTGCCGCAGTCACTCCTCTCTGCCCACTGGGGACGGGACGGGACGACTCCTCTCTGCCCACTGGGGACGGGACGACTCCTCTCTGCCCACTGGGGACGGGACGGGACGACTCCTCTCTGCCCACTGGGGACGGGACGACTCCTCTCTGCCCACTGGGGACGGGACGGGACGACTCCTCTCTGCCCACTGGGGGGGGGGGGGGGGAGGGGACGACGACTCCTCTCTGCCCACTGGGGACGGGGGACGGGACGACTCCTCTCTGCCCACTGGGGGGGGGGGGGGGCGACGACTCCTCTCTGCCCACTGGGGGGGGGACGGGACGACTCCTCTCTGCCCACTGGGGGGGGGGACGGGACGACTCCTCTCTGCCCACTGGGGGGGGGGGACGGGACGACTCCTCTCTGCCCACTGGGGGGGGGGGGGGACGACGACTCCTCTCTGCCCACTGGGGGGGGGGGGGACGGGACGACTCCTCTCTGCCCACTGGGGGGGGGGGGGGGGGGGGACGACTCCTCTCTGCCCACTGGGGGGGGGGGGGGACGGGACGACTCCTCTCTGCCCACTGGGGGGGGGGGGGACGGGACGACTCCTCTCTGCCCACTGGGGGGGGACGGGACGGGACGACTCCTCTCTGCCCACTGGGGGGGGGGGGGGACGGGACGACTCCTCTCTGCCCACTGGGGGGGGACGACGACTCCTCTCTGCCCACTGGGGGGGAGGGGGGGGGGACGACTCCTCTCTGCCCACTGGGGCCTCTCATTGGCCTCTCTGCCGCAGTCACTCCTCTCTGCCCACTGGGGACGGGACGACTCCTCTCTGCCCACTGGGGACGGGACGACTCCTCTCTGCCCACTGGGGACGGGACGACTCCTCTCTGCCCACTGGGGACGGGACGACTCCTCTCTGCCCACTGGGGACGGGACGACTCCTCTCTGCCCACTGGGGACGGGACGACTCCTCTCTGCCCACTGGGGACGGGACGACTCCTCTCTGCCCACTGGGGACGGGACGGGACGACTCCTCTCTGCCCACTGGGGACGGGACGGGACGACTCCTCTCTGCCCACTGGGGACGGGACGACTCCTCTCTGCCCACTGGGGACGGGACGGGGCGACTCCTCTCTGCCCACTGGGGACGGGACGGGACGACTCCTCTCTGCCCACTGGGGACGGGACGACTCCTCTCTGCCCACTGGGGACGGGACGACTCCTCTCTGCCCACTGGGGACGGGACGGGACGACTCCTCTCTGCCCACTGGGGACGGGACGGGACGACTCCTCTCTGCCCACTGGGGACGGGACGGGACGACTCCTCTCTGCCCACTGGGGACGGGACGGGACGACTCCTCTCTGCCCACTGGGGACGGGACGGGACGACTCCTCTCTGCCCACTGGGGACGGGACGGGACGACTCCTCTCTGCCCACTGGGGACGGGACGGGACGACTCCTCTCTGCCCACTGGGGACGGGACGGGACGACTCCTCTCTGCCCACTGGGGACGGGACGGGACGACTCCTCTCTGCCCACTGGGGACGGGACGGGACGACTCCTCTCTGCCCACTGGGGACGGGACGACTCCTCTCTGCCCACTGGGGACGGGACGGGACGACTCCTCTCTGCCCACTGGGGACGGGACGGGACGACTCCTCTCTGCCCACTGGGGACGGGACGGGACGACTCCTCTCTGCCCACTGGGGACGGGACGGGACGACTCCTCTCTGCCCACTGGGGACGGGACGGGACGACTCCTCTCTGCCCACTGGGGACGGGACGGGACGACTCCTCTCTGCCCACTGGGGACGGGACGGGACGACTCCTCTCTGCCCACTGGGGACGGGACGGGACGACTCCTCTCTGCCCACTGGGGACGGGACGGGACGACTCCTCTCTGCCCACTGGGGACGGGACGGGACGACTCCTCTCTGCCCACTGGGGACGGGACGGGACGACTCCTCTCTGCCCACTGGGGACGGGACGGGACGACTCCTCTCTGCCCACTGGGGGACGGGACGGGACGACTCCTCTCTGCCCACTGGGGGGGGGACGGGACGACTCCTCTCTGCCCACTGGGGGGGGGACGGGACGACTCCTCTCTGCCCACTGGGGGGGGGGACGGGACGACTCCTCTCTGCCCACTGGGGGGGGGGACGGGACGACTCCTCTCTGCCCACTGGGGGGGGGACGGGACGACTCCTCTCTGCCCACTGGGGGGGGGGCGGGACGACTCCTCTCTGCCCACGGGGGGGGGGACGGGACGACTCCTCTCTGCCCACTGGGGGGGGGACGGGACGACTCCTCTCTGCCCACTGGGGGGGGGACGGGACGACTCCTCTCTGCCCACTGGGGGGGGGGACGGGACGACTCCTCTCTGCCCCCGGGGGGGGGGACGGGACGACTCCTCTCTGCCCACTGGGGGGGGGACGGGACGACTCCTCTCTGCCCACTGGGGGGGGGACGGGACGACTCCTCTCTGCCCCCTGGGGGGGGGGGGACGACTCCTCTCTGCCCACTGGGGGGGGGACGGGACGACTCCTCTCTGCCCACTGGGGGGGGGACGGGACGACTCCTCTCTGCCCACTGGGGGGGGGACGGGACGACTCCTCTCTGCCCACTGGGGGGGGGGGGGGGACGACTCCTCTCTGCCCACTGGGGGGGGGACGGGACGACTCCTCTCTGCCCACTGGGGGGGGGACGGGACGACTCCTCTCTGCCCACTGGGGACGGGACGACTCCTCTCTGCCCACTGGGGCCTCTCATTGGCCTCTCTGCCGCAGTCACTCCTCTCTGCCCACTGGGGACGGGACGGGACGACTCCTCTCTGCCCACTGGGGACGGGACGACTCCTCTCTGCCCACTGGGGCCTCTCATTGGCCTCTCTGCCGCAGTCACTCCTCTCTGCCCACTGGGGACGGGACGGGACGACTCCTCTCTGCCCACTGGGGACGGGACGGGACGACTCCTCTCTGCCCACTGGGGGGGGGGACGGGACGACTCCTCTCTGCCCACTGGGGGGGGGGGACGGGACGACTCCTCTCTGCCCACTGGGGGGGGGGACGGGACGACTCCTCTCTGCCCACTGGGGGGGGGGACGGGACGACTCCTCTCTGCCCACTGGGGGGGGGGGGGGACGACTCCTCTCTGCCCACTGGGGGGGGGGGACGGGACGACTCCTCTCTGCCCACTGGGGACGGGACGACTCCTCTCTGCCCACTGGGGCCTCTCATTGGCCTCTCTGCCGCAGTCACTCCTCTCTGCCCACTGGGGACGGGACGGGACGACGCCTCTCTGCCCACTGGGGGGGGGGGGGGGGGACGCCTCTCTGCCCACTGGGGGGGGGGGGGGACGCCTCTCTGCCCACTGGGGGGGGGGGGGGGACGCCTCTCTGCCCACTGGGGGGGGGGGGACGCCTCTCTGCCCACTGGGGGGGGGGACGCCTCTCTGCCCACTGGGGGGGGGGACGCCTCTCTGCCCACTGGGGGGGGGGGGACGCCTCTCTGCCCACTGGGGGGGGGGACGCCTCTCTGCCCACTGGGGGGGGGGACGCCTCTCTGCCCACTGGGGGGGGGGGACGCCTCTCTGCCCACTGGGGGGGGGGGGGGACGCCTCTCTGCCCACTGGGGGGGGGGGGGGGACGCCTCTCTGCCCACTGGGGGGGGGGGGGGGACGCCTCTCTGCCCACTGGGGGGGGGGGGGGACGCCTCTCTGCCCACTGGGGGGGGGGGGACGCCTCTCTGCCCACTGGGGGGGGGGGGGGAACGCCTCTCTGCCCACTGGGGGGGGGGGGAGACGCCTCTCTGCCGCAGTCACTCATTGGCTCCAGTGGCGAGCCAGAATCAGCCCAGTGAGGAGACTGACGAAAACTGTTTCAAAGCTGGATCGCCCATTTAAGGCCTCATGCACACGACACAGTATTTTTTAGCGGTCCGCAAAACGGGGTTCCGTTTCCGTGTGTCTTCCTTTATTTTTGGAGGACCACCAGACATAAAGGAAAGTAAAAAAAAGTCTAAGACAGGTTTGCCATGCAAATGATAGAAAAAAAACGGACGCAGACGAGTGGACGACAATCTTGTGTGCCTCTGTGTTTTTTAGCAGTCCCATTGACTTGAATGGGTCCGCGAACCGTTTTCCGCGAAAATAATAGGACAGGTTATATTTTTTTGACGGACTGGAACCCCGGATCACGGATGGAAAACTGTGCATTAGCCGAGTTTTCAACGGACCCATTGAAAATCAATGGGTCCGCAGAAAATCACAAAAAACGGCGCAACGGACACAGAATAAAACAACGGTCGTGTGCATGAGGCCTAAAGAGGAGGGGGTGACAACATGAACAGCGGCTTCACCTGGAGCCTGTGCCGTGCGCTGTGCAGGAACGGCTTCAGGACACGGAGACGGAGCGGGTGTCGGCTGTTAGGACACCCCTTGTGAATACGGGCACCAGGGCGACAGTCACGGCCTCAGAAGAGCGCACACCGCCCGGTATACATGACACGTGGGAGCCGCGCCACCGAGCAGCGCAGTCCCGCGTAGTAACCCCTGTAACCAGGACTAGTAGCTACTTTGTTTTTGCACCGCCACATTTTAGCAGCTATAATTTTTTGCTTTTCTTTTTTTAACCTTTTCACTGACAAGACTGTATGAGGTCTGTATCATTTCGGTTGTGCTGCGACTACCGAAAAAAGTGATTCTCGTCATTTATTTTTACCGTTCACACTGAATAACCCGTTGTATTCGTTTTCCAGGTTATTACGATCACGCGGATACCTAAAGACGCCTTTACGTGGGTCAATGAGCGCAACGTTTTTGTTCCCGATATCTGCCCTGTGTAAGGGCTCAGGCACACGACCGTATGTATTTTGTGGTCCGCAAAAGACGGATCCGCAAAAAAAAACGGATGACATCCGTGTGATTTCCACGTTACATCCATTTTTTGCGGCTCCATTGTAACAATGCCTGTCCCTGTCCACAAAACGGACAAGAATAGGACATGTTTTGCGGACATACGGATACGGAATGCACAAGGAGTCATTTCCGTTTTTTTTTTTGCGGCCCTTTTGAAATAAATGATTCCACCTATGGGCCTAAAAAAAAAAAAAACGGACAAAGATACGTTCGTGTGTATGAGCCCTAAAGGCGCCACTGATCATTGGGTGAAGGCAATGCTGACGCCGTTTCTGGGCAGCAGATAGCGCCATGTGAACAGCGACCAATGAGTCTGTATGAGGACGAGTAGACGGTCATTGGAATGGCGGGGGCGGCTCTCCCTCACAAGGGGGGCCGCACTTACCCGATATGTCTCAGCTGACGTCACCCTCTGCACTGACGTCACCCTCTGCACTGACGTCACCCAGGGTCTTCTCCAGGTCCTCGGGGTGACTCACTATCAATCCCCTCTGATCAAGGGGTTAAATGTGTGAGGGGAGACCCCCGCGTCCCTCTGCATGTACGGCCCTCACCTCTGCACCTTGGCCGGTCTCCGGGGGTCGCTCGCGCTGTTGCCCGTCATGTCTGCCCCCCGTCCTCCGTCGGCTCCGTGTACTAAACCCTAACCCCCGGCTGATCAGAGAACTTCCGGCAGAGACCGGATGTGCAGAGCCCACGTGAGCCCGGAAGTGCGGACGTAACCACGTGGTGTTGTTTACACCGGCCTCACGTGTTACGCGGACTGGAGCTGCCGGAGCTTCCCCGGGCGAAGGTGAGACCGGCCGGGCGGTGACGGACCACAAGTCCCAGCAGGGGCGGCCGGGCGGTGACGGACCACAAGTCCCAGCAGGGGCGGCAGAGCTGTTCATCCCAGTGAGGAGGCGGAGCGGCCGTCATGACGGTCACGTGACCCCCCGTGCTCCTGAATGAAGCTGGGTGACTGCGGCGCCGGGCGGTGATACACGTGTGACCCCTTGTTATATTGCAGGGAGAGAGTCTCCGGCCGCCATGTCCTTCCCAGTCCCCAAACCCAAGGCCCCGGAGCTCCCCCAACACCTGCACCGCAGACTGGCGTGTAACCAGGGGGCTGTGCGGGCCGTGCGCTTCAACGGTGAGTACCCACTGTCACCCTGCGGTGGGAGGGGCAGACTCCATGTCACATTGCTCCTCCCTCCTGTCTGTGTCACCCTGCGGTGGGAGGAGCAGACTCGATGTCACATGGCTCCTCCCTCCTGTCTGTGTCACCCTGTGGTGGGAGGAGCAGACTCCATGTCACATGGCTCCTCCCTCCTGTCTGTGTCACCCTGTGGTGGTAGGAGCAGACTCCATGTCATATAGCTCCTCCCTCCAGTTTGTCACCCTGTGGTGGGAGGAGCATACCATGTTACATAGCTCCTCCCTCCTGTCTGTGTCACCCTGTGGTGGGAGGAGCATACCATGTCACATAGCTCCTCCCTCTTCTCTGTGTCACCCTGTGGTGGGAGGGGCAGACTCCATGTCACATAGCTCCTCCCTCCTGTCTGTGTCACCCTGTGGTGGGAGGAGCAGACTCCATGTCATATAGCTCCTCCCTCCAGTTTGTCACCCTGTGGTGGGAGGAGCATACCATGTTACATAGCTCCTCCCTCCTGTCTGTGTCACCCTGTGGTGGGAGGGGCAGACTCCATGTCACATAGCCCCTCCCTCCTGTCTGTGTCACCCTATAGTGGGAGGAGCTGACTCCCTGTGATGTAATGCTCCTTGCTCTGTGTTGTCAGCGGACGGGCACTACTGTATGACATGTGGCAGTGACAAGTCTCTGAAGCTCTGGAACCCACACAAGGGCACCATGCTGAAGACGTACAGCGGGCACGGCTACGAGGTGCTGGATGCAGCAGGGTAAATGGCGGCTCTGCCCTCGGTGCACACACAGAGGCTGGTGGCCCATGATGACCCGCTTCTCACTTTCCGCCTGTGACAGGTCGTGTGACAACAGCCAGATCTGCTCCTGCAGCTCAGACAAAACCGTCATCCTCTGGGACGTGGCGCAGGGTCAGGTGGTCAGGAAGTTTCGTGGACACGCAGGGGTGAGTGGTCCTGTCTATTACTGATGTACTAGCGCTCTGCGAATGACTGACGGCTGCTTTGAGGGGTATTCCAGCTTTTTTAACGCTTTTAAATTCTCCCCGCCGGACCTGTGGAGTGAAGCACACTTACCTGCTTTCCACCACTCGGATCTGGCTCCTTCGGTCCACCGTTCTCTTCACCACGCTCGGGAAAGGGGGGGGGGGGGGACAGGCACCACTGCGGCCAATGACTGGCTACAGCTGGGACGTGTCCCCCACTTGGGCGGTGTCCTCTCCTTCACTTCTGGAGATAGGAGCAGGTCCCAGAGGTGGAACCCGCACCTATCTGACATTGAGGAAACCTCCTCACGCTATGCCATCAGTGTCTGAGGTCGGAGTACCCCTTTACCAGAATGTGAACAGAGCCTGTCATTACCTGGATCTGCATCGTCACAGGACACCAGATAAGTGTGAGCTCTTGTAATCAGATTCATGGCATTTCTGCCACAATGACAAAATGTAACCGTGTGACACAAAAATGTCTTCCCGTGCCACAAAATAAATGCCCTGCCGTTTCAGAAAAAGTTCTCGTGTCTTAAAATTGTCTCAAAAAAAGTTACCTGTGCCACAAAATGCCACCCTGTCTCTCAAGAAGTCATCCTGTCTCACAAGGTTATTCAGTGGTACTATTGCCACCCTGTCTCACCAGAGAATGCCATCCTGTCTCACAAATAGTTTTCTTGTGCCACAAAATGACAACTTTTTGCCAGACAGGATGTCTCACAAAAATTATCCATATCATAAAACGCCATCCTTAGTGGCGGAACGTTTGTCTGCGGCACCCTGCGTCGCCCCGTCTGACAAAACTTAGCCTGTGCCACAAAATGGCATCCCGTGTCACAAAGCTATCCCGTGGCACCCCCTTCTCATAATCAGTGATTGAGTGCCACGGAATATCATTCTTTCACAGAAAGTGAACCCGTGCCAGAGCGCTGTCTGACAAAAATGATCCCCTGCCCCGACGATGCCAGCCCGTCTCACACAGTCATCCTGGGCCACAAAAAGTGACGCCACAGAATGTTACTCTCACAATGTGATTCCGTGCCACCAAACACTGATCCTGTGCCATAAAGTGTCGCCCTGCTTCTCAGAATATCACCCTGTGCCAACAAACTAACATTTTATGAGGCAGATTTAAAAAATAAAATAAGTTCCCAAAACGGCTTTGGTTTTCTGCCTGCGCCCAGACGTGCGGTGGGGCGGTGACCCTCTGACCTGTGTTCTCTCCCTGCAGAAGGTGAATTGCGTGGAGTTCAATGAGGAGTCCACGGTGGTCGTGTCAGGTAATGTCTCCGCATCTGTCACATTTACAGAACCTGTCTCTGGGAAAGCTGGGTGACAGCCGACGTGACCGGACTATTCTGTGTCCTGCCAGGTTCTATAGACTCCTCTATCAGGTGTTGGGACGGTCGCTCCCGCAGACCAGAGGCCATACAGATACTGGACGAAGCGAAGGACGGCATCTCCAGCATCAAAGTGTCTGACCACGAGATCCTGGCCGGGTCTGTTTTCTATTCTCCTCACATAGCTCCTCCCCCTTGTCTGTCGCCCTGTGGTGGGAGGAGCATACACCATGTCACATAGCCCCTCCCTCCTGTCTGTGTCACCCTGTGGTGGGAGGAGCAGACTGCATGTCACATAGCTTCTCCCCCTTGTCTGTCGCCCTGTGGTGGGAGGAGCATACACCATGTCACATAGCTCCTCCCCCCTTGTCTGTCGCCCTGTGGTGGGAGGAGCATACACCATGTCACATAGCTCCTCCCCCTTGTCTGTCACCCTGTGGTGGGAGGAGCATACACCATGTCACATAGCTTCTCCCCCTTGTCTGTCGCCCTGTGGTGGGAGGAGCATACACCATGTCACATAGCTCCTCCCCCCTTGTATGTCATCCCCTGCGGTGGGAGGAGCATACACCATGTCACTTAGCTCCTCCCCCTTGTCTGTCATCCTGTGATGGGAGGAGCTGACTCCCTGTGCCCCCTGGTGGCAGTCTTTGGCACACACTGCTCACAGTGACCTGTCTTTGCTCTAGGTCAGTGGATGGGAGCCTGCGCCGCTATGACCTGCGGGTGGGGGAGCTGTGTGCAGACTATGTTGGCAGTGAGTGGTCCTTCATTATCCTTCCTGGGTGGGGGTGGGGGTGGGGGGGAGGGGGGGTTGGCGATTCTGCATTGACTTCCTGTGCCCATAGGTCCCATCACGTGTGTTAGTTTCAGTCGGGACTGTCAGTGTCTCTTGGCCTCATCGCTGGATTCCTGCCTTCGCCTCCTGGACAAGGACACCGGAGAACTGCTCGGAGAGTAAGCCGCGCCGGCGTCCTATAAGATACGTCCATCTGCCTTGTTAACACTTTGTTCCCTATCACACATTAAAGGGGTATTCTGCTTACAGAAAGTTATCCCTTATCCTGTGGCTGATTATATCGGTGGGGGTTCTACCACTGGGGGCCCCGCACTTTTTGGAGGCCCACTCTAATGGACAGAGCGGAAGGTTGTCGCCTAACTTTATGTAACCGGAATACCCCTTTAACACGTCATTAGAGGCAGGCCTGTACCCAAGTTGGGCTACTCCTGTAGATCCACCATAGTTCTGCTCCCCAATATGGAGCCCAAACCATCAATGATCTGTCTGTCAGACCCTGGTGTATCATGCAGCTCCCGCATCCTATCGCCTTGTGTACTCTTCATGACTTCTGTCTCTGCGCCACCTGGTGGTCTGCAGCAGGTATTACAGTTTCCTCTGTTCTGTACCAGGTACTCCGGACACAAGAACACCAGCTATAAACTGGACAGCTGTCTCAGCGAGAAGGACACCCACGTAGTGAGCTGCTCCGAGGACGGCACCGTCTGCTTCTGGGACCTGGTGGAGGTGATGACTTACCTATGGCCGCTCCATTTATAGAGCAGCTAAGGCTGGGCTAAAAAAAAAAAAAAAAAATTATTTTTAGTTTAAGGAGTGATCCTGTATGCAAAATAATGTAAGGCCTCATGCACACGAACGTTGTGTGTTTTGCGGTCTGCAAATTGCGGATCCGTGTGCGTTCCGCAATTTGTGGAACGGCACAGACAGCCATTGATATACAGTCATGTGAAAAAATTAGGACACCCTTTGAAAGCATGTGGTTTTTTGTAACATTTTTAATAAATGGTTATTTCATCTCCGTTTCAACAATACAGAGAGATTAAAGTAATCCGACTAAACAAAGAAAACTGAAGAAAAGTCTTTTCAAGATCTTCTGTAAATGTCATTCTACAAAAATGCCTATTCTAACTGAGGAAAAAGATAGGACACCCTCACATGTATTCCCTCTTAAATTGGCTCAGATCTCACACAGGTATATCACACCAGGTGCACATAATTAGTAGATCGTTACTCTGCATGTTGAATGAGGCTTGCCCTATTTAAACCTCAGACATTTAGTTTGGTGTGCTCCTGACTGTTGAAGTGAGAGTGAGCACCATGGTGAGAGCAAAAGAGCTGTCAGAGGACTTCAGAAAAAAGATTGTAGCAGCCTATGAGTCTGGGAAGGGATTTAAAAAGATCTCAAAAGATTTTGAAATCAGCCATTCCACTGTCCGGAAGATAGTCTACAAGTGGAGGGCTTTCAAAACAACTGCCAACATGCCCAGGACTGGTCGCCCCAGCAAGTTCACCCCAAGAGCAGACCGCAAGATGCTAAAAGAGGTATCCAAAAACCCTAAAGTGTCATCTCGAGAACTACAGCAGGCTCTGGCTACTGTTGATGTAGAAGTACATGCCTCTACAATCAGAAAGAGACTGTACAAGTTTAACTTGCATGGGAGGTGTGCAAGGAGGAAACCTTTGCTTTCCAAGAGAAACATCGAGGCCAGACTGACATTTGCCAGCGATAAAGTTGACAAAGACCAGGACTTCTGGAATAATGTTCTTTGGACAGATGAGTCCAAAATTGAATTATTTGGACACAACAGCAGAGGACATGTTTGGCGTAAACCAAACACAGCATTCCAAGAAAAGAACCTCATACCAACTGTGAAGCATGGAGGTGGAAGTGTCATGGTTTGGGGCTGCTTTGCTGCAGCAGGACCTGGTCAGCTCACCATCATAGAATCCACGATGAATTCTACTGTGTATCAGAAGGTGCTTGAAGAACATGTGAGACCATCAGTTAGAAAATTAAAGCTGAAGCGGAACTGGACCATGCAACATGACAATGACCCAAAACATACTAGTAAATCAACCAAAGATTGGCTGAAAAAGAAGAAATGGAGAGTCCTGGAATGGCCAAGTCAAAGTCCAGATTTGAATCCCATTGAGATGCTGTGGGGTGACTTGAAAAGGGCTGTACGTGCAAGAAACCCCTCAAACATCTCACAGCTGAAAAAGTTCTGCATTGAGGAGTGGGGTAAAATTTCCTCAGACCGATGTCGAAGACTGGTAGATGGCTACAAGAACCGTCTCACTGCAGTTATTTCAGCCAAAGGAGGTAACACTCGCTATTAGGGGCAAGGGTGTCCTATCTTTTTCCTCAGTTAGAATAGGCATTTTTGTAGAATGACATTTACAGAAGATCTTGAAAAGACTTTTCTTCAGTTTTCTTTGTTTAGTCGGATTACTTTAATCTCTCTGTATTGTTGAAACGGAGATGAAATAACCATTTATTAAAAATGTTACAAAAAACCACATGCTTTCAAAGGGTGTCCTAATTTTTTCACATGACTGTAACTGCCTATCCTTGTCCGTAAAACGGACAAGAATAGGACAGGTTATATATTTTTTTTGCGGACCACGGAACGGAGCAACGGATGCGGACAGCACATGGGAGTGATGTCTGCATCTTTTGCGGCCCCATTGAAGTTGAATGGGTCCGCATCCGAGCCGCAAAAAAACTGCGGACCAAAACGACGGCCGTGTGCATGAGGCCTAAGAGTGAGTTTGATGTTGAGTCTTGTCTGCCAGACAAGTACGAAGTCGGTGTGAGTAAGACGAGTACCACCAAGGTGACCACACAGATAGGGGTTTATCATGCGATAAGGTTACCCAACGACAAAGTTCTTCCATTCTATACATTTCCTGCCTTTTCCCAAACCAGTCCTTTATCGAGGGAGTTTGTTCACCGAGCCAGAATTTGGGTATTAATAACTTTGCTGCCATTATGAGGTGGGAGGTGTAATTTTTTAGGTGGGCAGTCGTGCTCAGGCTTGTTAAAGGGGTATTCTCAACACGCTATTTCATACTTATCTGCTCCCGGCGCGCTGTCCACTTCCTGGTTTTGGCAGGGGGCGGGCTCCATCTTAATTGAAGTCTTCTCCCGGCCGGGCCGCGCGCTGGACTAAACGTGCACGCGAGGCCGCGCATGCGCCCTGGTGACTTCTTCCTGGCAAGTATGCTATACTGGCCAGGAAGAAATCACCATAGCGCATGCGCAGCCTCGGCATGCGCTTTCGGGACTGTGCGCGGCCGGCGCGATTCCTGAGAAGAGCAGTGGCCGTAACCAGGAGAGACGGAAGACAACAGTCAGGAAAGTATATGTTTATTAAGGGGTGGGAATTTGTGGGAATTTGTTAATTAAATATATTTAGAAAAATGATCACTGTTAAATCATTAACAGATTTAACAGTGATCATTAAGATGGGAATACCCCTTTAACCCCTTAGGGACTCAGCCCTATTTCACCTTAAGGACTTGGCCATTTTTTGCAAATCTGACAAGGCTTAGAAGTTTAGAAGCAAATCTTGAAATTTTTCAGAAATTTACAAAAACCCAATTTTTAGGGACCAGTTCAGGTCTGAAGTCACTTTGCGAGGCTTACATAATAGAAACCGCCTAAAAATGACCCCATTCTATAAACTACACCCCTCAAGGTATTCAAAACTGATTTTACAAACTTTGTTAACCCTTTAGGTGTTGCACAAGATTTGATGGAAAATAGAGATACAATTTCAAAATTTCACTTTTTTGGCAGATTTTCCATTTTAATATTTTTTTCCCAGTTACAAAGCAAGTGTTAACAGCCAAACAAAACTCATTATTTATGGCCCTGATTCTGTAGTTTACAGAAACACCCCATATGTGGTCGTAAACTGCTGTACGGGCGCACGGCAGGGCGCAGAAGGAAAGGAATGCCATACGGTTTTTGGAAGGCAGATTTTGCTGGACTGGTTTTTTTGACACCATGTCTCATTTGCAGCCTCCCTGATGCACCCCTAGAGTAGAAACTCCAGAAAAATGGCCCCATTTTAGAAACTACGGGATAGGGTGGCAGTTTTGTTGGTACTAGTTTAGGGTACATATGATTTTTGGTTGCTCTATATTACACTTTTTGTGCGGCAAGGTAACAAGAGATAGCTTTTTTGGCACAGTTTTTTTTCCTGTTATTTACAACATTCATCTGACAGGTTAGATCATGTGGTAATTTTATAGAGCAGGTTGTCACGGACGCGGCGATACCTAAAATGTATACAATTCTTTTAATTTATGTAAGTTTTACCCAATGATTTCATTTTTAAAACAAAAAAAAAGTTTTAGTGTCTCCATAGTCTAAGAGCCATCGTTTTTTCAGTTTTTGGGCGATTATCTTAAGTAGGGTCTCATTTTTTGCAGGATGAGATGACGGTTTGATTTGCACTATTTTGGGGTGCATATGACTTTTTGATCGCTTGCTATTACACTTTTTGTGACGTAAGATGACAAAAAATTGCTTTTTTTACGGTGGTCATCTGAGGGGTTAGGTCATGTGATATTTTTATAGAGTCGGTCGATACGGACGCGGCGATACCTAATATGTATACTTTTCTTTAATTTATGTAAGTTCTACACAATGATTTCATTTTTGAAACAAAAAAAATGATGTTTTAGTGTCTCATAGTCTAAGAGCCATAGTTTTTTCAGTTTTTGGGCGATTATCTTAAGTAGGGTCTCATTTTTTGGGGGATGAGATGACGGTTTGATTGTTACAATTTTGGCGTACATGCATTTTTTTGATCACTTTTATTACCTTTTTTTGGGAAGTAAGGTGGGCAAAATTTCTATTTCATCATAGTTTTTTATTTTTTATTTTTATGGCGTTCACCATTCGGGTAAAGTAACATGACCGTTTTATAGATCAGGTCGTTACGGACGCGGCGATACCAAACATGTGTAGGGAATTTTATTTTTTTCATTTTTAATCAGTGATAAATGTGTTTTTTGATTTTTACTTTTTTTCACTTTTTTTTTACTCTTCTTGAAGAACCAGTGGGTCTGATGTCTGTATAATACAGTACTGTACTCTATATATTGTACTGCACTGTATTTTACTTCAGCACAGATCTGTTCAGCACCATGGACAGCAGGACGCCTGAGAAGGCGTCCTGTTGCCATGGGAACCTTCCCCGTCTGCCAAAACTTCGCAGACGGGGAAGGGTGAGGACGGGGCTGGCGGGGGGCAAAGGCACAGCAGCCCCCCGATCGGAGAGGGAGGGAGCTCCCTGAGCTGTTAACCTTTTCCATACAGCGGTCCGTACGGACCGCTGTATGGAAAGGGTTAAACGGCTGACATCGCATCACCGATGTCAGCCGTTTATACCAGGGTGTCAGCAATGTGCTGGCACCCTGGTATACCCACTGTACACCAACGATTATTCAATGGGAGGCGGGCGGGGTATCTCGATCCCGCCTCCCGCACCGCCCGCCTCCCGCAACCCCCCCCTGCACCTCCCACCGGGCTAAATACATTTAGAGGTGCAGGGGGGTGATAAATATATATTTTTGCCACACTAAAGTTTCTGATTGCCGCGGTCAGGGACTGCGGGGATCAGAAACTGCAGAAATCGCAACAAACCGCAGGTCTGAATTGACCTGCGGTTTGTTGCGATCGCGGACATGGGGGGGTCACGGGACCCCCCCCCGCGCATTTAGCCGAGGTGCCTGCTCAATGATTTGAGCCGGCACCTTGTTCCGATCACAGCCGGCCGGGCGGCAGTGATCGGAAAAACAACACATGACGTACCGGTACGTCATGCGTCCCTAAGGGGTTAAGTAAGACCAGAGATGGGACGAGGAGCATATCTGATTAATCGCTGTTAGAGATACGTGGACATTCCCACCATATGTGGAGCATGGAACTTTGGGCTCCGTGACATCTCCAGCAGTCTTATGGATTATATCAGGGGTGCGACACCATCTGGTCACTATTTTGTATGAATTCTCTTCATTTTGAGATGCCATGAGAGTTTTGAAGGATCCGCTTAGATTCTGAAAAGGAAATACCCAAGTCCTTCTCCCACTGTTTGAGGAAGGTGGGCTTCATTGTGGCATAGTTTTCTAAAATCTTTTTGTAGAGTAAGGCTACTTTCACACTTGCGGCAGAGGATTCCGGCAGGCAGTTCCGTCGCCAGAACTGCCTGCCGGATCCGTCAAAACATATGCCAACTGATGGCATTTGTCAGACGGATGAGGATCCTGATCCGTATGACAAATGCATTGAAGTGCCGGATCCGTCTCTCCGGTCTCATCCGTAAAAACGGATGCAGCATTTATTTTTTTCACATTTTTTGCGGTCTGAGCATGCGCGGACCGCAATGCCGGATCCGTTTTGCCAGAACACTCATTTAATGTTCCGGAATTTTGAAAGGAGATAAAACCGTAGCATGCTGCAGTAATATCTCCGTCCTGAAAAGTCAAAAAGACTGAACTGAAGACGTCCTGATGCATCCTGAACGGATTTCTCTCCATTCAGAATGCATGGGGATAAAACTGATCAGTTCTTTTCCGGTATTGAGCCCCTAGGACGGAACGCAGTGCTGGAACAAAATAACGCTAGTGTGAAAGTAGCCTAAGGAAATGAGTCCTTTGTGTTGGGTTAAAGAATCTAACAATGCCTCATACCAGGATTGAGACCTACGTGGCCTCTGGGCCTTTAGGAAGCGAGTGCATACCTGTGTCTATAGTGGCTTTTGGACCATGGTTTAGTGCAACAAGTATCCCTAATCTTTTTCAGGGGGGGGCTAGCAAATCTTTAATTAGGACGTTGCCTAATGTGGACAAAATCACTAAGGCCTCTTTCACATGGGCGTCGCGTGTGAGGGCCGGATAGGATGCGGGTGCGCCGCGGGAAAATGTGCGATTTTTCCATGCGAGTGCAAAGCGCGTTTTAATGCGTTTTGCACGCGCGTGAGAAAAATCGGCATGTTTGGTACCCAGATCCGAACCCAGACTTCTTCACAGAAGTTCGGGTTTGGGTTAGGTGTTCTGTAGATTTTATTATTTTCCCTTATAACATGGTTACATAATAGCATTCTTAATACAGAATGCATAGTACAATAGGGCTGGAGGGGTTAAAAAAATAAATAAAAAATAATTAAACTCCCCTCATCCACTTGTTCGCGCTGCTTGGCTCGTCTTCTTCTTCTTTGATGACCTGGGAGGAAAAGGACCTTTGGTGACGTCACTGCGCTCATCACATGATCCATCACCATGTTATAAGGGAAAATAATAAAGATTGGGTCCCCATCCCGATCGTTTCCTAGCAGCCATGCGTGAAAAAGATTTTCACGCAGCCCCATTCACTTCTATGGGGCCTGCGTTGCGTGAAAAACGCAGAATATAGAGCATGCTGCGATTCTCACGCAATGCACAAGTGATGCGTGAAAATCACCGCTCGTGTGCACAGCCCCATAGAAATGAATGGATCCGGATTCAGTGCGGGTGCAATGTGTTCACCTCACGCATTGCACCCGCGCGGAATTCTCGCCCGTGTGAAAGGGGCCTAAGTCATCTCTATAGTCAAACCGCAGTAGGTGAAGTAATTTGGCAGGAGTGAGAGAGGAAGGGGAATCGGGTAGTTGTAAAGGGCTAGCCAGGTTTTGCCATGTGTATAAATAGGGGGTGAATTGCCAAGGCCGGTTGGGGTTTTCCAGTGATTAGAGAGAAGCTATGTTCACACCTAGTTTGTGAGTGTGAGGGTCGAGCTATTCTATGTGCAGGCGTGGTTGGATCGCTCTGGAAGACCAAGGCCACCCATACTCCTAGGCAAAGTCAGGCGTTTATAAGATAATCGTGGGCGGGAAAAGAGTTTCCTGATTGAGGCCAAAAAGCTCGATGGGACATGTATCGGGGCAGTTTGGGGATGATGAAGGTTTTCTATACGTTTTTGCGCCCTATCCAAGGCATGAACGGGATATCTAAATTGTTTAGTTGTGTGATCTCTTTTAACCCTTTGTTTAGTTGTGTGATCTCTTTTAACCCTTTGCCCAAATAGGGTGGAATTGGGGAAAAAACGCAATCCCTCCACTGTTTTACGGGTTTTGTTCCCACGGCATTTGGTTTACTGCAAAACTGACCCATGCCCTTCATTCTCTGGGTCAGTACGATTACAACGATACCCCAGGTGTATAGGTTTTTTATGTGTAAATAGTGTAAAAATAAATTTTTAACTTTGAGATTTTTTTTTTTTTTTTTTACATCACCATATTCTGACCCCCATAACTTTTTTATACTTATGTCTACTGAGCTGTTTAGGGGCTCATTTTTTGCGGGACAATTTGTAGTTTTTATTGATACCATTTTGGAGTGTGCATGACTTTTGGATCACATTTTATTTTATTTTTTGGGGTAAGAGAAGCAATGGAAAAATGGCAAATCGACCATTTTGACCCTTTTTTCCTTTACGCCATTCGCAGTATTGGATTTTTAATTTTTTTTATATTTTAATATGGGTGTTTTTGGTTGCGGTGATACCCAGGATGTTTATATTTATTGTTATTTAGTTTATTTTTATTATACGGATTTTAACTTTTTTTTTCTATTTTTTTTTTTTTTTTTTTTATATATATATTTTAACTTTAAAAAAAAAATTATCATTTTAAGGCTCATAAATGACCTTATAAATTATGTTTTTAAAATTTTTATTTTTCACCTATAAGGGATTTAAAAAATCACAATTTCTTTGCTCATTTCTTACGTTGGCCTGCCATCTGGTGGCCAGAATAAGAATTGCAGCATTAATGCTCTGAATTTCTTCATAGAGACTCTGCGCATGTACTGAAGTCCCAATTGGCCGCACGGGGCTTTTTTTTTTTTTTTTTTTACGCATTCAGGTGCCGTGATCTCACTTGATCACAGCATTTAAAGCATTTAATTACCGCGATCTGCATTATTGCCGGTTGCTGTAATTAGCCGCAGGTCTCTGCTGTTTGAAACAGCAGAGACTTGCCGGCCATGACGCCTGCTGCACGCGCGAGCAGCGCCGTACATGTACGGTGCTGGTAGTGAAAGGGTTAATAGAGGGGCATAGTTTAGCTGGAACAAGGTCTCTGTCTTGGGAGCCATGTTAATTCCTAGGTAGGACATGTGCGTGAGGGGCCATTGAAAGGGAATGTCTTTATAGTATGTGTTTATACGTTAATCTTGAAGTTCGACAATGAGACATAATCTTATTCCCTTTCTCGCCATGTTCGTAGTGTTTGTTTCACCCGCATATAATCTTTAGCTGCTCTAATATTCAGTAAATCCTTAAGGGAGTTCTCCGTGGTCTCGCAGCGCCAAAGATCCTTTGTGTGTTTTCTCAAATTTGGCTATATTTTGGAGGAGTGAAGTAATTTGAGATGAGCGTTGTTTCTTCAACCTAATGCTATGAACTCGCCCCTGATCTCAGCTTTATGGGCTTCCCATATAGATGACTTTTGTGTCTGAGGGGACGCATTTTCTGCAAAATACCTATGTAGTTTCTCAGAAAATGCTTGTACCCTATCAGAGGAGTCTAAGAGAGTGGGATTGAGTTTCCGCGTCCTTTCAGGGAATTCTAGAATAAATGTAATGGGAGCATAGTCCGATATTGTGATACAGTGTATGTCAGTTTTCACCACCAGAGGGAGACATCCACCGCTAATTAAACAGTAGTCTAATCTTTGGTAAGATTTGTGGGCATTGGAACAGAAGGTGTAATCTCTGACGTTTGCATTGAGGGTGCGCCGGACATCACACAGGTGACGATCTGGTCATTGACGGTGGATCCCCCTCAAGGCTTTGTAGGAGATAGCAGATGAATCCACAACAGGATTCAATGCAAGATTAAGGTCTCCGCCAAAAATAACAAGACCTGAGGCAAATTGAGATATTATACATAGTGTCCCTCTCAGCCATGTCACAGTGTTATTATTAGGGGCGTAGAGGTTACATATGGGAAGTTCCTTGCTGCCAATTTGGCCTTTAAGCAAGAGATATCTCCCTTCTGGATCGATAAGGCTACTTTCACACTCGCCTTTGGTGCATGACGGATCCGTTCAGATAATACAAACGGATGCAGACGGTTGTATTATCTGTAACACAGCCAAGACGGATCCGTCTTGAACACCATTGAAAGTCAATGGAGGACGGATCCGTTTTCTATTGTGCCAGATTGTGTCATGGAAAACGGATCCATCCCCATTGACTTACATTGTGTGTCAGAACGGATCCGTTTGGCTCAGTTTCATCAGACGGACACCAAAACGCTGCAGGCAGCCTCCAGAGCGGAACGGAGGCTGAACGGAGGTAAACTGATGCATTCTGAGCGGATCCTTTTCCATTCAGAATGCATTAGGACAAAACTGATCCGTTTTGGACCAAATGTGAGAGCCCTGAACGGATCTCGCAAACGGAAACCAAAACGCCAGTGTGAAAGTAACCTAAGTCTGTCTGACAATGAAAAGAGAACATTGTTATGAAGGCCAATACTGACACCCCTAGAGGCCGAGGTATCTTGGCACGTGTGGTACCATTTTCAGAACAATGTCAGCTTTGGTCTTTCTCAACACTTGGAAAACACAACTTCTCTTAAAGGGGTTGTCCAAGTTATATTTATTGATGACCTATACTCAGGATAGGTCATCAATATCAGATCGGCGGGGGTCCGATACTCGGCACCCCCGCCGATCAGCTGTTTGAAGAGGAGGTGCGCGCCGTGCCAGCGCTGCCTCCCCTTCACTGTTTACCTTCTCGCCGTCGCCTCTGCAGTGGTGAGCAGGTGTAATTACATCCAAGCCGCCTCTATAGCTATCCGTCCCATTGAAATGAATGGGACGGCTTGGATGTAATTACACCTGCTCACCGCTGCAGAGGCAAGGTAAACAGTGAAGCGGAGGGAGCGCTGGCACGGCGCGCACCTCCTCTTCAAACAGCTGATCGGCGGCGGTGCCGGGTGTCGGACTCCCAGATAGGTCATCAATAAATATAACTTGGACAACCCCTTTAACTGGTGAGTTAACTCTTAGCCATAGTAGGTTACATGGGTGTTATCAGATACAGTAGGCCTCATTCCCATGAACTAACCAATAACAATGAATAATACAGGTAACCGTATAAAACCAAATAAATGTGGTGTTGTATAGTAATGTGAACAAAGTGTGCGGCTTAGGAAGTATGGGCTGCGAACGGAGCAGATAAGGGGGGGGGGTGATATTTCATGAATAGCCTGATCGATCAGGCCCCTATCCTAAAAGCCCAGCAACTGAAGCATTTAAGGAGTCTCCCTATGTGGATGTATCCATGAGTAATAACGGATATAGAGTTGAAAAATTATATCTGAAAAAATAAGGTGAACAGCAGAAAACTAACGGCACCTCAGGTAGAACCCAATTGGGTTACAATAAGAAATCGGGATACAACGTCCCTTGGTGGATTCCTCCGGACTTTCAGCGATTTCAGCTTCTTGGCTCCTTCCCATGAGGGGCTGAGGGAGAGAATGGCCTTCGGACAGTGGCATCCATGAAGGGATTTCCATTGGTGATATACGAAGAGTCCCAAACAGATGGGCGATCTTCCGGTGCCCTAACAGTCAGTCTTTTGTTGCCACGGACGATGAGGCGTCCAGAAGAGAACAGCCACCTACATGGGATCCCCTCCGCTCCGAGCTCATCTGGAAGAGGCTTTAGTCGTGGATGGTGCTAAATCTGGAAAATCTTGCACATTTGAGCCATCAATTTGGGTTTCCCCAAGCTCTCCTGCTTTGGTTAATATGTCTGCCGTGTCGCAGAATGAGAAGAGGCCACAAACGATGTCCCTAGGTCGTGGGTGGTGGTTTAGAGCGCAGAGCTCTATGAGCTCGTTCAATATTAATGGCGTCTGCTCCTTCTCCCCCTAATAGTCTTCTTTATCAGAGGCCTCGGGTATACCACGGATTCTGACGTTTTTCCTGGTCCTCTAATACAGGGGTCTCCAAACCCCGGCCCGCGGGCCACAACCGGCCCGCTTGTGCGTTCGATCCGGCCCGCCCGCAGCTGGCAGGTTGCAGGAACCAAATCCGCACAACCGCCCATGCTGTCACGCTTGTGTTGTGTGTTCGATTCCGCGCCCGCCCGCAGCTGACAGGTTGCAGGAACGAAAGCCGCACAACCGCCCATGCTGTCACGCTGTGCTTTTTGATTGGCTGCTGGGACCGCCGATGTCCCGGCAACCAGTGACGTCACAGGTGCGGCACCTCCCCTCTTCCCGCCCGCTGTTTGAAATAACAAATCCACGTGTGTAGCAGCGGGCGGGAGTCGGGACTCAGGAGTCCAAGAAGAAAAAAAAAAGAAGAGGAGCAGAAGCCGGCTACAGCGGAGGCAAGTGTTGCACAACGCTGATGGGGACACAATGGGGAACGCTGACATTGCTGTGCTGCGCTGATGGGGACACAAGCTGCTGAGGACACATACTGATGGGGATATTGCTGTGCTGCTGGGGACACTGCTGATGGGGACTTTGCTGTGCTGATGGGGACATTGCTGTTCTGATGGGGACACCGTTGATGAGGACACGGGTGTCCCCATCAATGGTGTCCCCATCAGCACAGCAATGTCCCCATCAGAGGTGTCCCCATCAGCGATGATGGGCACACTGCTGATGGGGACAATTCTGTTCTGATGGGGACATTGCTGGGGACACCGCTGTTTGGCACACTGCTGATGGGGACATGGGTGTCCACATCAATGGTGTCCCCATCAGGATAGCAATGTCCCCATCAGCGGTAACCCCATAATCGATGTCCCCATCAGCACAGCAATGTCCCCATCAGAGGTGTCCCCATCAGCGGTGATGGGGACACATGCTGCTGGGGACACCGCTGACAGGGACATTGCTGTGCTGATGGGGATGTTGCGGTGGACACTGCTGATGGGGACATTGCTGTTCTGATGGGACATTGCTGGGGACACCGCTGATGGGGACATGGGTATCCCCATCAGCGGTGACCCATCATCGGTTTCCACATCAGCACAGCGGCGTCCCCATCAGCAATGATGGGGACGCTGCTAATGTGGAAACTGCTGATGTGAACATTGCTGTGCTGATGGGGACATTGCTGAGGACACCGCTGATTGGCACACTGCTGATGGGGACAAAGGTGTCCCCATCAATGGTGTCCCCATCAGTACAGCAATGTCCCCATCAGCGTCCCCATTCTGATGGGGACATTGCTGTTCTGATGGGGACACCACTGATAGGGACACGGGTGTCCCCATCAACCGCGTCCCCAAAGGCAGTGTCCCCATCAGTGGTGTCCCCATCAGCTGCTAATGGGGACTCCGCTGATGGGGACATTGCTGTTCTGATGGGGACATCATTAATGGGGACATTGCTGTGCTGATGCTGACATTGCTGTTCTGATGGGGACATTGCTGTGCTGATGGTGACACCGCTGATGGGGACATTGCTGTGCTGATGGGGACACCGCTGATGGGGACATTGCTGTGCTGATGGGGACAACGCTGATAGGGACACGGGTGTCCCCATCAATGGTGTCCCCATCAGCACAGCAATGTCCCCAACAGCAGCGTCCCCATCAGTGGTGTCCCCATCAGCACAGCAATGTCCCCAACAGCAGCGTCCCCATCAGTGGGTGTCCCCATGATGGGAATATTGTTTTTCTGATGGGAATATTGTTTTTTTTATGGGAATATTTTTTTTTTTATGGGAATATTGCTTTTCTGATGGGGACATTGCTGTTCTGATTTGGCCATTGCTGTTCTGATGGGGACACCGCTGATAGGGACACGGGTGTCCCCATCAATGGTGTCCCCATCAGCCGCGTCCCCAACAGCAGTGTCCCCATCAGTGGTGGCCCCTATCAGCTGCTAATGGGGACTCCGCTGATGGGGACATTGCTGTTCTGATGGGGACATTGCTGTTCTGATGGGGACATCGTTGATGGGGACATTGCTGTGCTTAAGGGTGACACGGCTGATGGGGACATTGCTGTGCTGATGCTGACATTGCTGTGCTGATGCTGACATTGCTGTGCTGATGCTGACATTGCTGTGCTGATGCTGACATTGCTGTGCTGATGCTGACATTGCTGTGCTGATGCTGACATTGCTGTGCTGATGCTGACATTGCTGTGCTGATGGGGACATTGCTGTGCTGATGGGGACATTGCTGTGCTGATGGGGACATTGCTGTGCTGATGCTGACATTGCTGTGCTGATGGGGACATTGCTGTGCTGATGGGGACATTGCTGTGCTGATGGGGACATTGTTGTGCTGATGGGGACATTGCTGTGCTGATGGGGACATTGCTGTGCTGATGCTGACATTGCTGTGCTGATGGGGACATTGCTGTGCTGATGGGGACATTGTTGTGCTGATGCTGACATTGCTGTGCTGAGGCTGACATTGCTGTGCTGATGGGGACATTGCTGTGCTGATGGGGACATTGTTGTGCTGATGGGGACATTGCTGTGCTGATGGGGACATTGCTGTGCTGATGGGGACATTGCTGTGCTGATGGGGACATTGCTGTGCTGATGGGGACATCGTTGATGGGGACATTGCTGTGCTGATGGGGACATTGTTGTGCTGATGGGGACATTGCTGTGCTGATGCTGACATTGCTGTGCTGATGGGGACATTGCTGTGCTGATGGGGACATTGCTGTGCTGATGGGGACATTGCTGTGCTGATGGGGACATTGCTGTGCTGATGGGGACATTGTTGTGCTGAGGCTGACATTGCTGTGCTGAGGCTGACATTGCTGTGCTGAGGCTGACATTGCTGTGCTGAGGCTGACATTGCTGTGCTGATGGGGACATTGCTGTGCTGATGGGGACATTGTTGTGCTGATGGGGACATTGCTGTGCTGATGGGGACATTGTTGTGCTGATGGGGACATTGCTGTGCTGATGGGGACATTGTTGTGCTGATGCTGACATTGCTGTGCTGATGGGGACATTGCTGTGCTGATGGGGACATTGCTGTGCTGATGGGGACATTGCTGTGCTGATGGGGACATTGCTGTGCTGATGGGGACATTGCTGTGCTGATGGGGACATTTTTGTGCTGATGGGGACACCGCTGATAGGGACACGGGTGTCTTTGTGTTGTTTTGCTAAAGTTTTTTCTCTTTTGTTCTCAGTCATATCATGCTGATTACAAAAACGATCCATGTAAAATATATACATTTAATTTAATACATAACTGATTTTTTTTTCCGGCCCCCGAATACTTGTAAAATCTTCAATGTGGCCCTCCTGTTGAAAAGTTTGGAGACCCCTGCTCTAATAGGAGCACGGATTCATTGAAGCGGGCCGAGTGTGCCGCTAGGTTATCTTTCACTGCTATATCAGAGGCCACTAGGGCGTGACGAGGGTTTTCCAGGGTTTCAACCCTATCCCCAATATGGCGGACATCCGCCTTAATGTCAGCTAGATCCGATGTGATCGGGGTGAGAGCTTTTTGTAAGAAGCCCCGGGTGATGGCGAGGGACTCGCCCGTTTCTGGAGCACTGTCTGCATCCGAGGCCTCACTGAGCTGCTCCTCTTCCTGCTGTGGTGGCGCCATCTCAGACATCTGCGCCAAGGGTCTGGAGGTATTTCTCCATGTCTGACTGTGAGCGCTGTGCCCTCGGGGTGCAGCTCGTGTCCCGGTGCCTGTCTCTGCTGTTGGCTTTCACCATGATGGGGGGGGGGGGGAGGGGAGATATCTGCTTGATGAGGGTCTGCTGGTGGGAGAGCTTTCTTCAAGCGTCTGCCATCGAGCTCGGTCAGGCTCCGCCCCTTTGTCAATTTTTTTTTTTTTAATCTAGTGTTCTTTCTATAGATTTTTTTGCGGAATGAATTGCATTTTTTTTTGTGACACTAGACAAAGCTATTTGCTTAAATCTGACAGAGAGCAGGGCCATGTAAAGATCTGTGCACATGAGCTGCAATGTGAAAGGTAATTGAAAATCCCTTCTCGTCTCCTCCGCTGCCTATCACTGGCCTCACGTGTCCAGCGATTGTCACTACGAGTGGAACCGTTCCAGCCATCTGAGGTGTCACCCATATGGACGTCTCCTCAGTTAGATGCAGGACCCATGAGACCATTGGTAGGGGAACGAGACTGTAAGGCTTCTTGCACACGACCGTATGGCTTTTTCAGTATTTTGTGGTCCGCAAAAAACGGATTGGCAAAACTTACGGATGACGTCCGTGTGCATTCCGTTTTTGTGGGATGGAACAGCCGGCCCCTGATAGAACAGTACTATCCTTGTCCGTTATGCGGACAATAATAGGACATGTTCTATCTTTGAACGGAACGGAAAAACGGAAGGCATACGGAGTACCTTGTTTTTTTTTTGTGGATCCATTGAAATGAATGGTTCTGTATACGGAACAAAAAAATGGAACGGAAGAGGTCAAAAGTTCGGGCTCCATTGCAGTAAATGGGATCAGTGAACGCAGCCTGCAGCACAGATGTTAGAATTTGTCACTTTCACATTTCGAGCCCATTAACACAGGTTATCAGCGGTAAAGGCATAATCTGGATATAAAATCCTTCAGCTTTAGAGATCATAAAGACGGCTGTATGCTGTCCACAAAAATGCCACAGTTCAGCATGTCTGGAATTTTTTTTTTTAAAAAGATTGCATTTTTGCGGACCCGTAGACTTAATGGGGCCACGTCCTGATTTTCACTGACAAGTATAGGACGTTTTATTTGCGGAGCCGTAGAATGGAAGAAAAGGGCCCCATAGAAGTGAATAGGTCTGCATCTAATACACACATAAAAAAACGGATCCGCATACGACCGTCTGACTGAGCCCTTAGATGCATGAAAGGGAAGTACTTTCCACCTCAGTGATGACTGATGGTTGTGAGAAGTTAATAGCATCAGTCAGTACTGAGAGGAAGTGCAAAGAAAACCCTCCTCGTGGCTGGAGTGCATAATGGACTCCGCTGCTGACCTATAAGTCTGCTTATCCACCCGATCGTCACTGGGTGCTTGAAAGGGATGACGGGACTTGGTTGGAGGCGGGGTCTTAGAGGCGGGACGGAGCAGCGTGAAAGTCGCAAGAGATGGGGCTAACTGGCAAGAGTCTGCCATGTTACCTCTGCCTGCTCAACGGAGGAGGATCTTTGTATTAGGGCGGCCCACCGAGAGTCTGTGGGGTCTCTTCAGTCCCTGCGCAAGAGTAGCAGGGACTGGGGGAAAAAAATAATTCAATATGATTTTTTAAAAACTTATCGTAATGCAATTCATCGCTCAGCCCTCGCAGCTATGTGTAACCTGTATTACACTTCAGTGTTGTTGTTTTTTTTTAAATTTTATTATTGATTACTACATAACAACATCAGGGTACGCAGACCCTAAAACATTATCACTTAGAAATGGGATATACAGAACCACTTACAACTGGGGTACGCTTCAGTGTTTTACGTAGATGCGCCAGTCCTGAATCCTGTGGACCCTTCTCGAACACTATGGGTACAAGACAGCGATCTCACACCCGAAGTATGTAGTGTCCATATGTAATGACAGCATGAGCGGTGTGTAACAACATGGCCACTAGATGTCGCCCTGGGCACCTAGTTGCTGTACATCCACAGGGTGTGGACACAATGGGACTGCTTGGCTCACGATGCCACAGGATGCTGGCACGGTTGTGGGAGCGCGTTGTTGCCTGCTGTGCCCCATTTTCCCTAAAGCACATTCCTCATCTAGTGAGGCACAAAAACATATCTAAAACAGGATGGCGATAACTAAGTCGGTGGGGGCCTGGCGCTGTACTCATCTCCTCTGGATAGGTCATCAGTATCTGATAGGTGGGGCTCTGACATACTGGACCCCTGCCGATCAACTGTCCAAGAAGGCAGCGGAGCTCGCCATAGCGCCACGTCCTTGTCTCGGCCAGTGATGTCACATTCATTGGTCACTTTGCATAGGCACAGCTCAGTCCTATAGAACTGAATGGGTCTGAGTGCAATACCAAGTACAGCCACTATACAATGTACGGCGCTGTGCTGGATGAGCAGAGAGAAGTCTGCAGTGCAACCTCCAGCGATCAGATACTGATGACCTGTCCAGAGGATCTGATCAGGGATGAGCAAATCGATTTGTCTCATTACCAGGAGCTCTTCACATGCTCATAGCTGCTCCACCATAGCTCAAATTGTGCTTCAGGAGCAGCAACTGCACATGTGCCACTAGACTTCCAGGTATCGGTGCAAGCGCATTCTATGCTCCCAAAGCCGAATGCACCCATTGGGGGGCAGGTGAAGAAGTCCTGCTAATGAGACTAATCGATCTGCTCATACGTGATGCCGATCTCTCCCCTCATCTGACTACGGAAGCCTGGTTGGGTCTAGCTTCCTCAGAAAGCAAACTAACCCGTAGCACTTTACCACCAGAAACCATAACATAGGTGAATGGTGGAGAGAGAGAGAGGCACCGATTTAGACCTTAGGTCACTCTAGGTATGTAAATGGAGGGTGGACGATTCACCCCTGGCATCCGCTTTATGCCCCCAGGTTCTTCACCGTAGAGTAGCAGTGTTTGCACCAGGTCTTGCTATTTTGTGACTTCTTGTGGTCTCTCTCCTGCAGGGTTCCCTTACACTCCAGCTCCCGGTCAGTAAAGGTGTCGTACAGTCGCTGTCCTATCATCCCACTGAGCCATGTCTCCTAACCGCCAGTGAGGGAGAAGTCCAGGTTTGGCGGGGGGAGCCCCCTGAGGACGACGCCGGCAGTGGATCTCAATGACACTGTATATTTTTCTATTTTTTTTTTTGTATTTTAGAAAAAATAAAAACAGTTACAGTTTGATAACAATCTCTTATTTCCATACCCCTCCCCCACATACATGCAGACAGCTACAACTTCAATAGATAACATTACTTAAAGGGGTTGTCCCATTAAGACAACCTTTGTATAGGGGATAAGTGTCTGATCGGTGGGGTGGTCCGACAGCCAATCATGAGAACCAGGACCCATGCTCCCCCTACAATCGGCTCTATGGGGGTACCAGACATAGCCGAGAGCTTGTACTCAGCTCCAGTCAGAGCAGGAGTATGAACCCCCTATTCTGGCATTAGCGGGGGTCCCAGCAGTCAGACTCCCGGTGATCAGTCACTTACCTCCTGTACTCCTGCCAGGAGAAAAGTTGGCTGAATGGCAAAACCCCTTTAATTTACAGTGGCTGCTAAAGGTGAAGAGTTACTGTATGACGGAGGTGACTGCTCTTCACGTTCTAAGAGGAGCCCAACTCCAAGATACTCTGGTCACCCAGAGCGGGAGAGCTGCACGGTGTGTTGAGCTATGTGCACACAGCGCTGTATGTCTGCACAAGGTAACACGCCTGGATCATGTCCATTACACTCCTGTGGAGGAGAAGCAGAGGATGGAAGCCAACAGCGCAGCATTCAGAGTGCAACCATAGTGGAAACGTCCTCCTCAGTCCTGCCCTTTCTCCCTGCTGGAGAACTCAGCTTTTCTCTGTGCAAAGGTCTGAGCAACAAGCAACGGGAAAACCAGGCTGGCGTCTGCGTATACCTGTGGAGGAAACGGGAGATACAGTATACTGGTGAGGAGGAGGGACCGTCACATGTGACATCTGTATACAGGGTTATGTCTATAAACTCAGCCAGAGGGGGGGGGGGGGGGGGGGGGCGGCATTATAGTAGTTATATTCTTGTACATAGGAGGCGGTATTAGGCCTCTTTCACACATGCGTTGCGGGAAAATGTGCGGGTGCATTACGGGAACATCCGCGATTTTTCCGCGCGAGTGCAAAACATTGTAATGCGTTTTGCACTCGCGTGAGAAAAATCACGCGTGTTTGGTACCCGAACTTCTTCACAGAAGTTCGGGCTTGGGATCGGTGTTCTGTAAATAGTATTATTTTCCCTTATAATATGGTTATAAGGGAAAATAATAGCATTCTGAATACAGAATGCATAGTACAATAGCGCTGGAGGGGTTAAATTTTTTTTAACTCACCTTAGTCCACTTGTTCACAGCCCGGCATCTCCTTCTGGCTTCATCTGATCTCTGTGCAGCAACAGGACCTGTGGTGATGTCATTCCGGTCATCACATGGTACGTCACATGATCTTTTACCATGGTGATTCACCATGGTAAAAGATCATGTGATGACCGGAGTGATGTCATCAAAGGTCCTTGACCTATAATTAATGCTCACCACAGGTCCTGTTCAGTAAAGGGGACAGAAGGAGATGCCGGGCTACGCAATCAAATGGACTAAGGTGAGTTAAATTACTTTTTATTTATTTTTTTAACCCCTCCAGCGCTGTTTTACTATGCATTCTGTATTCAGAATGCTATTATTTTCCCTTATAACCATGTTATAAGGGAAAATAATCATCATCAGGTCTCCATCCCGATCGTCTCCTAGCAACCGTGCGTGAAAATCGCACCGCATCCGCTCTTGCTTGCGGATGCTTGCTATTTTCACGCAACCCCATTCATTTCTATGGGGCTTGCGTTACGTAAAAAACACACAAAGAGAAGCATGCTGCGATTTTCACGCAACGCACAAGTGATGCGTCAAAATCACCGCTCATGTGAACAGCCCCATAGAAATGAATGGGTCCGGATTTAGTGCGGGTGCAATGCGTTCACCTCCCGCAACGCATCCGCGCGGAAAACTCGCTCGTGTGAAAGGGGCCTTATTGTAGTTATATTCTTGTACATAGGAGGCGGTATTATAGTAGTTGTGTTCACTCCTTCACTCACCTTAACTGGATTAGCATCCATGCGGATCTTTCCCCAGGATACGGCTTCATCTGGTCTGGCTCCAGCATCCGACCCATCAAATTCCTGCGCCGTGTTCACGTAAACAGCATAATCTGCACCATTCCTCTGCAAAAGGAGAAAACTTGTCAGGGATGATGGCGAGTTGATCTCAAAGGGGCAGTAGAGTCCTCTACTACAGATCAGACTAGTACACTGGCAAAAACACCCACCGGTAGATATAAAGGGAGTCTGTCACCTCCACATGGCCATATACAGCGGTTACATTGCCCTATAGAACACCTATACATGAATGTTATGGTACCTTTGTCTTTAGACTTGCAGAAGCTGGAAAAACGAACTTTGATTGATATGCAAACGAGCACTGGCAAGTGCCCAGGGTGGCGTTCACCGTGTTGGTGCCCAGGCTGCCCTGCCTTTTTTTCATTGTTCCCCCGCCCCAGCCTCTGCCTATGCCCGCCCTCCTATTCCCTTGCGTCATCCTAAGGTCCGGCTGAGATCCCGTGCACTGCCTCACCGGGCCGGAGCATGCGCACTGCGATGCCCATTGTTGGCATGGCATCGCTTTAACTACTGCGCATGCTCCAGCCCAGCGAGGCAGTGCACAGTTGCGGGATCTCGGCCGGACCTTAGGATGACGCGAGGGAATAGGAGGGTGGGCATATGCAGGGGCGGGGGAACAATGAAAAAAGGCAGGGCAGCCTGGGCACCAACACAGTGAACGCCGCCCTGGGCACTTGCCAGTGCTCATTTGCATATCAATCAAAGTTCGTTTTTCCAGCTTCTGCAAGTCTAACGACAAAGACAAAAGGTACCATAACATTCATGTATAGGTGTGCTATAGGGCAATGTAAGCGCTGTATATGGCCATGTGGAGGTGACAGACTCCCTTTATATAAGTGAACAAGATTTCTGGAGCTGCATTCCACATTACAAGCCACCTGAGCGCCCCGACAAGCTCACAGGTATTACAGGATCATCTCCAGTGCCTCACAGTCTCCCTCATAGCTACAGCCCCAGTCTACACGTACCATGAGGTTGGCATTGCAGATGTGATGCTTCACCAGTCCTCCTCCCAGAATAATCATTCCCGTCTTCTTAGCAAACACCACAGAAGAATTCAGCCGCCGAATATCTGATGGGGAGACACAGGAACAATGACAGCAGTTAGCCCCGGTGCCTCCTACACATTAGGTTGTCCTCGCGGTTTTTGATGGGCTCAGCCAACAAGCTAAGGGTCCATTCACACGTCCGCAAAATGGGTCCGCATCAGTTCTGCAATTTTCCGGAACGGGTGCACACCAATTCATTTTCAATGGGGCCGGAATGTGCTGTCCGCATCCGTGCTTCCGTTTCCACAAAAAAAATAGAACATGTCCTATTCTTGTCCGCAATTGCGGACAAGATTAGACATTTTCTATTATAGTGCCGGCGATGTGCGGTCCGCAAATTGTGGAATGCACATTGCCAGTGTCAGTGTTTTGCGGATCCGCAGAACACTTACGGACGTGTGAATGGACCCTTACGTGTGTGAGGAGCTCCCCCAACACGATGTCCCAGGAGATACCGACTGCCATTGAAATCACATACTCTGCCAAACTGAGCATGTATGGGTACGCGGGAGTCGGGAGACAGCTGAACAAGCCTTCGGCCAGCAGCTCTTGAAGGTGTATTGTATTCCTTCAAGACGTTCAACAGATAAGAGAAATCCCATTACAATGAAAGGTGTATGGCTACCCCCAGGGTGCTGCAAGTGGGAGAGAGGCAAGACTACTCCATAGATGGAACACAGGCTCCCTGCAGGGTGGTACAAGGGAATGCATAGACTGCTTAGGAGTGAGTTTCCTATGAGAGTGTATCAGGAACATCACCTTCAACGATGTCCAGCCTCAGCCCCGGGTTCTTGTAGGAGTGAAAGTACAGCATATCCCCGATGGATCCGTCTGTGAGCGCCGGGCTGTATACCGGAATATTGTTCTGTCAGAGGAAACCAGCAGACTGTAAGATAAAAGGACCCGGCCGCGTAACATAGCTCCTCCCTCCTGTCACCCTGCGGTGGGAGGGGCAGAGTCCATGTCACATAGCTCCTCCCTCCTGTCACCCTGTGGTGGGAGGGGCAGAGTCCATGTCACATAGCTCCTCCCTCCTGTGTCACATTGTGGTGGGAGGAGCAGACTCCATGTCACATAGCTCCTCCCTCCTGTCACCCTGGGGTGGGAGGAGCAGACTCCATGTCACATAGCTCCTCCCTCCTGTCACCCTGGGGTGGGAGGAGCAGACTCCATGTCACATAGCCCTCTGTGCACCATGCTGTTCTGTCACGTTACCTTCTGGGCCCAATAATATACAGAATCGGGGTGATTAATTTCCTTTCCTAGGCGAGCGATCATCTTAGACGGTGTCCACTTAGTCCCCTGCAGTGAAGAAGAAGAACTGTGGTTGAGTGACCTCACTCATCCAGTATCACACCCCGCCCTGGTCTCCATCTTGTCCTCACCTCAGTGTCTTGCTCCAGCACCATTTGATCCAATATCGGCGTTATCCAGTCCTCAAACAGACAGTAATTATTATTAGGAACCAGGAGATTCCCGATCCTGCACACGAGAGGAGACACCAGATCAGTAACAGGAGGAGGCACCCAGGCACTGACCCCCGTGTGATCTCTGCTCACCTATTAATGCCCCGTGGCCTCAGATCTGACCCCTTGAGGCTGAAGTCTCCAATGTAAGTAGGAGCGAGGCACTTGATCAAGTCCTCCTCTATACCTCCAGCCGTGGTGACAATGATATCCACCTGAAGAGGTAAGAGTCAGTAGTGGATAAAGGCGGCATCTATATAGCGTCCATCATGTAGAGTTCCAGTGGTCTCCTCCATCAGTCAGATGTAAGGTTCTCCTTAAAGGGGTTCCCCGAGATTTTTTAACTGATGACCTATCCTCTGCATAGATCATCAGTATCTGAACACTGGGAGTCCGACACCTGAAACCCCCCCGCCAATCAGCTGTTTGAGAAGGTACTGGTGCTCGCAGTAGCCCCCCGGTGCATTCTCTCAGCTCACCAAGTACAGCGCCGTACATTGTATAGTGGCTGTGCTTGGTATCGCACTCAGCCTCATTCACTTCTATGGGGCTGAGCTGCGCCTAGGCCACGTGACCGATGAATGTGACATCACATGGCCTAGGCTGCAGCGTTAGTGCGAGCGCCGGTGCCTTCTCAAACAGCTGATCGGTGGGGGTCCTGGGTGTCGGACCCCCACGAAAGTCATCAGTATAAAAAAAAAAATGAAAAAAAAAAAAAAAAAGTCATAAAACCCCTTTAATAAGACAGATTAGAATTGTTAGAGGTTGTGGCCCATGTAACGTGGCATAGTGGGCATGGTCATGACTAAAGACCTCCTCTGTGATCTCACCATCTTGTGCTCTGCCAGGTATCGGATCGTTTCCCGTACTCCCGAGCTGATCAGGTTGGACGTGTACCCCAGTAAGACGGTACATCCGCCAGGGGACGACAGCTTGGTGTCAATCTGTGTAAAGAGAGATAATACAAAGTGTAAATCTAAAAACCTCTCTTAAAGGGCTCGTCCAGTCTCCAACTTTCTAACATATGTCTGTTTTAATTTCTCTGCATTTTTAACATCTCTGCTTACTGTCGGTGAAGGGAAACATTCTGGTTTACATTTAGAGGCTAAAAACCTGAACCGACCGGATACCTGCCACAGCTGAGGTTTTGTGGCAATTGTTTTGTGTGTAAGAACTGTAACTGTCCTGGCAGTTTGTTACAGTGTATCAGTGCAGGTAAAATGACCAGGCTGAGGATTGTCTAGACTGGATATGTATAATGTTTGTACAGGTTTTCAGCCTCTGGATATAAAGGACAATGTCCCCATTCAATGACAGCAAGCAAAACAGTGAGAAAATATTCAACTCTGTGCTCCAGCAATGTAATGGCGGTAACATCACATGCTATTGTGTGTGGTCATGTGATGTCATATCTACTGGTTTACAGGGAGGCTGAGGACCAAGAAGGAAAAGAAGGAGTTGCGGCTGATTGTGCAATAACCATGCTGTATATGTAAAGGCCGTCATTTTCACGCTTTTCCCATGTGATCCCGGCAGACGCCCACGGTCCGGTCCACGTTCTCACCATGTTGTTGACCTCCCGCACCGCCTGCCCATAGCTCGTGGCCTGAAAGCCTGTTGTGATGTAAGTCTGCAGCAAGGCCTCATAGTTCACCCCACAGTTGAAATCGTATCCTCGGATCTGCGGCGTTCCTTCCGGTAGAGAATCGCTCGCCATCAGCACTGCCTCCTTGGCATCTTTGGGCAGCCCATCTGCCATGTTTTTAATCTGATCCTGAAATACAGGGAAAGACGCATAAGTCATGACATAACGGGGCGATCCGGGGGTGGTGTACCCGCCATGGACTCCGCCAACATGGTGAAAAACATGGCTGAACGTCACGTGTAAAGTAACGTGTCCGCAAAGAGGCACGTACCGCCCCCCCGGCTACATACACACACATTACACGTACTGCACACAATTACATACACATTACACGTACTGCACACAGCTACACACACACACATTACACGTACTGCACACAGCTACATACACATTACACGTACTGCACACAGCTACACACACATTACACGTACTGCACACAGCTACACACACATTACACGTACTGCACACAGCTACATACACATTACACGTACTGCACACAGCTACACACACATTACACGTACTGCACACAGCTACACACACACATTACACGTACTGCACACACATTACACGTACTGCACACACATTACACGTACTGCACACACATTACACGTACTGCACACAGCTACACACACATTACACGTACTGCACACAGCTACACACACACACATTACACGTACTGCACACAGCTACACACACACACATTACACGTACTGCACACACATTACACGTACTGCACACAGCTACACACACATTACACGTACTGCACACAGCTACACACACATTACACGTACTGCACACAGCTACACACACATTACACGTACTGCACACAGCTACACACACACACATTACACGTACTGCACACAGCTACATACACATTACACGTACTGCACACAGCTACACACACATTACACGTACTGCACACAGCTACATACACATTACACGTACTGCACACAGCTACACACACATTACACGTACTGCACACAGCTACACACACACATTACACGTACTGCACACACATTACACGTACTGCACACACATTACACGTACTGCACACAGCTACACACACATTACACGTACTGCACACAGCTACACACACACACATTACACGTACTGCACACAGCTACACACACACACATTACACGTACTGCACACAGCTACACACACACATTACACGTACTGCACACACATTACACGTACTGCACACAGCTACACACACATTACACGTACTGCACACAGCTACACACACATTACACGTACTGCACACAGCTACACACACATTACACGTACTGCACACAGCTACACACACATTACACGTACTGCACACAGCTACACACACATTACACGTACTGCACACAGCTACACACACATTACACGTACTGCACACATCTACATAGGGTTGTTGCGGGTATCGAAATTTCGATACCCAATCGATACTTTTGTCCCGGTATCGATACGATACCGGGATTTCCGTTTTTTCGATACTGGGCTGCGCTTCTGCGCAGTCTAGTATCTCTGAACATGAGCGCGCTGCTATCGGCGCGCTCATGTTCTCTCTCAGCAGCACGGGGAGAAGGAAGCTGTCCTCCCTCCCCCTGTGCTGCTGCCGCTGCCACCAATGAGAAGAGAGGGGCGGAGGAGGGGCGGCAATGAGAAGAGAGGGGCGGCAATGAGAAGAGAGGGGCGGAGGAGGGGCGGCAATGAGAAGAGAGGGGCGGCAATGAGAAGAGAGGGGCGGAGGAGGGGCGGGCGCACTGCGCCACCAATGATAGGATTACTATCGGAGCGATGGGAGGAGACATCAGCTTCACTAGTGGGCGTTCCTTTTCCCTGCGCTGCGATTGGACAGCGCTACAGCCAGGGAGAAGGAACGCCCACTAGTGACGCTGATGTCTCCTCCCATCGCTCCGATAGTAATCAGCAGCATGTGGAGCAGGAGAGGAGACAGTAATGGGGCACTGCGGGCGAACGGAGCGGCGCCCAGGACTAAATGGTGAGTGCTGAGACATCGCTGGGCGCCGCTCTGTGTGGCCTGATAGTGAAAGTCTGGACTCATATACAGTAGTCAGTCTTTAACACATACAGGAGGCGGGTGCCGGCAGCAGAATCGCATTGCCGGCACCCTGCCCCTGACAGGGAGCTGCGATCAGCGGCAGTTAACTGCCGCTGATCTGCTAGTACCCGCCTCCTGTATAAAGGGGTAAAATCATTGGTGGTGCAGTGTGCCCCCCCCCCCCCCTCAATCCCCCCATCCCATTAAAATCATTGGTGGCACAGTGCGCCGGCCCCTCTCAACCCTCCAGTATTAAAATCATTGGTGGCAGTGGCCACAGGGACCTCTCCACTCCCCCTCATTGGTGGTGCAGTGGCAGCTTCTGATCGGAGCCCCAGCTGTGTAAGCCTGGGGCTCCGATCGGTTACCATGGCAGCCAGGACGCTACAGAAGCCCTGGTTGCCATGGTAACATCCCTGATGCTGTGTGCACAAAGCACAGAGCAGCAGGGACAGTGTGGAGTCCTATTCACCCTGATAGAGATCTATCAGGGTGAATAGGAAAAGGGATGAAAGATCCCAGGTTCTAGCCCCTAAGGGGGGAAATAGTTATTAAATAAAAAGTGAAAAAAAAAAAAACACTAAAATATGAAGTATAAATCACCCCCCTTTTCCCAATTTCACATATAAAATATATAAATAAACATATTACATCGCCACGTCAGAAAAGTCCAAACTATTAAAATATAAAAAAAAAATCTAGGTGGTGAATGCCGGAACAGAAAAAATAAAATAAAAACTGCGCGATTCGCCATTTTTAAAAATGAGGAATGCACGTGGCTTTTTTTGTTTATTTTTTTCGCGTGGTATCGAATGGTATCGAGTATCGCAATACTTTTTCATGGTATCGAAACCGAATCAAAAATTTGGTATCGCAACAACTCTACATCTACACACATTACACGTACTGCACACACATTACACGTACTGCACACAGCTACACACACATTACACGTACTGCACACAGCTACACACACATTACACGTACTGCACACAGCTACATACACATTACACGTACTGCACACAGCTACATACATATTACATGTACACAATTACACACATATTACATGTATTGCACACAATTACACACATATTACATGTATTGCACACAAATTACATGTACTGCACACAGCTACACACACACATTACACGTACTGCACACAGCTACACACACATTACACGTACTGCACACAGCTACATACACACATTACACGTACTGCACACACATTACACGTACTGCACACAGCTACATACATATTACATGTACACAATTACACACATATTACATGTATTGCACACAGCTACATACATATTACATGTACACAATTACACACACATTACACGTACTGCACACAGCTACACACACACACATTACACGTACTGCACACACATTACACGTACTGCACACAGCTACATACATATTACATGTACACAATTACACACATATTACATGTATTGCACACAATTACACACATATTACATGTATTGCACACAATTACACACATATTACATGTATTGCACACAAATTACATGTATTGCACACAGCTACATACATATTACATGTATTGCACACAATTACACACATATTACATGAATTGCACACATATTACATGCATTGCACACAGCTACATACATATTACATGTACTGCACACCGCTACACACATATCACACCTACCTCCATCAAACACAGCCGGCTCACATCTCGCACATTCTTCTCTACGGAAGCCGCCTGGATCAATCTAGTCACCAGTAGGCGGCGGCGCTACAGCGCAGTCTCGGCGTTTTGCGTCAAGGAGATCGGCTGACCACGCCCACTACAAGCCAGGCAGCCAGCGCCCACAAGGAGGGCGTGGTTTATGCTAGTTTCCGGCTCGGGAGAGTCGGCCTGTTGCCTGGTAATCGGGCGCGGTCTGTCAGTGCCTTTCAGGAGCCCACACTGCACCGCTACTGCCTGGTACACACTGCACCGCTGCTGGGGCACACTGCCTGGTACACACTGGCACATGACTCTGCCACCAAAGGGTGGATTTATCACATTCACACACCACCCTGACGCTGCCCTCCTATTGGTATCTGTGCAATGCCAGCAGCACACCACATGGGGCGATAGACAATTTCTGTCAATGTCTTACCCTGTTACTGGTCTGTCATTTCAAACATGGCGGAAGAATGATATATGGTAGGTGTGATTATCAGCTACAACTATCCAACCTCTATGTAGGTTGCTAGGGTGGTGCACCAATTAGTGAGCGTCACTCACCCACGCGTGCTAGCTGTTGTGGCAGGCGAAGGGTCAGCCACGTGATGATCGTTGCCTCGTGTTCAGGTGAATGACGTTGACGGAGGAAAATGACAGAAGTCTGAGTATAGTTCAAAACCTTGTCAGGAACCCAACATGAAAGTGTCCTGGACCCTTTATTTATACACAGTTCAAAGGGTGTAACCCCTCAAAGTAAAACATGCTTCTTGATTGGTTAGTATTTTACAAGTTTCACTTTTCCAAAAATGTGTTAACTAATGAGTTTAGGTTTTTTAAAGGGCTTCTGTCACCCCACTAAACTGATTTTTTTTTTTTGTGTACTTATAATCCCTATCCTGCCATATTCCCATACATTATGTTATTAATAATTTTCGTTCAGTAGATTTTGCAAAAAACGTACTTTTATAATATGCTAATTACCTTTCTACCAGTAAGTAGGGCGTCTACTTGCTGGTAGCAGCCGCAGAAAACCGCCCCCTCCTTCTGTTGATTGACAGGGCCAGCGAGCGCTCTCCTCCTCCGGCTGGCCCTGTCATCATTTCAAAAATCGCGTGCCTGTGTTGATTCGGCGCAGGCGCTCTGAGATAAGGAGGCTCGGCTCCTCAGCACTCCCTCAGTGCGCCGATGACGTCACCGTAAGAGAAGACGTCATCGGCGCTGCGTGTCGGACCCCCACCGATTTCAGATTCATGACCTATCCTGAGGATAGGCCATCAATAGTAAAAGCCCGGACAACCCCTTTAAGTATCATTCTGGCAGCAGCTTTCCAACATACTTGCCAACTACCCGGGAACATCTTGGAGGCCCCCGGAAAAAGAGGAGACCCCCCAGAGGAGCTGCCAAAGCTGAGGGTCACTCCGCTGGAGCCCGGATAGGTACGTTTATTACATTACCCCCCCCCCCCCCTTCCTTAGGATGGGCCACCGGACCCTCAACATAAGAAGCAGGTTTCGATGGAAACTCAAGATGAAACTTCCTCTTTAAACGAGGAGCGTCAAGATCCAGAGTAGCGATCCATGTCCTTTCTTCAGCACCGTATCACTTCTAATGAATAAGGTTCTGAAGAGAACCCTGGAGACTCCGAGAGTCAAGAATTTTCTCTACCTCATACTCTATCTAAATCACCTTGAATTACAGGAGGTTTAGTTGGAGGAATCACAGGAGGAATGTACTTCTTGAGCAAAGATTTGTGGAACACAATATATTCCCTGAACGAAGAAGGTAATTGAAGACGGAAAGATACCGGGTTTATCAAAGGTGTGATCTTATATGGGCCAATAAACTTAGGAGCAAGTTTACCGAACGGTACCCTTAAACGTAAATTTTTTGTAGAAAGCCAGACAAGTTCTCCCAAAACAAAGTTCGGACCCAAAGAATGCTTTTTATTGGCTTGTTTATACCGGATGCTTTGAGCTTTTTCTAGTCTCTTGCGAGCCTGGGCCCAAACTTTGCACATATCATCAACTATAGCATCCACCGTAGATCTCACAGAGCTTAACTCAGAAACTTATGAAAAACATGGATTAAAACCATAATTACAGTAAAAAGGTGAGATGCCACTAGAGCACGGGTGTCAAACACAAGGCCCGCGCAACGAGCGAGCTGGCGGCGGCGGCTGAGTACAGGGAGATGAGCGCTTCCATTGTGGAAGCGCTCATCTCCAGTCATCTGTATCGCCGTCCTCAGGACAGCGATACAGATGCCTGCCTATGCTGCGGTAGGGGAGGGAGAGGCGTGTCCCTTTACCTTCCTCTGATATGCTGCCGGCCTAGTGCCTGCAGCCTATCAGAGGCCGGCGGAGGCGACGCGATGACGTCATCGCGCTACCTGAGCCATACAGCGTGGGACACAGGCCAGAAGAGGCCTGCATCGCATCACTGACATGGAGGTAAGTATGTGTTTTTTTTATTTTTTATTATGTACAATACTTTTACTGGCGGGGGCTGTTATTACTGGAAAAGGGGGGGCTGTTATTACTGGCGGGGGCTGTTATTACTGGCACAGAGGGGCTGTTATTACTGACACAGAGGGGCTCTTATTACTGGGGGCTGTTATTACTGGCACAGAGGGGCTCTTATTACTGGGGGCTGTTATTACTGGCACAGAGGGGCTCTTATTACTGGGGGCTGTTATTACTGGGGGCTGTTATTACTGGCACAGAGGGGCTCTTATTACTGGGGGCTGTTATTACTGGCACAGAGGGGCTCTTATTACTGACACAGAGGGGCTCTTATTACTGGGGGCTGTTATTACTGGCACAGAGGGGCTCTTATTACTGGGGGCTGTTATTACAGGGGGCTCTTATTACTGACACAGAGGGGCTCTTATTACTGGGGGCTGTTATTACTGGCACAGAGGGGCTCTTATTACTGGGGGCTGTTATTACTGACACAGAGGGGCTCTTATTACTGGGGGCTCTTATTACTGACACAGAGGGGCTCTTATTACTGGGGGCTGTTATTACTGGCACAGAGGGGCTCTTATTACTGGGGGCTGTTATTACTGACACAGATGGGCTCTTATTACTGGGGGCTGTTATTACTGGCACAGAGGGGCTCTTATTACTGGGGGCTGTTATAACTGGGGGCTGTTATTACTGACACAGATTGGCTCTTATTACTGGGGGCTGTTATTACTGACACAGATGGGCTCTTATTACTGGGGGCTGTTATTACTGGCACAGAGGGGCTCTTATTACTGGGGGCTGTTATAACTGGGGGCTGTTATTACTGACACAGATTGGCTCTTATTACTGGGGGCTGTTATTACTGGCACAGAGGGGCTCTTATTACTAGGGACTGTTATTACTGGGGGCTGTTATTACTGACACAGAGGGGCTCTTATTACTGGGGGCTGTTATTACTGGCACAGAGGGGCTCTTATTACTAGGGACTGTTATAACTGGGGGCTGTTATTACTGACACAGATGGGCTCTTATTACTGGGGGCTCTTATTACTGGCACAGAGGGGCTCTTATTACTGGGGGCTGTTATAACTGGGGGCTGTTATTACTGACACAGATGGGCTCTTATTACTGGGGGCTGTTATTACTGGCACAGAGGGGCTGTTATTACTGGGAGCTGTTATTACTGACACAGAAGGGCTCTTATTACAGGGGGCTTTTATTACTGGCACAGAGGGGCTCTTATTACTGGGGACTGTTATTACTGGGGGCTGTTATTACTGGCACAGAGGGGCTCTTATTACTGGGGGCTGTTATTACTGGCACAGAGGGGCTCTTATTACTGGGGACTGTTATTACTTGCACAGAGGGGCTGTTATTACATTACTGGGGGCTGCTATTACTGGCATAGGGGGCTATTATTACTGGCACGGGGGGGGCTGTTAATACTGGCACATGATTGGGGGCACTATAGGGGCATCTACTGAGGCCACAAAGAAGGGGTATTTTATATGGGCTCTCTGTACAGTACAATTTTATACTGGGACACATTATGGTGGGTACTATGGGGAAGGGGGGAGAGGAGTACTATGGGGTCATCTACGGGGGACACTAAGAAGGGGTATTTTATACTTGCAAATTATGGGGGACACTGAGGGCATCTACTGGAGCATTTTATACTGGTACATTATGGGGGGCACTAGGAGGAAGGAGGGTGTGGAGCACTATGGGGTCATTTACTAGGGGCACTATATAGGGGTATTTTATACTGGCACATTATGGGGGCACTATGAGGACATTAGCTCAAATGGGGGCATTACAAGGGGGTATTTTTTGCACTGTCACATTATAAGGAGAATTATTTCTACTGGGGGGCATTATGGTGGGCTTTATTACTCCCCCATGGTATGACCCCCTAGTAGCAGCACCAGCCTCTCCCTGCTCCTCTATCCCTCTGCCCCTTCTCCAAATACTTATTATGAAATCTTTCTCATTAGGATAAAACACCTCATCAGCTCCACCGAGCCCCCGGCCAAAGTGTGGAAGTGGCGTCCGAGATCCCCAAGGGCCAAGCCAAGTAACTGTAAGTTTTCATGTGAAATATGTTTGTTATACACATATAGCCCACACTGTGCCACACAATATATATATTTTTTTTATTACAAAAAACAGTAATAATTGAATGCAGTGACAATAATTTATGATAATAAAGAGTGGACACATAGTCCTACAGATACAACCGGCCCTTTGAGGGTGACCAAACTGCTGATGCGGCCCCCGATGAATTTGAGTTTGACACCCCTGCACTAGAGGATCTGACATGGTTGTTGATGGCAAACTCCGCTAGGGACAAAAACCTGTTACACTTGTTCTGACAGTCAGACAAAGCATCTTAAAAACTGCTCCAGTACTTGGTTGACCTTTTCAGTTTGTCCATTTGTCCCAGGATGAAACGCCCATGAGAAGACAAATTTGATCCCCAGTCTCTTACTACATTCTTTCCAGAATCTCGAGAAGAACTGGATTCCTCTGTCTGAGACAATGGACTCAGGTATCCCATGTAATTTGAGAATATAGTCGACAAACAAGGTAGCTAATTTTCTAGCATCAGAAAGTTTCTTTAAAGGAATTAGGTGACATATTTTAGAGAACCTATCAATGACCATCTTCACCCAGGTGGAAGGACGGACAGTAATGAAATCCATTGAGCTGTGGGTCCAAGGTCTCTGTGGAATGGGCAAGGGGAAAAGTAGACCCGTAGGACGTCTCCTGGGTAGCTTTGCCCTTACACAAACATCACATGCCGAGACAAAGGCAACCATATCTTATGACCAAGTAGACCACCAGTAGGCTTTGGAGACCAGATGTTTAGTCCCAGCAATTCCTGGATGACCTACAATTACAGATCAATGAGATTCCTCCAAAACGTTAAGGCAAAGATTTTGAGGAAATATTTACCAGAGGAGAGATTACTGGGAGCCAAATCCTGACAACATCATATTTCAGAGGCACGATCAGGATTCATGGCAGCAATGACAATACCTAGAGGAAGAATGTTACCAGGTTCGATATTGATAAAATCACAAGTACCAAAACTACGTGATAAAGCATCTGCTTTCAGATTACCCGACCCAGGACGATAAGTATCAATAAAATGAAAGATGGTGAAGAACAAGGCACAGCGTGCTTGTCTAGGATTCAAGTGCTTAGCAGTGTCCAGATATATCAGGTTCTTGTGATCTGTAACTACAATGATCTGAAGGTAAGCCCCTTCTAAGAAATGTCGCCTTTCCTCAAAGGCCCATTTGATAGCCAGCAGTTCCCGATTGCCAATGTCATAATTCCTCTCGGCAAAGAAAAATTTTCTCGTGAAAAATGCACATGGCTGAAGATTATTTAAGGAAGATGACCCCTGAGATAGTACTGCACCCACCTCTATCTCAGAAGCATCCACCTCGACAATGAATGGTTTGGTGACATCAAGCCGAATAAGTACAGGTGCGTGAATGAACCTTTCTTTTGGTGTTTCAAAGGCTGACAGAGCATCAAGGGACCAATGGAGCAGATCCTCCTCTTCTTAGTTAAGTCAGTCAAAGGCTTGGCAATAACTGAAAAAAATGTAATACATTTTCTATAATAGTTTGCAAAACCGAGGAATCGTTGAAGGGCCTTAAAGGGAACCTGTCACCTCCAAAAGTGATATAAAACTGCCAGCATTACCTTATAGCAGCCCCCAGTCTGTAACTGATCATGTGTGTGAGCCAGAAATTCGTTAATCCATACTTCAGAAAAACGCTTTTTTAATCTCCCTGAGCGCTCTGTTTGCAGTCAGTCTTGAAGTCAAGGGGGCAGCGGCCTCCTTGCTTCAAGTGAAGCAATGCACGCCTTTTCCCCCGCCCCCTCCTGACGATGATATACATATTAACCATTCCTTTGGATCGTGCCAGTCTGACGCCTGCGCGGTGCGCCGCTTGTGACTGCACGATCCCATCTCGGGCTTCCGCAGTCAGGCGGGCATAATGTTGTAGCTGCGCATGCACCAGCCGTCTCGATTCCGCGCCAGCAATAATCAGCATGCCCGGCTGACTGTGGGAGCCCGAGATTGGATCGTGCAGTCACAAGCTGCTAGTCTCAAGCAATGATCTTTAGCCAATAAGTTAAAATGCAATGCCATTGGTCAGCCAAACCGAGAATTGGGGAGAGTTGCCTCCTTCTTCAGCCCCTACTCCATGCAAGTTAAGACATCAAGAGCAGTTGCCCAAGTCACCTTCCGAAGACTCTCAGTCGATCTCCAGCTGCAGGGAATTATTTGCCTCATTGCCATAATAAAGAATCTTAGAGTATCTTTTTTAATTTGCTGGGTCTTTCCTTGAAAGACCGATATCAGTGCCATTGAGGGTGTGAGGTGTATAGTAGACCGGTAAAGAGAATTGTATAAGGTGATAACTTCTCTCCACAAGGGAGCGACTCCTGGGCATTCCCACCAAATATGAAGCATTGTGCCAGCTCCTGTCGAGCATCGCCAACAAGTGTCTGATACAAGGTGATAAAATTGATGGAGCTTTACCGGAGTCCTATACCACCTCGTTAATATTTTGTAATTATGTTCTTGTAATCTACATGAGGTTGATAATTTGTGTGTAAGCAGAAGGGATTTCTTCCACTGCGCTGGTGAGAGAGTGATCCCTAATTCTTTTTCATTCTGCTGATGGTATCTCAGAATCCCTGTCCTCAAATCTCCCGTCACCCACCATGTTATATATAAGAGAGATGGCATGATCTGGGGCCGAACCCACCACACATAATCTTTCAAAGTCCGTTAAGGAGGTACATAACCGCATTCCAGGCATCAGAGACTTGACGAAGTTATGCAATTGAAAATAAAGAAACCAACGGCCAGAAGTGTGTGGTATAAGATGGGACAGTTCATTGAGTGTGTGGAAACCACTGGTGTTAAATAAATCTCTAAGCCTAATCGGGGACGTTGTCTGTGATCCAAAACCTTGGAGGGCTTTGAGGCCTGGAGGTAGGTCAGGATGCCCTGCTAAAATAGTGAGGGGTCCTGGTGTTGCCACTAGGCCATGTTTTGACGCGAATCCTCTCCAGATTTTCGCCAAAGAGAGAAGGAATGGAGACGGGGAATCAGGTAGGTCAGTCTGAGTTTTCAGTGGGAGCCAAAAAATACCCAGAGCCAAATGTGGCGCTAATTCATGTTCTATCTCAACCCACAGTTTTGTATGTCGATTATGCTGAAGGTCAAGGACACAATTCGCGATTGCTGCCTTGTAGTATAAGGGAAAGTTGGGTAGACCGGCCACCCCAGCGGCTTTCGGTCACGTTAGTAGGCTATAGCTAAGTCTAGCTCTCAAGCCCCCCCATATCAATCGCGTGGCGAGCCTCCTGAAAATCTCGGTAGAAAGGCATAAACCTCTGAGTACGCATTTCAGAGCTTTCCATTTCACAGGTGGGGCAGTAGTATCAGCTTGGTGGTCTTTAATGAAGTTTGAGATGGTCTTTCGTTTGTCCTCTACACACACAAGATCATTTAAGAGATTGTTATTCAGTCTCCAGGTGTATGATCGCGGGCTTGAAGGGCAGCTGGATAATAGACCGTATAACGGTGCATGGTCTGACCATAGAAAGTTGTCCAAAGAGCATCTAGGGTCCGAATCTAGGTGTTTATGGGAAACAAATAGGTAGTCAAGTCTCCCATAGCTATTGTGTGCCAAGGAATGGTAGCTATAGTCTCTGACACCTGGATGTAGAACCCGCCACAGATCAACCAGTCTGAGTGTAGCGAGATCGGCCCTGAGCATGCGTGAGGATCCTGGGGAGACTGAGGACCTACCTGATCATGAGTCTATGGAGGGATCCATTACCATGTTGAAGTCGCCTCCCATGACAATGGAGGAACCGTCTGCAAAGTTGGCTAATCTTTTCAAGACTTTGGAGCCAAAGGTCTTTTGTCCCTGGTTAGGAAAATAAACATTGGCAAATGTTACAACAGAGTTATCGACTGAGAGCTTAAGAAAAACAAACCTGCCGCTAGGACTGATGTCTGAGGATAAGACCATGGGGTAGAAGTCCTTGTGAAAAGCAATTAATACCCCACCTCCTTTTTAGTTGGATTGGGGCTGTGGAACCACACCGGATAATATCTACTATCACATTTGGGAACAGAGGCCATTTTAAAATGAGTTTCTTGAAACATGGTCAGCATGACCCTTTTCTTGTGGAAACGATACAAGATTTGGCTACGCTTCTCTGGTTTATTAAGACCCTTGGCATTATAAGTGCAGAATGAGAGGGGAGCTATCATGGCGGGTAGATGGACGGACCATAATGTTTAGTATATATGGCTCCCATCCAAATCGTGGATATCTTGGGAAGCGGGGACACATAAGGGAGGACACAGTGTCATGGTCTTACCTTCTTGCTGTTCTCCTTCGTTTGACATGTGCTGGCGGCCATCTTGGTTTCTGGGTTTCTTGTAGCCTCCCACCCTGCGTCTCCTCCTTCCCACTGGGAGGAGCTGGATGCCTAGCTCATATATATAGGAGGTCTGTGGCTTCAGTTCCTTGCTTGGTCCTCCTGTGTTCACATGCTTCTAGACTGCTGCTGCTTCTGGTTCCTGATCCTGGTTTCGTCCGACTACCCTGTTGGTTCCTGATCCTGGTTTCGTCCGACTACCCTGCTGGTTCCTGATCCTGGCTTCGTCTGACTACCCTGCTGGTTCCTGATCCTGGCTTCGTCTGACTACCCTTCTGGTTCCTGACCTCTGGCTTCGCAAAGACTCTGCTTCGGTTTCGCCATCCGTTTGGACTTTTGCTTTACAGCTTTATTTTCAATAAAGCCTTCTTATTTTCACTTATCCCTTGTTGTACGTCTGGTTCATGGTTCCGTGACATTAGGACCAAGCCATGAATTCTGACGGTACAGGGCCATCCTCGCTACCCACGCTGGTTGCCAGACTTGATCAGCAGGATCACCTGTTGGGTCGGTTCGCTGTGGCGTTGCAAACCCTGCTTGAACGCACGGCTCATTTCGCTCCCGTTGCCGATGGGTCGGTTGTCGCTCCTGGGCCCGCTCCTACTGCCGCTCCGGTTGTTGCGCCAGAGTCTACCCCGACACCTGTTGTTGCACCTGCGGTGTTTCGGGGTATGACCGGTTCTGCCCCTCTTCCACAGCGCTTTGGGGGAGAGCCAACTCAGTGCCGAGGTTTCCTTAACCAGGTGGGCATTTATTTCGAGTTGCTGCCACATGCCTTTCCCACTGAGAGATCAAAGGTGGGCTTCTTGATCTCGCTGCTCTCGGACAAGGCCTTGGCCTGGGCCAGCCCTTTATGGGAGAACAACAATCCGGTGGTTGCCGAGTTTTCCGGTTTTGTTGCTTCTCTTCGGAAGGTATTCGATGTGCCGGCTCGTGCTGCCTCTGCTGCGAAGCTCCTTATGTCCATCAGACAGGGTTCACGATCCGTAGCTGAATACGCCATTGAGTTTCGTACCCTGGCAGCAGAGGTGGGCTGGAATAATGAGGCTCTGGTCGCTGCTTTCTCTCATGGTCTCTCGGATGCCTTGAAGGATGAGGTTGCAGCTAAGGACCTACCAGTGGAGCTCGAGTCTCTTATTTCTTTCCTGATTTTGATTGACACCAGACTCAGGGAGAGACCTTCCTTTAAGGAGAGCCTGCGGAGGTTTTCTAACAGATTGGCGCCTACGTTTGTTGTCCCACCCGTGCCTCCCTCTCCTCCCACGCCTCCTGGGGATGACTTGTCTGGGGGTGAACCCATGCAGCTGGGGTTTGCTCGCCTGTCCGAGGGGGAGAGGGTACTCCGGAGACGCGAGGGCCGATGCATGTACTGTGGTCTCGGTGGGCATTTTCGGTTGGCATGTCCGAACCGTCCGGGAAACGCTCGCACCTGAGATCCTGTCGGGGGCAGATCTTGGGTGGAGTCTCCTCGTCCCCGGTTTCCCGTGTTGACAAACCACTGATCACTGTTGTCCCCTCCTGGGTCGGGGGCTCGGTGACGACCCAGGCGTTGGTGGACTCTGGTGCTGGTGGTTTGTTCATTGATAATGTGTTCGCTGCCGCCAATTCCATTCCTCTGCAGGCTCGAGGTTCCCCACTGGCTCTTAAGGCGATAGACGGCAGACCCCTTCTGCCGCCACACGTGACTCATGAGACCCTTCCAGTGGGGATAGCCATTGGTGCCGTTCACAGAGAGTCGGTCTGCCTCCAGGTTATTTCGTCTCCACACTACTCGGTGGTCTTGGGGTACCCCTGGCTCCGGAAGCATAATCCGACTTTCGATTGGAGATCGGCCGAGATCCTCTCGTGGTCACCGCAGTGTGGGGCTAGTTGCATCCATGGGTCTGTCAAGTTGCTGTGTACTTCCTCGGACTCTCTGTTGCCTCCTGAATACGAGGAGTACCGGGATGTATTCGATAAGGTGCGCGCGGTTGCCCTACCTCCGCACCGCCCATACGATTGTGCCATAGAGTTACAATCTGGTGCCTTTCCTCCTCGTGGCAAAGTCTATCCACTGTCGGTAGCGGAGAATGAGGCCATGGAGGAGTACGTGAGGGAGGCGCTTTCACGCGGACACATTCGCAAATCCTCGTCCCCGGCAGGGGCTGGATTTTTCTTTGTGAAAAAGAAGGGCGGTGAGTTGAGGCCTTGCATCGATTACAGGGGTCTCAATCGCATCACGATCAAGAACGCTTACCCGATACCCTTGATTTCCGAGCTGTTCGATCGCCTTAAAGGGGCCACGGTCTTTACCAAACTCGACCTGAGGGCGGCATATAACCTGGTAAGGATCAAGGCGGGCGATGAGTGGAAGACCGCGTTTAACACCAGGACCGGTCATTATGAATCCTTGGTTATGCCCTTTGGGTTGTGCAATGCGCCCGCAGTCTTTCAGGAATTCATCAACGATGTTTTCCGTGACCTGTTGCAGCAGTGTGTGGTGGTCTATTTGGATGACATCTTGGTATATTCTGAATCCATGGAGGCCCACATTCTGGATGTCAGACGAGTGTTGCAACGGTTACGAGAGAACAAGCTGTTCGGTAAGCTTGAGAAATGCGAATTTCACCGATCCCAGGTAACCTTCTTAGGTTACATCATTTCCGCTGAGGGGTTCTCCATGGATCCTGAGAAGGTTTCGGCTGTCTTACAGTGGCCCCAGCCCAGTGGTCTTCGTTCCCTGCAGCGCTTTTTGGGCTTCGCCAATTATTATCGGAAGTTCATCAGGGACTTTTCCATGCTAGCCAAGCCTCTCACGGATCTGACCAGGAAGGGCAGTAATTCCCAGGTCTGGCCGCTCGAGGCCATCCGAGCTTTTGAGGCTCTAAAGTCCGCCTTTGTGTCGGCTCCGTTTCTGTCGCATCCCAACCCTGGGTTGCCCTTTGTCCTCGAGGTGGACGCGTCTGAGACGGGAGTAGGCGCCCTTCTGTCTCAGCGTAGAACACCAGAGGGTCCTCTGCTTCCTTGTGGGTTTTACTCCCGGAAACTGTCTTCCGCGGAGTGCAACTATCAGATTGGTGACAGGGAGTTATTGGCCATCGTGCAGGCCCTTAAAGAATGGTGGCACTTGCTCGAGGGTTCGGTGGTTCCGGTCCTCATCCTGACGGACCACAAGAATCTGACCTACCTTTCTGAGGCCAAGAGATTGACACCACGTCAGGCCAGATGGGCTCTGTTCTTGTCACGTTTTAATTACGTGGTCTCCTACCTACCCGGTTCCAAGAACATCAGGGCGGATGCCTTATCACGGCAGTACTCCGAGCTGTCCAGGGAGGAGTCGATTCCGACTTCGGTCATACCTCCGAATCAGATCTTGGCCGCCATTCGCACCAGCCTGACCTCTCCCCTGGGTGAGCAGATTTTGGCGGCTCAATCTGGTGCTCCCTCTGGGAGACCCAACGGCAGATGTTTTGTGCCTGAGGAGTTGCGCACTCGGTTGTTGCGAACCTACCATAACTCCAAGACCGCGGGGCATCCTGGAAAGAATCAGCTGTCCTGGGCTGTTTCACGTCTGTTCTGGTGGCCTTCCCTACGTTCCGACATCGCCGCATATGTAGCGGCATGCTCCGTTTGTGCCCAGAGTAAGTCCCCTCGGCACCTTCCGTTGGGCCTTCTACAACCCATAGCCACCGGGGAGCGCCCATGGTCACACCTGGGGATGGATTTCATTGTGGACCTCCCTGCATCCCGAGGCCATACGGTCATTCTCATGATTGTGGATCGGTTTTCCAAAATGTGCCACTGTGTTCCTCTCAAGAAGTTACCCTCTGCACAAGAGTTGGCCACGATTTTTGCCAGGGAGGTCTTCCGGTTGCACGGTTTGCCCAAGGAGATTGTGTCGGATCGGGGGAGTCAGTTTGTGTCCAGGTTCTGGCGCGCCTTTTGCTCCCAGTTTGGGATTCATCTCTCCTTCTCCTCGGCCTACCACCCTCAGTCCAATGGGGCCGCAGAACGATCCAATCAGGCCTTGGAGCAATTCCTTCGTTGCTATGTCTCCGATCACCAAGACAATTGGGTTGACCTCCTGCCTTGGGCTGAGTTTGCCAGGAACACGGCGGTGAACTCTTCCTCTGGGACGTCTCCCTTCATGGCCAATTATGGGTTCCAACCTGCCGTGTTACCGGAGGTATTCTCTCCCCAGGATATTCCGGCTGTGGAGGATCACCTTTCCGTCCTACGTGCTTCTTGGGTACTGATCCAGAAGTCCCTTGAGGTCTCTGCGCAGCGCCAGAGACTCCAGGCTGATCGCAGACGAGCGCCTGCTCCTTCCTACCAGGTCGGAGACCGTGTATGGTTGTCCACCCGCAACCTCAACCTTCGAGTGCCCACTCCCAAGCTGGCGCCTCGCTTTGTTGGTCCCTTCCGAGTGTTTCGCAGGGTAAACCCGGTAGCCTATGCCCTTGCGCTTCCTCCTGGCATGCGGATCTCCAACGTGTTTCATGTCTCCCTGTTGAAGCCACTGGTGTGTAATCGTTTCACTTCCTCGGTTCCTCGGCCTCGTCCGGTCCAAGTGGGTAATCGTGAGGAGTATGAGGTGAGCAATATCCTGGACTCACGCCTGGTCCGCGGTCGGGTGCAGTTTTTGGTCCATTGGCGTGGTTATGGTCCAGAGGAGCGTTCCTGGGTTCCCTCCGCAGATGTCCATGCTCCTGCCTTGCTCCGAGCCTTCCACGCACGCTTCCCTCAGAAACCGTTCTTTACTCCGCGGAGGAGGGGCCCTTGAGGGGGAGGTACTGTCATGGTCTTACCTTCTTGCTGTTCTCCTTCGTTTGACATGTGCTGGCGGCCATCTTGGTTTCTGGGTTTCTTGTAGCCTCCCACCCTGCGGCTCCTCCTTCCCACTGGGAGGAGCTGGATGCCTAGCTCATATATATAGGAGGTCTGTGGCTTCAGTTCCTTGCTTGGTCCTCCTGTGTTCACATGCTTCTAGACTGCTGCTGCTTCTGGTTCCTGATCCTGGTTTCGTCCGACTACCCTGCTGGTTCCTGATCCTGGTTTCGTCCGACTACCCTGCTGGTTCCTGATCCTGGCTTCGTCTGACTACCCTGCTGGTTCCTGATCCTGGCTTCGTCTGACTACCCTTCTGGTTCCTGACCTCTGGCTTCGCAAAGACTCTGCTTCGGTTTCGCCATCCGTTTGGACTTTTGCTTTACAGCTTTATTTTCAATAAAGCCTTCTTATTTTCACTTATCCCTTGTTGTACGTCTGGTTCATGGTTCCGTGACACACAGATACCGAACAGAGAGGGCAAAGACATTGTTCCCATAAGATAGCTCTCGAATCCCGCTCTGTAGGGGCAGGTGTGGAAGAGGGTCTCCTGCTTCGTCCTTTCATGCTGATTAGACTTGCGGCAATGCCCTGTATGAGGTGGGGGGAAAAGGGAAAGAGGAGAGAGGGACGAGATGAAGGAAAAGGAAGTAGAAAAAGAAAAGGAAGGGGAAAAGAGAGCCGAACCAAGCAGCTCAGTGCAATTCTAAGTAGTGACCTCAATCACCGTTAGCACTACGTGCTGTGTTCCCTAATTGAGGACTTGAGAAGCTAAGGGCCAAGAGGCAACCCTACTAGCCTCCAACTCTGATAATCAGCTAACTCTAAACAAAAATAACACATATTCTATACTCTTATAGCCTTAACTACAAAACAGGACAAAGCTTTCTGTGTATATATTGAAATAAAAAAGGAAGATAGAAAGCCAGGAAGATGACAAATGCAGTCATTTGTATACTCCGCCAATCATAGTCTGCAGTCATCTGGGAGATCTCCGCTGCTTGGAAGATGATGTCTGCCACCTAGCTGGTAGCGGTATGGCATAGACTGGTCTCGCTCTGGGACAGTCCGGAAGCTCCAGGGGTGGTAGATCGAAAGTGTTTAGTAGTCTTGGCAAGTCTGCTAGAGATTTGAAAATGGCCGATTTTCCCCCCTTCTTAGCAAACAATTGGAAAGGGAATCCCCATCTGTAGGTTATGTCGTTATCTTTAAGAATGACGAGGAGGGGTTTTAACGCTTTGCGTAGCATCAAGGTGCGTCTCGCAAGATCTGGTAAAATGAGGAGTTCCTTTCTTTCAAAAAGGATTGCCTCTGAATTTCTTGCAGCTTTAAGAATGGCTTCCTTGTCTTTATAAAAATGTATTCTGCATATAACGTCGCTTGGATGTGATGGGTCGCCCGTCTTCGAACCCAGGGCCCTTTGCATACGATCAATCTCAATAGGTTGTTCATGCGGCCTGCTCAGTAGTTTTTTGAAAAAGTCTTGTGCCCAGGCCTCTAAGTCATGTGGTAATACATTTTCATGGAGTCCCCTTATGCGGAGGTTTTGTTTCTCCGGTTTCGATTTTCCATATCTTCTAGGTGAGACAATATGTCCTGTATTTGATCCGAATGATCATTGAGGACTTGATGTGAGTCCAGAGTTGTGAGGATCTGCTCCTGTAGGCTCTCTATCTCCTCCACCCTCTGCCCCACGTGTTTAATTTCTTGGTGTAAAGCCGCCATATCTTGTTTGCGAGAGTTTTCCGACCTCACGAATAGGGTGTCAATTTCAGACTTAGTGGGGAGAGCTTTGAGGTGCAACTTCCAATCCCATTCAAGGTTTTGGTCATCTGGCGTGGAGGACCTTGCAGACCTGGGGGTCTCTACCATGGAGCTGCCATGCTGGGAAGAGGCGCTTGGGGAACATTCCATATGGCTGTATAATGCTGGGGACGGCAAACCAGGACTCGACACAGCAGCATATGAGGTCGGCGATCCAGGAGAGCGCTGCTTTTTCTGTGGCCGTAGCGCTTGATTCTGGGTGTGAGCAGGGAGCGTCGCTCCAGATGCAACCGCCGCCATCTTCGTGCGCTCGTCTGCTTCATCAGGCACTGCCGGCTGGCTTGTTGATTTGAAAAATCGAGAGATAGCTCTCGAATCCCGCTCTGTAGGAGCAGGTGTGGAAGAGGGTCTCCTGCTTCGTCCTTTCATGTTAATTAGACTTGCGGCAATGCCCTGTATGGCGAAGTAAAGTTGAAGGTGTTCGGGAGCCCAGAACTCGTGCTGCCTACTCAGCCATTAGCAAGCTCCCAAATTCCCATTTATATAGCTTAGCAAACAGTTTATGGTCCCTCATATGTGTAACATGAGAAGACCAGTCAGGAGAAAAAAACACAACGACAAACTGACCCAGGAACTCTTCGAAAATATTCTTTACGAGATTTTGAAACATAGCTGGGGCGTTACACAGCCCAAAGGGCATCACAAGGTATTCAAAATGCCCTTCAAGTATATTGAATGCCGTTTTCCATTCACCCCCCCCCCCCCTGTATTCTAATTAAATTGTAGGCTTCACTAAGGTCAATTTTAGTGAATCACTGAGCCCCAACAATTTGAACAGATCAGGAATGAGAGGAAGGGGGTACTGGTTTCTGACCGTGATTTTATTAAGTTCTCTATAATCAATCCACCATTTTATTTACTCACAAAAAAGAATACAGCACCTACAGGAGATACGGATGGTCGAATATGCCCTTTCTTCAGACTATCCTGAACATAATCTTTCATACCCTGCCTTTCATGCCCAGAAAGATAAAAAATTTGGCCTTTAAGAAGTTTAGCACCAGAGACAAGCGGAATCATACTCGCCATGAGAGGACAAGATTTCAGAGGCCTCTTTGAAAAACACATCCTGAAAGCGCTTAAAGGGCGTCTGTCACCTACTTGACATGTTTTAAACTGATTATAAAGCTGTGTGGGACACAAGTACATGATGCTAATGTTACCTTTGTTTCATTTGTGAGAGTCTCCAAATCGCCAAAAATCAAGTTTAAAAGATATGCAAATGAGCCATCGCAAGTGCCCAGGGGCGGCTCATTTGCTGCAAGTGACCAGGTTCCCCCGTCCTTACTCGGGCCTAATTCCTCCCCTGTGTATCCTCCAGCCAGCCCTGTATGCTTGTGACATCATTCATTTTCTGCAGCTGAAACCTGGCGCCTGTGCGCATCACCTTCGGGCCTGGAGGTTACTTAACTGGTGCAGTATACTGTGCAGGCGCCTGATTTCGGCTGCAGAAAATGAATGATGTCACAAACATACAGGGCTGGCCGGAGGATACACAGGGGAGGAGTTTAAAATCTTTAAAATTAGATTTTTGGCACTTTGGAGACTCTCAGAAATGGAACAAAGGTAACATTAGCGTCATGTACTTGTGTCCCACACAGCTTTACAGACAGTTTAAAACGTGTCAAGTAGGTGACAGACGCCCTTTAATAAACTCAGGTAGTGGTCCTTCCTCTAGTTCAAGACCAGAGAGTTTGATAGATAAGCAATGGTTAGAGCACTGAGGCCCTCTTTTTACTCCAATGAAAGGCAGGAGTATGCGCCCTTAACCAGAGTAATCCCAAGATGACATCAGCAGACATGTTTTTCATGAGAAATAACAAATACTTTTCAGAATGATAGACCAGATCTTCATAACCAGTTGAAGGGTTTTATATTCACCAGGTGCGTGGCTCAGCAGTAGTGTTGAGCGAACTTCTGTTTTAAGTTCGGCGTCTAAAGTTCGACTTCCGGTTAGCGGAGAATCCCGATATGGATTCCGTTGTGGTCCGTGGTAGCGGAATCAATAATGACCAATTATTGATTCCGCTACCACGGACCACAACAGAATTCGGAATCCATATAGGGATTCTCCGCTAACCGGAAGCCGAACTTTAGACGCCGAACTTAAAACAGAAGTTCGCTCAACACTACTCAGCAGCTCATCTCTACAGACGCAGTAGTGCCGAGGCTGAGGATCGCACCGCTGGAGCCCGGACAGGTAAGTTTATTATAGGTATCGTTTCTAAAATTGGCTATTTATGGGTGGTTTGTATTATGTAAGCCCCACAAAGTGGCTACATAACTGAATTGGTCCTTAAAAAATTCAGTTTGGAAAATGTCTTCAAAATTTAAAAAATTGCTTCTAAAATTCTAAGAGGCGTAATGTCCTAAAAACATAGACTGACATTTCCAAAATGATGCCAACAGAAAGTAGACATATAATGAATGTTAATAACTATTTTACGGAGTATCATCTGTCTTAAAAGCACAGAGATTCAAGTTTAAAAAATGGCAAACTCTTCCAAATGTTATCTAAATTTTGGATTTTTTAAAATAAATAATGGTAAAACATATCGACCCAAATTTACCACTAACGTGAAGTACAATGTGTCATGAGAAAACAAAGTCAGAGTCATATGAATAAGTAAAAGCGATCCAAAGTTATCAAAAATAGGCTTGATCAGGAAGGTGAAAAATGACCGTGTCAGGAAGCAGTTAAGCACGATTACATCATAGAGAATATAGATTAGCTTCACTTTGTGAGTGCTGAAATCAGATAACACTGCAGGCTTCTTATGGGCTGCATTCACAGGAAAGTGAAAAATAGCTGTGTGACGGCTGTTTTTGTAATGCTGTCCATGTCCATTTTCAGAGCTAATTGAAGTCTATGGGGCTAATCACATGGCTGTTTTTTTTTTAACGGCCATTGAATAGCGGCTGTCAAAAAATAGGATCAAGCAAGCAAAGGAGGCAATATGGACAATCACAATACAGAGGAAAAACAAACCAGGCTGGTGTAGTGAGCTTCATTCAGTGGGGGACTGCAATTAGCCAGTTTCTTATTACTACATTATATTGTATTTTTCGCTTTTGTGGTGTAATCCCCATTTAGTATGTGTTGCACAATTGACAGCGCAGTCCCGTGCACATCTTGCATGATGTATGCAGTCCTGGAACAGCCGTTCGAGGGTGTATATGTTTGTTCAAGATGAGAGCAAATTACCCATTTGGAATCGAAAATCGAGTCTCTAAACGGGCAAGTTGCAACACTGAGAGGCGTTGACAATTTGCAAAAGAGTTTGCTTCTCACCGAGCAAGTACTCTTTGGGGTAGATGGGGGGGAGGGTGGTAGCGAGAAGGAAAGTGAGGTAGGTAGCTGGGTAACAGAAAGCGGGGTAGAGGGAAGAGTGCCAGGGAGGCTAGCCCTGATCTGACACACCCCAACAAGTTTGCACGTTTGGCAGATGAGGGGGATGTCAGTCCAGGGACGGCACTGCCGCAGCCGGACACTTCCTCTGCCAGTCAGGGGAATGTCAGCTCCAGTAAGCAGGGGGCCAGGAGAGCAGGGCAGGGCAGACAGGTGCTGGTAGTGGGAGACTCCATTATTAGGGGAACAGATAGGGAAATCTGTCACAAAGACCGTGATCGCCGAACAGTGTGCTGTCTTCCTGGCGTTAGAGCTCGACACATCGCGGATCGGGTTGACAGATCACTGGGAGGGGCTGAAGACGATCCAGCGGTCATGGTCCATATCGGAACCAATGACAAAGTTAGAGGAAGGTGGAGAGTCCTTAAAAATGATTTCAGGGATTTAGGTCAAAAGCTTAGGGAAAGGACCTCAAAGGTAGTATTTTCCGAAATACTACCTGTACCACGGGCCACACAAGAAAGGCAGCGGAAGATTAGGGAGGTTAACAAGTGGCTCCAGAACTGGTGTAGGATGGAGGGGTTTGGGTTCCTGGAGAACTGGGCCGACTTCTCTATCACCTACAGGCTCTATCGTAGGGACGGGCTGCACCTCAATGGGGAAGGGGCAGCTGTGCTGGGGAGAAAGATGGCTAGAAGGTCGGAGGAATGTTTAAACTAGGGACTGGGGGGGGAGGGTAATTACATTATAGGAGGGGAAGATAGTGCAGATAGAGACCGGGGGCAAGGTAGTGGGACTGGGGGAGGAATGGAAGGAGGGACTAGAACAGTTCAAATGTATGTATACTCTCAAATGTATGTATACTAATGCCAGAAGCCTGACTAATAAAACTGGGGAACTGGAATTAGTGATGTGTGAGGAGGACTATGACATAGTGGGAATAACTGAGACATGTCTGGATGATAGCTATGACAGTGGGAATAACTGAGACATGGCTGGATGATAGCTATGACAGTGGGAATAACTGAGACATGGCTGGAGGATAGCTATGACAGTGGGAATAACTGAGACATGGCTGGATGATAGCTATGACAGTGGGAATAACTGAGACATGGCTGGATGATAGCTATGACAGTGGGAATAACTGAGACATGGCTGGATGATAGCTATGACAGTGGGAATAACTGAGACATGGCTGGATGATAGCTATGACAGTGGGAATAACTGAGACATGGCTGGATGATAGCTATGACAGTGGGAATAACTGAGACATGGCTGGATGATAGCTAAGGCCTCTTTCACACTTGCGTTGTTGGGATCCGGCATGCACTTCCGTTGCCGGAGGTGCCTGCCGGATCCGGAAAAACGCAAGTGTACTGAAAGCATTTGAAGACGGAACCGTCTTCCAAATGCTTTCAGTGTTACTATGGCACCCAGGACGCTATTAAAGTCCTGGTTGCCATAGTAGGAGCGGGGAGCTGGGGAGCGGTATACTTACAGTCCGTGCGGCTCCCGGGGCGCTCCAGAATGACGTCAGAGCGCCCCATGCGCATGGATGACGTGATCACATGGATCACGTGATCCATGCGCTTGGGGCGCCCTGACGTCACTCTGGAGCGCCCGGGGAGCCGCACGGACGGTAAGTACACTGCTCCCCCGCTCCCCACTACACTTACCATGGCTGTCAGGACTTTAGCGTCCCGGCAGCCATGGTAACCACTCTGAAAAAGCTAAATGTCGGCTCCGGCAATGCGCCGAAACGACGTTTAGCTTAAGGCCGGATCCGGATCAATGCCTTCCAATGGGCATTAATTCCGGATCCGGCCTTGCGGCAAGTGTTCCGGATTTTTGGCCGGAGCAAAAAGCGCAGCATGCTGCGGTATTTTCTCCGGCCAACAAACGTTCCGTACCGGAACTGAAGACATCCTGATGCATCCTGAACGGATTACTCTCCATTCAGAATGCATTAGGATAATCCTGATCAGGATTCTTCCGGCATAGAGCCCCGACGACGGAACTCTATGCCGGAAGACAATAACGCAGGTGTAGTGGGAATAACTGAGACATGGCTGGATGATAGCTATGACAGTGGGAATAACTGAGACATGGCTGGATGATAGCTATGACAGTGGGAATAACTGAGACATGGCTGGATGATAGCTATGACAGTGGGAATAACTGAGACATGGCTGGATGATAGCTATGACAGTGGGAATAACTGAGACATGGCTGGATGATAGCTATGACAGTGGGAATAACTGAGACATGGCTGGATGATAGCTATGACAGTGGGAATAACTGAGACATGGCTGGATGATGGCTATGACAGTGGGAATAACTGAGACATGGCTGGAGGATAGCTATGACAGTGGGAATAACTGAGACATGGCTGGATGATAGCTATGACTGGGCGGTTAATGTACAAGGTTACAGTCTGTTTAGAAAGGATCTTCAAAACCGGAGAGGGGTCTGCCTTTATGTAAAGTCCTGTCTAAAGCCCACAGTCCGAGAAGATATAAGTGAGGGACATGAACATGTGGTCACTGTGGGTAGAGATACATGGAGCTAAAAACAACAATAAATTACTAATAGGAGTTTACTATAAACCACCTAATATACCAGAGTCCACAGAAAATCTACTACTAAACAGATAGACGAGGCGGCAAATCATAATGAGGTGGTTATTATGGGGGACTTCAACTACCCAGATATAGACCGGGAAACTGAAACTTGTATATCTCATAAGGGAAACAGGTTCTTGGCTATAACTAAAGACAATTACCTCTCCCAACTGGTTCAGGACCCGACTAGAGGGACGGCCATACTGGACTTAGTATTAACCAATAGGCCTGACAGAACAACAGACGGGCAGGTTGGGGGACACCTGGGAAATAGTGACCATAAAGTAATAACCAATTATACAATTATCATTCAAAAGAGCATTTCTACAGGGAGGAACAAAAATACCAAACTTCAAAAAAGCAAAATTTAGCCAACTAAGGCTACTTTCACACTAGCGTTCGGGGCTCCGCTTGTGAGTTCCGTTTGAAGGGGCTCACAAGCGGCCCCGAACGGATCCGTCCAGCCCTAATGCATTTTGAGTGGATGCGGATCCGCTCAGAATGCATCAGTCTGGCACCGTTTGTCCTCCGCTCCGCTCAGCAGGCGGACCCCTGAACGCAGCTTGCAGCGTTCGGGTGTCCGCCTGGCCGTGCGGAGGCAAACGGATCCGTCCAGACTTACAATGTAAGTCAATGGGGACGGATCCGTTTGAAGTTGACACAATATGGCTCAATTTTCAAACGGATCCGTCCCCCATTGACTTTCAATGTAAAGTCAAAACGGATCCGTTTGCATTATCATGAACAAAAAAAATAAAATATATAATATTATTTTTTTTTTGTTCATGGTAATGCAAACGGATCCGTTCTGAACGGATCTAAGCGTTTGCATATAGGTGCGGATCCGTCTGTGCAGATACCAGACGGATCCGCACCTAAACGCAGGTGTGAAAGTAGCCTAAGAGAGGCCATAGTCCTAACTAACTGGGACAAAGTCCTCAAAAATAAAAATACAGCCACAAAATGGGATATCTTTAAAGGGATTCTGTCACCAGTTTTCAACCCTGTCAGCTAAACATATGCTGATGTTCAGGGCCTCATCACGATTCCTAATGTGGGCTTATAAATGTCATCTGTGGGCTTATTTAGCTAAAAAACAGCTATTACTAACCTGTCAGTCAAACAAATAAGGTGCCCAAGGGGATGTGAAGCGATGCCAGGTGCCGGCCGCACCCGCCGCTGTTCGTGCCCAGCGCCGCCTTTCCGGACTTCTGCGCCGCCTCCTAATCCTCTGTGCCGCCTCTCGCTCTCCCTCCCTCCCCCCTCCTCCTGCTGTAAGATCTCGCGCATACAGGGGTTGAGCGAAGTGGCGGCGCATGCGCACTTCGCTGTAAGAAGCCAAATGGAGAAGTCCGCGCGCGCATCAGGCAGAGGCCTGTGCGCACGCGCGAGATCTTACAGCAGGAGGAGGGGGGAGGGAGGGAGAGCGAGAAGCGGCACAGAGGATTAGGAGGCGGCGCAGAAGTCCGGAAAGGCGGCGCTGGGCACGAACGGCGGCGGATGTATTAAGATGACATGCAGAATGTAAAAGTAAAATCCCCATTAAAAGTGTCCTGTCTGACCCAGGAAGAAGTACAACAGCGACTTAAAAAGATTAAAATAGACAAATCGCCAGGACCGGATGGCATACACCCCCGTATCCTAAGGGAATTAAAGGGCTTCTGTCAGCCCACTAAACCGTTTTTTTTTTTTTTTTTGCTTAATAATAACCCCTACACTGCGATTTATCCATACATAAGTAAAATAATAATTTTGGTTCAGTAGAATTAGCTAAAACCCTATTTTTATAATATGTAAATTACCTTGCTACCAGCAAGTAGGGCGGCTACTTGCTGGTAGCAGCCGCATCCTCCGATGGTAATGACGCCCCCTCTGCTTGTTGATTGACAGGGCCAGGGAACGGGATCTTACTCCGCTGGCCCTGCCTGTTTTCATTCAATATCTGGCGCCTGCGCCGCGGCCGTACCTATCTTCAATCGGCGCAGGCGCACTGAGAGGCGGCCACTCACTCGGCCGCTTCATCCTCAATGCGCCTGCGCCGGGTGTAGATGTGACGTCATCGGCGCAGGCGCATTGACCGCAGAAGCCGCCCAGCAAACTGAATATTCATGAGCTGGGCGGCGCTTCAAAGCGGCAGTTGGGGGAGGCTGGCTGGGCGCAAGAGAGGTGAAACGCCGCCCCTTGGGCAGATTGAAGACCGTTGGAGCAGGTTATAAAACTTAAGTTTACTGTATGTATAATGTGGACAGGGGGGATACTTAGATGATTGTAATACCCATTATAAGATCTGTACTGCCATATATATACCTCAATATGCTTATTGGCCCTGTCAGTGTCCCTTTAAAAATGGGTACGCTGTAAAAAAAAAAAAAGGGCCATTCAGAGGTTAACATAAAAAAACATAACTTATCCACTTGCACAGGCAGGGGCACTCTCTCCTTACTAGAGGCAGCAGGATATATATATATATATATATATATATATATATATATATATATATACACTCACCTAAAGAATTATTAGGAACACCTGTTTTATTTCTCATTAATGCAATTATCTAGTCAACCAATCACATGGCAGTTGCTTCAATGCATTTAGGGGGGTGCTCCTGGTCAAGACAATCTCCTGAACTCCAAACTGAATGTCAGAATGGGAAAGAAAGGGGATTTAAGCAATTTTGAGCGTGGCATGGTTGTTGGTGCCAGACGGGCCGGTCTGAGTATTTCACAATCTGCTCAGTTACTGGGATTTTCACGCACAACCATTTCTAGGGTTTACAAAGAATGGTGTGAAAAGGGAAAAACATCCAGTATGCGGCAGTCCTGTGGGCGAAAATGCCTTGTGGATGCTAGAGGTCAGAGGAGAATGGGCCGACTGATTCAAGCTGATAGAAGAGCAACGTTGACTGAAATAACCACTCGTTACAACCGAGGTACGCAGCAAAGCATTTGTGAAGCCACAACACGCACAACCTTGAGGTGTATGGGCTACAACAGCAGAAGACCCCACCGGGTACCACTCATCTCCACTACAAATAGGAAAAAGAGGCTACAATTTGCACGAGCTCACCAAAATTGGACTGTGGAAGACTGGAAAAATGTTGCCTGGTCTGATGAGTCTCGATTTCTGTTGAGCCATTCAAATGGTAGAGTCCGAATTTGGCGTAAACAGAATGAGAACATGTATCCATCCTCTGATGGCTACTTCCAGCAGGATAATGCACCATGTCACAAAGCTCGAATCATTTCAAATTGGTTTCTTGAACATGACAATGAGTTCACTGTACTAAAATGGCCCCCACAGTCACCAGATCTCAACCCAATAGAGCATCTTTGGGATGTGGTGGAACGGGAGCTTCGTGCCCTGGATGTGCATCCCTCAAATCTCCATCAACTGCAAGATGCTATCCTATCAATATGGGGCAACATTTCTAAAGAATGCTATCAGCACCTTGTTGAATCAATGCCACGTAAAATTAAGGCAGTTCTGAAGGCAAAAGGGGGTCCAACACCGTATTAGTATGGTGTTCCTAATAATTCTTTAGGTGAGTGTATATATAGCACTAAGGGGGCCATTATACTTTATGGGGGCTATTATAGATACTGGCGCAACTACGAGGACACTATGGAGGGACATAATATACTGGGCACTGTGAGGGGACATAAAACTGCATATACTGAGGGCACTGTGAGAGGACATAATATATACTTAGGGCACTTTGGGATGACATACTATACAGGGTACTGAGGGAGGCCATAATAAATACTGAGGGCACCGTGGGGGGCATAATAAATACTGAGGGCACCGTGGGGGGGCATAATATACACTGAGGGCACCGTGGCGGGACATAATGTATACTGAGGGTACTGCAGGAGGACATAATAAATACTGAGGGCACTGTGGGATAACATAATATACACTGAGGGCACCGTGGCGGGACATAATATATACTGAGGGTACTGCAGGAGGACATAATAAATACTGAGGGCACTGTGGGATAACATAATATACACTGAGGGCACCGTGGCGGGACATAATGTATACTGAGGGTACTGCAGGAGGACATAATAAATACTGAGGGCACTGTGGGATAACATAATATACACTGAGGGCACTGTGGCGGGACATAATGTATACTGAGGGTACTGCAGGAGGACATAATAAATACTGAGGGCACTGTGTGAAGTATTATTTTTTAATGGTTGTTATTTTTCACTGTCGGGTGAATGTAGCTATAATGATTGTTGTCCATCTTGGTGTCTTTGGTCTAGTTAGAAAATGAGCATGTAGCCTTCTTATCTTGCCACCATATGGAACTGGCAAGGCGTGGCTGTCTGCAGCAGCTTTCAAGGATGACATAGCAAGTCTATATTTTTGTAGGAGCAGGAAAAGTATTTCAACACACAGCATAAAGAATACATTGATTTGGTGTTAAGCATCAAAATTATATTCGGCACAGAGCACAATTGTAAAAACTTTTTATTTTTTTCTATAGTTTAGTCACTATACCCATATAGTAAGCTTGGTTCTGTCACCATATCTATGTAGTAAGCTTGGTTCTGTCACCATATCTATGTAGTAATCTCGGTTCTGTCACCATATCTATGTAGTAATCTTGGTTCTGTCACCATATCTATGTAGTAAGCTTGGTTCTGTCACCATATCTATGTAGTAAGCTTGGTTCTGTCACCATATCTATGTAGTAAGCTTGGTTCTGTCACCATATCTATGTAGTAAGCTCGGTTCTGTTACCATATCTATGTAGTAAGCTTGGTTCTGTTACCATATCTATGTAGTAAGCTTGGTTCTGTCACCGTATCTATGTAATAAGCTTGGTTCTGTCACCGTATCTATGTAGTAAGCTTGGTGCTGTCACCGTATCTATGTATTAAGCTTGGTTCTGTCACCATATCTGTGTAGTAATCTTGGTTCTGTTACCATATCTATGTAGTAAGCTTGGTTCTGTCACCATATCTATGTAGTAAGCTTGGTTCTGTCGCCATATCTATGTAGTAAGCTTGGTTCTGTCACCATATCTGTGTAGTAATCTTGGTTCTGTTACCATATCTATGTAGTAAGCTTGGTTCTGTCACCATATCTATGTAGTAATCTTGGTTCTGTTACCATATCTATGTAGTAAGCTTGGTTCTGTCACCATATCTATGTAGTAATCTCGGTTCTGTCACCATATCTATGTAGTAAGCTCGGTTCTGTCACTATATCTATGTAGTAAGCTCGGTTCTGTCACCATATCTATGTAGTAAGCTTGGTTCTGTCACCATATCTATGTAGTAAGCTTGGTTCTGTCACCGTATCTATGTAGTAAGCTTGGTTCTGTCACCATATCTATGTAGTAAGCTTGGTTCTGTCACCATATCTATGTAGTAAGCTCGGTTCTGTCACCATATCTATGTAGTAAGCTCGGTTCTGTCACCATATCTATGTAGTAAGCTTGGTTCTGTTACCATATCTATGTAGTAAGCTTGGTTCTGTCACCGTATCTATGTAGTAAGCTTGGTTCTGTCACCGTATCTATGTATTAAGCTTGGTTCTGTCACCATATCTATGTAGTAAGCTCGGTTCTGTCACCATATCTATGTAGTAAGCTTGGTTCTGTCACCATATCTGTGTAGTAAGCTTGGTTCTGTCACCATATCTATCTAGTAAGCTTGGTTCTGTTACCATATCTATGTAGTAAGCTTGGTTCTGTTACCATATCTATCTAGTAAGCTTGGTTCACCATATATATGTAGTAAGCTTGGTTCTGTTACCATATCTATGTAGTAATCTTGGTTCTGTTACCATATCTATGTAGTAATCTTGGTTCTGTCACCATATCTATGTAGTAATCTTGGTTCTGTCACCATATCTATGTAGTAAGCTTGGTTCTGTTACCATATATATGTAGTAAGCTTGGTTCTGTTACCATATCTATGTAGTAATCTTGGTTCTGTCACCATATCTATGTAGTAATCTTGGTTCTGTCACCGTATCTATGTAGTAAGCTCGGTTCTGTCACCATATCTATGTAGTAATCTTGGTTCTGTCACCGTATCTATGTAGTAAGCTTGGTTCTGTTACCATATATATGTAGTAAGCTTGGTTCTGTTACCATATATATGTAATAAGCTTGGTTCTGTTACCATATCTATGTAGTAATCTTGGTTCTGTCACCATATCTATGTAGTAAGCTTGGTTCTGTTACCATATATATGTAATAAGCTTGGTTCTGTCACCGTATCTATGTAGTAAGCTTGGTTCTGTTACCATATATATGTAGTAAGCTTGATTCTGTTACCATATCTGTGTTGTTGGGCATTTTCATACGTATACAATATTATCTAATGACATTATAATCAAAATGAATGCTCATCTCATTGCCTGTAAGAATAAGATCAGCCTGAACCAAAGTTTTGTTATGTGGCTGAAAAAGCCAGGATGAGTTCATGGCAAGTTCAGTCTATATAAAAAAAACTGTGAACATAAACTGACATTGTATTTAAAAATTATTACTAAAGATATGAGACCATCTGTTAAGGAGTAAGTCAACTCCCTAAAACATGTCTGTCTGGAGGGAACAAGGTTACTTGATAAGGACCCATGTCCGTATCACACACCTGCTGCATGAGATTCAATTTATATATTCATAATTATATTATATATATCTTTGCATGATATATTTAGTTTACAACATATGTTAATCAATAATTCATATAATGTGTTATCTATGTGTAACAATGTATCGATTTATATATATGTTATACCATGTATTTACCATTTTGAAGGTACAGAAACAAATACGTTTAAGTTAATTGGATTTCAAAATAATAGTTATTCATGGACGTAGATAAGTGAAATGTACAAGTTCCGATGCCAAGCATCAAAGCCGCTCAACCTATATTTAAAAAAGATAGGAGAAGACAGTCAACTCCAACAAGTCCAGGATATAGGTAATTAAAAGTGTCAGGAAAAGACCTTCCTCAATGATTTATATGGAAAGGTCAACGAGGTCCATGTGAACATATTATTAGATATTTAATTTTAATGCTTAAAAGTTGTGATGTTCATCTACAGTACCGCAGTGCCATCTGGAGGCAGATGGACAATATTATATTATTTCATTATTTGTTTTATACCATATTAGGAGTTTGATATGACGTCATGATGTTATTAGCATGCGAATACACCCACCTTACCTGATTGGGAATCCCTAACCTAATGGGGATGATTCTTAGATAAGGGGGGGAATAATTACTCATGTGCGGAGTAGCAGGAGGAGCGAGCAAGAGGAAAGGCGAGAGCTGGAGATTAAAAAAGGAAAAGAGAGAAGTGGAGCTCTCTAGAGGGGTCTATCAAGATGAAAGCCATGGTGAGATGCGCTATGATGGACCACCCAGCTTTCCTAGGAGCAGGAGTGACATTCCTGCTAGGACTTGGTAAGAGACACAGAAAATGATATTTCATTTTATTAAGACTAATTTGATAGTGTGGGTGAAATTATACCATCTAGATTGGCGAATAAATAAATAATTAAATTAATTGATCATCTCCATATTGAGATGTAGTCTTAGGATATTGTGAGGCTTCATTCTACCTGCAGAAGAATCTAGACTCATAATCTAGCAAAGCATTAAATAATTGCTTATATATATATTGATATTGATAGAACATTCTTTGCCAAGCTAAGTGATGGATTCCCACAGGAAAGACTTATTTCAAGTCCCTTCCAGTTAAGATCCTAGATCCCTGTTATTTGTCTTAATAGTCTTACCAAAGTTATATATGTGAAAATAGTCCAGGATGGGGCGGAAGGATACAGTTATCTCTTCTAAGTTATATCCTTGAATGGATTTGCCCATGCCTGAAGTTATGTGATGTGTAGTTGGTTAAGGGGGGGGGGGGGCAGAATGTATTTAGCATTCTATATCGATGTCTAGGATTAGACATGCCCATCTTGATATCATGAGGTTTTCTCTGAACAGAAGTAATGTATATAACTTATGTTCATACTTTGATATCCTAACCTAATAATAGCTTGGTTATAATGTGACAAGTTATTTCCACTCACATGTATTGTTAAGCTTGTAATGCTTTATATTAACGCTATATATATTCATTTGCATGTATCATTGTTTTTATGTACTTATGTATGTTTATAACCTTGTAACCAATAAATCTGCATATTTTTATAATACCTGTGTATTATTGTATAATGCAGAACTACATTTTATCATTAACGTCATCTCACGTCAAAAATAACTTATTTATCTGAGGAAATAGTCGGACTCAGATGTGAATTGTATCAATTAGGTTGTCTACAATTCACCAGGTCATGATTTTAAGAATTTATGACAAATTTTATAAATTTTATTTTTTTATGGTTAATTATTTTTATGACCATAATTAATAATTCTTAATTGAATTATTACCCCCCGACAGTGTAGTAATAGTAAACTTGGTTCTGTCACCATAGCTATGTAGTAAGCTTGGTTCTGTTACCATATCTATGTAGTAAGCTTGGTTCTGTCACCGTATCTATGTAGTAAGCTTGGTTCTGTCACCGTATCTATGTAGTAATCTTGGTTCTGTTACCATATCTATGTAGTAAGCTTGGTTCTGTTACCATATCTATGTAGTAAGCTTGGTTCTGTCACCGTATCTATGTAGTAAGCTTGGTTCTGTTACCATATCTATGTAGTAAGCTTGGTTCTGTTACCATATCTATGTAGTAAGCTTGGTTCTGTCACCGTATCTATGTAGTAAGCTTGGTTCTGTTACCATATCTATGTAGTAAGCTCGGTTCTGTCACCATATCTATGTAGTAAGCTTGGTTCTGTCACCATATCTATGTAGTAAGCTCGGTTCTGTTACCATATCTGTGTAGTAAGCTTGGTTCTGTCACCATATCTATGTAGTAAGCTTGGTTCTGTCACCATATCTATGTAGTAATCTTGGTTCTGTCACCATATCTATGTAGTAAGCTCGGTTCTGTCACCATATCTATGTAGTAAGCTTGGTTCTGTCACCATATCTATGTAGTAATCTTGGTTCTGTCACCGTATCTATGTAGTAAGCTTGGTTCTGTTACCATATCTATGTAGTAAGCTTGGTTCTGTTACCATATCTATCTAGTAATCTTGGTTCTGTTACCATATCTATGTAGTAATCTTGGTTCTGTTACCATATCTATGTAGTAAGCTTGGTTCTGTTACCATATCTATGTAGTAAGCTTGGTTCTGTTACCATATCTATGTAGTAAGCTTGGTTCTGTTACCATATCTACAGTTGAAACCAGAAGTTTACATACACTATATAAAAGAAACATATGCAAGTTTTTTTCAATATCTGACATGAAATCAGAATAAACCTTTCCTGTTTTTGGTCAATTAGGATTACCATAATTATCATTATTTGCCAAATGTGAAACAAACAAAATGGCAAAGTATGTACCATATAATGTGTTATACTTCACAAGATACTCCCAAGTATAAAGCCAGTCTAAACTATTCCCAGAAGGGAACAGAGGGAGCTAAAACTTAACATTTAATGAGTAACAATTTAAAAGCTACGTTACAAACAAGAAATAATACATGCAACAAAGACTGATAGACAGCGACCCGACTGGGGCCAAAACAACAATAGGATGGTACCTAATTTGCGACACAAAAAAAAAAAAGGAATGGTCTCACCAATCAGTAGATGCAGATGGAATGGGTGCTCCAGGAGATTTTCAAGTCACCCCGATTAGGTCACAGGTTGTCTAGATCCACTGGATATGGTGGGTAGGAGTACCATCCAATGATGCTTTTGTTCTTGGGTTGATATGCACATGTCGTACCACAGCATGTTTATCTCTGGGACACAGAACCCATCTCCTTCCTGAGCGGTATGGTGGCTGGACTTTCCCATCTTGTTTGTACTTGTGTATAATTGTTTGTATAGATGAACGAGGCACCTTCAGGTATCTTGAAATTGCACCCAAGGTTGAGCCAGACTTGTGCAAGTCCACAGTTCTCTTCCTGATATCTTGGCTGATTTCTTTAGACTTTCCCATGATGCTACACAAAGAAGCAGTGTGTTTCAGGGGTGCATTTAAATACATCCACAGATGTGTCTCTAATTAACCCAGATATCCAAACACATGACATCATCATGGGCAGTCCAGAATTGTTTAAAGGCATAGTAGTCTTAGTGTATGTAATAAAATGCCTTAAAACAGCCCCTCTTTCATTATTCTGTCATTTGGCAAATAATAATAATTCTGGTAATCCTAATTGACCAAAAATAGGAAAGGTTTATTCTGATTTCATGTCATATTGTCACGATGCGCTCTGTGCGTGGTTCCAGGAGGCGGGGACGGCAGAGGCGCTCTCGCGTCATCTGCGCACCCGGCATCGCCTATTCCCATGGGAACCACACTGGGGCTGAGTGCAAAGCTGATCACTCGGCGCTCGGCTGTATGGGCTGTATTGGAACTCAGGAGTCATGTGACGCTGGCCACGTCACATGACTCCACTAGCACCCTATTAAACAGGCAAACTGCCTGCCACAGATTGCCTGTTATTAAGGTCCTTCCTGCATGATACTCACCTGGTTTGTTTGTTCCTGCTTGTCTTCCGATTTCCCGTCCGTCTCATCATCTGGTCTTGGCGTGCTCTCCTGGTTTAGACTTCGGCTTGTCCTGACGATTCTCTGCTTGCTCCTCCGGTACCTGTTCTGCTCTCTTGGTTTTGACACGGCTTGTTTGACCTTTCTGTTTATGTGTTTGTCTTCCCTGCACTATCCTAGCTAAGGGTTTGTCGACCAGTTGTCCCTTGTCGCTAGGACTTGCGAGGCAAGTAGGCAGGGACAGGGGTGAAGGTGGAGTTCAGTGGTCACTACCTCACCCCCTGTGTGTGTGACAGAATTACAGGCCGACATTACCACTGTTATCATGAATCCTTTGGTTACCCTGACGGAGCATGTTTCTAATCTGACTCAGATAGTTCAGGAATTAAGGGAGAAGCTCCAGTTACATGAGTCAGGACAGATTGCCTCCACTCCGCATGTATCTAGTCATCACATGGAGCCTCAGATTAAGCTTCCAGAACCATTTTCAGGTGACCGTAAAAGGTTTCTTTTTTTCAAAGAGAATTGTAAACTTTATTTCAGATTACGCCCCTTGTCATCCGGTTCTGAGAGCCAGCGCGTGGGCATTGTAATCTCCAGTCTCCAGGGAGATCCCCAGCATTAGGCTTTTTCCTTGCCTGCTGACGCTGGTTATCTCAGCTCTGTCGAGGGGTTCTTCCAGGCCCTAGGTACCTTGTATGATGAACCTGACAGGGCCATGGTAGCTGAGACCGCTCTTAAGGCTTTGGTACAGGGAGACCAACCTGCCGAAGAGTATTGTACCTAGTTCAGGAGATGGTGTGTTCCTTCTGGCTGGAATGAACGAGCCCTAAAAAGCCTGAAAAGCTCAAAGACCTGTTAGTGAACTACCAGCTTCCGGAGACATTAGAGGAGACTATGACACTCGCTGTTCGACTTGACAGACGTGTTAGGGAGAGACGGCAGGAATGTTTGCTTTTTTCCCAGGAGGTGGTCCAACCAGAGGTCTGTCCTGTGAGTAGAGCCGATTTCTCTTCTGAGGAACCCATGCAGGTTGGGATGACTCGTAGAGATCAGCATCGCCGACAAGGGGCTTGCTTGTTTCTATTGTGGCGAGTCAGATCATTGGATAAACCAATGCTCCAAGAAACCTTCTTCCGGTAAGTCTACCAAGACAAGGGAGCTTAAGAACCAGGTATTTCCTAATGTGGTCAGGAACAAGTTATTAGTACCTATTACTGTCTCCATGGGTATTAACAAATGTTCTGGTAATGTGTTCATTGACTCAGGTTCTGCTGCCAACTTTATTGATATGAGGTTTGCATTAAAGTTGGGTATTCCGATTTTGACACTACCCACTCCCATCTACATCATGGCTATCGATTCCACCTCCCTGGTGGGTGGTACTGTGAAGTATTCTACCCCTGAGATATCCTTGACTGTGGGGGTGTGTCACTCTGAAATGTGTTCTCTGTTGGTTCTAGAAAACTTACCAGTAGAGGTGGTACTGGGAATGCCTTGGCTCCAGTTACATAACCCCATTATTGACTGGACCAAGGGGGAATTGGTGAGATGGGGGGTTGAATGCGACTCGTGCTTATCTGTAGTGCAAGCGGGGGTCTCAGCAGAATCCAATACATTGCCTTTACTCTTAAAAAAATATATGGATGTGTTCTCTTCCTCGAACCCCGAGTTGCTACCGCCCCATAGACCTTATGATTGCACCATTGAATTGGTAGAGGGGGCCAGATATCCCAAGGGACGTATCTATAATCTTTCCAGACCTGAACGCAAGGCCATGGAAAATTATATTGAAGAGAGTCTCAGTAAGGGACACATTAGGCCTTCTGTATCTCCTATGAAACATAGAAACATAGAAACATAGAATGTGTCGGCAGATAAGAACCATTTGGCCCATCTAGTCTGCCCAATATACTGAATACTATGGATAGCCCCCGGCCCTATCTTATATGAAGGATGGCCTTATGCCTATCCCATGCATGCTTAAACCCCTTCACTGTATTTGCAGCTACCACTTCTGCAGGAAGGCTATTCCATGCATCCACTACTCTCTCAGTAAAGTAAAACTTCCTTATATTACCTTTAAACCTTTGCCCCTCTAATTTAAAACTGTGTCCTCTTGTGGTAGTTTTTCTTCTTTTAAATATGCTCTCTTCCTTTACCGAGTTGATTCCCTTTATGTATTTAAAAGTTTCTATCATATCCCCTCTGTCTCTTCTTTCTTCCAAGCTATACATATTAAGGTCCTTTAACCTTTCCTGGTAAGTTTTATCCTGCAATCCATGTACTAGTTTAGTAGCTCTTCTCTGAACTCTCTCTAGAGTATCTATATCCTTCTGGAGATATGGCCTCCAGTACTGCGCACAATACTCCAAGTGAGGTCTCACCAGTGTTCTGTACAGCGGCATAAGCACTTCACTCTTTCTACTGCTTATACCTCTCCCTATACATCCAAGCATTCTGCGGGATTTTTCTTTGTCAAAAAGAAACATGGAGGCCTCAGACCTTTCATCGACTACCTGGAGTTGAATAAGATTAAGATCAAGAATCAATACTCCCTTCCATTAATTCTTGATTTGTTTAATCAGATAATGGGGGCTTCCTGGTTCTCTAAAATTGATCTGAAGGAGGCATATAACTTGATTCGAATTAAGGAGGGAGACGAGTGGAAGACAGCTTTCAATACGCCAGCTGGACACTTCGAATACCTTGTAATGCACCAGCTGTGTTTCAAAACTTTATGAATTATATTTTTAGAGAATTCCTGGGTAAATTTGTAATTGTTTACCTTGATGATGCTTTGATTTTTTCCCCTGATTTTGAGAGTCATGTGTGTCATGTGAAACAAGTGTTAGATGTTTTGAGGAAGAACCTATTGGCGGCCAAACAGGAGAAATATGTTTTTGGGGTACAAGAGATTCTGTATCTTGAGTATGTCCTCACTCCTCATGCTTTTAAAATGGATCCCAGCAAGGTATTGGCAATTTTGGACTGGGTAAGGCCATCATCCTTAAAGGCCTTACAAAGTTTTTTAGGATTTACTAATTATGAATTGCTGGCCATGAAATGGGCATTTGAGGAGTGGAGACATTCTCTTGAGGGGGCTAAGCATTGTGTCACCGTTGTTACTGATCACAAAAATCCCTGTCAAGCCAGATGGGCATTGTTTTTCACACGCTTTAATTTCTCCATCACTTTCAGGCCAGGAAGTAAGAACGTGAAGGCAGATGCCCTATCCCGGAGTTTCTGTGCGTTTCTGCCTACGGTTGCACCGCCTGAAACCATATTGCCAGCTAGTGTCTTTTTAGCAGCCGTATTCCAAGACCTTACGGCTCTTATTAAGGCAGAACAACATCTGGCCCCGGCACTCACACCAACAGATAAGTTGTTTGTTCCTGAACAATTCCGTCTCCGGCTGTTGGGTGAGTGTCATGACTCCGTGGACATCCTAGTGTACTAAAGAGTTGGTATCCAGGTCTTATTGGTGGCCCACCCTGTTTAAGGATATCAAGTACTATGTGTTGGCCTGCGAGGTGTGTGCCAAGTCCAAAACCCCTAGAACTCGTCCTGCTGGTGAACTGCGACCTCTACCCATTCCCAGTAGACCCTGGTCCCATATTTCTATGGACTTCATCACAGATCTGCCACCTGCTGAGGGTAAGACTGTGGTTTGGGTAGTGGTCGACAGATTCAGTAAGATGGTACATTTTGTTCCCCTTGCTAAACTTCCTAATGCTAAGACTCTGACCTCTGTATTTGTAGAACAAATTGTACATTTGCATGGTATTCCCAAGAACATTGTGTCTGATAGGGGTGTCCAGTTTGTGTCGAGATTTTGGAGAGCCTTCTGTCAGAGGTGCCAAATCTCATTGTCCTTCTCGTCTGCCTATCATCCTGAGAGTAACGGGCAGACGGAGCGACTTAATCAGTCTGTGGAACAATTTCTCAGGTCATATGTCTCTGGTGATCAACAGTTGTGGGTTAAATACTTTCCTTTGGCAGAATTTGCGATTAACAACCATGTTAATTCCTCCGCTGGTGTCTCCCCATTATTTTGTAACTACGGTTTCCATCCTCGTTTTCATTCTGGGTCATCTGTCTCCTCGTCTAACCTTGAGGCGGATAAGGTCTCATCTGAACTGTGCACAGTTTGGGCCCGGGTTCAGTCGAACCTAGAAAAGGCTCAAAATAATCAAAAAATCAAAGCTAATAAGAGACGTTCTAGGGGGATGGATTTTCAGGTGTGGCTGTCCTCTAAGAATGTGCCTCTTAAGGTGGCCTCCAAAAAGTTCACACCTTGTTTTATCGGTCCATACGAGATTACGGGGGTAATCAATCCAGTGTCGTTTAGATTAAGGTTACCTGATTCGTTCCACATACATGTCTTCCATAAATCTCTGCTGAAAAAACATGTTACTCCTGTTGTTCCTTCACAACCTGCTCTGCCGCCAGTACTGGTTAATAATTCAGAGGAATTTGTGGTTTCAAAATTTTTGGATGTTAGGAGAGTCCGCAACTCTTTACAGTATTTGGTACACTGGAAAGGCTATGGGCCTGGGTACCAGCTAAGGATGTTCACGCCACTAGGCTTGTCAAAATATTTCATTTGGAACATCCTGAGAAGCTGTCGTCTGGGGCCTTGAGTCCAGTGGCCCCGCGTGGAGGGGGGGGTACTGTCACGATGCGCTCTGTGCGTGGTTCCAGGAGGCGGGGACGGCCGAGGTGCTCTCGTGTCATCTGCGCACCTGGCGTCATCCGTTCCCGTGGGAACCACACTGGGGCTGAGTGCCGAGCTGATCACTCGGCGCTCGGCTGTATGGGCTGTATTGGAACTCAGGAGTCATGTGACGCTGGCCACGTCACATGACTCCACTAGCACCCTATTTAAACAGGCAAACTGCTGGCCACAGATTGCCTGTTATTAAGGTCCTTCCTGCATGATACTCACCTGGTTTGTTTGTTCCTGCTTGTCTTCCGATTTCCCGTCCGTCTCATCCTCTGCTCTTGGCGTGCTCTCCTGGTTTAGACTTCGGCTTGTCCTGACGATTCTCTGCTTGCTCCTCCGGTACCTGTTCTGCTCTCTTGGTTTTGACGCGGCTTGTTTGACCTTTCTGTTTATGTGTTGTTTGTCTTCCCTGCACTATCCTAGCTAAGGGTTTGTCAACCAGTTGTCCCTTGTCGCTAGGACTTGCAAGGCAAGTAGGCAGGGACAGGGGTGAAGGTGGAGTTCAGTGGTCACTACCCCACCCCCTGTGTGTGTGACACATATATTGAGAAAAACATGCATATGTGTCTTTTTATATAGTGTATGTAAACTTCTGGTTTCAACTGTATGCAGTAAGCTTGGTTCTGACACCATATCCATGTAGTAAGTTCGGTTCTGTCACCATATCTATGCTTTAAGCTTTGTTCTATTACTGTATTTATGCAGTAAGCTTGGTTCTGGTACTCTATGTAGTAAGCTTGGTTCTGGTACAATATCTTAGCTGTAAGCATCAGGTAATTTCAAAACTTCAGACTAGTGGTCGGTCCTCAATCTTCATACAACCTATGGTAGTATTAATTTACTCCTGCTGTGGTAGTAGTGAATGCGGATTCCACACCAATAAGTCACTAGGTAGGTATTTTCAGTGGGAGGTGTTGATTTAGGATTATGACCGTGTCAGGAAAGATTACGTCCTTTTTTGGTGCCATTGCACAATAAACTACAGCAGCGCGGATGGCAGCGCGGCCTCCCCCTGACAACAATGGGATGCAGATTGGCTCCGAAGGGTGGATTCACATGTGGCATAATGCAACACAAATTGTAAAATCTGCAGCAAGTCAGCGGCAATTCTGCATCAAAAATAATTTTTGGCAGTTTTCTTTATGGCCCAAGGTTATGTGTGAATCCATTCTACAACTAGTGATTGGCTGAGTGGTCACATTTCTATGCCCAGGAAATCCCCACTAAATGTACAGTCGTGGCCAAAAGTTTTGAGAATGACACAAATATTAGTTTTCACAAAGTTTGCTGCTAAACTGCTTTTAGATCTTTGTTTCAGTTGTTTCTGTGATGTAGTGAAATATAATTACACGCACTTCATACGTTTCAAAGGCTTTTATCGACAATTACATGACATTTATGCAAAGAGTCAGTATTTGCAGTGTTGGCCCTTCTTTTTCAGGACCTCTGCAATTCGACTGGGCATGCTCTCAATTAACTTCTGGGCCAATTCCTGACTGATAGCAACCCATTCTTTCATAATCACTTCTTGGAGTTTGTCAGAATTAGTGGGTTTTTGTTTGTCCACCCGCCTCTTGAGGATTGACCACAAGTTCTCAATGGGATTAAGATCTGGGGAGTTTCCAGGCCATGGACCCAAAATGTCAACGTTTTGGTCCCCGAGCCACTTAGTTATCACTTTTGCCTTATGGCACGGTGCTCCATCGTGCTGGAAAATGCATTGTTCTTCACCAAACTGTTGTTGGATTGTTGGAAGTAGTTGCTGTTGGAGGGTGTTTTGGTGCCATTCTTTATTCATGGCTGTGTTTTGGGGCAAAATTGTGAGTGAGCCCACTCCCTTGGATGAGAAGCAACCCCACACATGAATGGTCTCAGGATGCTTTACTGTTGGCATGACACAGGACTGATGGTAGCGCTCACCTTTTCTTCTGCGGACAAGCCTTTTTCCAGATGCCCCAAACAATCGGAAAGAGGCTTCATCGGAGAATATGACTTAGCCCCAGTCCTCAGCAGTCCATTCACCATACTTTCTGCAGAAGATCAATCTATCCCTGATGTGTTTTTTTTAGAGAAGTGGCTTCTTTGCTGCCCTTCTTGACACCAGGCCATCTTCCAAAAGTCTTCACCTCACTGTGCGTGCAGATGCGCTCACAACTGCCTGCTGCCATTCCTGAGCAAGCTCTGCACTGGTGGCACTCCGATCCCGCAGCTGAATCCTCTTTAGGAGACGATCCTGGCTCTTGCTGGACTTTCTTGGACGCCCTGAAGCCTTTTTAACAAGAGTTGAACCTCTTTCCTTGAAGTTCTTGATGATCCTATAAATTGTTGATTGAGGTGCAATCTTAGTAGCCACAATATCCTTGCCTGTGAAGCCATTTTTATGCAACGCAATGATGGCTGCACGCGTTTCTTTGCAGGTCACCATGGTTAACAATGGAAGAACAATGATTTCAAGCATCACCCTCCTTTGAACATGTCAAGTCTGCCATTTTAACCCAATCAGCCTGACATAATGATCTCCAGCCTTGTGCTCGTCAACATTCTCACCTGAGTTAACAAGACGATTACTGAAATTATCTCAGCAGGTCCTTTAATGACAGCAATGAAATGCAGTGGAAAGTTTTTTTTTGAATTAAGTTAATTTTCATGGCAAAGAAGGACTATGCAATATATCTGATCACTCTTCATAACATTCTGGAGTATATGCAAATTGCTATTATAAAAACTTAAGCAGCAACTTTTCCAATTTCCAATATTTATGTAATTCTCAAAACTTTTGGCCACGACTGTATACTGCCATACCTTTCCTGTAAAGAACATTTTCAACCCACTCACTGCCAAAATTAAACTATACACGCCAGATCTAATTTCTCCCATAGGCTTGACAGCTATAGACGGTATTCAATCTGTTTGTGTGTGTGTGTTGTGGGTTCAGACAATCCCATTCTCCTCCGCTTCCAAAGACTGCCAACTGACAATGTCCTCCTCGTGCTGCCTTCTGTGGTGGCACGCGTATGAGTATGTAGGACTCCAGGAAGATTTGTAAGATCTCCTTAAGTATTTTCAATCTTCCAAGACTAGTTGGCAAGTACTCCTATGGAGTAACCTAAATCTAAAACATGTCTCATGAGTGAAGAACTGAACTTGAACGATCCATCCATGTAGCTCTGGGTGGTCTTCGAGGGAGAAGCTGGGAACTTCCCACGTATGTAATCATATCCAAATGTGATTTCCACATAATTTACGTCAGTGGAGTAAGCAAACAACTATGTGTTCTCTTTATCCAGCACATTTCACCTGCTAATGTATCTGGATATAGAGAACATTCACCAGTTCTGGTGAAGGTACTTTTATCTAACAACCACAGGCAAGCATCTGTGTTGCTCTCCCTTACACTGCAGATCGGCTTGTTCACGTTAGATGAAGGTCAGCATACAGTTGGTGTATGGAGAGGTACTTTTCACGACAGCAAGCACAGAACGGCCATAAACTACAGTAAATTACCAGTGAGTAATTTATTGGGAGAATAAAGGGGGATGTACCAAACTTCTAATCTCATGTGTGTCCTACATGCTCACCTTGATCACATCGCTCCTGAGCGTTGATGAAGACAACCTCCTAATGGTGAGCAGCATCGGGGAACCAGAGATGGAGGGAAATGTGGAAATGGTTGAGAGGGGACATTTAGCTCCTCACCTGAGTAGCTAAATACCTGGTCTGTAAAGGGTTAGTTTGAGGTCTGGGATCTGTATACAAGAGGGTTGTGCCCTGGGCTCTGTTCACAGGGTGATTCTGCGATAGTGTCTGTATAAGGACTGGGCTGGGGTTTATAATTTGGTTGGCAAGTATGGCCAAAATGAATAAAGACCATAGACCAGACCCCCTAAACTAATACACACCCTAAGGTCAAATGCACACGACTGTGCCGGGTTTTGAGGTCTGCAAAACGCGGATGCCATCCGTGTGCGTTCTGCACTTTGCGGAACAGAACGCGCTGCCCATAATAGAAAAGCCTATGCAAAATCGATAAGAATAGGACATGTTCTATTTTTTTTTTTTGTGGGGCACGGAATGGAGCAACGGATGCCGACAGCTGGGTTACATTTAGACTGGCGCGGGATACAGCAAAGTTATGTAGAGGCCGGCACCTCTTCATAACCTTGGCGAATCCACCACCAGTGCATGGGGTTATTATGACTGGCTTCTAAAATGCCGGTTTTAATAAATGACCCCCTTGATGTATAATATATGTTGCACTTGCTGACACTACCCCACAGTTCTTCGTAATATTAATGTTTTCAAATGAAGAGAGAGACAGCACTGCTCAGCCAAACGAGTGGCAAACACTAGTTCTCCTCCGTACAATATTAGTGGATTAGGGTATTTTTCATTAAGTACTGATTGGTTCTTTCCCCTTTAATTCTTATATTAACTTTTATATTCCTTGTAGTGAGTTAGGGATAGTTAGTTAACATATACAAAGTCATTGTTCTAGGTCAGATGACCACCAGGCCACTTTCCAGTGTGGTTAACTCACAAGACATGCATACTGCACACTGGAATGCATCTCAGGGGGGGCTATTTCTGTGCATTAATAAAGATCTTCAAGCTCCTTTGGAACATCAGTATGAAGGCTGTGAGAAGACTCCCTCTTGTATTCCACCAGGACTGGGTGTTGATTATGTGTATGTGCACCGCTAGAACTGTCGACAAGAGTGTCGGCTATGAGACTGCACCCGCCAAACAGCCGACAGGAGCCTACCCAGTGATCACAGGTAGCATGGCCGACATGTGGAAAAGCTTTGTCACCTCGGCCCCAACTGCTGATATGGAGCGTGTTAGCAGGAGGCAGCATTAGCGGTTGTTTTTTTACACTGTACACAAGCTGTTTGTTTTATCATAAATATATTTAGTCACACCTAGTAAATATTTTTAGCACTTAGCCTGTGTAAGCCTATTTATTCTCTACTCTATGTGTACACAAGAATAGTTGGAAGCACTGTAGTAATATATGAAGTTATTTTGTAACTATGGACAGGCACACTTCATTTGGGGAAATCCAGACAAATCTTGTTATGTCATTCAAACTCTCGTTTATGAATAAACAAATAGTTCTAAAAATTATACTGACTTATAAATAATTAATTAAAATGAATTGCAATTCATTATAATACTATGCAGAAACCTCACTATCTATTGTGCGGCGACCTACTTATTTCCTCTCTCTTCATACACAATGATTATGGGGGTGATAAGAAAATAAAAATGAAGAATAAAAAAATAAAAATACAAATATATAATTGTTATACATATGACTGTATAGTTCCCTTGTAGCACAATTATTTTGTGTTAGTTTACTGACTGACCTAGCCTGCAAACAGTTCCATGAGTATTTTGTATCACTGATTATAGCACCAGCTGGCAGTTCGAATAGATACTTTATAGCACTTTATAGCAATTTGTAGTTTGCAATTAAACAGCTCATTCATAAATAGAACTCGTATATCAGGACGCTATCCGTTTGATGGTATTGACGGATCTTTCTTCACTGTTCCAAGATCCTAAATATGTTATTTTCTATATTAATTTTCTGCCTTTGTATATAGTTCGCTGACTCTGTATATAGTTCTCACGAATCCTTTGTATTAATTTGTATCAGTCTATATATACAGCTGATTGATAGTGCTGAGCGATCTTTACTCACTGTTTAAAGATTGTGTTGTGTCAGTCTCTGTGTCCTCCCGTGTGGTAGTAAGCAGCGTTCCACTCAGATGCAGCGGCTCCCGCTATTTCCAATACGGGCAGTCAGCTTGTACAGTCGTGGCCAAAAGTTTTGAGAATTACATAAATATTGGAAATTGGAAAAGTTGCTGCTTAAGTTTTTATAATAGCAATTTGCATATACTCCAGTATGTTATGAAGAGTGATCAGATGAATTGCATAGTCCTTCTTTGCCATGAAAATTAACTTAATCCCCAAAAAACCTTTCCCCTGAATTTCATTGCTGTCATTAAAGGACCTACTGAGATCATTTCAGTAATCGTCTTGTTAACTCAGGTGAGAATGTTGACGAGCACAAGGCTGGAGATGTCAGGCTGATTGGGTTAAAATGGCAGACTTGACATGTTAAAAGGAGGGTGATGCTTGAAATCATTGTTCTTCCATTGTTAACCATGGTGACCTGCAAAGAAATGCGTGCAGCCATCATTGCGTTGCATAAAAATGGCTTCACAGGCAAGGATATTGTGGCTACTAAGATTGCACCTCAATCAACAATTTATAGGATCATCAAGAACTTCAAGGAAAGAGGTTCAATTCTTGTTAAGAAGGCTTCAGGGCGTCCAAGAAAGTCCAGCAAGCGCCAGGATCGTCTCCTAAAGAGGATTCAGCTGCGGGATCGGAGTGCCACCAGTGCAGAGCTTGCTCAGGAATGGCAGCAGGCAGGTGTGAGTGCATCTGCACGCACAGTGAGGCGAAGACTTTTGGAAGATGGCCTGGTGTCAAGAAGGGCAGCAAAGAAGCCACTTCTCTCCATAAAAGACATCAGGGACAGATTGATCTTCTGCAGAAAGTATGGTGAATGGACTGCTGAGGACTGGGGCAAAGTCATATTCTCCGATGAAGCCTCTTTCCGATTGTTTGGGGCATCTGGAAAAAGGCTTGTCCGGAGAAGAAAAGGTGAGCGCTACCATCAGTCCTGTGTCATGCCAACAGTAAAGCATCCTGAGACCATTCATGTGTGGGGTTGCTTCTCATCCAAGGGAGTGGGCTCACTCACAATTTTGCCCAAAAACACAGCCATGAATAAAGAATGGTACCAAAACACCCTCCAACAGCAACTTCTTCCAACAATCCAACAACAGTTTGGTGAAGAACAATGCATTTTCCAGCACGTTGGAGCATCGTGCCATAAGGCAAAAGTGATAACGAAGTGGCTCGGGGACCAAAACATTGACATTTTGGGTCCATGGCCTGGAAACTCCCCAGATCTTAATCCCATTGAGAACTTGTGGTCAATCCTCAAGAGGCGGGTGGGCAAACAAAAACCCACTAATTCTGACAAACTCCAAGAAGTGATTATGAAAGAATGGGTTCCTATCAGTCAGGAATTGGCCCAGAAGTTGATTGAGAGCATGCCCAGTCGGATTGCAGAGGTCCTGAAAAAGAAGGGCCAACACTGCAAATACTGACTCTTTGCATAAATGTCATGTAATTGTCGATAAAAGCCTTTGAAGCGTATGAAGTGCGTGTAATTATATTTCACTACATCACAGAAACAACTGAAACAAAGATCTAAAAGCAGTTTAGCAGCAAACTTTGTGAAAACTAATATTTGTGTCATTCTCAAAACTTTTGGCCACGACTGTATTGTTGAATCTCGGCGTCCCGCAAGTTCACACGATCTCAGCGTACCGCGGGGTAGGATGAATTAGACTTTCCGAGGGATATTAAGAGCGCTCCACATCTCGCCTTTCAAGAAAGTATATTTCCAATCATCAGATGCAGTGGGTTGTTTTTGGCGAGTCCTGGACTCAATATACCGTAACTCTTGTACCAGACGTGTTTCAGAGCCCTACCGACAACTTCCTCAGTGGCCATGATACAAAGGATTCATGAGAACTATATACAGAGTCAGCGAACTATATACAAAGTCAACAAATTAATATTGAAAATAACATATTTAGGATCTTGGAACAGTGAAGAAAGATCCTTCAATACCATCAAACGGATGATGAATGAGCTGTTTAATTGCAAACTACAAATTGCTATAAAGTATCTATTGGAACTGCCATCTGGTGCTATAATCAGTGATACAAAATGCTCATGGAACTGTTTGCAGGCTAGGTCAGTCAGTAAACTAACGCAAAATAAGGCTACTTTCATACTCGCGTTTTGGGCAGATCCGTCATGGATCTGCAAAAATAGATCCGTTACAATAATACAACCGCATGCATCTGTCATGAACGGATCCGTTTGTATTATCTGTAACATAGCCAAGACGGATTCGTCATGAACTCCATTGAAAGTCAATGGGAGACAGATCCGATTTCTATTGTGTCAGATTCTGTCAGAGAAAACAGTTTGGCTCCACTTCGTCAGGCGGACAGCAAAACGCTCCCACGCAGCCTCCAGAGAGGAATGGAGACTGATCGGAGGCAAACTGATGCATTCTGAGCGGATCCTTTTCCATTCAGAATGCATTAGGGCAAAACTGATCCGTTTTGGACCAAATGTGAGAGCCCTGAACGGATCTCACAAACGGAAAGCCAAAACACCAGTGTGAAAGTAGCCTAATTGTGCTACAGGCGAACCATACAGTCATATGAGTATCAATTTATAACAAATATTATGTTTATTTTTTTTATATATATTTTATATTGTATAATGATTATATATTAGTATTTTTATTTTTTCATTCTTCATTTTTATTTTCTTATCACCCCCATAATCATTGTGTATGACGAGAGAGGAAATAAGTAGCTCGCCGCACAATAGATATTGAGGTTTCAGCATAGTATTAAAATGAATTGCAATTCATTTTAATTAATTATTTACAACTCAGTATAATTTTTAGAACAATTTATTTATTAGGAAACGAGAGTTTGAATGACATAACAAGATTTGTCTGGATTTCTCCAAATGAAGTGTGCCTGTCCATAGTGTGACACAGTGAAGGGTATGGTCTGGGAGGACAGGTATTTTCCTCCCAGCGTGTGCTGCTGGGCTGATTTGCAGCCAGGTGGGGTCAAACACCGGACTGGATTTTAAGTGCCGGTCCGGTTTGACAACACCTAGATGTCCTTAAAAGACAGCTGGGCTCAGCAGCATGGTGTCCCTGTTTTGGGATCTGATGCATGGTGCCGTGCTGGAGGGCTGAGAGCCGCACGCTGGGAAACAGGCCCCCTAAAGCATGCTGTGGACCGCTGGTGAAAAACTGCTAACAAGGTGATTGTTTGGTTCTTTGGACTTTCCTTTGTGTGAACTAACACCAAGACTGAAAAATGTCGCTTTGTTTTTGCCTTGTGTGTGAATGAACACTGAAGTTTTGTTTTCCAAACAGTTTTTTTGCCTCTGTTCTGTGTCCGCTTACCCTGCCTACCAGAGCGAATCCCCACAATTGGTGGCTTGGAGTGGGCACACGCAGTGAGGCTGGCCTGAAGGCCGAAAAGTTTTAGTTTTTTTCCAGGCACGGGTGCATGTCTTATATCAAGCCGGCAAGGTTACGACACGTGTCCCCTGACAAAATGGAGGCGGTCGTGAAAGCCCTTGTGGAGGCTAACTTGCAGCAGCGGGAAGCTAATAAGCAGCAGGAAACCAACCACCTGCTATTACAGCATGTGATGGCATTACAAGCGTCAGGAGCATCCCAGAACGTCCACGATGCCCGGAAAGCTTTCCGTGCGGCGATCCCTAAGATGACCCAATCGGACGACGTCGAGATGTATCTGGCGGTGTTTGAAAAGGTGGCCGTGCGGGAGAAGTTACCCCGAGACCAATGGACTGAGGTCATCGCTCCGTTCCTGACCAAGCGGCCGACTACCTGACCGTAAAAGGTGAGATTCTAGCAAGACTGGGGGTGAATGTATTTGTTTGGGCCCAGCGGGTGCATCAATGGGAATTTAACCCGGCTGAACCCGCCAGACCGCAGTATTATGATCTGCTACACCCGTTGCAAAAATAGCTGCAGCCTCACGTATTGACTCCCACTGCTATGCTGGACCATCTGTTGACAGATGTGTTATGGAGGGCTTTGCCGTACCCTCTCCAGCACTGGATCGGCCAGGTGTCCCCTGGTAATGCCCTAGAGATGGTCGACCTGGTGGAGCGCTATGAGGCCACCAGAAATCTACAGGGGGGTTCTTTTTGGGGGGGGGGGGGGCGGTTAAACCCCGAAATCTCCACCCTCGACCAGGCGGCTAAGGCCAGCAAAACCTGCTCGGGATATACTCCCTACAGACCCAGCTGCGATGTCAAGAGCCTGGTCACATAAGGGCCGACTGTCCCCATCAGGGGGAACCCATGGACACTAACTATGGCTACCGCCCCTCAATGTATGCCAGGAGGCTGTGTGCAACCGGTACCCCCGAGACAATAGACAATAGTCACCTGTGCCAGGTGCAAGTGGGAGATACCTTGGCGGTGGTGCTGCTGGACTCAGGGAGCCTGGTGTCCCTGGTAAGAGCTGCCCTGGTGCGGCCCACCGAGTATACTAGCCGAAAAGTTGGCGTTGTGTGCATCCATGGAGACTTAAAGGACTATCCCACTGCCTTGGTGTCTCTATCCACGGTGGCCGGCAGGTGGACTCATGAGGTGGCCGTCGCCACAAAGTTACATTATGAACTAATAATTGGGAGAGACTACCCCGGTTTCCCGTCACTGTGGCCTGAGGCGAGAGTCACCGATACCCATGGGGCAGGAGTAGACCAATAGAATGGCCTTGCTCAGGGGGGAAACCGGAACCCTAGGAACCTGAGGCCAAAGGGCCAGCAGTAGGGGTGGCCACCACTGTGGTGGAAGGGGGGGAGCCAACCCCACTGAATGTAATGGTGGGAGACGTGGAGGATTTTCCGCCGGGTCCGGATTTGGCAGACCACAACGTCTCTGGAGACAATTTTGGTACAGCACAGCACCAGGACCCCACTCTCTCAAGCCTGAGAAAATCTGGTAGTAGTTAAGGGTGAGCCGCAACAACCGGGGGCCAAGTCTATGTTCCCCCGTTTTGTGGTTTAACAGGAGATGCTGTACCAGGTAAATCAACTATAGGGTGAGCATATTGAACAGTTGGTGGCGCCCAAGGCGTATCGCAAGCTCGTGTTGGAGTTAGCCCACCAACATGTTCTTGGGGGACACCTAGGCCAGCAGAAAACGCAGGACCGGATTCTACAGTGGTTTTACTGGCCCAGTGTGTTCAGAGAGGTAGAAGAGTATTGCAAGTCTTGCCCAACCTGCCAGATAACCAGCCCCCAGCCACATTTCCGTAGTCCCCTGGTCCCTCTCCCGATTATTGAGGTTCCATTCGAGCGGATTGCTATGGATCTCATAGGCCCAGTATCGAAGTCTGCTAGAGGGCACCAACACATCTTGGTAGTCCTGGACTATGCCACTCGGTACCCGGAGGCGGTGCCGCTGCGACATACCTCCGCCAAACTCATAGCCAAAGAATTAATGGAGATGTTTTCCCGAATGGACCTACCTAAAGAGGTTCTGACCGACCAGGGGACCCCTTTTATGTCAAAAGTCATGAGGGAACTCAGTAAACTACTACAGATCAAACAGTTACGGACGTCCGTCTATCACCCGCAAACGGACGGCCTGGTAGAGAGGTTTCATCAAACCTTGAAAAACATGTTAAAGCGTGTGGTGTCTAAAGATGGGAGGGATTGGGATCTTCTACTGCCCTATCATGTTTTCGCAGTGCGAGAGCTGCCCCAGGCCTCTACTGGGTTCTCGCCCTTCGAACTGCTGTATGGCCGACATCCGCGTGGTCTGTTGGACATAGCCAAAGAGGCGTGGGAACAACAACCCACACCGCATAAAAGTGTGATTGAGTATGTCACTCAGATACAAGAGCGGATGGAGACCGTGTTACCCCTGGTTAAGGATCTATAATCGGCAGGCTCAGGTTTGGAATTTTACCCCGGGTGATCAGGTTTGGTTCTGGTACCGACCCTGGACAGTAAGTTCCTGGCCAGGTGGCAGGGGTCATACGAGGTACTCGAGAAAGTTGGAGAGGTAAATTACAAGGTACACCAGTCAGGGCGGCGAAAGCCAGAGCAGTTTTACCGTGTTAATTTACTAAAACCTTGGAAAGATAGGGAAACTTCTACTGAAGACAGCCCGCGGCTGGGTTTTCTAGCGGAAGAGGTTCCAGCCCCTGTGTCTGATGCAAGGGAAGCGGTTGCCACAGTAAAAATTGCTGACAGCCTCTCCTCTAAACAGGCTCAGGAGGCCAGGGAGTTCATTAGTCGGAACACGGATGTGTTCTCAGACCTCCCTGGACGCACTTCCGTAATCCAACATGACATTGTCACTGAGTCTCAGGCAAAAGTCCGGTTAAAGCCATACCAGGTACCCGAGGCTCGGCGACAAGCCATATCGGAGGAGGTGCGGCTAGACGTCATCGAGGAGTCAAAAATTTAATGTGCCAGTCCGTTCGTCTTAATACCCATGCCGGACGGGACGTTACGATTCTGTAACGACTTCCGCAAACTTAATGAGGTTTCCAAGTTCGACCTGGACAATATCGTTATTCACAGTACCGACTGGGAAAGTCACCTACCTAAGGTACAGGCTGTAGTAGACTCCCTTAGGAAGGCTGGCTTAACCGATAACCCCAAAAAATGTGCGATAGGGTTAGAAGAGACTAAGTACCTTGGGTATGTCATTGGGCACGGAGTCATCAAACCCTAAGTAAACAAAATAGAGGCGATACGGAATTGGCCCCGACCTGTCACCTCTAGGCAAGTAAAGTCGTTCCTGGGCATGGTGGGCTATTACATGAGGTTTGTTCCCCACTTTGCTACAATAGCCGCGCCATTGACAGGACTTTTGAAGGGACATAAGTCCATGATGGTTCGCTGGGATGATCAGGTGGAAGAGGTGTTTTCCGCATTAGAGTCGGCCCTGTGTGGGTCCCCGATTTTTGTGATGCCCGCCTTCAAGCGGGAATTTATAGTACAGACAGATGCCTCCGAGGTGGGCCTCGGTGCTGTACTGTCCCAGGAAGTTAACGGGGAGGAGCATCCAGTTGTTTTCCTCAGCCGTAAGCTCATCCCGGCCGAGACCAGGTACAGTATAGTGGAGAGAGAGTGCCTGGCTATCAAGTGGGCACTCGAGTCTCTCCGCTATTATTTGTTGGGGAGAAAATTCCGCTTGGTGACCGACCACTCCCCTCTCAAGTGGTTGAGCCAGGCCAAGGACAGAAATGCCCGAGTCACCAGATGGTTCCTGTCCCAATTTACAGTGGAACACAGGGCAGGCCAGTTACAGGGAAACGCGGATGCCCTGTTGCGAGTACATTGTCTGGCGAGTGTTCACCCCCTCAGGGTTGAACAAGGGGGAGGGGGGGGGGGGGTATGTGACAGTGAAGGGTATGGTCTGGGAGGACAGGTATTTTCCTCCCAGTATGTGTTGCTGGGCTGATTTGCAGCCAGGTGGGGTCAAACACCGGACTGGATTTTAAGTGCCGGTCCGGGTTTTGACAACACCTAGCTGTCCTTAAAAGACAGCTGGGCTCAGCAGCAAGGTGTCCCTGTTTTGGGATCTGAGGCAAGGTGCCGTGCTGGAGGGCTGAGAGCCGCACGCTGGGAAACAGGCCCCCTAAAGCCTGTTGTGGACCGCTGGGGATAAAACGGCCAACAAGGTGATTGTTTTGTTCTTTGGACTTTCCTTTGTGTGAATTAACACCAAGACTGAAAAATGTCGCTTTGTTTTTGCCTTGTGTGTGAATGAACACTGAAGTTTTGTTTTACAAACTGGTTTTTTGCCTTTGTTCTGCGTCCGCTTACCCTGCCTACCAGAGCGAATCCTCACAATAGTTACAAATAACCGGATTCTATTCAGTTGACAGGGTGAGCCACAAGGTCAGAGCCCCTTATCCACAGTAAAGAAGGGGGGTGGGCCACCAAACCAGTATACTCTAATATATAGTGTTGTGCTGCTCATCAGTTTATTGCTCTATGGATTATATATGGCTTCCTATTTGCTATTTTGATGCATGGGTCCATATATTTTATCACATTGCCATACCTAACCATTTGTGTTGAGCCAGTTTATTTTCATGGTATTTGATTTTCTGTGGGGGTTTTTTTCTTCAGGGTTTAGTATTAACCGATTCCACAAGGCCGAGTCCATTCAGTCCACTTTGAGGTACTTCCTATTTTTATTGTGATTTGTATTATAATTTATGCCAAGAAACTGCTGGTGTAGATTTCAGGTCTCGCGCATATGACAGAATTTACTCATTTGTATATCTTCTATACAAGATTTTCCAGGGAAGCCAAAGTGGCAGAGACTTACCAGTCCTGCCACAAGTCCATTTAGTTTCCAGTGTTGATGCTATGACATCAGTCACATGGAGCCCTCAACGTTTTAATGTCAGATGCTGAGGGGATCTGATGGAGAGACGGGGGCATAACTAGAAAAGAGTGAGCCCCAGAGCAACTTCCCTGCAAACCCCCCCCCCCCTTCTCAAGGCTAGTCCCAGGAGGAGATGTCAAGACTTTACTTCATAGTATGCCACCTGGGTCGTGACCTGCATGCCCCCTTCGTGCTTCCACACTATAGTTATGCTCCCTAAGTGGGCATTTACAGCAGTCATGCCCCCTTAGTGGCCCCACACAGTGATCATGCCCCTGAAGTGCTTCCACCCAGTAGTTTTGCCCCTTTGTGTCCCCACACAGTATAATGCCCCCTTAGTGACCAAACACAGTAGAATGCCCCTTAGTGCCTTCCTTACAGTAGTGCTCCCACTTAGTGCCCCCCTTTACAGTAGTGCTGCCCACTCGGTTCCCCCCTTATATTAGTGCTCTCCCTGTAGCATTAATAAAAAAAATAATAATACTCACCTAGCCCCTTTCCCCCGATGAATGAAGCACATCATGCTCTCCCCAGCAGGAGCCATGCAACAACATCATCAGGCCTGTTGGGACTGAGTAGGAGCACTCACAGGCCAGGGTAATGATCCTCTGCTCAGCTCTCTCCTACTAAGTCCAGCTGGTGCAATAATCTCCCTGCATCACTGGGGAGAGTATGACCAGGGTATAAAGCCTGAGCCTCACCTGCCAGGACACACACAGTAAACATTACTCTGTGCGTGTACACTGGCAAGCAAGGCCTGGGCCGTTAGAGGGCCCCGCTGTAGCCACTATGGCTGCTACAACAGTAGTTCCGCCACTGTGCAAAGGCCTAACATAAAGCTCCTCGGCCCTAATTCAGAATCCGGAACAAAGCCACCACCTTCCATGTGCCATATATAATATCGGTGTCTTTACCAGTTTATCATATAGAGATAATACAATTCTATCAACCAATAGCCAACAATCTATTCTTTCTTTTAATCCACTGATACAAATTTGGCATAGTGGGCCTGTGTAATAAACAGATATCACCAAGGGAGAATACCAACACGATGCACAAAATAACAGCAGATATACATAGGCATAGCATAGATTCAAACGAGAACCTTCCAGAGGAAACATCTGTGCGAAATAAGCACTGGGGCTCAGGGGCATCTTGTTTGCTAGGAATACCTCTGCTATCATTTGAACCCACGCCTATGATTACTTTGTGCACTGTGTTGGTATTTTTCAGCTGTATCCTCCTTCTTCTCCAGTGTCTACCAGATGTATCTTCCTCCTTCTCCTCCAGAGTGTCTATCAGCTACAGATGAAACTCGAAAAATTAGAATATCGTGCAAAGTTCATTTATTTCAGTAATGCCACTTAAAAGGTGAAACTAACATATGAGACTCATTACATGCAAAGCGAGATAGTTCAAGCCTTTATTTGTTATAATTTGGATGATTATGGCTTACAGCTTATGAAACCCCAAAGTCACAATCTCAGGTCCCCTTTGCTCAGGGGGTATGGATTAATTAGCTGACTAGAGTGCGACACTTTGAGCCTAGAATATTGAACCTTTTCACAAAATTCTAATTTTAAGCTGCAATTCCTTTTAATTTGCATTACTGAAATAAATGGACTTTTGCACGATATTCTAATTTTTCGAGTTTCACCTGTATGTCCTCCTTCTCCTCCAGAGTGTCTATCAGGTGTATCCTCTTTTTTTTTTCCTCCAGAGAGTCTATGAGCTACTTCTCCTTCTGCTTCTCCAGAGTGTCTATCTGCTGTATTCTCCTTCTCCTCCAGAGTGTCTATAAGCTTTATTCTCCTTTTCCCCCAGAGTATCGATCAACCGTATCCTCCTTCTTCTCCGCTAAAGTGTCTGTCATCTGTATCCTCCTTCTTCTCCTCCAGACTGTTTGTCAACTGTATCTTCCTTCTTCTTTCCTAGAGTGTCTATCAGCTGCTTCCTTTTTCTCTTCCAAAGTATCTATCAGCTAAAACCTTCTCTTCCCATGTTCTAAAACTCAACATGGATACAACTGACTTCTTCATCTTTCCCCCACCTCAGTCAGACCTCCTACCAGACCTATCAATTAATGTTAACGAATAACGGCTCCACGTTTTCTCCAGTCTCACAAGTCCACTGCCTTGGGATAATATTCTACCCTATCCTTCATACCACACCACCAACTCAAAAACATTTCTTTTATCTGCTCCTTCCTCATCCTCAAGTTAAAAAAAAATTCTTGTACCTGCCCTCATCCTCTCCCACCTAGACTACTGTAACATCCTGCTCTGTGGGCGGCCATCTAGCTCTCTTGTACCCCTCCAATTCATCCTCTACTCTGCTACCTGGTTAAGGCCTCTTTCACACTTGCGTTGTTGGGATCCGGCATGCACTTCCGTTGCCGGAGGTGCCTGCCGGATCCGGAAAAACGCAAGTGTACTGAAAGCATTTGAAGACGGAACCGTCTTCCAAATGCTTTCAGTGTTACTATGGCACCCAGGACGCTATTAAAGTCCTGGTTGCCATAGTAGGAGCGGGGAGCGGGGGAGCGGTATACTTACAGTCCGTGCGGCTCCCGGGGCGCTCCAGAGTGACGTCAGAGCGCCCCATGCGCATGGATGACGTGATCCATGCGATCACGTGATCCATGCGCTTGGGGCGCCCTGACGTCACTCTGGAGCGCCCCGGGAGCCGCACGGACGGTAAGTACACTGCTCCCCGCTACACTTACCATGGCTGTCAGGACTTTAGCGTCCCGGCAGCCATGGTAACCACTCTGAAAAAGCTAAATGTCGGCTCCGGCAATGCGCCGAAACGACGTTTAGCTTAAGGCCGGATCCGGATCAATGCCTTTCAATGGGCAATAATTCCGGATCCGGCCTTGCGGCAAGTGTTCCGGATTTTTGGCCGGAGCAAAAAGCGCAGCATGCTGCGGTATTTTCTCCGGCCAACAAACGTTCCGTACCGGAACTGAAGACATCCTGATGCATCCTGAACAGATTTCTCTCCATTCAGAATGCATTAGGATAATCCTGATCAGGATTCTTCCGGCATAGAGCCCCGACGACGGAACTCTATGCCGGAAGACAATAACGCAGGTGTGAAAGAGCCCTAATCCACCTCTCGCCTCTGTGCCAGTCTGTTCCTCAATTAGTTCATGTTTATTATACTTGTTTTTGTATTTTATTACGTATTGGTTATATTTAGGTCCAGCATCAATATAATACATCCGAATTAATAGTAACTTTAAAAATACCTGCCATCAGGGCAACAGGTTTGCACATTAGGTTACCTCACCTAAGGCTAAGTGCATACCATGCAGTGTTCAGGGGATCGGACCTCCACAGTCCCAGGCTCAGCCATGTACTGCACTCACTGGCAGGCCTCTTGCACATGAACGTATTTTCTTTCTGTGTCCGTTCCGTTTTTTTTTTTGCGGACCATATACAGAACTATTCATTTCAATGGGTTCTCAAAAAAAACAAAACGAAAGTTACTCCGTGTGTATTCCGTTTCCGTATCTCTGTTCTGCAAAAAAATAGAACATGTCCTATTCTTGTCCACATTACAGACAAGGATAGTACTGTTCTATTAGGGGTCAGCTGTTCCGTTACGCAAAATACGGAATATACACGGACATCATCCGTATTTTTTGCAGACAGCAAAATACACACGGTCGTGTGCAAGAGGCCGCAGGGCGAGTTTTCCCAGTTAGGCCACACTCCTAAACACGTCCAGTCGACACCCCAGCCCAACCTCTCCAAATATCATATCCCCCACAGCCGATCACAGCATTTTAAAATCCACAGCATGTCAATTTTTTAAGCAGATATTTTTACTGCAGAATTCTTTCGTAAATGCAGCATATTTTGCCGCCTATGGACTTTCATCTGATCTGACATCAGGCATGGAAAGACGCGTCTTCACGTTGGATGATGCGCCGTCTTCCAGCACACCTCGCTCGACAATGCCTCTGCCAGTAGTCAGCACAGGCGCAGACTACTGTATCCAGTGCGCCTGTGCGAGATTACGGCGCTTCTCTGCATTAGCCTAAGCGGCAAGTGAAGTGAATAAATTAGCTAGGAGGCGGCGCTGGGCGGGGAGGGGATCTGTGGATGTGACACTTGTGGGGATCTGTGGATGTGACACTTGTGGGGATCTGTGGATGTGACACTTGTGGGGATCTGTGGATGTGACACTTGTGGGGATCTGTGGATGTGACACTTGTGGGGATCTGTGGATGTGACACTTGTGGGGATCTGTGGATGTGACACTTGTGGGGATCTGTGGATGTGACACTTGTGGGGATCTGTGGATGTGACACTTGTGGGGATCTGTGGATGTGACACTTGTGGGGAACTGTGGATGACATGGTATGTAGCTGGAGGGAGAAAACGTGGCCTTACCACAATGAAGGGTACAGTCTGTATAAATAGGTGGGCGACAAAAAAGGGGCGGGTCAAAGGGAGTGTTCAATAGGCGGAGTCAAGGGGGGCAGCAAAATTAGCTTTTGCCTAGGGTGGAAAAACTCCTTGCACCAGTCCTGAGGCCCGCTAGCTTCCTTCTGGAGTGACTTCTGCCCTACCACCTCTATCAGACAAGCAGAAGAGCACACATGCGCAGCTGTGCCAAGCAGCGCATGCTCACACTGGGCACAGAATGGCGCGGCGATGGGGATAAAGTGGCATAGCGGTGCAGCAAAGCACTGGTTGAAAATCAGGACTGTCCTGCTGGATCCAGGGCAATTTTAAGCTAAACTTTTCACATATACTGTACAGCACCCTGGAACTGGCACTTAACCAAGGGTTTATGTACATGGTGCAAAGACAAGTGCAATAAACATGAACTGACTGAAAGACTGGTACAGAGGGCAGAGGACTCAACAACTGGGGTGGGGGGGTATAATTTATTTCTGCCATGAAACCCTTTAAAGTAGTAGCCCCACAAAAATCACATATCCCCTTATAGGACGGGGTAAAAGTATCTGATCTCATACTTGATTCTCGTGATCAGTGTGGGCCCCAGCTATTGAACCCTTGCTGATCTTTAGAACGGGGCCCCATGTTACCCCATTCAACTCTATCTCCCGCAGTCCTACAGAGTTGAATGGGTGGCATCAGATACAGTATACAGTATGTGACCAATGCTGCATTGAAATGGCGGAACTCGGGCCCCTGTTCTCATGATCAGTGGGGGCAACAGCGGTTGGACCCCCACCAATCAGTTGTAGGACAATCCGTTTAAGCCGGCCATACAGATAAGATTCTGATCAGACAGAATGTGGTCGTCCTTTAGATCAGATAAACAATCTATTACCATGAAATGCTAAACGGGGCAAGGATTGTGCAGACGTTCGTGTAACTGTCCCCGCGGAGCACCCAAAAAACCCTTGTCGGTTGGGGGATCAAGTCTTTTATATGGGCATAAAAATGCTTGTGTGTCAGCAGAACATCTCCGCAGGATGGACACTGAGCGGCAACGACCCTTCGTATCAACAGGAACCCAATCCCTTCAAGAAAAGTCTATTATGTGTGATACTGTGCACTGATACAATGTATCTAAGCCTATAATGTGCGACAATGTATCTAAAGGTGGATTTACACTGTGCAGTCATTGGGCAGATTATTGGGAATTACCGTGCCTGCGACAATCTGCAGCCAATCACCCGGTAAACAAACGAAACGCTCGTTCATCGGGTGATCCAGTCGTTCGTACAGGCACATCAATCATCGTTCTTTGGCAGCAGGTCGTGCGGTCTAAATATCGATCTTCGGCCCAGAAACAAGGCAGCCGCATGAGGACGAGTGATCCCTCGTCCTCATACTGTGGAGGTGATCGCGGCATGTAAATGCAGAGCTTCACCTCCACTGATCGAGCAGCCGACTGTGGGGAAGGAACATTTCCTTCCCAACAATCTGCTGCTTATTTTCGTGTGTAAATGCACGTTAAGCCTATGTGTGACACTGTGTGCTGATAGCATGTATCTAAGGGCTCGTTCACACAAACGTTTTTTTTGCGTTCCGTATACGGGCCGTATTTAGCGTTCCTCATGCGGTCCGTATACGGAACCGTTCATTGGATCGGCAAAAGGTGCAGACTGTACTCCGTGTGCTGTCCGCATCTGTTGCTCCATTCCGTGGCCCCGCAAAAATTATGAGGCATGTGATATTCTTGTCCGTTTTGCGGACAAGAATAGGCATTTTTATAATGGGCCTCCTGTTCCGTTCCGCAAATTCTGGAAAGCACACGGACGGCATCCTTTTTTTGCGAAACCGCAATTTGCGGACCGCAAAAAACTGCACAGTCGTGTGAATGAGCCCTAAGCCTATGTGTGACACTGTGTGAGGATAGCATGTATCTAAGCCTATGTGTGACACTGTGTGCTGATAGCATGTATCTAAGCCTATGATGTCTGACACTGTGTGCTGATAGCATGTATCTAAGCCTATGTGTGACACTGTGTGCTGATAGCATGTATCTAAGCCTATGATGTCTGACACTGTGTGCTGATAGCATGTATCTAAGCCTATAATGTGTGACACTGTGTGCTGATAGCATGTACCTAAGCCTATGTGTGACACTGTGTGCTGATAGCATGTATCTAAGCCTATGTGTGACACTGTGTGCTGCTAGCATGTATCTAAGCCTATAATGTGTGACACTGTGTGCTGATACCATGTATCTAAGCCTATGTGTGACACTGTGTGCTGATAGCATGTATCTAAGCCTATTTGTGACACTGTGTGCTGATAGCATGTATCTAAGCCTATGTGTGACACTGTGTGCTGCTAGCATGTATCTAAGCCTATAATGTGTGACACTGTGTGCTGATACCATGTATCTAAGCCTATGTGTGACACTGTGTGCTGATAGCATGTATCTAAGCCTATGTGTGACACTGTGTGCTGCTAGCATGTATCTAAGCCTATAATGTGTGACACTGTGTGCTGATAGCATGTACCTAAGCCTATGTGTGACACTGTGTGCTGATAGCATGTATCTAAGCCTATGTGTGACACTGTGTGCTGATAGCATGTATCTAAGCCTATGTGTGACACTGTGTGCTGATAGCATGTATCTAAGCCTATGTGTGACACTGTGTGCTGCTAGCATGTATCTAAGCCTATGTGTGACACTGTGTGCTGATAGCATGTATCTAAGCCTATAATGTGTGACACTGTGTGCTGATAGCATGTATCTAAGCCTATAATGTGTGACACTGTGTGCTGATAGCATGTACCTAAGCCTATGTGTGACACTGTGTGCTGATAGCATGTACCTAAGCCTATGTGTGACACTGTGTGCTGCTAGCATGTATCTAAGCCTATAATGTGTGACACTGTGTGCTGATAGCATGTACCTAAGCCTATGTGTGACACTGTGTGCTGATAGCATGTATCTAAGCCTATGTGTGACACTGTGTGCTGATAGCATGTATCTAAGCCTATGTGTGACACTGTGTGCTGCTAGCATGTATCTAAGCCTATGTGTGACACTGTGTGCTGATAGCATGTATCTAAGCCTATAATGTGTGACACTGTGTGCTGATAGCATGTATCTAAGCCTATAATGTGTGACACTGTGTGCTGATACCATGTATCTAAGCCTATGTGTGACACTGTGTGCTGATAGCATGTATCTAAGCCTATGTGTGACACTGTGTGCTGATAGCATGTATCTAAGCCTATGATGTGTGACACTGTGTGCTGATAGCATGTATCTAAGCCTATGATGTGTGACACTGTGTGCTGATAGCATGTATCTAAGCCTATGATGTCTGACACTGTGTGCTGATAGCATGTATCTAAGCCTATGTGTGACACTGTGTGCTGATAGCATGTATCTAAGCCTATAATGTGTGACACTGTGTGCTGATAGCATGTATCTAAGCCTATGATGTGTGACACTGTGTGCTGATAGCATGTATCTAAGCCTATGATGTGACACTGTGTGCTGATAGTGTAGTGTCCCACTGCAGGTGGATGGGAACACTCCAAAATTCATCATCCTATGTGATTTTGCACTATTTATTGTACTTTCCTTTGTCACAGCTGCTAAATTCCCATTTCAGGCTGGTTCAATGCACTACACATATCCGCCTCTAGGTGTCCCTTTCACACCATTTATATAGCTCAGCACACAGGAAGTTAGAGGGAGATGTGAGAGAAGGAGAGGAGAGAGATTAGGAGTTAGGAGGAGAGGAGCCAGACTTGGCTCTGTCCTCCTGGGCCTTGCCCGGGGAGTGAAGCTACTTCAACCTTTGTAGTCCAGGACTAGGACTTATTGATCCTTTACTGTAATACCCCTTCTAGGGACCCTTCCAGGGACTAAAGGAATAATTGCTGTATCTTGTGCAACCTTTTCAAAGAATGCAGCAGAGAGTTTGCCTGCCATAAGGGAGAACACCCTTGGGAGTGCCCAATTACTGAAGTACTGAATATTGCAGAATATTTACTTACAGAGGATCCAAACTATTATTGAAAGGCTGAGTAACCAGAGCAAGATCAGGAACCAAGTACAAGTCAGATCATCACTAATACACCGTTGAGCTGGAACCTGCATACACCACCTCACTGAGCCTGTTATTGGAATTTGCAGCTTTACCCTCTTGATGTATGACAAAGTGCTGCTATTGGACGACACTTATTGCAAGACTACATTTACAAATAAAGTTCCTGTTTGGTTCAACTACTGCCTCTCTCATCATTCTTCTCCATCTCCTAATTGCACCCAACGGTGCTGGCGTCACAAACAACGCAGGGGCCCAGCCGCCAAAGCACCTTAAACACCAATTACCATCAAGGGCACCTCAACCACATCTAGCTGGTGTTCCCTGTAAGGCCTCTTTCACACGGGCGTGTGCGCCCCGTTGCCGTATTGCGGACCGCATTTGCGGATCCGCAATACACGGGTGCCATTCCGTGGGCATTCCACATCACGGATGCGGACCCATTCACCTCAATGGGTCCGCAAATCCTGAGATGCGGAACGGAAGCACGGAACAGAACCATACGGAAGCACTACGGAGTGCTTCCGTGGGGTTTCGTCCCGTACTTCTGTTCCGCAAAAAGATAGAACATGTCCTATCTTTTTGCGGAATGGCCGGATCGCGGACCCATTAAAGTGAATGGGTCCGCGATCCGCTGTGGCTGCCCCACGGACTGTGCTCGTGCATTGCGGACACATTGTGCGGGCCGCAGCACGACCACGGGGCGCACACGCCCGTGTGAAAGAGACCTACTAGAGTGTCCTAGAGGATTTAGTGCTGTCTTCCCCTCCACTGCAGGCCAGCCCAGGGGACAACTGAACTGTGAGTACTACTACCCTCACTCGGCACACCACCACTGTTACACTCACATAACACCCCTAGGGCGCGGGCGTTGCAATAGCATGTATCTAAGCCTATGTGTAACACTGTGCTGATAGCATATATCTAAGCCTATATTGTGTGACACTGTGTGCTGATAGCATGTATCTAAGCCTATAAAGTGTGACACTGTGTGCTGATAGCATGTATCTAAGCCTATATTGTGTGACACTGTGTGCTGATAGCATGTATCTAAGCCTATAAAGTGTGACACTGTGTGCTGATAGCATATATCTAAGCCTATATTGTGTGACACTGTGTGCTGATAGCATGTATCTAAGCCTATAAAGTGTGACACTGTGTGCTGATAGCATGTATCTAAGCCTATATTGTGTGACACTGTGTGCTGATAGCATGTATCTAAGCCTATAATGTGTGACACTGTGTGCTGATAGCATGTATCTAAGCCTATGATGTGACACTGTGTGCTGATAGCATGTATCTAAGCCTATAAAGAGTGACACTGTGTGCTGATAGCATGTATCTAAGCCTATATTGTGTGACACTGTGTGCTGATAGCATGTATCTAAGCCTATATTGTGTGACACTGTGTGCTGATAGCATGTATCTAAGCCTATAAAGTGTGACACTGTGCTGATAGCATGTATCTAAGCCTATATTGTGTGACACTGTGTGCTGATAGCATGTATCTAAGCCTATGATGTGACACTGTGTGCTGATACCATATATCTAAGCCTATAAAGAGTGACACTGTGTGCTGATACCATGTATCTAAGCCTATATTGTGTGACACTGTGTGCTGATAGCATGTATCTAAGCCTATAAAGTGTGACACTGTGTGCTGATAGCATGTATCTAAGCCTATGATGTGACACTGTGTGCTGATAGCATGTATCTAAGCCTATATTGTGTGACACTGTGTGCTGATAGCATGTATCTAAGCCTATAATGTGTGACACTGTGTGCTGATAGCATGTATCTAAGCCTATGATGTGACACTGTGTGCTGATAGCATGTATCTAAGCCTATATTGTGTGACACTGTGTGCTGATAGCATGTATCTAAGCCTATAAAGTGTGACACTGTGTGCTGATAGCATGTATCTAAGCCTATAATGTGTGATACTGTGTGCTGATACCATGTATCTAAGCCTATATTGTGTGACACTGTGTGCTGATAGCATGTATCTAAGCCTATAATGTGTGACACTGTGTGCTGATAGCATGTATCTAAGCCTACAATGTGTGACACTGTGTGCTGATACCATGTATCTAAGCCTATGATGTGTGACACTGTCTGAGATCCTCATCTATACATTACATACATGCACAGCCGTTATCTATTGCCCCCCTCTCGTGGGTACAGACCTTCTCCAGTGTAGCCGCCATCTGGTGTCCCTCTCCAGGCAGTGGAGTCTGGTTTGTGGCTAGTGATGTGGGTCATTTAGTTCTGAGATGAACCCCCTCCCATGTCATCCCTCCACCCTCCAGTCATAGACCTCCCCACCTCCTCCTCAGGCGGTGAGTAGAGCTGCAGAGCAATGCTTTTCTCAGTAACATAAGGAGCGCACATGCTAAGCTCATTTCCCTAAACCTCAGATAATAACACGAGACACACCACATATAAGACATATAGAGCATGCCAATTGTCCCCAGGCAACCTCACTTCACGTAACCTAAAGCCAAATTCTCATACTCTGAAAAAAAAAAAGCACAGATATGTTCTCGTAAAAAAGATTCCGTCATACATGTCATCACATGTGTACCTCAATGCTTCTACCAACTTCTGTAGTCTTAAAGGAAACCTATCACTTGATTTTAGACCTGACGGGGAATCTGCACTGGCTGGGGCGTTGGTGGCTTCCAGGGTTGGAAAGAGCGGGGAGGAGGTGCACCATACACCTGGCTTCACCTGCGAGTCAATGGAGCATCCAAGGGACCAGGGCGGCTGACTCTTTTCTTGGGGTGAGGTTGGCCAGGCGCATAGAAAATTCTTCTATGGGGCAACCTGTTCGCAGTGGGTTGGAGTCCTGCACCAGGAGTGGGCCTCAAACCATCTCTTTGGTATCGGGTGGCCTTCCCAACAGACAGGTTTTAGGCCCTACCCAATCGACATTGAGTGATGGCAGCAGTGCAGATTTGGGGCAAGGAGAATTTCCAACATGGAGGATTTGACTGACCAGTTGGGATGGGAGTTGGACATTTTATGCACAACAAATTCCAGCAGGGATTCGTCATCCTCAGTTTGGAAGAGGACAATCAACGGTTCCAGGGAACGGACGTCTAACTATCCAGCTGCTGCTGGGTTTGTTGCACTGGAACCAGCCAGATGGGTGAGCTTTGGCACAACATTCTCAAGAAACTGGGGGCTATGGAGGGTCTAACCTAGTACAGGGTGGGGTTGGAGTGGTGTCAGTTCGGGAATTGTTGGTATGGTTACTGGATGTTGTGTTTCAGGAAAGTAATATGTATGTGTTGGGGTGGTAGCTGGTCCAGTATCCCCAAATGCAGTGTGGCAGGCAGGTAACGTGGATCAGGTACCTGGGTGCAGTAAACCTGTCGTGAGTAGTTGGCGGGGCTGACATGAGGCTAGTGGGAGGTTTAGCGAGTTGGGAGGTGCCATGCCCTGTGGCGTCATGGGTTGAACATGTTGGTTCCAGGGGTACATCTGAGGAGCAGAAGATAGAGGGAAAGGCATTGAAGGATGTTTGGCTGGCAGATACAACAGGGGAAGTCTAGGTTTGTTTCAAAGGGCTGTCAGGGGTCCATCTTAAACCAAAGGTTAAAGGGGTTGTCCAGGTTCAGAGCTGAACCCGGACATGACCATAATTTCACCCAGGCAGCCCCCCTGATGTTAGCATTGGAGCATTTCATGCTCCGATGCTCTCCTTTGCCCTGCGCTGGATCGTGCAGGTCAAGGGGTCTTTTATTTACAATAACACACTGCCGGGCAGAGGCTTCCGCCCAGCGGTGTGTTCGGTGACGTCACTGGCTCTGATGGACGGGCTTAAGCGATGCCCTAGCCGTTTTACAGGCTAGGGCAGCGCGAAAGCCCGCCCATCAGTGCCGGTGACGTCACCGGGCTAACTGCTGGGTGGAAGCCTCTGCCTGGCAGCCCTATGGAGAGCCCGGTTCGGCACCGGAACTACAGAAAATGCCCTTGCCCTGCGCAATTCATCGCAGGGCAAAGGAGAGCATCGGAGCATGAACTGCTCCTATGCTCAAGCCAGGGGGGCTGCCGGGGGGAAAATGGGGATAGTCCAGGTTCAGCTCTGAACCCGGACAACTCCTTTAAAGGCAAAATCTGGAAAGACAAATATGTCAAACTGTTTTCTTTATTACCTTCAGAGATGTTTAACTTAGATAGGCGAAAACTAGATGAGAGTAAGGCCTCTTGCACACGACCATATTTAATTTTCTGTATTTTGCGGTCCGCAAAAAATATGGATGACATGCGTGTGCATTCCGTTTTTTGCGGAACAGAACATCTGGCCCCTAATAAAACAGTACTATCCTTGTCCATAATGCTGACAATAATAGGACATGTTCTATCTCTTAGCGGAATGGAAATACGTAAATGGAATGCACGCGGATGTACATTCCGTATTTTTTTGTGGAACCATTGAAATGATTGGTTCCGCATACGGACCGCAAAAACTGAACGGAAATAAAATAAGTTTGTGTGCAAGAGGCCTAAAAAGGAAGAGGAGGAAAAAAGAAGGTATAGTTTTATTCAGCGGACCTTCTCTAATTGGCTACAGGCCTTCCCCATCTTGACTAGAGTTATTGGGGAGAAGTCGCCAGAGAACTGTTCAGCCTAGTTTAGTTATCTAGACTCAATTGGGGAGGCATAGCCGGTATACAGGGGCGTTTCGGGGTTGTGACATGACAAACAATATCGACAGCGAAAGGCAATTAGACCTTCACTTCGATGGGACCACAAGGTGGCAGTATAACGAGGGGTTATGCAAGTTTGGTGCAGAATGTAAATACCGGCATGAGTGCTTGGGTTGAAGGGTTTTCCACAGCCTTTAGATGTGTTTTAAAAAAGGTAGGGGAAAAGGAGACAAATCTTTGCATAAAAGGGGTGACTCCAGTGAGAGCAGACGAGATGGCCCCCTTTCTCAAGAAATACCCGAATAGCCAGTCAGTATTATTGTGCGAGGGCTTCTGGTACGGGTTTCATATTTCATCTTGGTGGTGGCAGGGGAGAAGGAAAAAAAATTGGTGTCTGCTTATGCACGCCCGGATCTTGTATCCGACATACTGCGCAGGGAGGCTGAATTGGGCAGGATGACAGGCCCCTTTGACAGCCTTTATTTGGAGGTCATGTGTAACACCCCACAGTGGTGTTACCACTCCTACACCCAGCTACTATCTTTAATGGTCTAACTTAAATGTCATCTGTGTATTTCTGTCCAGGTACTCTACATTGTGCAATGATAATCTTTCTATGTAACTGTTTTTTACATGTAATATGCCTGGTTCACCAGTAGGGGGAAGTGCAAATGGCAGAGCTATACTTAGATAGAATGGAACTCACCATTCCATTCCCCCATCCCTTTGGGCAGAAGGGGCCAGTCCTGCTTGCTACCAGAAGGAGGGGTGGCAGTTCTAGATTGTTCTGGTTTAGACTCCATGTTGGAACCGAGAAGACCTGAAAGAAGTAGCAGTCAAAAAAAATTGTTCTTCGGCTGAAAATAAGTTATTTGCTGAGTGTCAGGAGTAGAATAACAGTTGACGACGCCCCATCCAAGGATACCAGAACAGACCTAAAGTACAAAAACCAGACTTAAGCAGAGTTTAGTGCAGCATAAAGAAAACAAAGTTATTAAGCAAGCCTGTCAGTACAGCAGAGAAAGAGAGAAAGCAAAGTTGAGTTTGCCTGCCAGTTTATGCTAAAGCCTGCTGGAACCAAGACAAAGCCTGCCAATCGTTTGGATGAACATTTATTCAAGTAAAGCTGCCATTGAATTTCACCACAAGGTCTGGACTCAAGTTCTTTTTCCTTTGTCCCTCAATTATTCCCCCTTTATTTTGCTTCAGAGCCAAAGCCTGGGGTAGCAGTATCCAGGTAGGAGCACCGTGACACATAAAGAGACATTTAGGCCGCACTACACCACTCGGCATTCCTACTACACCTGGGACGCAACAGAAGCCCTGGGGGATGGCGTGCTGCACATGAAGGTGTCCCCTTTGGGCTTAGTGCCCAAGAGGAAGCCTTTTAAATATCTTCATGATTAATCACTTGTCTAACCCAGCAGGGTTATGCGTTAATGACGTGATTGACCCAAAAGCCTGTCTTTCGATGCGGCAGCTGCCTGGGTTCGGAAGTTTGGAAATGATACCTTGCTGGCCAAGACAGACATTGAATCGGCTTTTAATTTGCTCCTAGTACATGCAGATAGTTTCCGACTGTTAGGTATCTATTGGCAGAAGCAGTACTATATGGATAGTTGTTTACTGAGGGGGGGGGGGGGGGTTCGAGGAGCTTAGTACATTTCTTGAGTGGGTAGTGAAACAGGAGGTCAGCTGGTCTTTGGTGCTTCACTGTCTAGGTGATTTTATTTTTGTTGGCCTGCGTGGTTTTCATATTTGTTAAATACTATGAAAGCAGTAGTGCGGCATTTCTTAGTAATTTATACAGGGGACTGTCAGGATCACGACTCAACCTCAGGATGGAAGCTTAAAGGGGTATTCCGATCACAGATAATGGGGGCATATCGCTATGATATGCCCGCATTGTCTGATAGGTTCGGGCACCTACAACAAGAACTGAGCAGGGAGAGTTGTGGCTGGAGGTTTCCCGGGGTCCAGCCACCATCAAGTGTTGCTCCCCGCTGCTCCCATACACGTGAATGGGAATGCACCGCGCATGCGCGACCCCCACCCCCATTCATTTCTATTGGGCCGACAGAAATAGCAGAGACAAAGCTCTGCTATTTTCGGCGGCCCTATTGAAATGAATGGAGGGCGGCTGCTCATGCACAGTGTGCCCTCCACAACTTTCCCCGCTCCGTTCTCCGTGTACGGACTCGCACCTATCAGACAATGGGGGCATATCCTAGCAATATGCCCCTATTGTCTGTAATGGCAAAACCCCTTTAAATGGTCACTCCGATTTTAATGTCAATCTACCACCCTGCTACTCTAAGCCACAGGGTTACTCTAAATGTTCCCCCTTTAGCTGTCTGACATCCACATCTAAGGGATTTTAGCTGCCACCACCATTTGTCATATTAATCAGACAAGACGCCTTATACTAGGTAACTCACAGTTACCCCCTCAAACCCAATACTGTTTCTAGCATTCACAGGGTTAATACTCAGATATACGTAATGCTTCTTCTGAGGTCGAGAAATAATTTAGAAGGCTCTTATTAAAGTTAATTTTTAATATTTAATGGAAAGTGCGTACAAAAAAATACAGTTATCAAAAGGTAAAAATACAAGTACATATCAATGCAATGCAAAAAATAACAAAGAAACTGAACTTAATATGTTACGAGACGGTAGAAGTCCGGTTGTCTGGGGGTAGCAGGAAAGTTCATCAAACGAGTTGCCCCCCAAAGAAATGACAACCTGCTACAGCAATATATACACCTTAAGAAGGTCTGCAGATTGCCCCCACTAGTCCCCCTGCCTCTGATGTCAGGGACAGGCTAGAGTGTATGCTAATGGCCTTTTACAACCAAGTTTTATGAGGTCAGTTCTTGGCTCAGAATCTGTCAACTAAGATAAATTTTCTTGTGTGCATCATAGGGATTTCATACCACTTTTATCCAACCTGTCATAATGTTCCGCACATGTGCATATCAAACATGGAGGAGTTAGAGACAGTATGGAGTGTGTTCTTTAATTACCACATCTTGCAGAACCCTGATTGAGGTGACGTTAACACAGGTGGTGACGGTGGATGGCCTAATTCCAATTATAAGCAGCACACGGCCAAGTTATGGATTAGGTCCAGTATTTCCTTGATGAATTTTCATCTGTATTGTTTTTGATACCTGACCCATTCTGCAGGTCATGGTATCCTCTACCTGACCTTTCCATTGGCTGCACCAGGGCTAGGGAATCTGAGGACATCCCAGCTGCTAGGATAGGGTTTATGATGTATTTCTTGGCCAGCCACAAGAATGTCAGGGAGGTTTTCTCCTACTCTGATATCTACAAATAATTTTGCTATCTATACCACCACAGAGGCAATGATCTGGGAATGAGAATTTTGAGAGGAGCTGATTTGGGATATCAAATTGGATTTTTGAGTTTGTGGGCTTCTTTCCTAGTCTCCACAGTTTGTGGAGAAGAGAAATAGAACTAGAATAACGATTAACAAAGAGGTCAAGAGATTTGTGCAACTGAATGGCGAGGTGGTAGTCTTCCATACAGAGTTAAAGAAGGGTTCTGCAGAATTTTTTGAGGAGTGACGGAGTACATTTGAATGCCATTGTCACAGCCATTCAGATGTGGAGGGATGACCATGAGTGAGGTTACAGTTGTGGTCAATTATGGCTGGATAAGGGTCCTTGGAGGCAACAGATTTGGAGGTAATACAATGCAAGCATGTGTTGGAGGGAATGGTATTGAATACCACCTGTTCAAGGTACTTCTGGAATTGGGCCTCGTGGTGGTGGGTCAGGACCCCAGGTTTTTTTAAGGCAGTGCATGGTTGTGAATTCGGGTGCCCTTGGGTCAGGTGGAAATTGCTATGGCTACAAAGGTGTTGGATGCAGTACCAATCATGGTGGCCTCCAGGGACCCTCCCTTAAGTGAAAGCTTATGTGTAATTGAATACTTAAGATGTAGAATTGGGGTAGTGCTTGAAAGAGGGTCAGACCTTAGAGACAGAATCTTTTTGACCCTGAGTGGTATATAAATGGCTTCAGACTCTATAATGGCAGAAAGAATTGACTTGACTCACATGGGGTAACAAGCTTATGGAGACAACAGGCTTAGTGGTTAGTTTTTCAATGGGGTCCACAGAGTTCGTTAGAGGCAAAAAGTTAATTAGATATTAGTCTTCTTAAATTGCAACAGGCAAATATATAAAGCTGTCTCATTGCACCACTGTGACCAATCTGCAATGTCCGTCACATCCTGCACAATGTATGACTCCTCCAGAATGGCAACATGCCGTTGCAGACTACCTGTGTAAGGTATCCATGGCCCTCTGGCTGTTAGACTCTGTATGCAACTAAAGAATATTCTTGAGCCGATTCTTCATGGAAAGGAATTTACATGTTTATTCTTCAAGATAAACCACAGAGCGTGATACAGAGTAGATTGAAAATTTAGACACGCCTGCCCCTGGGTCTGACATAAAGCGATACTCTAGCCTGACCGCTGCCTGAAGCTCTAATGTGGGTCTCACTTATATGTTCTAGCTTCAGCGGTGTGTAGGGCATGGGTGCGCTGGCCAGTGGACAGTTTTGGCACATGCACTGTACTCCTGGTGCATCACAGGAAGACACCAGGCTACAAACGTTATAAACGCATGTTCAAACCACTGGTGCGCTCTGCCAGATGGTCAGAGGTCTTGTGAGAATCGGAGAGTGCGTGTGGGGATGTATCGGGAAAGTAGGGAGGTTGTGGACAGCCTTTATCCCTTCTTCTGCCTGTATATTTGGTTAGTGCTGCTAGCTCATGTTATTCTGTTTACTCTCATGCAGATGGCTTTTCCACGTGAACCCCTGAAAGAAAAAAAGCAAGTCTAATCATAGACTTTGTCAGAAATGCCAGCATCCTTTACCAAATGATTGCATATTGGATGTCTGTTCTCACTGTCAGCCTGAAGGGTTTCTATCTATAGAGGTTTTTATGAAAAGACTAAGTCTACTTTTAGACCTAAAATATCTAAGAAAGCTCATGGGTCTTCTTCTCCATTGATAGTTTCCTCGTTGGATGTTTCATCACCATCAAAGGGAGACACTATTATAAACTCTGATGACTGAGATTATTTTTATTCTGTAAAGATAAGCATCATAATTTGCTTAAAGTGGTTAAAGAAACCGTCAGGCAGAGACATGCAGAGTAAAGTTAAAAAAGAAAAGTTATTCTACTTTTCTTGTGCTAAGGACTAAGTCTTCCCTGGTTACCCGGTCGATGATAAATGGCTCAAGCATGACTGCGACAGCCTCCAAAAAACATTTTCTGAGCCATGGAGAGCTTAAAGTTTATTACGCAGCGGTGAAGCTTTCAAAGAGGGCAATTTATCCTAAAAGACATGATGGATAGGAAAGTAGAGTCCCTTCTTGAAAAATCATATTCGGCCTCTGCTTCAGCCTGATAATCTGCTCTCTCTCTCTCTTCTTATCTGGATTAGTCAATTAGGTCATTGTTTGTAAGAAGGGATTTCAAGTGAAGCCATTCTTTCCAATATACCTTTGTTAAAAACTGCCTCTGATTTCCTCTGATGCTCCTATAGAAACGACTAAAGATCCTTTTAGACGAAACAATTCAGCAGACAATTGTCAGGAGGGTTTCTTCCCAGCAATCGCCGGCAGCAAAGCATGTTTAGACAGCACGATGTTCTTCTGGCAAACAACGATTTAGGTGACTACACAAAGCATCCAATTACCCGAAGAACGAGTGTTTCGCTCATTCATCGGATAATCAGTGGTACCTTTATACGGTCAGATAATCACTAATGAGCGCTCCTGTAAATGCTTGTTAACCATTATCTGGCAGATTCTTGGCCCGTGTAAAGGGCCTTTAAGTTTTCTTCAAGATCTATGGCTATAGCTTACTCAGCCCAGAGGGCACTCTGGATCAAACAATGGCCAGGCAATTATAAAGTTTGGATAGGGGGTCACTCAATATTTAGGCAAACACACGATAGGTAAGTATCCACATAAATTTTATAGGCTTAAAAGTTAACATGGCCAGGCAATGTTTCCAGCCCGATTCATTTTTTGGCCCGCAACTGGATAAAATTCTTGAATCCCTCAGTGAAGGTAAAGGTGTTAAGTTTCTGGAATATAAGAAGACACCTCAATATAGATCCTTTCAAGGCCAAAGAAGAAGGTTCCTATGATCCTGGTGGAATAACAGATTTTCAGATAGACAAAATTCGGGCCAAAGTCTGAGGGAACCTATTTCAAAAGGAAGAATAGCAGTCAAAAGTCGAGTGACCTATGACACCAGAGTTCATAAGGTATCCTCCAGATCGTTTTTTGCTCAATATTACAAGAGATCTAATTATACCTCAGTCGCTACAGGAATTCATCCACAAACCAACCCTAGAAGTGGTTCCTCTATCCCAGTTGGGCACAGACATTTACTCCAGAATCTTCCCAGTTCCCAAGCACGGGGCAAATGAAAACTAGTAATAGATGTTACCTTTCTCAACAAATTCTTAGTCAAGTACATATTCAATTATGGAAACCATCTGCTTTGTTATGACTCTTTTGTGCAAATTATATGACCATATATATGACCACTATAGACCTCACACACCTTACCTGCGTGTCCCAATTTTTCCCAGATCTGACAGCTTCAATTCACTTCCCTAACGTTTGGTCCCACTTTCCCAGGTGAATGTGGTCCGCCGCTCCACTCTGGATTGGTGCTCAGTGAACTTCTCTTCAGCACTGTAAGAGTTAATCCTTCTGCTAATTAAATTGATGATCAGGCCTCCCAATTTAGCTGGGCTGCTTGTCCCAACCCCTTGCCTTAGCTTGGAGCTTTGAGGTTTTCTAGTCTCTAGTAACCAGAGAGGTGTGATCACTTGTCTGACTGCCTGTGTACCGTACCTTGTCTGACTATCGATCTGCTCCTTGTCGATGCTGATTAGCACATACTCAGCTTGACCAGATCTTGGACTATATTCAGACTGTCTTTTGCCTGTTTCCTTGGTGCTTCGCACCAGTGTCTCTGACCACTGTGGGTCAGCAGCCAACTACACCAGGCTTCCTCCAGGAGGAAGGAGCCTAGTTATTTTCCTGTGGCAAAGTCAAGTTCCCTGTACAGGGGTTAAAGATGAAAACCACCAGGACAGTGCCCTCCGTTAGACCCAAGAGTCTTTACAAGAGTCACCATACTTCTAGCAGCTCTCAAGATGAAGGGAGTCTTGGTGGTTCCACACCTAGATGGCTGGCTGGTGAAATCCTTGTCCCAGCAGCAGCTAAAAGCAGATCTTCAGATGACTATCCATCTTCTACAGGACCATGGATTCATCATCAACCACAAATATCAACAGACTCCAGTACAGGAGTTTCATGGCGAAATCTAAAAACACTTATCCATCAAACTTTCATCAGAAAAGAGACTAAAAAATCACCAAAGAGGTAAAACTATAGTTTCATAAGAGAGTAACTGTTCAAGCAGCTATGAGAGTACTGAGGCGGTGATATCCTCCATCAATGCAGTATCATGGGCCAAACATTAGGTTAATTCAAAACAACATAAATTTTCCAGCATACTAGTGAGTGGCTCACTAGTATTTGCTTTATAAGACACACCTTGCAACGTGCGCCTCCCCCCAGGGCCCTCTCTATATCGCGTCCCAAGTGTAGAAAATTTGACTAAAATCACCAAGAGGTTAAAACTATAGTTTCATAAGAGAGTAACTGTTCAAGCAGCTATGAGAGTACTGGGGCGGTGATATCCTCCATCAATGCAAGTATCTTGAGGTCCATTCAAATCAACATTCTTTCATCCTGAACAAATTTACATTGGTCCTAGAAGAAAAAACCGAAAGACCTCCTGATTCCATCATCATCAATTCAAGATCTTCAGTCGTTGGCTAGTCCCTACACACCTGATGAGAGGCACAAGCCTCATTCCCCAACCCCCAGACGCTCCTCACCATGCATGCCCACCTCCTGGGGTTGGGGTGCTCATGTAGACGTATGTGGGTACAAAAACATGGCGGAAACAGGCAGAAGTCTCCTGTATCTCCAACATGAGAGAACTAAAAGCAGTTAGATTTGTATTAATTCACTTCCAGACCTCATCTTCATCAGCATGAAGTTCTGATTCAGTCGGACAATTTACTGACTGGTTTACTACATCAACATGAGAAAATCTTGCAGTCATCTCGCCTATTTATAAAGGGGCTTTAAACAACAAAGCATATTATCTTTACCTGGCAGAGCGGAGTCTAAATCCAACAGTTTTGAAAATGAGTGAAAGTGGTGAAAATGAAAATGTACCTCAAATACTCACCTGAAATTATCGGGTACAAGCATTCGTAGGAATGTTCTTCCCGGATAATCTGCCCAACAATTGGTCAGTGTAAATCAGCCTTAACTGGTCTGCTAATTATTATTTCTAATTAACATGTCACTTCTAATTGTTCTTAGGGGACTTCTTCTGATGTGTAATTGCGCTACCTACGGACTACAGGAAACAAAAAGTAAATTTTCCTAATACCTCACTAAGATTAATTTGGGAGATCAAATTACCAATCGCCCAGTTCCACTGGACAAGCTACATAGCCTAAAATTTCAGGCCCTTGGGAGATCACTTATGGACCAATATAAAATATGTGGTCACACTATGTGCCTCAAGTCCAATACTGATTCCGTATTTTTTGCTTTATAAGACGCACCAGATTATAAGATGTTCCTAGGTTTTAGAGGAGGAAAATCAGAAAAAAATCTATTTTTCATAAGACTTGAGATCCGACCCCTAATTATGGTATAAGATTATGTGCTAATGTTACAATAAAGCAGATTAATGATTACAACCATTGCGTGTATCAGCCTTCTCTGTGCACATTACACTATTTGAGTTTGGAACCCATAATCATAGACGCAGGGGTAATTACCCTCAGCGCTATTTTGCAGGGTTTTTGGAGTAGGCTTAAAATATAAGCCCTACTCCAAAAATAAGCCCTAGATACAGCCGTATTTTATTTTATTTAAAGGGAAGGTGGGGGAAATGTGCGGGCTGCAGCAGCTCAGGAGCGCTAACTAATGGCTACTGAGCTGCCATGAAATTGTGGGCGGGCGGGCAGCGCAGGCTTCAGTGAATTAACCTTCAGTGAAGCGCCAGCCCGCGCATACATCGCGGCACTAAGCAGCACCTAACGGGCGGGCTGGCGGCTTCACTAAATGCTAAATTATGCCGGCAGCCCGCTGTCACGGATGGTGTTGCAGAAAACTGGAAGTTTTAAATAAACATCCAACTGACTTGATCCCAAACTAAGGAACATATGGGTGAGCCCTATAAAACCCCTAGAGCTCTCCCTGACTGCTCTGCCCATGCAAAGAGCTTTATGATAGATAATTGCATGCCCTCGTACCTAGACTGTGTGACACCTGAAAACCCTATAATAGTGAGGGGACACGACCACCGGCTCAATGCACTTAATACGGAGGGAGTCAGGGTCACCTAGAATCAAGCCAGCACGTAAACACAAATAAAGCAAAAGACTTATCTGAGGAACCAGCAGTTGCAGCATCTAGCAGTGAACACAATCCAGGAAGTAAAAACCGCAAAGTAGTAGGGAATATAAAGGGAGGCAATCAGTGTAAATAGATGACAGCTGGGAGAAGGAAAAGAGATGACAAAGTAACCAAAAACAAAGAACATCATGCAAAAGGTACAGAAGAACGTCTCAGAGCTTCTCAGAGAGCTGGTGTGACACCCGCGCTTCCCTTCACTTTCACGTTGGGCGGGCTGGCGGCTTCTCTGTATGCCCTGTACTGCCGCCAGTCTGCACGTTCTTACTTACATGAAGGAGGCAGCAGGAGGATCTCTCCCTGGTACCACAGATTTCTGCCTAGGTCCCTTGGGTAAGGACAGCTCAGGGCAATATACGGTACCATAATTAAAAATGTGTGGCAAATATAACTATAACCCCCCTCATCCATAGGAATGCACCCATGTACTGCAGTATATGGGTGCATTCCTATGGATGAGGGGGGGGTTATAGTCATTTAATATAAACACTTTCCAGGGACTGTTCTGTAATTGGCATGTGTCTATATAAAATATGTTCATGGAGCCAAAATAAGCCCTACCCCAATAGTAAGCCCTAACCCTTTTTTTCGGAGAAAAAAATAATATAAGACCCTGTTTATTTCGGAGAAACATTAGCAAATAAAAAACGGAATCTCATTTTGCGATTATTACAATTGGTGGTCTTGTGAGAGGAATTATATTAAATATATTATATGACTTTAACATATTATAACATTTGTTCACAATGGGGCACATTTTGGGAGCAGGGAATATATCTACGGTACAGGTTTCAAAATAAGCTAATAAAATAAGACAGTCTAAAGGGCCTCAAATAAATATTCTTTAGTTATTATAATATGTTAAAACATCATCAGAAATAGAGACAGATCTTTGTGATATTTATATGAGCTTGTGATAATTGTATTTATGAGTTTCCCTCAGATGTATACCGCACTATATTGATGTATTTCTGTCTCTATGACTGATGATGTTTTAACATATTATAATAAATAAAGACTCTTGTTTAAGTGTTTATGTTGAGTTGGCTTTTTTTGAGGGGTGGTAATGTGGTCCATCATTGGCTGTGGGCCTTTATTTAATGTTGCTGTTATTAACCTATGTTTACTAATTATTGCTATTACTGTGGATCCCACTGATTCTTTGGTTACGGACCCCATTGATTTAAAAGCAAGAGAACGTACTTGGCAATCTCGCCTTGCAGAAGTATTTAGAGATGCAAATTCATCAGATGATTTTGATATTCGAAAGGAATGTGAGCGAACTTCAGAACACATTAAAATTGCAGTTCCACCGTAGAATGAAAACATGGTGGAATAGAGCCTTTTTAGAAAATTATTGCGTATCCAGGTGTTTTCCCATCTTTTCCAATCTCAGATGAGATATTCATCGAGAAGTGGGAGGAGATTTGTACTAATAGTTCCTTGAAATTGATGGAATTACTGGTAGGTCTGAATTCCAATATGTTAACAACATTGGATAAGGATATTGAATCTACACAGGTTCAGTTGAAAAATGCATTGACCAGTGATGAATGGAACTCCTTCAATTGCTAATTGGAATCTCAATTTGATATATGGGAAAAAGAGATACAGACATTGAAGACTAAGAAGTTTGATAGGGATTTGAATGATGTAGAGTTGGAAGAGAGTATCTCGATGGAGACATGCACAGCAGACGAACACATTAACTCGTACGTCCTCGATCTCTTCATTATCAGCAGTAAGCGATACTAGTAGTCATGCTGGGAACCAGATGAATTCAGGTGTGGTCACGAGATGGAGAGACAAAAATAAGAAGAGATGGGATCATAAGAGTCAACCCAACAAAAAAAGACAGGATGGGAGAAAAACTGGATCCCAGGACACGAACAATCTAAAGGTAATTAACTTATCCGAACATCAATTGTCTGAGATATATATATATATATCTTTATTACAAAAGGGATTCACTTTCTCACCGTGTGCCCCTTTTGATGTCTTTACAGCTGTGAAGGATCTTAATCTTTTTGGACAATCCTTAATTTTTAAGAAATGGTTTTATAAACCTGATGGGGACAACACTTTAAACACACCGGTAGAAAGGGAAGCACTTGATGTTTTGGAGAGTTCGTTACAAGAACAGTGTGAGGATGATACAGGTAAAGTACCAACAATATTTAGGAAACGATCTAAAAAAATTCCCACCCCTATCAATCTGTCCAGCAGTAGATCTGTTTGTTAAATCGGTCACCAATGAATTTTTGAGGATGTCAAAAAACAAGACATATGATCATTTAACACCTGACCAACGTCGGAGCTTGAAGAAATTACGGTCTCTGAAAGACGTTGTCTTCAAGCCAGCTGACAAAAAGGGGAATGTAGTGATTTGGCCCCGGAAAATGTATGAGATGGAGGCCTATCGTCAGCTGAGAAATGTGCCCTGTTACAAAAAACTTACTTTTAACCCTCTCTCCTCCTATAGTAATTTGCGTTGGATCTTTTAAGGGGATTCATGGAAGAAGGAGTTCTTTCTCAACAACTTCAGGAGACATTAATTGTAACTAATCCAACGATACCAACCCTGTATCTACTACCTAAAATACATAAGAATGTAACGAGACCCCCAGGTAGGCCTATAATATCAGGTTGTGGAGGGCCTTTTGAGAATGTTTGCAAATTTTTGGATGATAAGAGTTGAAACCATTAGTTGAATGTTTGCCTTCTTACATTCGTGATACTGCAGACTTTCTACAAAAGATAGATGGCCTCCATCTTGATTCAGAAATTATATTGGTGACATATGACGTTGAGTCACTTTCCACCAATATCAGACATCAAGATGGTGTTAAGGCAGTCATTTACTTTCTGTCTATGAGTGACAATGATGGTAGAATGTCCAAATGTCTTGTTTAATTGTGTTGACGCACAATTTTTTCACCTTCAATGGCTCCTTCTACCTGCAGCTCCAGAGGACAGCTATGGGGGCGGCTTTTGCGCCCTCGTATGCTAATTTGTTCCTGGGGCTGTGGGAGAGGGAGCTTTTCATGTCAGATTGGAATGTGTCGATGGGCCGCGTAATTTTTTTGGGCTCGGTACATCGACGACATTTTTTTGATCTGGCATAGGACGTCTGACACACTACAGCAATTCATCAAGGATCTTAATGATAATGAATATAACATCCATCTAACTTGCAATTTCAATCCAAAGAAAATTGATTTCTTGGATGTTACGATCAAATGTGATGAATCTGGTCTCCTATATACAGATGTTTATCCTAAATAGACATCTGTAAATTCACTGTTACATGCAACATCATCTCATCCCAGACAGACAATTGCATGAGTTCCGACTAGTCAGTTCATTAGAATTAGGCGGATTTGCTCTAAGGATGATGATTTTGAATATCAAGCTGATATCCTCAGAAAACGTTTTCTTGAAAGGGGATATAGTAAAAGATCTATAAAAAAAAGGCGTAAAATAGAGCTAAAAATACAACGCGTGAGAATTTCATCCAACCTAAGCCCAAAAGGCATTCAGGAGTTATGGCGAGTTATATCACCAAATCCGGAGGTCCGATCCAGGCTTTGAGGATAACCTAGAGAAGTATATAAGGCGTATTTAGACAGGTATGGCGCAACCACTGAGGAAGGGAGAGTGACAACTCCCGAAACGCGTCTGGGTTTCACGCCATATACCTGTCGACACTTCTTCAATTGCATGGCCATGCAAACAGGACTTTTGACATCGACAATATTTAACATCTGAATATCGCAGCCTGGAATTATCGGACGCTATACAAGGAATACGTTACCACCGGTATCTACAGGAAGTGACGCAAGCAAACACTATCCCGTCACCCCGCAAGCGTTCAACGCGGGCAACAAACAGAACACTGCGAGACGCCGGCCCTGTATACCAACAGGGGTGATCTATGCGCTTTACCCGCACTGTGAAAGCTAAGTACACCACTCACAAGAAAAGGTAAGCGCTATTATAGTCGGCAAGCCCGGCTATTGTATCTAACAACGGGAGACGCCGCATCCTATGGGCCCCATGTACGCAGTCTGAGCAAACCGCAGGACTGAAGCCGCATACGAAGGGGAGGTAAGCGGCTGAAAAGCCGGCAAGTGTATCTCCATTAGAGTATTTTTGTATGATACAGGACTACCACTGAATGCACTGAATAGCGGTAGCTTGCCAGAACCGTTGGAGCTATATAAGCATCATCGCTATTTGATTAGGGCATATTGGACTCCTATAGACACTCAGGCCATCACTAGGCCTCTATACCAATTTTATCATTCTTATCTCAAGGACTGTTTCGAATATCCACCAATACCCATTACCCCATAGTGGTTGTATTCATACACTTGTATTTTATTGTTTTATCTATTTTATATTGCTAGCTTATTATATATTTTCAATAAATGTGTGCCAACTGTTAGAGTGCTCGTCCATACAACTTTGTTCTATTTTCGAGTTATATCACCAATTATCATTTGAAATGGGAAACTATGCGCAAATTGATGGAGCGCTATTGGCCGTCTGGCCGATTCTGAAAACAGATCCCACATTAGAAAAAATTCTGACTCCTTATCCAGCCGTTGTGGCTAGGAGGTCAAAAAACTTAAGGGACAGTCTGGTCAAGTCTTACTATTCCCCTCAGATGACAAAAGGACAAAGGACTTAAGTGGGGTTGCTCTCCATGTGGTAAATGCATTGCATGACCAACTATTGAAAAAGCTGTTGATTTCACTAACTCTACCCAAACTATAACATATCATATCACTTACAATATCTCATGTATGACAAAGGCTGTAGTATATTATGCGACTTGTCTGTGCCCTAAAATCTATATTGGCTTAACCACGAGGGAATTGAAGGTACGTGTCAAAGAACACGTTCGAGATATTGTGAAGGCTAGGGAAAATGACAATCTAGTTGACCTCAAACCAATTCCCAAACATTTCAAGACTTGTCATGCAGATAATTCTTCCCTTCTGAAAGTTTGTGGAATTGATTGGGTAGATTTGGGCATGCGAAGGGGTAGCATCATGAAAGTATCGGCGCAACGCGAAACAAAATAGATTTGGACCTTGGATACAATGCAACCAAAAGGATTAAATGATGTTCTGAGCTTTGCCCCATTCCTCTAAATGTTTTTAGTCTTTAATTTAATATAATTTTATATGTATTTAATTTATCTTTTTATTTTTCGTATTGCTTTATAAGTGCACTCATATGTTTGCCTATGTTTTGCAGCTCACTATCTCTATTTATGCATGTGTCATGCCCCACTCTGACGATGTGCGGAGGTCGGCCAGGATTGCAGCACGAGTTTAGTGTTTGTTTTGGAGCCGTGCTGGATCCGCCCCTCATCAGGTGCACTGGGTGGAGTCATTAGTTTAAATAGCTCATCAGCCCAGTGTCCTGAGCGGATTATACTCATCATTGTGGTCTTGGAAGCTAGGAAGGAAGGTTGGCTGTCTGCTCCAGCTCAGGAAGATAAGTGTTATTTCAAGTTGGTTGTTTTGTGTCATCTTCCCATCCAGGTTCTGTGCGAGCAGGCTGCTCCTATTTCCCACTTCACCATCTCAGGGAATTCAGGGTTTTGTCAGCCCAGGCACGGGGACACCTCATACCTACCTTTAAGGTCTGTAGGTGGGCTGAGCAGTGAAGAGGGAAAGAGGTCAGGGATTTGCTAGGAGGTGACCCTTCCCCCGTCTCTCGCCCAGAGCCTGGTTGGCACGTTATCTGTTATACTGAGTGCATGCCCGCCGTGACAGCATGCTGTGGTTCGCCATTTACAGCATCGAGATTGATGGATCTCCAGGAGACGATATATGAAATGGACTACTTTGACAGATAAAATAAATTATGTACACTCTTTTTTATATGTTTTTGTTCACATTATGAATTGTGGTTTTATTCACCTTTTCACTAATTATTTAATTAATTTTAATTTTTTCACATAATCATGTAATGATGATTTTGTTTCCTATATGGCACATTTTAGTTGCTATTAATTCATATTTTGTTTTCAATCATGTCTTTTAAATTTTTGCACTTATTGTACATCACTTTATGTCAATTACACTGCGTGCAGAATTATTAGGCAAATGAGTATTTTGACCACATCATCCTCTTTATGCATGTGGTCTTACTCCAAGCTGTATAGGCTCGAAAGCCTACTACCAATTAAGCATATTAGGTGATGTGCATCTCTGTAATGAGAAGGGGTGTGGTCTAATGACATCAACACCCTATATTAGGTGTGCATAATTATTAGGCAACTTCCTTTCCTTTGGCAAAATGGGTCAAAAGGACTTGACAGGCTCAGAAAAGTCAGAAATAGTGAGATATCTTGCAGAGGGATGCAGCACTCTTAAAATTGCAAAGCTTCTGAAGCGTGATCATCGAACAATCAAGCGTTTCATTCAAAATAGTCAACAGGGTCGCAAGAAGCGTGTGGAAAAACCATGGCGCAAAATAACTGCCCATGAACTGAGAAAAGTCAAGCGTGCAGCTGCCAAGATGCCGCTTGCCACCAGTTTGGCCATATTTCAGAGCTGCAACATCACTGGAGTGCCCAAAAGCACAAGGTGTGCAATACTCAGAGACATGGCCAAGGTAAGAAAGGCTGAAAGACGACCACTACTGAACAAGACACACAAGCTGAAACGTCAAGACTGATTTTTCTAAGGTTTTATGGACTGATGAAATGAGAGTGAGTCTTGATGGGCCAGATGGATGGGCCCGTGGCTGGATTGGTAAAGGGCAGAGAGCTCCAGTCCGACTCATACGCCAGCAAGGTGGAGGTGGAGTACTGGTTTGGGCTGGTATCATCAAAGATGAGCTTGTGGGGCCTTTTCGGGTTGAGGATGGAGTCAAGCTCAACTCCCAGTCCTACTGCCAGTTTCTGGAAGACACCTTCTTCAAGCAGTGGTACAGGAAGAAGTCTGCATCCTTCAAGAAAAACATGATTTTCATGCAGGACAATGCTCCATCACACGCGTCCAAGTACTCCACAGCGTGGCTGGCAAGAAAGGGTATAAAAGAAGAAAATCTAATGACATGGCCTCCTTGTTCACCTGATCTGAACCCCATTGAGAACCTGTGGTCCATCATCAAATGTGAGATTTACAAGGAGGGAAAACAGTACACCTCTCTGAACAGTGTCTGGGAGGCTGTGGTTGCTGCTGCACGCAATGTTGATGGTGAACAGATCAAAACACTGACAGAATCCATGGATGGCAGGCTTTTGAGTGTCCTTGCAAAGAAAGGTGGCTATATTGGTCACTGATTAGTTTTTGTTTTGTTTTTGAATGTCAGAAATGTATATTTGTGAATGTTGAGATGTTATATTGGTTTCACTGGTAAAAATAAATAATTGAAATGGGTATATATTTGTTTTTTGTTAAGTTGCCTAATAATTATGCACAGTAATAGTCACCTGCACACACAGATATCCCCCTAAAATAGCTAAAACTAAAAACAAACTAAAAACTACTTCCAAAAATATTCAGCTTTGATATTAATGAGTTTTTTGGGTTCATTGAGAACATGGTTGTTGTTCAATAATAAAATTAATCCTCAAAAATACAACTTGCCTAATAATTCTGCACTCCCTGTATGAATATATTGGTTTTTAAGCATTATTGACCTGCACTTGCACTTTTATTTCTAATTTTTTATTTATTTTTTATTTAATTTTTTTCATGTCATATGTTTCTCTGAAACGCATTTGAACTTTATTCTCTATATACCCACTGCGGGTTGATTGTTTTTCGTCTTTTGATTTAATTTATATTAATGGTTGGTTATACTTTACTCTTATCTTCATGTATCGTTGTTATTCTATCATGTTTGAGTGACGCGGTCACGTGATGTCTGCCACGTACCCGCTGCTTCTCAACAGGGTGTGGCAATGTGCGGATGGTCATCTGACGACGACGCGGCGGTGTCACATGGCTGGCCATCACATGTCCCGGGCCGCGCGTCATGTTGATCATCTATCTGATGATGACGTGGGGGGCCACGTGACTGGCCATCACGTGCCCTCCGTGCGTCATAGAGGCCATCTTGCGCGGCCGATCACCTGACTGGCCATCGGGTGTTCGGCAGGCGCTCCCGGTCTCATTTGTTTAGCGGCTGCACACAGGTGCCTATGGTTACTTACATCTTACACGTGAGGATATTTTATATGCAAACAATTACTGTTGTCTGATTGGTGGGCTGGGAATTTAAATGAGTGCACTTTCAAGGTGAATCGTGCCCCCAGATGAAGGTGTTTCTGAAACGCGCGTCGGGGTGTGCGCTTCTCCAGAGGTGACTCTTCCATCAATGGGAATGTGAGTGATATATGCTATACTTTTATGAGGCAATGCACTAGCACTTGTATACTTACCTATACTTCCCTTTATGAGGGTCCGGGATGTATATTCATGCCTGATGTGTTATCCCCCTCTTTGTGATAATTGTATTTCTATGAGTTTCCCTCAGGTGTATGCCGCACTATATTGATCTATTTCTGATGATGTTTTAACATATTATAATCAATAAAGACCTATATTTATTTGAGGCCCTTTAGACTCAGCTTTTTCCTTTTACGTGTATATGTTTATGTTGAGTTGGCTTTTTTTGAGGGGTGGTAATGTGGTCCATCATTGGCTGTGGACCTGTTAGTACCCTATGTTTACTAACTATAAAGGGACAGTCCTTACAGTCCATCATGTTCAAAACATTTTTTCACAGCTGAGCTGTCTTTAATATTTTTCCTGGGGTCAGGGCAAGGCACATGCCTTGGAGCCCATCCTTTGATCTAGATCCTAGCATTCCATTATCGTGTCACATTGTAGAAGCCTGTAGTGTCTCCACCTTCATGGCATGAGAGGTTTTCTCTGCAGCCACTAATAAAATCAGTGAGCCCTGCCTCCCTGAAGGAGCGCCGATGTGAAGATGGCCATACAATCCATATCAGACTCAGTATTGGGTCTGATATGGATTGTATGGCCCTATTCCTCAATGATCGTTTGAACTTTCTCCCTGTCACAATTTTCTCTCCTCAAACCTATCTTTTAAAACTTCCCTTTGTGAATAATGATCTTGTTGAAGGGAACCGTCCCTTATCAAATGCTGGACCTGTCCTCTCAGGACATTTTTTTCAATCTAGCTATAATAATGACAGCTGGTAGTATCAATATAAGAATTGGTATGTGTGGGCTTAAGATATGTTTTAGAACAACTAGAACCCTCATTTACAAAACTTGTAAGGTCAAGAAAATTCATCAAGGTTTTACTAATACACTGAGTCCAGGAGCAGAATGGCCATAGACCTTTTTGAAACCAAGAACAAGCCTGAATATACAAAGCTATGAGTCTAGGCAAAGAATTGGAAACCATAGACCTTGCAGGTAAATTTTCTGATGGGACAATGTCCAGGGGGCCACCCAAGCCCTTGTCTCTGCCATCATCCATGTACATAATGAGCTCTCAGCGACCACACATGTCCTCCTAAATTCAACTGCTGTGACCCGCATCTCCCCTCCTAAACCCCCTGCTCCATATCTTAATCGGAGAGAACTGGAGGAGGAAGACAGAAAATGGCAGCTATTGATGGCCACCACAGAAGGACATCTTTTAGGGCAGTATATTGTGCTGCACTATGGCATATGGTTCTGCTGGAATGGTATTTTGAGCTGTGGTATTACTGACCCTGCCAACTTGCATTGGCGCCATCTACTTGAGTTGCCCCACCTTCTGTCAATTTGTACTTACCTACTACATGGGGCCACTTAAGTGTTCCAGGGCCTCTTTAAGTTCCCAGTCCACTCCTGACTGAGTCAAAACTATATTCCAATCATTATTGTTCATATGACATGAACTCTTTCAGAGAACCTCGCCAAATGAACAGAAGGTCGTCAATATAACCCCGCCAATAGATTATAACTCTACTCTAATTCTTGCAACTTAGGATACATGAAAAATGTTGCCCAACAGAAAAATTGTTGGCCATAGGCATACACGTAGCTGGGGGCGAATTCCGCCTCTTAGGAAAGGTATGCCACCAAACATGTTTGCCCACATAGCCACAGGCTCCTAAACCAGCCCCTGCACATTACATTCTATACTGTGAGACTCATTCTCACAGCATGGACTGTGCATGAACTGCAGAAAGCACAGGTAGACTTCAACATGACCAAACCTAGTGGGCCCAGAATCACAGATCCTCATCATCGTCGTTGTGACCCCCTATTACTACTATGATCTTGCAATCACAATCATGGTGGCATCATATGGCATTGGTAAGATGTGACTATAATACTGGGACATCGCTAGCACTGGCCATCCAGGGCACAAGTCCCAGATATTTAGCCCAGTGCCCCAGGTGACTGCCAATTTTACCAGTATCTTCATCTTTAGGACACAGATCCAATTGAATACTATTGCAGTGCCAAGAGCTATTCACTTTATGGCAGAGGCCTATGAGACGTTGGTCTGGGACTTTTGCACAGGCAGTGTGATGATGTCTCAACTTACTTAAAAATCCTGTCCATGCCACTTGGATAGCAAGGGGATAACCATACTTCGGCCACTTCCCAATTTAGAGTGCTCTAGCATCCAGCACCTCCTCCTTCCCCTATGCCTGTCCACCACCAGAATAAAGAAGCGTATATGAGGGCACTATTACTGCAGGGGGAACTAAGGGAGCATCATTTATTTGTGATAGGAGGCACCTTTACTATTTGAAGGGCATACAGGGGCACCATTACTATTTGGGAGGGCACACAGTGGGCACCAATACTATGTAGGGGGAACACAGGAGGCACCCTTATTATGTAGGGCGCACGCAGGTGGCACTGTTACTGTGTGAAGGGTGCATAGTGGGCACCATTACTGTGTACGGGACCTGCAAAGGGGACCACAATGGTGTAGGGGTCATTATTACTGTGTGGGGCACAAAAGAGGGGACTAATACTGTAGCAAGGAACACAAAGGATGCACTACTACTAAGGGGGCACTAAGTAGTCACTATTATTGTGTGATGCACTAAGTGGCCAGTGAACTCTGCAGAGACTTTTTGATGAAGTTGTCATGGGGGTCTGGACTACATAGAAAAGAAAAACGGAATGTCTCTAATTCATTTTGTGATGGTAGGGAGGTACAATGTGGTCCTTGTAGAGAGGAAATATTATTATATGACTTTATGACAGTATTATATTTACATTAGTGTTCACAATGGGGCACATTTTTGGGAGCAGGGCAAATATATCTACGGGTACAGGTTTCAAAATAAGCGAATATAAAGGGACCGTCCTTACAGTCCATCATGTTCAAAACATTTTTTCACAGCTGAGCTGTCTTTAATATTTTTCCTGGGGTCAGGGCAAGGCACATGCCTTGGGGCCCATCCTCTGATCTAGATCCTAGCATCAGCCCTGCTATTACCACAGCACACTGTGTGCAGTCTGTCGTAGTGGTGATTATATGGGGGGGGGGGGGGGGTTATCACGAGCTGTGGATTTCATTATCGTGTCACATTGTAGAAGCCTGTAGTGTCTCCACCTTCATGGCATGAGAGGTTCTCTCTGCAGCCACTAATGAAATCCGTGAGCCCTGCCTCCCTGAAGGAGCGCCGATGTGAAGATGGCCATACAATCCATATCAGACTCAGTATTGGGTCTGATATGGATTGTATGGCCCTATTCCTCAATGATCGTTTGAACTTTCTCCCTGTCACAATTTTCTCTCCTCAAACCTATCTTTTAAAACTTCCCTTTGTGAATAATGATCTTGTTGAAGGGAACCGTCCCTTATCAAATGCTGGACCTGTCCTCTCAGGACATTTTTTTCAATCTAGCTATAATAATGACAGCTGGTAGTATCAATATAAGAATTGGTATGTGTGGGCTTAAGATATGTTTTAGAACAACTAGAACCCTCATTTACAAAACTTGTAAGGTCAAGAAAATTCATCAAGGTTTTACTAATACACTGAGTCCAGGAGCAGAATGGCCATAGACCTTTTTGAAACCAAGAACAAGCCTGAATATACAAAGCTATGAGTCTAGGCAAAGAATTGGAAACCATAGACCTTGCAGGTAAATTTTCTGATGGGACAATGTCCAGGGGGCCACCCAAGCCCTTGTCTCTGCCATCATCCATGTACATAATGAGCTCTCAGCGACCACACATGTCCTCCTAAATTCAACTGCTGTGACCCGCATCTCCCCTCCTAAACCCCCTGCTCCATATCTTAATCGGAGAGAACTGGAGGAGGAAGACAGAAAATGGCAGCTATTGATGGCCACCACAGAAGGACATCTTTTAGGGCAGTATATTGTGCTGCACTATGGCATATGGTTCTGCTGGAATGGTATTTTGAGCTGTGGTATTACTGACCCTGCCAACTTGCATTGGCGCCATCTACTTGAGTTGCCCCACCTTCTGTCAATTTGTACTTACCTACTACATGGGGCCACTTAAGTGTTCCAGGGCCTCTTTAAGTTCCCAGTCCACTCCTGACTGAGTCAAAACTATATTCCAATCATTATTGTTCATATGACATGAACTCTTTCAGAGAACCTCGCCAAATGAACAGAAGGTCGTCAATATAACCCCGCCAATAGATTATAACTCTACTCTAATTCTTGCAACTTAGGATACATGAAAAATGTTGCCCAACAGAAAAATTGTTGGCCATAGGCATACACGTAGCTGGGGGCGAATTCCGCCTCTTAGGAAAGGTATGCCACCAAACATGTTTGCCCACATAGCCACAGGCTCCTAAACCAGCCCCTGCACATTACATTCTATACTGTGAGACTCATTCTCACAGCATGGACTGTGCATGAACTGCAGAAAGCACAGGTAGACTTCAACATGACCAAACCTAGTGGGCCCAGAATCACAGATCCTCATCATCGTCGTTGTGACCCCCTATTACTACTATGATCTTGCAATCACAATCATGGTGGCATCATATGGCATTGGTAAGATGTGACTATAATACTGGGACATCGCTAGCACTGGCCATCCAGGGCACAAGTCCCAGATATTTAGCCCAGTGCCCCAGGTGACTGCCAATTTTACCAGTATCTTCATCTTTAGGACACAGATCCAATTGAATACTATTGCAGTGCCAAGAGCTATTCACTTTATGGCAGAGGCCTATGAGACGTTGGTCTGGGACTTTTGCACAGGCAGTGTGATGATGTCTCAACTTACTTAAAAATCCTGTCCATGCCACTTGGATAGCAAGGGGATAACCATACTTCGGCCACTTCCCAATTTAGAGTGCTCTAGCATCCAGCACCTCCTCCTTCCCCTATGCCTGTCCACCACCAGAATAAAGAAGCGTATATGAGGGCACTATTACTGCAGGGGGAACTAAGGGAGCATCATTTATTTGTGATAGGAGGCACCTTTACTATTTGAAGGGCATACAGGGGCACCATTACTATTTGGGAGGGCACACAGTGGGCACCAATACTATGTAGGGGGAACACAGGAGGCACCCTTATTATGTAGGGCGCACGCAGGTGGCACTGTTACTGTGTGAAGGGTGCATAGTGGGCACCATTACTGTGTACGGGACCTGCAAAGGGGACCACAATGGTGTAGGGGTCATTATTACTGTGTGGGGCACAAAAGAGGGGACTAATACTGTAGCAAGGAACACAAAGGATGCACTACTACTAAGGGGGCACTAAGTAGTCACTATTATTGTGTGATGCACTAAGTGGCCAGTGAACTCTGCAGAGACTTTTTGATGAAGTTGTCATGGGGGTCTGGACTACATAGAAAAGAAAAACGGAATGTCTCTAATTCATTTTGTGATGGTAGGGAGGTACAATGTGGTCCTTGTAGAGAGGAAATATTATTATATGACTTTATGACAGTATTATATTTACATTAGTGTTCACAATGGGGCACATTTTTGGGAGCAGGGCAAATATATCTACGGGTACAGGTTTCAAAATAAGCGAATATAAAGGGACCGTCCTTACAGTCCATCATGTTCAAAACATTTTTTCACAGCTGAGCTGTCTTTAATATTTTTCCTGGGGTCAGGGCAAGGCACATGCCTTGGGGCCCATCCTCTGATCTAGATCCTAGCATCAGCCCTGCTATTACCACAGCACACTGTGTGCAGTCTGTCGTAGTGGTGATTATATGGGGGGGGGGGGGGGGGGTTATCACGAGCTGTGGATTTCATTATCGTGTCACATTGTAGAAGCCTGTAGTGTCTCCACCTTCATGGCATGAGAGGTTTTCTCTGCAGCCACTAATGAAATCCGTGAGCCCTGCCTCCCTGAAGGAGCGCCGATGTGAAGATGGCCATACAATCCATATCAGACTCAGTATTGGGGGATTATCCTCTCTGCAGCAAGGAGCAGAGGGGAAGTGGAGGTGGGTCCCTTGCTCCAATTTCTCTGCTAGACTTATTTCAAGCTGGTAGCTCAGGGGGTGTGCACTTTCTCAGGGGTGTGCCCTTTCTGCTGCAGCCGGTGGCAGTTGAAGGATGGAACTGAGCATGTGCGTCCGTCTCAGTGATCAGGACAGAGAAATTAGCAAAAAAGGCAAACAGCAGGTGGCGCTTTACAGATAGGTTTCAGTAAATAGCTCAGTGGCTATGCTACATTTTTAATTACATGCGATTACAAAAGTAATCAGATCCAGGGGCTGGTGTGAAAAATGTAGAATATTTTTCGTGGGACAACCTCATTAAGCTTTCGGGGTTCTGTAGTGAATGTTATCAGTTCTGTGTTTTCTGTCCCCCTTGATTTGACTCCTTTTATATGTGTGCTGGCATATGTTGAGGGTCTATAAATTGGCAGTGGCCTTGAACCTCATGGCCCAGCAATGGCAGAAAGTAATTTATATGGAAGGTCAATTGACAAGTTAATTTGGAAAGGGAGAGGGGAGCAATGCTTAAGTTTGAGGAGGTGTGGATGCTATGGATTGATTCCTCTGGTTTGGCCTCCTGATGGTACCGTTTGAGCTTAAAGGGAGTCTTTCCCTTATGCCCCAACTGTAGTACACATATATAACATACCTTTATATGCCGCACCTTGACGCTATGCCCCAGAAAACAAATCTGAATCTACATTTATCAAACTGGTGTAAAGTAGAACTGGCTTAGTTGCCCATAGCAACCAATCAGATTCCACCTTTCATTGTTTCACAGCCCCTAATGAAAATGAAAGGAGGAATCTGATTGGTTCCTATGGGCAACTAAGCCAGTTCTACTTTACACCAGTTTGATAAATGATCCCCAAAAGTGCTCAGCCAGGCTGGTTGGAACTGTGAAAGTGGCCAAGCCCGCCGCTTCTAGCTCCTCCACCTTTCCGCCAAACCATTCTTCCTATCTTCCTTGACGTCACCATCGTGTTCTGCAGGTTCACTCTGTCGCCATTCCTGCGCCTGCGCTGGACATTCCATACTGTGGGCTTCACTATCACAGTATGTACTGACGGAGCATGCGCATGCGGAGAGAAGAGTCGGATTTCAACATGACTGATCTAGATTTTGTCAGGGAAGATAAGCTGCCACCAGAGGCAGCGGCGAGCTCCACTCACAGCCCATTCAGAACAAAGAAGGGGAAGGAGGCAAATGGCTGACGGCTATCCCATGTGTATGGACGGCTGGGGGTGCACAGTGGTGAAATCATTTAACGGTGCAGTCCACACAAAGGTGGAATCCGCTTGGTTGCTATGGGCAACTAAGCCAGTTCTACTTTACACCAGTTTGATAAATCTCCCCCAATATTTCCGTTTAGCGATCTCGGTTCTGGTTGAGCCATTATATTTTGCCTGTGATATAACGGCGCAGCTCCCAGCACTGTCGAGGACGGCTCTCATATTGTACTTACTTCGCATGAGGCTGTGTTTTATTGCTATGGCCGCACAAGCTGTATCTTTGTATATTGCATACTGTTTTGCTGGGGGTCTATTACTGCCCCCCCCCCCTTTTCGAAGAGGTGCTTTGTACTCTCTTGAAGGGCTGGGGGGGGGGGGGGTTATATTCCCTGCAGTCATCGGACTCTGGTTTCTCCGAAGCTGCAGATTTCTATCTCATTTCTTCTCTTTAAATGTAATTCATTAAATTTTCTATTACACTGCGCAACAGTGATTTTGCTACTGAGAGAAAAACATGTGATTTCTACTAAAATGAGCGCGCCGATTCCAAATTTGAACTCAGAATTTTCCTGACACGTCTAGATTTTAAGTTGTACATGCAAAGCCTATTCAGTTGTAATATTAATGCATTATATTGGAGATATTCCAATGGACATGTCCAGACCTGTTCGGACGCACTCAGGCTGATGTCAGCAGTAAGTATATAGGGCAAGCTGGACAGATTTTGATAAAGTGATCTGTTACTGTGCTATCAGTTCTGAAACTTAAGATGGATAAATGCAAATGTGTTAACGATCCAGACAATTTCTGCTACATATGTGGCTTATACACTACTTATGATCAGCGCAAGAATCTAACAAAGCGAGTGCGTCTTGCTTACAAGTATTACTTTGACTGTAAAATTGGAGCTCAAGATAAAATCTGGGCACCTCAGTGGAATGTATACTGCGGTAATATATACAGTCGAAGCACGTTATTCTAATACCCAGAGTAACCGCTGTGTGCAGGGCGGACAGCAGCTAGACAGGCTGGGGGTGACTCCATAAGGTCCTGGTAGGTGGTCACAGGTATCTGAAGCCATGCTGGCTGCAGTGCATCCCCAGCGTGGGGGAGGATCCATAGAGAGAACAGGACAATCGAGGTAGTCCCACAGGTGGTCAGTTGGGTTCAAGTCTGTGGAATTAGGGTAGTACTTGGAAGTCTTGGTCATGCTCTTCCAACCAATGTGGGACATTTTGAGGAGTGTGATTTGTCGCATTGTCGTCTAGTGCCGTCTAATCACGCTCTGCTGCTTGTGATTTAGCAATCGCTCCTCTCCATACTGTGGAGGGGATCACTACATGTAAATGCAGCAGTCTAATTCACTGAAGAACAGGCGTTTACCAGGAAGGAATGTTTCCTTTCTGACAATCATCTGCTGAATTGAGCCTTAAAGGAGTTTTCCGAGATTCTGATACTAAGCACATCGCTGTACGTTGTATAGCGGCTGTGCTTGGTATGGCAGCTCAGCCTCATAGAAGTGAATGTGGCTGAGCTGTTATACCAAGCACAGCCACTATACAAAGTACGGCGCTGTGCTTGGTGAGCTCACAGGAGCGCTGGTGCCTTCTCAAACAGCTGATAAGTAGGGGTTCTGGGTGTCGGACACCGACCGATCAGATACTGATGACCTATCCTGAGGATAAATCATCGGTAAAAAAATCTGGGAAAACCCCTTTAAAACGCAACAAGGGTCCAATTGGTTACTGCAGCTGTAACACCCCAGAGTTGTGTTACTAAACTTTTTTACCCCGCTACAATCTGTTAAGAGCCTTTACATTGTCATCTAATGTAATTTTACATTATATCCTCACAACTGTGCATTATAAACCTTGTTAAATGTACAGGGTGGGCCATTTATATGGATACACCTTAATAAAATGGGAATGGTTGGTGATATTAACTTCCTGTTTGTGGTACATTAGTATATGTGAGGGGGGAAACTTTTCAAGATGGGTGGTGACCATGGCGGCCATTTTGAAGTTGGCCATTTTGAATCCAACTTTTGTTTTTTCAATAGGAAGAGGGTCATTTGACACATTAAACTTATTGGGAATTTCATAAGAAAAACAATGGTGTGCTTGGTTTTAACGTAACTTTATTCTTTCATGAGTTATTTACAAGTTTCTCTTTGTTTACAGCCATTGACATGTCGCCGAGGTTAACAAGTGAGGAGCGGATAGAAATTGTGTTGATGTCTAGTGAACGCAGTAACCGGGTCATTGCAGCAGATTTCAATGCAAGACACCCTACGAGACCACCCATCTCCCATGCTACAGTTAGCAAACTGCTTGCTGAGTTTCGTGAAACTGTTTCAGTGTTGGATTTGCCAAAATGTGGACGCATGAAATCTGTCTCTAATGAAGACACATCAGTGGCTGTCCTAGCTTCATTCAGCAAGAGCCCACAGCGTAGCACTCTCCGCATGTCACTGGAGAGTGGCATTAGTCGAACATCCCTTCGGCGGATATTAGCTACTCACAAATGGCACCCTTACAAACTCCAGCTACTGCAGCATCTCAACGAGGATGACCCAGATCGGCGCACTGAATTTGCAGAATGGGCAAAACAAAAATTGGAACAGGACCCTCAGTTTACGCAGAAGATTTTGTTTAGTGATGAGGCAAACTTTTATGTGAATAGTGAAGTTAACAAACAAAACCACCGCTATTGGTCTGACACTGACCCACATTGGATAGATCCCTCCAAGACTGTCGGAACAAAAAAATTGATGTTATGGTGTGGTATATGGGGTGCAAAGATAGTGGGGCCATTCTTCATCAATGGAAACCTCAAGGCCACTGGATATGTGAAATTGCTACATGATGATGTGTTTCCCTCTTTATGCACTGAAGCTGGCACGTTCCCTGAGTTTTTCCAGCAAGATGGTGCACCACCACATTATGGGTGTCAGGTCCGAGCATTCCTAGATGAACAGTTTCCTGGAAAGTGGATTGGTCGTCGTGGGCCAGTTGAATGGCCCCCAAGGTCTCCCGATCTGACCCCCTTAGACTTTTATCTTTGGGGTCATCTGAAGGCAATTGTCTATGCTGTGAAGATACGAGATGTGCAGCACCTGAAACTACGGATACTGAAAGCCTGTGCTAGCATTTCTCCTGCGGTGTTGCTATCAGTGTGTGAAGAGTGGGAGAAGAGGGTTGCATTGACAATCCAACACAATGGGCAGCACATTGAACACATTTTATAAGTGGTCAGAAACTTGTAAATAACTCATGAAAGAATAAAGTTACGTTAAAACCAAGCACACCATTGTTTTTCTTGTGAAATTCCCAATAAGTTTGATGTGTCACATGACCCTCTTCCTATTGAAAAAACAAAAGTTGGATTCAAAATGGCCGACTTCAAAATGGCCGCCATGGTCACCACCCATCTTGAAAAGTTTCCCCCCTCACATATACTAATGTGCCACAAACAGGAAGTTAATATCACCAACCATTCCCATTTTATTAAGGTGTATCCATATAATGGCCCACTCTGTATATTGTTGTAATTTCAATGTTCTGGCAAGGAGCTAGGTTCAGTTTAGCATATCTAGGCTGGAATAGTTCATTCCAGTTTAGCTCCCCCCTCTGTGAGCAGAGTGGGCTGTGCCCACATCCTGCCTCAATGGTGGAGATGAAGTTAGAGTTAGTGTAGCCCACCCCCGGCTAGGGGTAGGGTGTGCATGTTAGGAGCTCCCAGATATAGGGAACCAAACCAGGATCTTGTCTCGGCTGAGACATTGATCAAATCCCCAGCCTGAGCCCTGCAGCCTCGGCTGGATGAAGCATGCAGACAAACTCCAGAATTCCAGGAAGAAAGCATACCCTGTGAAGATAACTGTGAGTAAAATCCAGAGACCCTAGGAGAAGCCATTCCTCCTCAGCTAGTCAGTCCCCATACAGCAGAAGATAGAAAGTGCAGAAGACAAATTCATGCCACAGTATAGAGCTACAAAGCAGACGTCCTTTCCTGCAAGCTCCAGGTTGATAGAGCAGAAGATAAATTCCTGCCAGCCATTGCCAATACCTGCTGGAACCTAAGACTAGAGCTGTATCTTGCTTGGATGAAAGTTACAATCAGTAAAGACAAGTTTGAACTTCACCAAAGGTCTGGATCTCAATTTCTGCTGCAAATTCCTCTATTACTCCTACTAGCACCACACTCAATTTATTGCAAGTGAGCCAGGATCCAGGAGTCCAGCCGTACCCACCGTTGACACCATTACTATTACCATACAGAGACATTACACCACTCTGGCACTCCTAACCTGGTATGTGAGTTATAACAACCTTAAAGGGCCCTGTGATTGTACCCTGCGCATGCTGCAATCGGCGTCACGAACAAAACTATAGACTATCACCTACACCTGACCCAGCCATTGCATAATTTGGCGTCAGAGTGCATACCCCGGTCCAGCTCATTGCACAGCCCCTGACATTGTACGTTTCCTTTCACAATACCATTCCTATTTGTGTAAATCTAAAGCAGATTTGGACATACAGACCCATCTTGCCAATGTTCTTCTTGAATCCCTGTCCCCTGAGGAGAGGGGTCTGCTAGAGTCTCCTCTTACTTTGCAGGAATTACAGTGTGCGGTTAAATCCATGTTTAATGAAAAAGCTCTGGGACGTGAAGGGTTACTAGTTGAGGTCTACACGCTTTTTGGAGATGACTGCCTCCCTAAACTGTGAGATGTATTCAGTGCTGCTTACTCTGCTAGTTTATTACCTTCCTAGTTTTACGTTACCTAAGGGTACTTTTACACTAGCGTTGTTGAAATCCGGCAGGCAGTTCTGTTGCCGGAACTGCCTGCCGGATCCGGCAAACTGTATGCAAACGGATATCCTTGTTTTCCGGATCCGTTAGATATACCGAATCCGTCTCATCCGGTATCATCTGGAATAACTGATCTGGTATTTAATTTTTTTTTTTCAAAGATCAAAAGTGAAACTAGCTCCTCCTATATCCTGGCGCATACGCCGATCAGAAAAACGGATCCGTCGATGCGGCAATTAATACATCTCTATATAAATTAATGCCAGCAAGTGCGGCATTGTTCTGGGATTTTGGGCGGATGACCTGGCCAAAGTGGTGGCTGTGGCTAATGCTAATTAATGATAACAGAGAGAACTGAAGCAGGAACTTAAAGACCTGTGATGATGTCAGGAGGCGGCAGCGTTCAGCAGTGGAGAGTAGAAGTGCTGGTGAAGGACCTGTGATGTCTTCATGTAATCAGTGCAAAAGGGGATAGAGCTCAGTAGTGGAAAGTAGAAGTAGTAGTGAAGGACCTGTGATGATGTCACCAGCATGTGATCAATGCAGAAGGATATGGAGCTCAGCAGTGTAGAAGTAGTGGTGAAGGACCTGTGATGATGTCACCAGCATGTAATCAATGTAGAAGGATATGGAGCTCAGCAATGTAGAAGTAGTGGTGAAGGACCTGTGATGATGTCACCAGCATGTGATCGGTGCAGAAAGGAAAGGGAGCTCAGTCTTGAAGGGCGAAAGGGGTGGGGTAGGACTTGTGATGACATCATGTGACATGAGGGGGAGGAGCTTTGTATTGTGGAAAAGAGATGGATTCAGTGTGAGAACCAGAGAGATGCTGAGAGTTGTAGTTCTCTCCTCTTATTCCTCCTCCCTGTAATGTCGATGCCCTCTGATATCACATAATAGCAGCCTGGACATGCTGGGAGTTGTAGTTCTCTCCTCTCATACCTCCTCCCTATAATGTCCTCTGATATCACATAATAACATCCTGAACATCTTGGAAGTTGTAGTTATTTTCTCTTATACCGCCTCCCTGTATTGTCCTCTGATATTACATAATAGAAGTCTGGACATGCTGGGAGTTGTAGTTCTCTCGTCTTATAACTCTTCTCTGTAATGTCCAATGGGGGCAACGAGGAAAGGAGTTAAATATTGCAAGTAGACGTCACGTCTGGTGAGTGAAGCAATGATTTATGTTGTAGATTTCGAGTGTCATTTGGCTCATGCTGTTATATAGATTATGGTTTCCATTCTGTGTGTTGTATCATCACCCAATGTCCCGGGTATGATGTCCTTCTTTTGGGGTATTATTGTACACAATGTCACTTGTACTCTGTGTATTAGGTGGTGCCAGGTGGAGGGCTTGTAGGGCCAAACAGGGGTGGACTGGAAAAAAACCTTAAAGGGGCTCCATGTTGCAGACAGGTCCAAACTGACAGAAGGTGGGCAACACATGTAGGCTTAGACTTCAGAAGTGGGGGAAGGGGCAGCAATACAGCACAAAATACTGCCGCCCCTGCTGCAGTATTCAACTTTATTACCATCTGGAGGACAGCAATATAGTTGAACTCCGTGGTCACCGGACCATGGCGGCTGAGAGCATCAGATTCTTATTTACTCAGCTGGTAGGGTCAAGGAGGTCTCGGATGGCCCCCTGGGCATCGGCCCACCAAGAAATTTCTCTGTAAGGTCTATGGCCTCTGAGGCCAAACAATCAAAATAGAGGATACCTGATAATTATATATATATTACATATAATAATCGTATGTAGCCACTCATGAATAGGGACGTTCCTGTCTTAGACGACCTTCCTCAGCAACATGAGTCTGTGGCTAGAGTGAAGCAGTCATGAAATACTGGACAGAAACATTCCTATTTATGAGTAGCTACATACTATTATCATATAATTCAACTGGATCGACACAGCCTGTTACACAACAGGGATGTACCACCTAAATATATATCAACAAAATGAGGATCGGTACTATATAGTATCCATTAAAATAGTTTCTTTATTATTATTAAATGACATAAAAGACATGGACTAATACATAGATATAGAGACCATTCAGAGTGCCATCAAAGACGGTCCACATGTAAATCACTGTAGCAGCAGTGGATAATCGCTATACATCCAGTTATCTTACTTTGGAGTAGCTATATATCAGCTGCCAGGTCAGCATAGAATATCCAAGCTGGCTCTGGCTGTGCTAGTAGCTACCTAACTCCAAGGATACATGCAGTTGGGGCATAGGCAGGGTATAATTAGTATGCTTATATTGAAGCCGGCATCCTATAAAGTGCATCAACGATGCTACTATGTATGTAGTCAGGCCGATCAAAGTCTCATTCTCTTACCCTATATCCAGTGCAGTATAAGTATGGACTGGCTTCGTTTGGCATGCTCCTCGACGCACGTTTCGCTTTTAATGCTTCATCATGAGGGGCTAATTTTCTAATGAATCCTGAGGTCTTTTAATATGGTACTTGACCAATGGCGCAGTCACTTTTGTGTCATGTGACTCCACTGACGTAGACTTCCTCTCCGGCGCGGCATGTGATGGCTAGATTGGGAAGTGTAATGGGGCTTCCGCCCTTCCGTCTGCGCGATCGAGGTGAGGGCAGAAGGCGTCTGACGTCACCAGGATCTCGCCTGACGGGACGGCGAAAGTCCTCCCATCTGCAATCCATGACGCGCACAGAAGTCTAGGTCTAAGTTTTCTTATCTATATAAGGGAGGAGGGGGAGATATAGACTTTATCTCTTCTTGATTGGATATATATATATTATTCATCTCCACCATATAATAACATATCAATAGTGGAGATAACATATATAATTCACAAATATTTCATATTAGAGACTTTGACCGCCCCGATAACATCCATAAGCAGCCACATATAATATCGCTACATCAACATACAGTTTATATGGTTATTACTTGCTTTTTGTATACAAAAAATTCAAAGGTACATATTTACAATTGCATAGATAAAATATTAAATACATATTTAGTAGATACAACAATCCAATATAGTTTCATAAAGTGTCATGTGCATATGTACCCTATATGATATAGTGTATATATAATCAAGTTTTGTTTAAAGATATATCATTCAGTGCAATAATGTTATAACAGTGTTAAAGTGACATGTGCCAGTGTAGTGTATCTTAAATACATCTATCTAATATTATTAATATTATTAAATAAAGTGTCATGTGCTTGTGTCAGTCTTAAAAAAGCATGTACATAACTAATCTATATGTAAAATATCCTGTGCATATATAGTGTTGATCTCAAATAGTTCATCATTATTTCCAATAATCATTCCATATAACAAAACGGTACCTCAGATAATTTAGTATATTTGTTAAATATGCAATCTTTCTTATTTTTTATATATATATATATATTTTTTTATATTTTTAATATATATATATATATATATATATAAAAAGAAAAAAAGGGAATGGCAGCACCGTCACAAAGAACCTGGAAGAAAAGGGTGCACAGGCCCAGATGTGGATATAAGCCAATCCAACAAATGTAAAAAATGGAAAAAGGGCAGCACTCCACTGGATTAAAATAAAATAAACATTATTTACCCATAGGCAACAGCGACGTTTCGGCTCATACACAGGAGCCTTCCTCAAGCAGTGTGCATACATCAAAACTCTGTTGAGTTTTGATGTATGCACACTGCTTGAGGAAGGCTCCTGTGTATGAGCCGAAACGTCGCTGTTGCCTATGGGTAAATAAAGTTTATTTTATTTTAATCCAGTGGAGTGCTGCCCTTTTTCCATTTTTATATATATATATATATATATATATATATATATATAAAGGAAAGATAGCGGCGGCACTGGAGACAAGCAATGTGGGTGCTATGTCCAGGGATATTGCTGCTTACCCCAGATGAACAAAAACGAAGAAAGGACAGCACTCCAAGTAAAAAATATACTGGTCTTTAATCACCCATGCAGATGGCAACGTTTCAGCTCAAACAAGAGCCTTTTTCAAGCGAAAAAGGCTCTTGTTTGAGCTGAAACGTTGCCATCTGCATGGGTGATTAAAGACCAGTATATTTTTTACTTGGAGTGCTGTCCTTTCTTCGTTTTTATATATATATATATATATATATATATATATATATATATATATATATACTTTTTTTCTCTCTCCTTCCTTTATTTCTTTCTTTCCAGGTTTCTTCAGTGGACCCACATCATGACTCCGGCCATCGATCACTCCAATGTAAGCAGGTAAGTTCTACAATCATTACAATAAAATCATATTAAAATATTGTTATATCTAAACTTAAACATTTAAAACTTATCTAAAACCTCCTACAATTATAGGAAGGAACTGAATCCAAGGGTTTCATTTAGTCCCCTAGGTGCCATAGTGCCCAGTCTGAAAATCCATTTACTCTCAATTTGAGCTAACCTTTTATTGAGGTCTCCCCCCCGTATTCCCATATGTACCTGGTCTATACCTGTGCATTTTAGCAGTTTTTCATCACTTTGGTGATATAGTTTGAAGTGCCTGGGTATTGTTTTTAAATTGGTCAGATCTTCTTCCTCCTTACTCTTCTCTATATCCCTTATGTGCTCCCTGATGCGTACTCTCAGTTCTCTAGAGGTTAGCCCTATATATATTTTATTGCAGGGGCATCTGGCATGATATATTACCCCTTTTGAGGAGCAAGAGATGTATTCTCTGATTTTATATCTTTTACTGTGGTTTAGACCAGTAAATTCAGTAGTTTTAGTCATATTTTTACATGCTTTGCATGTCCCACATGGGAAAGACCCTTTTAGTTTGTCATTGTTGTCACTACCGGTTTTACTTATGTAGTGACTATGCACCAACAAGTCTTTGAAATTCTTGGCTCTTTTAGCTGTAATAAGGGGTTCTTTTGAAATACATTTATTGAGCACAACATCTGTTTGTAAAATGTTCCAGTGTCTTTTTAGAATATCTTTTATTTGCCACCATTGACTGTTATATTCAGTCAAAAATCTGGTGTCAAATGATAGATCATCCATTTTAATCACATTAGGGCATAACAATTGTTCCCGAGTTTTTTCTTTATTTTACCTGCTCCTCTCTTTATCTGCCTGTTGCTGTATCCCCTGGCTTTAAATCTCTCCATCATTTCTCAACTTCGTTCCTTATGCTTACCCTCACTGGAGCAGATCCTTTTAATTCTTGCAAATTGCCCAGTGGGTATTCCATTAATGGTAGCTTTGAGGTGGGATGATTCAGCATGTAATAATGAATTGACCGGGGTTTCTTTTCTATGAACATCGGTTTCCAAGATGCCATCATCATTAATTCGTATCTTCAAATCTAGAAAGGTAACCTCTTTTCCCATCTGGAAGGTTAGAAATATATTACGGTCATTGTTGTTGAGAGTGTTAATCAGTTTTTTGAGTTCATCTTGGGTACCCTCCCATAGAAAAAAGACGTCATCAATAAAGCGCATCCAATTGTGCACTTTATTGATGTGGGGTATCATGTCGTTCATAAATATTTCTCTCTCCCAGGCTCCTAAAAAGAGGTTGGCATACGATGGGGCACAGGTCGCCCCCATCGCCACACCTTGTATTTGCAAGAAAAAATCATCATTAAAAAGGAAAAAATTGTGGTCCAAAATAAACTTCAATAAAATGAGGATAAGCTCGTTAAATTCCCCTTCCATGTTATTACCTTTGAGGTATTCTGCCACTGCTTTTAAGCCATCCTTGTGCTTTATATTAGAATACAATGCTTCCACGTCCGCTGTAACTAAAATCATATTTTCTTCCACTTGCATGTTGTTAAGTCTGTTTAGTGCTGCCGTGGTGTCCTGTATATAGGATGGCAAAGTGTTAACCAACATTTTTAGGTGATAGTCAATAAATTGACCAATTTTCTCGCATAGCCCTCCATTACCTGATATTATAGGTCGGCCAGGCGGATCTGTGGTATTTTTATGCACCTTAGGTGTCATATAGAATGTTGGCACTCTAGGAGATGGTATTATCAGCAGAGGCTTTATTTTCGATGGAATGATCTGTTTTTCTTCTGCTTTGTCCAGTATATCATTCAATTTTTTCTGAAAGGTAAGGAGGGGGTTGAAATCTAGTTTACGATAACATTTTTTGTCTCTCAGTATTTTGTAGGCCTGTCTCATGTACATGTCTTCTGGCCAAACAACTACGTTGCCCCCTTTATCCGCCTGTTTAAATAGCACTCCTTTTAAATCTCTTAGTGCATCTAATGCACCTTTTTCTTTTAGACTTAGGTTTTCTGCTCTTTTTTTACCTTGGCTATTGAGGGTGGTAAGGTCTTCACTAACCAATTTTACAAAAATGTCGATTGCTGGACACAATTGCAAAGGAGGAAAGTTAGTAGACCTTTTGTGTAGTTGTTTGGGAATCACACTTACCTTTGTTTGTTCTTCATTTTCATTCATCAAGTCCTCTTTTTAATGCTTTAATTTCTTCTTCTGAGTCCAGGCCTTCATAATTGTTTCTTTTATTGTTATGTAGTTTTTTAAGGAGTAATTTTCTTGCAAATAAATGTAGGTCTTTTGTTACTGTAAAAAGATCAAAGTTATTTGCTGGTGAGAAACTTAAACCTCTATTGAGTAAATTAATTTGATCCTCCGTTAATTCTATCGATGAGAGATTGATTACCTGAGGGGTGTCATCTTTCCCCTTTTTGCTCTTATTTTCTATTTTCTCATCCGTTTTTCGTTTCCCTCCTGAATTTGGCAGCCAATTTTTTTTTTGTTGGGCTCTCGTAGATCTTTGCATTTGTCTATGGCTACTATCTTCATTCAGTTCAGAAGTCTCTGAATTAGTGGAGGCAAAGGAGGAGGTTCTTACTCTAGAGGTATCTTGAAGATTTTTTTGCCATTTATATACTTTTTTATTATTATAATCTCCTATATCTCTCTGGAATTTCTTTGTTTTTTGATCTATGATTTCTTTTTCCCATACTACAAATGCTTTTCCTATTTCTTCTTCAAAGTTTGTTTTCCGGACAGCTTCTAGATTATCTTCTATTTGTATTTGCAGCATATTTAGTTCTTTCTCTATTTTTACTAATTTTCTGCTATTTGCCTCCATGATTAGATCATATGTAATATTCTGGACCTCACTGGATTGTGTGGAAAATAAAGCGAACCTATTGACGCAAGCTTCCATTGAGTGCCACGGTATCTTCTATTTTGATTGCCTTCCTTTAGGGGGTTATGAAAGAGGTCACCCTAACTGTGGTGTTAAGGTACTTTCACACTTGCGTTTTTCTTTTCCGGCACTGCGTTCCGTCCTAGGGGCTCTATACCGGAAAAGAACTGATCAGTCATATCCCCATGCATTCTGAATGGAGAGCAATCCGCTCAGGATGCATCAGGATGTCTTCATTTCTGTCACAGGGTGCCCCCCACAGTAATAGTGCTCCCAAAAGTCCCAAGAACAGTAATACTTCTCTGCCAACCAGATTCCATCTTTCATTTTTTAAAGGAGCTGTCAAAAATGAAAGGTGGAATCTGATTGGTTGCTATGGGCAACTAAGCCAGCTCCCCCCAGTGCCATCAGTCCTCTGTGCCATCAGCTCCCCAAGTGCCATCAGTCCTCTGTGCAATCAGCCCCCAGTGCCATCACCGCCCTCCAGTGCCATCAGCTCCCCCCAGTGCCATCACCGCCCTCCAGTGCCATCAGTTCTATGTGCCATCAGTCCTATGTGCCCTTATGGGGTCAATTATCAAACTGGTGTAAAGTAGAATTGGCTTAGTTCCCCATAGCAACCAGATTCCATCTTTCATTTTTTTAAAGCAGCTGTCAAAAATGAAAGGTGGAATCTGATTGGTTGCTATGGGCAACTAAGCCAGTTCTACTTTACATGAGTTTGATAAATGACCCCATTAGTGTTTACAGTGCCCCCAATAGTAATAATGCCCCCATAGTGCCCATACTGGTAATTCACTTTCCCTTATAGTCCCCTAGTAATAATAAAGCCCACCATAATGCCCCTCAGTAGTAATAATTTCCCTTATAATGTGTGCTAATAGATAAAATACCCCCAAATGTGTGCCAGTAGATAAAATACCCCCAAATGTGTGCCAGTACAAAAAATACCTCCTTATAATGTGTGCCAGTACAAAAAATACCCACTTATAATGTGTGCCAGTAGAACAAATGCCCCCTTATAACATTACCAATACAGAAAATGCCCCCTCATAACATGCACTCAGTTTAACTAATGTCCCCATTGTGCCCACCCTTATAATGTGTGCCAGTACAAAAATTTCCCTTTTTAGTGCTGCCAATGTCCCTATAGCCCTTCCCCAGTTATAAATAATGCCCAACAGCATGCTGCACCCCTTCCGGTCTGTGCCCCTGGGCTCTGACTAGCCATAATGGGCACTGACTGCATCACCCATACAGCCCCCAAAGGCTGACCAAAGACTCAAATGGACCGAGGTGATAATATATGGACTGAGGTTATTACATATGGTTTGGGGTATTAGATTGTTAGCTCTGAGGCCCCGAGTCTGACTTGAGTTTCCCCAGGCGAGAACTAATACGCCATGTGTGCCAAGAGGTCTGCAGATGCAGGGTAAAGATTATACAGATGATGTGCCGTTTACAAGACGTGTTTTCTAATGATATCTATGACATATACACTGCTCAAAAAAATAGAGGGAACACAAAAATAACACATCCTAGATCTGAATTAATGAAATATTCTTCTGAAATACTTTGTTCTTTACATAGTTGAATGTGCTGACAACAAAATCACACAAAAAAAAAATATGGAAATCAAATTTTTCAACCCATGGAGGTCTGGATTTGGAGTCACACTCAAAATTAAAGTGGAAAAACACACTACAGGCTGATCCAACTTTGATGTAATGTCCTTAAAACAAGTCAAAATGAGGCTCAGTAGTGTGTGTGGCCTCCATGTGCCTGTATGACCTCCCTACAACGCCTGTGCATGCTCCTGATGAGGTGGCGGACGGTCTCCTGAGGGATCTCCTCCCAGACCTGGACTAAAGCATCTGCGAACTCCTGGACAGTCTGTGGTGCAACATGACGTTGGTGGATAGAGCGAGACATGATGTCCCAGATGTGCTCAATTGGATTCAGGTCTGGGGAACGGGCGGGCCAGTCCATAGCATCAATGCCTTCGTCTTGCAGGAACTGCTGACACACTCCAGCCACATGAGGTCTAGCATTGTCTTGCATTAGGAGGAACCCAGGGCCAACCGCACCAGCATATGGTCTCACAAGGGGTCTGAGGATCTCATCTCAGTACCTAATGGCAGTCAGGCTACCTCTGGCGAGCACATGGCTGTGCGGCCCTCCAAAGAAATGCTACCCCACACCATTACTGACCCAATGCCAAACCGGTCATGCTGGAGGATGTTGCAGGCAGCAGAACGTTCTCCACGGCGTCTCCAGACTCTGTCACGTCTGTCACATGTGCTCAGTGTGAACCTGCTTTCATCTGTGAAGAGCACAGGGCGCCAGTGGCAAATTTGCCAATCTTGGTGTTCTCTGGCAAATGCCAAACGTCCTGCATGGTGTTGGGCTGTAAGCACAACCCCCACCTGTGGACGTTGGGCCCTCATATCACCCTCATGGAGTCTGTTTCTGACCGTTTGAGCAGACACATGCACATTTGTGGCCTGCTGGAGGTCATTTTGCAGGGCTCTGGCAGTGCTCCTCCTGTTCCTCCTTGCACGAAGGCGGAGGTAGTGGTCCTGCTGCTGGGTTGGTGCCCTCCTACGGCCTCCTCCACGTCTCCTGATGTACTGGCCTGTCTCCTGGTAGCGCCTCCATGCTCTGGACACTACGCTGACAGACACAGCAAACCTTCTTGCCACAGGTCGCATTAATGTGCCATCCTGGATAAGCGACACTACCTGAGCCACTTGTGTGGGTTGTAGACTCCGTCTCATGCTACCACTAGAGTGAAAGCACCGCCAGCATTCAAAAGTGACCAAAACATCAGCCAGGAAGCATAGGAACTGAGAAGTGCTCTGTGGTCACCACCTGCAGAACCACTCCTTTATTGGGGGTGTCTTGCTAATTGCCTATAATTTCCACCTGTTGTCTATCCCATTTGCACAACAGCATGTGAAATTGATTGTCACTCAGTGTTGCTTCCTAAGTGGACAGTTTGATTTCACAGGAGTGTGATTGACTTGGAGTTACATTGTGTTGTTTAAGTGTTCCCTTTATTTTTTTGAGCAGTGTATTTTAACTAATTAATTGTCAGTATTTACTGCAAAATATCACGGCTAGTAGTGCGCTTCAGTTCAGACCCCCAGTATTAATCAGACCTCAGCTCAGACTCCTCAATTAGGGCTTCAGCTATCGATTATTTTAGTAATCAAGTATTCTATTGATTAATCCAATGATTAATCGAGTACTCTAATAGGAAAAAAACATTAAAAGAACGTTTTCCTTTATAAAAACTCATCAGACCCCCCATGCCATCAGTCCTCTGTGCAATCAGCCCCCCAGCGCTATCAGCTCCCCCCAGTGCCATCAGCTCCCCCCAGTGCCATCAGCTCCCCCAGTGCCATCTGTCCTCTGTGCCATCAGCTCCCCCCAGTGCCATCAGCTCCCCCCAGTGCCATCTGTCCTCTGTGCCATCAGCTTCCCCCAGTGCCATCAGCTCCCCCTAGTGCCATTAGCTCCCCCAGTGCCATCAGCTCCCCCAGTGCCTTCAGCTCCCTCCTGTCACGGCCAATTTATGTTTGATTGTGACGCTGTTGCGTGCAGACTGGTTGCCAGGGGCAACGTGTAGTTTTCTGTTTGCACGTACACTTTCCTTTATTTGGTGCTTTCCCCGTTTTGGCTGTCACGGGGTTAATTTAGGTGTGTCTGCTAGGTGTGGTGGGCGTGACCTCAGGCCTCTTTTTATGTTGGTGTGTTGGAGCCCGTGGTCATTCTTATTTTGTTGTCTGCCTGAGTAGGAGCTCTGCTCCCTGGTGGTATGTCTTTGTGTCTGTGTGTGTCACCCTTATTTATTATATTGATTCCTTGCTCTGGCTGTGTGTCCCCTCCGGTGTGTCTCTGTTTTCCTCCCCCACCTGATGTATGTTGTATTGGTGTGGTTGGTGTATGGAGGTTTTCTGGTGGTGTCTGGGCTCCGCAAGGGGCATGCTTTCCCGGAGGGGTTTAAGCGAAGACAAGACTGTGGGTTTCCCAGCCTGGAGCTGCATTTTCATCTTGGCTACGGCATGTAAGTGTGGATTGCATAGTTATGTGGCTGTGTAACTTACCTGCCGTACTGTTTATCCCATGGTCTTGCTTCCTGTCTGCCACTGGGTCTCTGGAGACACCTTTTCATCCGTGGTGTAGGATGAATGAGTGGTCTCTGCCCTGTCATTAGGCCTAGGGCATTACAGGGATAGTAGGGTCATAAGTTCGTGAGCATGAGCTCCCTTACCATCTGAGGTGGCTCATGCGCTAGGAGTCCAGGGAGAGCTCAGGGTTACTTTAGGTGGTGACCAGCTCCCTGTGCCCTGCTATCTGGCATTGCAGCCACTGCCATTGCACGGTGGGGGGGTTTTCCCCATTCCCCGCCGTGACACCTCCAGTGCCATCAGCTCCCTCCAGTGCCATCAGCTCTATGTGCCATCAGCTCCCTCCAGTGCCATCAGTTCTATGTGCCATGAGCCCCACCTAGTGCCATCAGTACTCTGTGCCATCAGCTCCTCCCAGTGCCATCAGCTCCCTCCAGTGCCATCAGTTCTATGTGCCATCAGCTCCCCCCAGTGCCATCAGTCCTATGTGCCATGAGCCCCACCTAGTGCCATCAGTACTCTGTGCCATCAGCTCCTCCCAGTGCCATCAGCTCCCTCCAGTGCCATCAGTTCTATGTGCCATCAGCTCCCCCAGTGCCATCAGTCCTATGTGCCATGAGCCCCACCTAGTGCCATCAGTACTCTGTGCCATCAGCTCCTCCCAGTGCCATCAGCTCCCTCCAGTGCCATCAGTTCTATGTGCCATCAGCTCCCCCCAGTGCCATCAGTCCTATGTGTCATCAGCTCCCCCCAGTGCCATCAGTCCTATGTGTCATCAGCTCCCCCCAGTGCCATCAGTACTCTGTGCCATCACCCTGTCAGATGCAGGAGTGCCGGGCTGTTTGTTTCCTTTCCATTTCCTTTTTCTTATGGCTTTTTTTTTTTTATATGGCTCTCCCCTCCCCCATTTAAATTTGAGGGCACCCCCCTCCCCAAGATGACGCGATTTCTCTTTAAACATGTCCTTTTCCTCACATATCATCAAAGACAGAAGAGAAGCCATCCATTCGGAGGACAAGATGCCACTGAAGCTCCCGCCCACGTGGGACGCCACGTCAGGAGCTGGTGAGCACAGTGCAGAAAACCAGCACACATCCCTGCAGACAATTCCCGATCCATTCAGCATCTACGGGACGGGTAATGTAACCACATAGAGATTGAAAAATCCAAGCCCATATACAAAGTATCTCTTATCTTCCTTTTGGATACAACCAGTGCATTTATTGGCAGCAACATATTTAACGGCAGATACAGGAATATTGGACAAATCTACTAACATATTTTCTATATATCTCACCTTAATACAGTGCCTCCCTGCTGTTTAGGCGGCGATCGGCTGACGAGACAATCAATTCATTTTACTGATGTAGGAGGACTGTATCATTTAATACCAAACAACCAATGATTAATATGAACTAATACTTTGATTGGATCATTTCACGCCGATCGCTTTATACTCTGTGACTTGAGAGTAATAGCGCCATCTGCTGAATATAAGTCAAAAGACTATTACCCCACAGACATCAATGGATGAAAATTCCTATGAAGTGGACACTTTATGAAATGACTTTTTACATAAATTAATTACATATTTACTCTTTTACATTTTTACAATTTTTATTCTTGTCCTTATGTTTGTTTTTTTCTATCTTAAGCTAACCATCTAAATAAATAGGTTTTAATTCTTTATAACAATTAAAATTGTACTCTTTGATAATATACGCACAGCACTTTTTATTTAGTTTTATTTAGTTTGTTAAAATATACATTGTACCAAGATATCTCCTTATCGTCATACACAACTCTAGATATTGGAGTGGCCCCCCCACATCCAAAACTACTTTAGACGTTTTCTCTTTGCTATATAGAGTCGTGGGGTGAGCACCAACCCATAGCCTCCAAGCAGGTGTAGCCACTGACTCAATACCAAGATGGAAAGAAAGGCAGCTACATCTTGGACTGAGCCTGCTCTGCTCCTCCATACACTTCCTTCTCCTCTCTCTGACTCTTACACACTGACTACCGTATTTTTCGCTTTATAAGACGCACCTGATGATAAGACGCACCTAGGTTTTTGAGGAGGAAAATAAGAAAAAAATATTTTGAACCAAAAGGTGTGCTTTTGGTAGCTTTTGAACTAATGGTGGTCTGTGGATGACGCACTGTTATGGGGGGATCTGTGGATGACGCACTGTTATGGGGATCTGTGGATGACACTGTTATGGGGGAATCTGTGGATGACGCACTGTTATGGGGGAATCTGTGGATGACACTGTTATGGGGGAATCTGTGGATGACGCACTGTTATGGGGGAATCTGTGGATGACGCACTGTTATGGGGATCTGTGGATGACGCACTGTTATGGGGATCTGTGGATGACGCACTGTTATGGGGATCTGTGGATGACACTAATAGGGGATCTGTGGATGACACTGATGGGGGATCTGTGGATGACACTGATGGGGGATCTGTGGATGACACTGATGGGGGATCTGTGGATGACACTGATGGGGGATCTGTGGATGACACTGATGGGGGGATCTGTGAATGACAGAGGGGGGATCTGTGCATTACACTGAGGGGGGATCTGTGCATGACACTTAAGTGTCATCCACAGAGCCCCATAAGTGTCATCCACAGATCCCCATAAGTGTCATCTACAGATCCCCCATCAGATGCATCAGTGTGGAGGGAGGAGGCGGGGCCCGATGTAGTGACTCTACTCTAATACACCGGGCCCCGCAACTGTTAAACATTCAATCTGATAGTATATGCTCTGTACGGGCGGCTCTTACTGTAGTACCGTAAGTATAGCGCAGACCGGCATCTCCATCGGTCATGCGCCACCTGCCGCAGCTTCCTCTGTCATGCGCCGTCTGCTTCAGCTCCCTCTGTCATGCGCCGCCTGCCCCAGCTCCCTCCTCATGCGCCGCCTGCCTGCTTATCTCACTTTATGAATGAACAGGCAGGCGGCGCATGACAGAGGGAGCTGGGGCAGGCGGCGCATGACAGAGGGAGCTGGAGCAGAGGGCGCATGAGGAAGGAGGTGCGGCAAGCGGCGCATGACCGATGGAGATGCCGCTCTGCGCTATACTTACGGTACTATAGTAAGAGCCGCCCGTACAGAGCATATACTATTAGATTGAATGTTTAACAGTTGCGGGGCCCTGTGCAGCATAGTGGCCAGCGAAGAATTCGCTTTATAAGACGCACGGCCATTTTCCCCCCACTTTTGGGGGGAAAAAAGTGCGTCTTATAAAGCGAAAAATACGGTAACTACTTCCTCTCTGTTCTGTCTAAGTAATGACAGCACCACCTAGGGGTGAATAGATGTAATGACAATGCCAGCCCGAACTTAGGAATTACAATACATTAAATAGACATACAGAAATTTATGGGGACCACTTATACACACATAAGTGGGACACTGCAGACGGCTAAAGAAGCGCCTAATTTATTAAGAGGTGTACATTTGACCTCTTAATATATTATATGCACCTAACTGTAGTGTGCTAGTAAGACTGGTGCAGGAAACGTCAGCCTTAAGGCTCATTCAGACGACCGTATATGGTTTGCGGTCCGCAAATTGCGGATCTGCAAAACACAGATACTGGCAGTGTGCGTTCCACATTTTGTGTAACGGAACGGCCATCAGCCCTATGATTTAAAAAAATGCCTATTCTTGTCTGCAATTGCGTTGCAATAGTGTTCTATCAATTTTTGCGTGGCCACAGAGCGGAAGTACGGATGTAGACAGCACACAGCATCTTTTGCGGCCCCTTTGAAATGAATGGGTCCGCACCCGTTCTGAAAAATTGCGTAATGGATGCGAACTCAAATATACAGTGGTCTGAATGGGCCCTTAGTGTAATCTGCCTCATGGTGTTTTGTAGATTTTTCTGCGGTGTGGCTTTCAGTTAAGCGTGCATGCGTATGGGTGAGAGATAGATGATGGCGGTCTAGAGAGCGCTTAGCCGTCAGCTATCTGAATCATGTATGAACATCAATAGGGTGTGTCTGTCACTAAAGTGGCAAGTAGAGATGAGCGAATCGAAATTGACGGAAAAATTCGATTTGCACCAAATCCGAATTTCCTCACACTTCGTGGTAACGAATCACATTTTTTCCTAAAATGGCTGCTGCACGTGTGAGGACATGGAGAAAGGAACTCTGGGAAGGCGGGATCACCCATAATGCCATGCATGCAGCCAATCAACAGCCAGCCAGCCCTGTGATGTCACAGCCCTATAAATAGCCTCAGCCGTCTTGGATTCTGCCATTTTCCAGTGTACTTAGTGCAGGGAGAGACGTCAGCAGGCGCTAGGGACAGTGCTAGGAAAGACTTAATTGTGCCAAAAAAAAGATTTACAAGTGCAGGAAAAGATTATTCAAGGTGTAGGGAAAGGATAGGGGGGAATCATTCCACAGCATTTCTGTAGAACAGGGTTCAGTAGGGGAGGTTGTGTGGTGAAGTGCGAAAAATATATTTGCCGTTCAGTGGTGCAGTTATATGTTCTAAAGCCTTTTGTGGCGTGTATAAGTGGAAAAAAATAAGGGCCTATTTGCCGTTCAGCGGTGCAGTTATATGTTCTAAAGCCCTTTTTGTTGTGTAATAGTGGCAAAATAAAAATATATTTGCCGTTCAGTGGTGCAGTCATATATTCTAAAGCCTTTTTTTTGTGGTGTATTAGTGTGGGGGGAAAAAGGGCTTATTAGCCGTTGTGTGGTAAAGTGAGAAAATTACAGACTTTTTTTGGGGTGTTTTAATTTCCTTTTTATTTATTTTTTTATTTGATATAAAAGTATGTCAGACAGAGAAGTGCCAGGCCCGGCACAGGGGAGTGGCAGAGGCCTAAATGTTTCTGGCACAGGCAGAGGTCGCAGCAGAGTAAGGGGGCGTGGCAGCAGAAGTCGCAGCGAGAGGCCTGAGCTCCCGGTGTCACCTAGCGGTCGTGTCTTCACCAGCAACCCAGCGGTTCTTGAGTGGTTGACTCGGTCATCCACTTCATCCCAAGTGACATCAGACATCCCCAGCCAAGAGTCGATGGTTCGTCAGACACAACCCTTACTTGGCATGGCCCGGGAGCAGGCCCTGTGCCCTCACCTGTCCTCAACCTGCCTCTGCCCTTTTCTGTTCCCTCTGCCAGAGAAGTATTATATGCTGTGGGCTCAGCTTCACTGTACAGCGAGGACGAGCTACTAGAGGATAGTCAGCAGCTACTTGCAATCTAAGATGTGGAGGAGACATCCGCCACTTCCTCCACTAGGTGGGCAAGTAGTGATGAGGAGAGTGGCGTGGAAGCTGGTGTTTTGCGGGGGTCAGGCTCCTGACCCAGAGACGGTTGAGGAGGACATCAGTGACGTGCAGACAGTAACATAGAATAGAATAGAACATGGTGTCGGCGCTGCGTCAAGGAGGGCTAAGCAATGCGCCCGGCATGGCACACGTGTTCAATCTGGTTGTCAAGCGGTTCCTGAAGTCTTCCACCCATCTACAAGACATCCTAAAAATGGCCAGGATACTTTGCATGTACTTCAGCCACTCGTACACCGCAAACACACCCTCTTTGAGCTGCAGCGGCAGAACGGCATCCCCCAACATAGGCTGATATGCAACGTTTCCACCCGTTGAAACTGGTAAATATGGCTGGTCAGGGGACTGGAGACGTGGCGCCTAGATCTCACGGCTACATGAGCCCTGTGGGGGCTGAACTGGAGGAGGAGTAGGAGGACATTGGAGCACAAGCAATGTGAAGGGAAATGGGTGGTTTTTAGACACAGGTGACAGGGAGAGGAGGAGCAGGAGCAGCCAGAGGAGCTACAGGGCGATGAGGAAGAAGAGGCAGAGGACCCATACACACCGGGGCAGTATGCCGTGGAGATGGAGGCAGGGAGTCCCTCCGAGTCACTTGCACAAATGACCCGATGCATGCTCACTTGCTTGCGTAGTGACAGCCGAATTGTCACCATTCGGCAGAGGGATGACTTCTGGCTCTCCACCTTGTTGGACCCTCGTTACCGGTCCAAAATGGGGGGCCTTTTTTTTTACACCCGCTGAGATGGAGGACAAACTGAACTACTATAGAGACATCCTATGTAGTGAGTTGGCTGCTGCCTATCTGCGCCAGCGTCCATCCTCTTGCAGGTCTGGCCAGGGTGCCCTCTGCACTCATGTTCCTCTGCCATGGCTGCTGTGGCAGGGTGGGGGTTGGGGGGTAGGAGCAGTAGCAGCTCCATCAGCAGCAACTTGAGTCTAGAGTCGCTGTTGAGCAGCTTTCTTCCCACGCCTAGTGAAGAAACTACTCACCAGCAGCAGCTGGACCTAGAGCAGGACCTGAACCAGCAGGTGGTGGCATACTTGGACAGTACACCCTGCCACCCCACATTAAAGATCCGCTGGACTACTGGGCAACCAAACTGGATTTGTGGCCGCAACTAGCAGAGTTTTCCCTGGAAAAGCTGTCCTGCCCGGGCCAGTAGTATGGCATCAGAGCGGGTGTTTAGTGCGGCGGGGGTCATAGTTACCCTAAGAAGAACTCACCTGTCCACCCAAAATGTGGAGAGACTGACCTTTGTCGAGATGAATCAGGCGTGGATCAGCCAGGATTTCCACCCACCAATGTCTGATGCATCAGACTAGATCATCCATGGTGCCACACCAACACTTTGACAAAAGAGACCGGTTTCTTCTGGCTACCTGCCTCAGCTACTATTCTGATGCTGCCACCTGCCTGATGCCACACATCTCATGCCAAGTGCTCCTTCTTTCACCCACCATCTTTAGCTGGTACTAGTATTGCCACCCACCTCCCCCTTCTGTCACCGGGTCACTCTGTGGTCTCCTGTTGCTGCTGCCACCTCCCCACTCTGTCACCGGGTCACTCTGTGGTTTCCTGATGCTGCTGCCACCTCCACACTATGTCACCTTGCCACTCTGTGGTCTCCTGATTCTGCTGTCACCTCCACACTATGTCACCTTGCCACTCTGTGGTTACCTGTGTCACGGACGTTCCCGTGGTCGATACCAGGAGATCGGAGACTGGCAACTCGTGGGTTAAATTGACAAGTTCTCTGTGGATCTTATTGTGTCTGTGTTTTGGTGAATGCCACACCCCTTGCTTTAGTGTTGCTTGTTGGTGATTTGCCTTTCCCATAAGTAGCCGCTTCTCACTCTTGGTGGTGCGGTTTATAGATTTTCTTCCTGCCTTCTAACTAGCTGGTCGGTTGTACTCTGTGGTGCATCTGGAGTTGCCAGTTTTCTACTTTCAGATAAGTCTTGTCTTTTCTTATTGTTTTGTGTTTGTTATATTCCCTGTTTGTATCTGGGCCTGAGACAGAGACTTCTATTCGTACATCTGGGGAGGAATGGGTTGTCTCTGGTCCTAACCTCATTCCAAGGCCTTATAGGGATATAAGGGTCTACGTATCCAGCATATGAATATTCCTACCTCAAGGTCTATTCATATTGATAGGCAGTTAGGCCCGGATTTAGGGTTGTGTAGGAGGTCACCTGTTCCTTCCCTAGTTTCCAGGCCCAGTTACTGTTCCCCTTCCCTTCTGTGTTTAGTGTGGAGTTTTTCCCCCACACTGATCGTGACAACCTGATGCTGCTGCCACCTCCCCACTCTGTCACCGGGTCACTCTGTGGTTTCCTGATGCTGCTACCACCTCCACACTATGTCACCTTGCCACTCTGTGGTCTCCTGATGCTGCTGCTGCCACCTCCACACTGTCATTGTGCAGCCAGCCAGTAGCGGAGGGGCAACACGTGAGGTGCACGGTGGACCGATGAGGGGCCAAATGGAAACACACAGTTCATCAGTTTACTCACGGTTAGCAGAAAGCCTCCCTGGGCTGGCAGCACAGTGTTGAGGTGGACAGCACGAAATCCTCCGGGGCACGCTCTGTGGTAGGGAAGCATCAGCCAAGATGGTGGTTGAGGTGTCCTTGATGTTAGGGGTGCTTAGGGTGCTTGTTGCGGCTGAGTCCCTTGATGGTTTTTGTTGTGACGCCAGTACCGTTAATGGTGGTACAACCAATAGTGGCAATAATGAGGTAGACAGTGGTAAGATGCAACTCACAACTTTTACGGTTGATGACTTTGGTTGCAGCAGTACAGAATACAGTCTCTTGATGTTAACAGAGTTGATTCTGCAAATCGACTGTTTCTAGGCTTTTTAGGTTTGACTTGGAGCTGTGGGTTAGGTGTACCTTGTTCCTATTGATGTGCTCGTTCCTATTCCTTGTCCTTTCCATACAAGCTGAAGATTTGGACAGGAAAACTCAACTGTCTCTCAGAAGTATGGTGTGGCTGCCAGAAGCTATAAATCCTCCACCATGCAAAGGTTTCTGTGGCCCTCAATAATGGCTCTTATCACCGATGATTCCTTAGGAAGCTTGTTTTCTGTTCCAGGAGGCAAACTCTCTCCTACTGGTCAGGGATGCAAGTATATAGTCCGGCCACAGAAGGAAAACGCTCTTCTGCGCCTCACATCTTAGTATGACCTCATAGCGAAGTTGGCTCCACTCACTAATCTGTGTCATGGAGTCTTCACTCTACATTCTCTCCCACTAATCTAATCTGACCTCCTCAGATCTGCTCTAATCTCTAACTCCTTCTCACTACTCTCCCTTCACTCCACTAACTAGGCCCTGACCTAGGCATTATATATAAGACCTAAGCTATATCCTCATCTAGTGGTGGGATGTATAAATTTTCACCTAATCTGCCTGGTAACAGGGATTTGCAGATAAATTAGTACAAAGTCATACAATACCAGCACAATACAATTGTTAAGATAAAAAGTGCTTTTAAGCAGTGCCCACACACACGTAGTGGGATGCTGCAATTGTGGCCTCCTCCTGATGCTGCTGCTGCCGCCACCTCCACACTCTGTCATTGGGCCACTCTGCGGTCTCCTCATGCTGCTTCCACCTCATTACTATGTCATAGGTCCACTCTGTGGACTTCTCATGCTGTTCCCCCTCTCCCCCTTCATGACCGGGCCCCTATTTTGCCTTTCGGCCTGGATGACATCATTCATTTATTTGACCCTTCTGATCTGTCAGAAGGAAGGAAAATGAGACCGCACCGATGGATCTTGTCTGTGTAGCAGCTGTAGGGCCTGTATGGTCCCATTAGAATTGGCCTGTGATTTGGTAGCCAAAAGCAGGAGTGGGTACAAAACACAGAAGACATGCAAATATTCCATTCACCGTGTCATCCTCTGTTTTGGATCCACTTCAGTTTTTTTTGGCATTAGCAATACTGATGGATTACTGACCAAATGCTGACCGAGTGCAGGCAGATGCTCAACAGACAGGATCCGTTTTTTGTGGGTTATTGTTCTGACGGATCAGAGGAAGGGCTAAATAATCAGTGACGTTGTTGTAGAAATATTAATAGTTGTAATCAGCTCGCATCAAAGTTTGTGTAAGGAAAAAGGTAAATCCCCTTTCCCTCAGCCGCAGTCAGAGACAGACCCAGTGCTACCATCTGATTGAAAATTCTGAGCAACTCCTCCTCCTCCCTGCCCAGCCTGTACCTTTTATTTAAAGGGGGCTGGCCCAAGACAAGGATACAGGAAGTGATGACATACAGGAAGTGATGACATATCAAAGGACAGGGAGGGGCAATCAATGTGGCTGGACAGACAATGCACACACCCCATCCCTGTATAAGGAAGGATGAGTCATGGCCATTGTCTGACCAGCCAGGTGGCCGCCCACCCCCCATCACTTGGATTAGATAGAACTACAGGTAACAGCACACTGCTAGTCAATTGCACAAAGATATAAGCAAACACTGAAAGAATAATAGCTTGCTTGGTGGCCATACTTACTGCAAGTGCAGTTAGAAGCTCTTTGCGTATATAATTGATCAAAAAATATCGTCGGGCCCATCTACCAGACGACAAGGTGGCTTCTAATCAGATGGGTCCTACTCTAACATGCCTCTCCTGGCTTACAGCCTACAATCTGGGCAAAGTAGTAGCCAGCTATATCCTACATTTGCCTCTCCCAGGCTGTGAGCCTGCAGTATGGGCAAAGTAGAATACAGTTGTACAAGCTATCTAATTAAAGCACTGTCAGCATGGACCTCATTCAATACTGCTCCAAAGTGATCAGTATCTAATAAAGATCATTCTACTGGTTTCTTATAGGTTTGAGATTATCTGCGAGACATGCTACGGCTATTGTCAGTATACGGTACGAGTATGTCTTAAAAGCAGATATGTATCCAGAAAGAGATAGCGAAGCCGCAGCAGAGGTATAATATGTATCTCTCGTAATGCAGACTTCACTTCTCTAATGTGTATAGACATTTGAAGGGAAGAAGCCCAGCAAACCCCCCTACACACTGAGATCACGTCTCCAAGCCCATGAGAAGGTTTTCATACTGACTGTTTTACTACTCGTCCCGATTCAGCCAAAGTACCCTCTTCTAGAGTGTTCTCTGGCTAAATCCGACACAGGGAGACAGATGACAATCTATAAAAACACACACACATCCTAAAGTAAAATGTCCACATAATAAAATTTCCACAACAGTCCCTCCTCTTTGTCATATGCTCCCCAATGTCCCTCGACGGATCTCGATCTTCTTCTTTGAAAAAAACAGTCTTGTAAAACAAAACAGATGATGGAAAACAGAAAGTCAATCTTGTCACGTAGCTTCTTTTCTTCGGGAGGTGACCTAGGAGGTGGCGTTTCGCGTTGGTAGAAAATCAGACATTGTATAGTACATGACAAGCTCTATCTAACAAAGCTAGAACCAGCCCTGTACCTCACATGGATCTAGAGATCTCCTCATCCATTGCTCTGCTAGATTTATATCAAGCTGACAGCTCAGGGGGAGTGTCTTTCCTGCTCCAGCTCAGAGCATGTCCTCCCTATCACAGCTCAGGGGGAGTGTCTATGTTCTCCCTATCACAGCTCAGGGGGCGTGTCCATGCTCTCCCTATCACAGCTCAGGAGGCAGTTGAAGGATAAAACTGAGCATGTGCGGCCATCTCAGTGAGCAGGACAAAGAAATAAGAAAAAACAAACAGCAGGTGGCGCTATACAGATACTTTTTATTGAATAACTCAGTGGCTATGCAAAATTTTTAATTACATGCAATTACAAAAGTATTTAAGTCTAGGTGCTGGTTTAAAAACTGTAGAATATTTCTGTGGGACAACCCCTTTAAATTAATGTGTTCAAATCAGTGATTCCGTAGAAGATGTTGCTCTGTAAACGAATTAAGGAAAACTGATTGTGAGTTATTGCAAACTAAATCAATGGGGAAAAGCTGCTACCTGTGTGAATGGTTTTAGGCCTCATGCACACAACCGTATGTATTTTTGCGGTCCTCCCTGGAGCCTTCGCTTTGGGAAGATTCATACTTACCTGCTCCCTGCAGCTCCGCTCCTGCGCTCTGGCTCCCATATACTCATCTTCCAGCTCCACTGCAGCCAATGACTGGATTCAGCGGTGACATGTCCACAGGAGAGATGTGAAGCCAGTTACTGGATGCAGAGGAGCAGGTTATTACGCCCGTCCTGAGGATGAATTAAACAAGCTGCGGACCGGAAGATGGACACACAAGGGACGGCACAATGGACCAGAGCTGCAGGGAGTAGGTGAGTATGATTCATCCCAAAGCATAAGAAAAGTTACCTATGTAACACCCCATGTTCCTATGTGCCCGCACTACTGAGAAAAGAAATGAGCCTCTAGGAGCAACAGGGGCGTTACCATTACACCTAGAGGCTCTGCTCTCTCTGCAACTGCTGCGCCCTCTGCACTTTGATTGACAGTATAAATTACCGGACTAACGTAACTTACATTATACACCGCTTCCTCTATTTTACGGGGCTGTTTTGGAGCCGACTTTTACCTTCCCTTTTAGACTTGTAGATGAGTATACTGTCAGTGTATATGATTTCATCTGTTCCTGAAATGATGTCCCCTCGAGGACTGAGTGTAAAGTGTTCTATGTCCTAATAATGAAAATGACTACGCTCTCTGACACGTAAGTATGCGCTAAGATTTTTTTTAACTTTCCAAAATGGACATTATTTATTCACATGGCTGCCTATGGGATATCACAGTTTTCCTGAGAATTTCCATGAATCTTTGGTTCAAGTGACGATTTATACGTTTTATAACATGTAAATTATTTACTTATGTGTACTGTGGGTGAGGTAGAGCACAGGGAGCAGCTTATTCGGGTGCGGTAGGCTCTTAGGAAAAGAGTTAAAGGGTTAAAAAAATAATTGTCATCATCTGCATTGGGAATTTACTGATCGCCGCCGCAGAGGATCTTCATTCACATGGCTTGTAATCTGCCATTTGCTGGTTAATCGCATGAATCGTATACTGAAGTAAAAAAAAAAAAAAAAATGTCTACATTGATTTAGGAAAAAGCCAGTGATTCACTGCAATCATTATCACTGAACTGAGAATTTACTGATAGCCGCCGCAGAGGAAAGGGGGGATCTGCCCCCACCATTAGGATCTCCATTCATGTGGCTTGTCATCTGCGATTTGCTGGAATGGTTAAGCGTATGAATCATACATTGAAGTAAAAAAAAAAAAAATTATTTAGGAAAAAGGCAATGATTAATGTGTCATCAGAAAATGAGCTGCTGTTTAAATCACTTTTTTATGTTTTAACATATTTTAAAATAATTTTTGATGTTGTTTTTAATTTTCCATGTCAAAACAAAAACCATAAAATCCTGCAGTTTTCGCACTGGCCACTAAGCCTAATAATAAGCGCCACTTCTTGGTCTGTACAGATCACTTTACTGCAGTTACCTGCTTATCTGCCATCCTAATCCTGCCTGTAATGACATCACCTCTGTGTATAGATAAGACCGGATCCACCATACGCAATAGGTGATATCACAGCTTATCTGCTCCCTCCTGACCTCTGTTACAGGTCACAGAGGCACGCCTAGAAAACTCTCCATAAAAGTCATTGAGGTCCACTGTGTCTATGGCGATGGTGACTGCTGTAAAGCACTATTTCTATTGCTGTTAAGAACTGCTCAGGCAAGATGGCCGTTGCCATAAAAATGTTCAGAAAATAGAATAAAAAAATGTACATTCAGAAAATAAAAATAGATTAGAAAAAGAAGAACGTAGATAGTACAAGATTAATGTTTTTTTAAGATTTGGCATTGTTAATTGTATGATGCTTTTTAAATGGCAAAGGATTGCAGAGGCCCTAATGAGATGTCTTATTAATTAAAATTTTGGGTTTGGATAGAAAATGGAAGGATCCTGTTAATGTTAAAATTAATTATTCTATAGTGAGGGGTTACCGGAAACAGATAAAGGAGTTCAGTTGTTCCTTATTGACGATGGTGAATTTCTATAAGAACTGATACCGCACGATTCTTCTATTTCAGTGTCATGAGTGAGGAGACGTTCAGTAGTGATGAGCGGCATAGGCAATATTTGAATTCGCGAAATATCGCGAATTTTTGGCTGAATATTCAACATAAATTTGCAAATTTGAGAATTCGTAATCTCCAGTCATTGTTTTACTTGATTGCGAAAAATTGGCAATGTAATATATTGCGATATATTTGCAATTAGAATATTCAACACTATTCACGAATACATAGCACTATATTCTAAATATTCGCGAATAAAATTAGCGAATTCGAATTATTTGCGCTCAACACTACCGTTCAGCTGGATATAAAGCCATGGACTCAGACAGAGAGAGGGAGAGGATTTTCATGGCTGAAGAATAAAGCAAGAACCTCAGAAAATAAGGAAAATTTAAGAACCTTTTACTGAATGACAAAAATATGGTCAGGGATTGTGATTTAGTATTATTATTATTATTATTATTATTATTAATAATAATCTGAAGTGTCATTAATTCCATGGCGCTGTACATCAAGAGGGGGTTACACACTACATAAAAAATACAAACCAGGCCCCGCAAGAGCTTACAATCTACAAGGAAGGGGAAGGACCAGTAGGTGAGGGTAAAAGCTGCTCCTCTGCTGTGCGGTGGCAGCTGCTCCTTGCAGGTGGTAGGCTTTCTGAAGAGGTGGGTTTCTGGGTACTCTTGAAGGTTTAGATGTTGGGGGAGAGCCTGATGTGTTGGGGTAGTGAGTTCCAGAGTAGGGGAGAAGCACGTGAGAATCCTGTAGACCATTGTGTGAAGAACAGATAAGAGGAGAACAGAGGAGGAGGTCCTGTGAGGATCGGAGATTACGTGTGGGGATGTATCGAGAAAGCAGGTCAGAGTGTATGGAGGGGACAGGTTGTGGGCGGCCTAATATGTAGTTGCTAGTATTTTAAACAGAATTTGGTGGGCAATGGGGAGCTAGGGAAGGGACTGGCAGAGGGGAACAAAGGGAGAGGTGGATTAACGGGCAGCAGAGTTAAGGATGGATTGGAGGGGAGGAGAGTGTGAATGGAGGCCACACAGAAGGATGTTGCAGTAGTCCAGGGGGAGATGACAAGGGCATGAACTAGCATTTTAGTTGACTCAGGGGTGAGGAAGGAACAAATACAAGAGATGTTCTTGAGTTGAAAGTGGCTGGTGAAGGTGAGGGTTTGGATGAGTGGCTTGAAGTGAAGAATCGTTAATTTCTAACGATAATTTGTTTTCCCTTAGTCCTAACAGCAGCACAGATGGGGTTAACCACCCCCCATGGACTGGTAGGACCGGCGGAATTTTAATGAGCCCAAGTAATAATTAAACACTTAAACCTCCCCTATAAAGGAGGGAATCGCCTCCAGCCCATTGTGTTATAGCAAGAAAAAAACTAGTCTTACTAGGGTGGGAAATTTGTGTGCTGCTGTTAGGACTAAGGGAAAACAAATTATCGTTAGAAATTAACGATTCCCTTACGTCCTACCAGCAGCACAGATGGGGAGATAACAAGAAGAACCCCTAGGGAGAGCCATCATGCCTGGCAGAACTAAGAATAGTCTGCCCAAAGGCCGAGTACTCAGCTAATCTGACATCTAGTCTATAATGGGAGATGAATGTTGATTCAGAGCTCCAGGAGGCAGATTTACAAATCACGTTGAGCGGAAGAAGACTCCTCTCGGCAAAAGAAGTAGCTACAGCCCTCGTAGAATGGGCTTTTACAAACCCCGGAGGGTCTAGAGATTGGGAAACAAAAGGATTCCCCATTAGCCTACTTAATCCATCGACTGATGGATGGTTTAGACGCCTTACGGCCTTTAAACTTACCGGCAAACAGGATTAGAAGATTTTCATCTTTCCTGAACTCCTTGATCTATCCACATAGATCCGGAGGCATCTCAAGACATCCAAAGGATGTATAGCAGGTTCCTCGGAGGAGGTAGAAGGTCTAGAAAGAACCGGGAGGGATATCACCTGGTTGATATTCTGGAAAGAAGGAACCTTAGGCCTAAAGTACGGGAGAAATCTTAAAAGGACCTGGTCTTGCAAAAAAATGGTATAGGGCTCGTGCGCTGATAGAGCTTGAAGCTCAGAGACCCTCTTGGCCGAAGTCACACCAAGAAGAAAAAACAAGTTTTCATGTGACAAACTTGAAATCTACCTCCTCCAAAGGCTCAAAGGGGGGAGATGCTAACCCCCTGAGAACTACTGATAAATCCCATTGAGGGATGGGTTTCAGTACTGTAGGCTTTAATCTTTTAGCTCCTTTAAGGAACCGTTTAATGAGCGGGTCCTGCGAAAAAGACTTGTTGAAACAAGCTGAAATGGCTGAAACTTGACCCCTCAAGGTAGATGGAGCAAGGCCTTTGTCACGGCCATCTTGCAGAAACTGAAGGATGATGGGGAGGGGTGGATCTGCAGACGCCACCTCCTTTGAGGAACACCAAGAAGAGAATATCCTCATAATCTGTGAGTAGGCTCTCTTAGTAGAGTCTGCTCTTGAATGAGACTGCGTTCTCAGGACCGACTCTGAAAGCCCTTCTATTCTGGGAAGGGACTGATCAACCTCCAGGCTGTCAGGTTGAACCTGTGCAGATCTGGGCAGAGGTAAGTGTCCCATGACACCAGGGTCTGCCGTGGGGGGAGCCTCCAACTCATCTGAATGAGCTGGGTAAATCAGGATCTCTTGGGCCAAAACGGTATGATGGCTATTACCGAGGCCTGATCCTGACGAATTTTCATCAATACTCTCTGTATCATGGAAAAGGGAGGGAAGATGTAAGCCAGCCTGAACCTCCAGGATATTGACAGAACATCTATCGCCAGGGGGTTGTCCTCCCTGTAAAGGGAGCAAAACCTCTCCACCTTGGCGTTGAACCTTGTTGCCATAAGATCCACCTCTGGCATTCCACACTTGAGGACTATCTGCTTGAATATCTCCGGATGTAAAGACCACTCCACTGTTGGAAGACCGCGGCTCAACCGATCCGCTATCATATTGAGGGAGCCTCGAATGTGGATCGCAGATAAGTGTGAAAGGTTCAATTCTGCCCAATCCAGAATCACCCCGATCTCTGATAAGAGGGTAAGTGATCTTGTGCCTCCCTGCTTGTTGATGTAAAGTACCGCAGTCATATTGTCTGACTGGACTTTCACCGCTTTGCCCCGGATCTGAGGGGCGAAGTGAAGTTGGGCTAGCCGGATAGCTTGAATCTCGCAGAGATTGGATGAGAGGAGCCACTCCTGAGGAGACCAGGATCTGTGCACTGGAGAATAGTCTAGATGAGCACCCCAGCCTACTTGGGACGCATCTGTTGTCAATATGACCCAGGTTGGCTGGGTCATAGACTTCCCATCTAAAAGATGGCTCCACCATCTGAGGGAATGCCGAGTTTGCCAAGACAGGGAGCACAGCCCGGCGGGGCTGCCATTCCATTTGGAGAGAACCCCCGACTGCAGCGGCCGGAGGTGCCATAAAGCCCAAGGGACTGCTTACGCAGACGCTGACATGAGCCCCAACATCTTCATTTGAGTCCAAATTGGAACTCGCCAAGGCACGGATAGGAATTCTGCCATGTTCTGTATTCGGGATCTTCTTTCTGGAGTCAACCGGAGAGATCTCCTAACGGAGTCGATTATGAAGCCTAAATATCTTACTGAAGTCGACGGGCTCACGTTCGACTTCTGCCAGTTGATGATCCACCTTAGGCGGAACAGAAAGGAAATCGCTACATGAAGATGGTGGGTCGGGACCACAAAGGAAGAGGCTTTTAAAAGCCAATTGTCCAGATAAGGAATGATGGTCAGTCCTTGGAGTGCTAGCCGCCACCACAGAAACTACCACCTTGGTGAAAGTGTGAGGGGCAGAAGAAATGCCGAAGGGAAGGGCAACGAACTGAAGGTGTCTGGTGACACCTGACACCTGGACCGCGATCCTGAGATATTTCCTGGAAGCAGGATGAATCGGGATGTGCAAATATGCATCCTTGAGGTCCAGGGTTGCCGTCACCTCTCCAGGATTGAGAACGTGAACCACTGACCTGATGGTTTCCATACGGAACCTTACTTTCCTTACGTATCGAGATTGAAGAATCTCAAATCGATAATCATCCGGAGATCCCCTGACGCCTTGGGAACCAGAAACACTGGTGAGTAAATCCCTAAGCCCCGTTCCCCTGCCGGAACCTCCTCCAGATCCCCCTTGTGGATGTAATCCTGAATGTAAGCCTCCAGAACCGACTGCCTTGCGGCCTGTGAAAGTTTGGTTCTGATGAACCTGTCCGGAGACAGAGAAAGAATATTGATTGAGTACCCCTCTGATATGACATTCAGGACCCAGGGATCCGAAATCTCTCGGATCCAGATGTCCTTGAAGTGGGAGAGTTGACCTCCGATGGGAAGATGAGGCAGGGGAGTGGGGAAGTCTTCTGGCAGGATGGCAGGAGTCACGGGAGTCATCCAAGAGCCTTGAGGAGGCCCGTAGTCAGGAGATGGATTTTTTATCCTTGGCTCCTTCACGAGAGCACCTCGAACCTCTTCGCTGCGCTCCCCAGTCCCTCCGGGCTCTTGACTGCTGGTCAGACCTACCACCACGGTTTTGTCTGCCCCGCCCCCGAAAGGACTGTTGGGGAAGACTCTTCCCCTTTTAATCTGACAGGTCTTTCATAATCGTATCCAACTCTGAGTCGAACAAACGGTTGGGCTCAAAGCGAAGGCTACATGCAATTGTCAGCGGCCCAAGGCTTAAGCCACAAAGGCCTGCGGGCTGCTGACACCAGGGTTATGGTTTTGGCCGCCAACTTCAGCTGTTGTTGCGCTGTATCAGACAGTAAATTCATCGCCAGGTTGACAGTCTTGAAAGCCGCCAGAATGTCGTCCTGAGACACCTTCTGATCCACATCCATCTGGATCTGGTTTAATCGAGACTAGAGGAAGGTAGAAACTTCTGTAGCAGCAATGGCCGTAGACGCGGAAGCTGCAGCTGCCGTATAACCTCTCCTGAGTGTGCACTCTGCTCTCCTGTCAAGGGGATCCTGCAGACTCGACCCATCGTCCGCAGGAACCAGAGTGCGCTTGGACAGTTTGGCAATCGCCATGTCCACCTTGGGAATGGAACCCCACGATTCCACCAAGGGTTTAGCCATCGGAAACATGGTTCTGAATCTTTAGTTAGAATTGGACCCCTTTAAAGACACAAAGTGCCCGACTAGCGGGATCAGAGGGCTCCCCCAGGTCAACATCATGGTCCCCCGACCGGATGGACTTAAGTAACTTTTGCGTCTTATCAGGAGGAAAGAAGCATGAAGTAAGCTCCTCCTCATCCGAGGAGGAGGAATTCAAGGAGACTACGGACGGTCTCTCTACTGGAGCCGAAGACTCCATAGGAGTCTGAGTAGGAAGCCTCTCATCCAGCAGGCTTATAACCCCTTTGATGGATCCATCAACATAGGTCTTTACCCACTGATACATATCCTGCATCGTAGGTTCGGTGGAAGGTTGAACCCTCGGACGGCAGCCGTCACACCTGGAGTAGGGACAGCTATCCTCCAAAAGCGCGCTACAATCATAGCACGAAAAATGTTTCCGCTTGGAAACCGCCTTTCTGCCATTCGAATCCCGTGGAGTCTTTTTTTTTTTCTTTTCTTAAAGTCAACGGAACAAGGGATTCCCAACCAGTCTCCCAAGCTGGTTCCTACCAAGCCCCAAGCTGCTTATCTTCTGCGATCTGACGAGTGCAGGTAAATTCAGCTTAGAATAACCGTTGACCAACCTCACTGCGGGAAAAAAGAAAAAAAGAATAAGTAAAACATTTGTAAACAACCAATAAATGTTTCAGGAGAAAGGTAAAAGAAAAGGCAGACTGGCGGATAGCTGAAAATGAGGACCAGAAATAAGGCACCAATAAGTGGAGGAACACCAGCTTATGGGACTTTGGGAGCTAGCTTAAAAAGCATGTACAGCCAGAGAACGACCTGGTTCACAATGTTTCCTTAAATAGGGGAGGGAGTGGCTCAGAGCCGAGTCCCCGCCCCCAGAGGAGAAAACACATAACAGTAAATAAAAAGGTTTCCCCCCAGGAAGGAACACAATAAAATCACGAATTATATATTAAAAAAATCGCAATAATGACGTGAAATCACGTCGCAAGGAAAAAATTCCAGAAGTGACGTCAGATTCGGAAGATGGCGGCGCCCAGCAGCCGCAAGGAAAAGGACGCCGAAAAACGCACCGCAGCAAAGCACTGCTGCGCAGCGCCGGCAGAAGGTAAGCTGCCGGACAAGCCATAGTAGTAAAAGCGGAGGCAAAGCCCGCAGATAACATGAAAAAAAGATTCCCCCCTAAGAGAGGGGGAATCACCGCCTAGTCCACCTGTCCGGAGGATAGAAAAAAACACAATGGGCTGGAGGTGATTCCCTCCTTTATAGGGGAGGTTTAAGTGTTTAATTATTACTTGGGCTCATTAAAATTCCGCCGGTCCTACCAGTCCATGGGGGGTGGTTAACCCCATCTGTGCTGCTGGTAGGACGTAAGGGATTCAAATGTTATCCCCAGGCAGCGGGCTTGCGAGACTGGAGAAAGTGTTGTGTTTTAACAGTAATGGTCAGGTAGGGGAGATGTGGAGTGACATGGGAAAAGATGAAGAATTCTATTTTCTTTATTTTCAGTTTTAAACAGTGGGTGGAGAAGAATGAAGATGCTGGGGTTCTTGATAGCAGGGAAGGGACATCTGGGCTGGAGAGTGTCTTTAGCATTGAGGTGGTATTTGAAGCCTTCAGACTCTATGAGCTGTCCCACGCCAAATGTATAAATGGAGAAAAGTAGAGGACCCAGGACAGAGCTTGAGGGACACCAACATAGAGACGGCGTGATAAGGGTGTATATGTAATAGTTTGTTGCTATTCACTATTATTGTATCATTGTTGTTTTAATAACTATGCAGGATAATGTCTGTCCTCTTTTTAATCAGATATATATGGGGTTAGTTTAAACCCTAAGGCTCCTGGTTATATATGTATGGGGTTAGTTTGAGTTCAGGACTCTGGTGATGAAAATGCTACATTTATTCAGATGACAGGAAGATATTTACAGATGAATGTGGTAAGGAACCATTTATATGTCTCTGTGGTATAGCCAAGTCCCTTTCTGATGCAACTTCTCAGCCAATTACAGTGCCTTGAAAAACTATTCATACCCCTCCAACTTTTCCACTTGTGTGAAGTGAAAAAAAAATTATACATGGTTTTCAAAATGTTTAATAAATAAAAATTTTGAAAGTGCGGTGTGCATTTGTATTCAGCCCCTGTACTTTGATACCCCTAAACAAAATCCACTGAGACCAATTGCCTTCAGAAGTCACCTAATTAGTAAATAGAGTCCACTGTGTGTAATGTATCCTCAGTATAACTACAGCTGTTCTGTGAAGGCGTCAAAGGTTTGTTAGAGAACATTAGTGAAACAGCATCATGAAAACCAAGGAACACACCAGACAGGTCAGGGATAAAGTTGTGGAGAAGTGTAAAGCAGGGTTAGGTTATAAAAAAAATATCCCAAGCTCTGAATATCTCAAAGAGCACTGTCGTATCCATCATCTGAAAATGGAAGGAGTATGGCACAATTGCAAACCCACCAAGACATGGCCGTCCACCTAAACTGACAGCCCAGGCAAGAAGAGCACTAATTAGTGAGGTCATTCTGGAGGAGCTGCGGAGATCCACAGCTCAGGTGGGAGAATCTGTCCACAGGACAACTATTAGTCCTGTACTCCACAAATGTGGCCTTTATAAACTCTTCCTCACATGGGATCCTCTCTTCTTTGGAGCGCCGCCAGTAGATCCCGCCTTTTCTTCCTAGGAACACCTCCACTGACAAGCAGGAAACTATCACTAAGGAATGGTACTGTCTGCTCAGTCTGTGCATGTAAATACACCTTTACATTGATAGAACGCAGTGGCGTACCTCCAATAGAGGCAGACCACGCAGCTGCTATGGGGCCCCTGGGGGAAGGGGGCCCGCAGTGGAGGATAGGCCCCGCCCACTAATTACACTTGTATGGCTACCTGAGAAAGTAAGAGGTGGCGAAGGACCTTTGGTGATGTCATCAACCATGTGACCAGTGCAGGAAGCCAATGAATAGCAGAGCAGCAGAAGTCTAAAGGACCTTTGGTGATGTCATCAACCATGTGACCAGTGCAGGAAGCCAATGAATAGCAGAGCAGCAGAAGTCTAAAGGACCTTTGGTGATGTCATCATCATGTGACCAGTGCAGAGGACTGGTGAAAGACCTGTGGCATATCACTGTGAGGGGGCGGAGCTTCTGTGTGGTGCCTGAAGGAGAGGTTAGTGGTGTTCTGGGATAACATAACATCCTAGAAAAGCTGGGAGTTGTAGTTTTGTCGTATTATATGTTTCTCAATGTAATTTAAACGTATGCCCTAGTACAGGCTGGTAATGCTGGGAGTTGTAGTTCTCTCCTCTTATACCCCCTCTTTGGAATGTATACTGATGACCCAGTCTGGCCATACTGGGGGTTATAGTTATTTCTTTTTAAAGCTCTTACCTGGTACAACTAGATGATGTCCTATAATCTGGACATGCTGAGAGTTGTAGTTCTCTTTTCTTAGGCTGGATTCTCATCACAGTTTAGTTTTCCGTTTTGCATGCAGGACTTTTTTCTGTCTAAAATAACGGATCTCCGACATAAATGTGCAGAACTGATGCTTGAAGTACAGGATCATTTTTTTTTCTTTATTTTTCTGTTTATCTGACGGATCAGAAGAACTGAAAACTAAACGGTGATATGAACCCGGCCTTATACTCTCTCTGTGTAATATCTACTTGTATCTGATCATAACAGCCTGGACATGCTGGGAGTTGTAGTTCTCTCCACTTTCACCTCTCCCTGTGTTGCTCCCTAATTTACAATAATAATCTGGTCATGATGAGACTTGTAGTTCCCTTGTCACTATTATAATGTTCTGCAGCAGCTGAGGTGTATATTACTTGTTCACTTCTGTGCTGGTGACGGTCGCTGTTCTGCCGTCATAGGAGCACAACAACGAAAATCACTGCAGTTCCGGATCTGGCACTTCATGGACGACAACACCTGACGGATCCCGCTGACTATGATGAGATCTGTCAGGTTTCCATCTTCCAGGCTATAAAATTGTGTCCAGCATTTATGACCTGATCCACGAATGAGGCCCCAACACAGATGTGAACGAAGCTTTATATGTTCTGCAGCAGCTGAGGTATGCATTAGGAGGTTCTGACAGTTCATAAGGCAAGGGGGGCTATGGTGGCACTGGTATACTATTATGCCAGCACCACCATAGCACCCCCTGTGTGCTGCTTATAGTGGACAGTGCCCTCAGACAATGAATGGGGACAATCAAAAGCGTTTTTTTTCCCGGTATTGAGACCCTATGACGGATCTCAATACCGGAAAATAGAAACGCAAGTGTGAAAGTAGCTCCTAATGTCTACACGGCTGCAACTGCTGGGGGTATGGCAGGGGAGAAGCCAGGGCAGGTGGTGGGATGGGCCAGTGGACGGAGTTAGTGGGGCCCCATTAAGATTCTTGCTATGGGGCCCAAGGATTTCTATGTACGCCCCTGATAGAACGTAAAATATATTTATGATTAACATTTCTAAATTCCTAGAACAATTATTAATTTAATTACATAATATTAATTAACAATTTTTTAAAGCTACTTTTCTAACAACTTGGACTCCACCCAAAACTAAATTCAACTCTACAGCCCTGGGGCTAAGGGTGGCGGTATTTCTGAAACTGCGCAATTTGTGAACTGCTCTCGTGCTGCTGTGGTGAAAGTGTACGGTGAGTGGATAAACGGCACCAATGTGAATAAGTGACGTGGAAACTGCGCAGCACCACGTGTGAATGTCGTCTATGAAGGTGCACAAGAGCAGACTGAGACGCCGCAGTGGAGCAGCTCACCGCCAAAATGAACCAGGGGCTACCAGATGTGTGTCTAAAACAACAGTTCAGTGAACCCTACTGCGTACAGGGCTCTGAGGCTCGGGTGGTCAGTGCACCTCTGCTAACAAAGCTGCATCGGCAGAAAAAACTTCAGTTTTCATGGCAGTATCGGAATTGGAACTCCACTGATTGGTAAACGGTTGTCTTCTCTGATAAGTCACATTTTCTGCTTCATGGAACGGATGGACATTGGTGTGTCAGGCAAGAAACATCAGAGAACAAACTCCCTGCAACCACTGCTGGAAGACCACAAGCTGGTGGTGGCAGCGTTATGGTCTGGGGAATGTTTTCGTGGCATTCTCTGGACCACTCATCCGTGTGAAAGGCGCTCTCAACCGATTTGGGTATGAATGCATCCTTGCACATCACGTACACCCGACTGTATGTCCACATTTGTATACATGTAGCCTCACCATTCTTATCCAGCCTGATAATCTAAGCAAGGATGGGGCCAGCTCAAGGTGTGGTGGAAGACTCGATAAGAACTCGAGATGCTGCATGTTTTTTAAGGATTGTGAATCAGGTTTCTTTTAAAATAATTTGTTTGAATTGCTGAATATGCCAATATTGGTGAATAAATGGGTGTGACATGGTTTTACTAGTCACCCCTAGATGAAGCCCAGTTGGCAAAATGTGAACGGGTTTCCACAGTGAGATGGGACTACCTGCTGGCCCATGTGGCCAGGCCTACGTCAACAGCCAAGCGGGGAGGCGCTCCGCTGTTTCTGTAACTCCAATTGTAGTGAACTGAAGGTACACAAATAGTGGAGCAGATAATTTGGGAGTTACAGATGCAGCGTAGCTTGTTCTCCTAATTGAGTAGCTTCGGTTCGCTACAATGGAAGTTACAGAAACAGCAGAGCGCCACCCCGCCATTGCTTAGTCTCCTCTCACTGTGGAAACGCCAAGATAAGATGAACCCTTTAAGGCTGCTTTCGCACTGTCAGTGTTTGATCAGTGATTTCCATCCGTGATTGTGAGCCAAAACCTGGTGCGGGTCTAAGCACAGAACAGGAGCAGATCTTCCCATTATACAGGGTGGGCCATTTATATGGATACACCTTAATAAAATGGGAATGGTTGGCGATATTAACTTCCTGTTTGTGGCACATTAGTATATGTGAGGGGGGAAACTTTTCAAGATGGGTGGTGACCATGGCGGCCATTTTGAAGTCGGCCATTTTGAATCCAACTTTTGTTTTTTCAATAGGCAGAGGGTCATGTGACACATCAAACTTATTGGGAATTTCACAAGAAAAACAATGGTGTTGGCTCACAATCACTGATGGAAAATATTGACCAAATCACCGACTGTGTGAAAGTAGCCTTGGGCCTCGTTCAGATTTCTGTCTGTTTGGCGATAGCGCGCGTCAGTGAAAAATGGAAATGCGAACGAGGAATTAGACAGATTGTAACCTTTACAATGTTGTGAGTAGGAATAAATCTCTGCAGCAATACTTGGGGGGCATATATCATCTCGTGTTTGTGACTTTTTAAACACCACTTGGGACCCATTTTGTGGTAAGCGGCATTTCTGTGCCGCCCTCACCACTTTATGACTAGGGAGGCCGGGCTGCCGTCGATTTCATTCTCGCTTACAGACAGCCGCAAGATGCGCCTTGTCACAAATTAGTTGCATTCTCCGGCAGTGGTGTAAAAGGCCGGTCTTTGATAAAACTCCCCGTTGGCGTTTGACGGTATTTCACTATTTCTGGCTGTGTGCCCATTTTCCTAAGGGTCCATTCACACGTCCGTAAGTGTTCTGCGGATCCGCAAAACACGGACACTGGCAATGTGCATTCCGCAATTTGCGGACCGCACTTCGCCGACACTATAATAGAAAATGCCTAATCTTGTTCGCAATTGCGGACAAGAATAGGACATGTTCTATTTTTTTGCGGAAACTGAAGCACAGATGCGGAAGTACGGATCCACAAATGCGGACAGCACATTCCGGCCCCATTGAAAATGAATGGGTCTGCACCCGTTCCGCAAAATTGCGGAACGGATGCGGACCCATTTTGCGGACGTGTGAATGGACCCTTAGAGACTCCAGGACGCTATGCTGACACTGGCGTGTATTTCCCTTCAGCTGGATTGACTAGCGCTGCTCTCCGGGCCTGCTGCATATTGTGGTTCCCCACTGCAAGTACGTTCTCTCATCTATTGCCTTTGCTTTTAGCTAATAGCACAGAAAGCTGTGCAGATCCCTTTCAGATATTGGTGGAGATCTACTAAACTCCTGAGGATCTGGACTGAACACAGCTCCAACTCATCGGAGGCTCAAGCTGCGACCTCTTCCTTTGTCATACTTTACCCTGAAGCTCTGCTAGATCAGACATGCACACAAACGTATTTTCTTTGTGTGCACCATATACGGAACAATTAATTTCAATGGGTCTGCAAAAAAAACGGAAGATACTCCGTGTGCATTCCATTTCCCTACGTTCGTTCCGCAAAAAAATAGAACATGTCCTATTATTGTCGGCATTACAGACAAGGATAGGACTGTTCTATTAGGGGCCAGCTGTTCCGTTCCTCAAAACACGGAATGCACACGGACGTCATCTGGATTTTTTGTGGATCCGCTTTTTGCGGACTGCAAAATACATACAGTCGTGTGCATGAGCGCTTAGGAACATAAGCCCATCCCAAGCTCAGCAGGATGTCAGGCAACAATGGTAAGGTGTAGATAGTACCACCAAACAGCCCTTTCCTGTCAAGGCTCTGAAGTCTCCTGTGGTACCTGGCACCAAGACATTTGCAGCAGATCCTGAAAGTTGCTTGTGCGGCCTCCGTGGCTCGGACTCGCTATTCCAGCACATCCCGCAGATGACGATCAGATTGCGATCTGGGGAATTTGGAAACAAGTCATCACCTTGAGCTCATTGGGTGCTGCCATATGTTCAGGTTTATTTATGCAGTTTTTGAAGTCCAAACCAGGAGTGGATTGAAAAAAAGTGGAGAAGTATCTGCCAGCAGTACTGTCCTGTTCCCCAGTCGTCTCCATGACAGCACAAACTGAGATTGCCTTCCTCTGATAGGACAGGAAAAAGCACACAGAGAGGTTAAAAACCCCACCCCCACCCCTCATCGCCAGTGTTTTTTCCTGTCCTGTCAAGGAAGGAATGCCAGAGAGGTGCTGGGAGCCCTTCTGGGTTCCCTAGTTTTTTATTTCGTTTTTCTTCACCTTTTTCTTCTCACCCTGCTACGGCGGGGTTTCACCTGTTAGACCGGAGGTCGGTTCCGGGGTCCGGCTCTCCCTCCTCCAGGCGCGGTCTATGCCCGGGTCACCCTCACTCATGGTGATCCCGGCGAAGTTCCCTCTGCGGCGGCCAAGGCGGGCTTAAAGCAGTGAGGTAGGGCGGCTGGAGCGACGCTGTGACGTCGCCAGGTGATGACGTCAGACGCCGGGAGGCGTGGCCAGCGTCGTTGCGTCACGGAGGCCGTGGCCGGCGCCAAATTCAAAAAGGAAAAGCCGATTCAGCCGCTCTGAGGTCTCCACGGTCACCCTACCTGCTGACAGCAACGCAAGTGGACGGGAGCTGAGAAGATGAGCGCCCCTACCACCACTGGCTCGGGTCCTGAGCCCCCTACCACTCTGGGCGGTGTGAGTAGCCTGCTGGCACCCTTCCATATTGTATTTTTCCCTGCAGTGGTTGACCCTTTCCTCCCTTGGTGTTGCAGGGAGAAAAGGAGTCTTCCTCCTCCGTTAAATCCAGACCCAGAAAGTGCGGCGTCTGTTCTAAGCGCCTTGCCTCCTCAGGGTCCAAGTTACTATGTAAGGACTGCACCTCTACCGTGGTGAAGGCAGAGTGCTCTAGCTTCCTGGAGGAGATCAAGACTCTGGTCAGAACGGAGGTCCAATCAGCGTTGGCCGCTAGGGACCCCCCTGCCTCCCCTATACCCCAGCCCGGTCAGGGCCGCGGACCACCCTCTTCCAGAGGTCGGGACTACTCCGGGAGTGATCTGGACTCGGCCGACTCTGTTTTGTCAGATGCGGGGACTTCGGCTAGATCTCAGGAATTGGAGGAAAGTAGTGAGTACAGGAAATTCCTCTTTAACCCAGAGGATACAGAAGAATTGATCCGAATCATCAGAGCTACTGTTAAGATGGAGGTCCCTAAGAGGTCCAAGTCAGTCCAGGAGGAGATTTTCGGGGGGTTAGGGGAGAGGCACAAATCGGTGTTCCCGGTCCTGGACAATGTCCAGAAGATGATACGGCAGAATGGGAGAAGCCAGAGAAGGGTTCCTTTATCCCACGGGGCCTCAAAAGGCGATACCCCTTCGACGAAGCGGACTGTGCCGACTGGGAGGCCATTCCCAGGGTGGATGCTCCCGTTGCTAAGGTAGTGAAACGAACGGTCCTTCCGTTTGAGGACGCAGCGCAGCTCAAGGACCCTCTAGATAGGAAAGCCGAGAGTCTGCTCAAGAGAACCTGGGAAGCTACAGCAGCTCTCCTAAAACCGGTGGTAGCAGCGACATGTGTGGCTCGTACACTCGCAGTGTGGCTTGAACAACTAGAGCACCATATAGCGAATAAGGCCCCTCGGGAGGAGATCCTGGATAGTATTCCTCTTCTGAAGAAGGCTACTTTCTTCCTTGCCGATGCCGCTGCAGAATCGGTTAGGCTTTCTGCCCGCACGGCGGATCTGTCCAATACCACCAGACGGGTACTATGGCTTAAAGCCTGGTCGGGCGACTCCGTATCGAAAACAGGCTGATATCTCTACTCTTTCACGGTCAGAACGTGTTCGGGTCCGACCTGGACAAGATCCTTGAGAATGCCACGGACCGTAAGAAGGGCTTTCCAGAGGACAAATCCAAGTCCAGGAGACAGTTTTTTCGGAGGCCCCAGCAGGATCCCAGGGCCGATAGGAGGAGCCGCGAGGGTCGCGGATTTACAGAGGCGGGAGAGGGAAAGGCTTTTTCCTTAATCCTAACAGGGGAGATCCCTCTCCCTCTTCATCAAAACAATGACATCATCCCGGTCGGAGGAAGGCTCAGCTCCTTTCTGGGGGTTTGGGAACAAACCATCACGGATCCGTATATATTAGGCATCGTAGAACATGGCTACACTATAGAACTGGATTCTCTTCCTCCGCAGAGGTTCGTCCTGACCAAGCTCACCAGGGGCCTCGAGTCTCCCTTAGCCCGAGGGCGTAAGAAACGTATTATGCCTGGGGGCAGTAGAAAAGGTACCTGCCAGAGATTTGGGGAGGGGTCACTATTCCCCCTTATTCCTGGTCCGGAAATCGAATGGCAATTTTCGGACCATCATAAATTTAAAACCCCTGAACAAACACATCACCTACCACAAGTTCAGGATGGAGACGGTCAAGTCAGCGGTGAAGCTCATCAAAAGAGGGTCTATGATGGCTACAATAGACCTCTCCGACGCATACTTCCATATCCCAATACAGGTCCGTTCCAGAAGATATCTGAGGTTCGCGGTGGAGCAAGGCGGGACAGTTTGCCACTATCAGTTCAAGTGCCTCCCGTTCGGCATATCATCGGCACCCCGCATATTCACCAAGGTGATGGCGGAGGTCGTAGCCTCCCTAAGCAAACAGGGGATAATAATCGTCCCTTACCTAGACGACCTGCTAATAGTAGCAGAAACCTCAGATCTCCTTCACAGACACATCCAAGTGGTTCTCTCGCGCCTCCAGAACTTGGGCTGGTTGATCAACCGGGAGAAGTCCGACATGTTCCCAGACCATCGGAAGGTATTCCTGGGTATTCTCTTGGATTCAGTTCTTCAAAAATCTTTTCTCCCTCCGCTAAAGGTACAGAAGCTGAGGTCAAGGGTCCTCCACTTCACCAAGCAGTCCCATTGCTCAATAAGGCAGGGCATGGAGATGCTGGGCCATCTCACCTCCTGCATCCCCGCGGTATCCTGGGCCCAATTCCATACGAGACCTTTACAGAAGCTGGTTCTAAAACAATGGAACAGGTATCGATCATCCCTGGACTAGGGGTTGTTAGTGTCCCGGGAGGTAAAGGCTTCACTGGGCTGGTGGCTCAAGACCAAGAACCTGGAATCGGGAGTTCCATGGAGGCAGGAAAGTGTGTTTTCCCTCACGACAGACGCCAGCTCTTGGGGCTGGGGGGCCCTCACGGCTTCGGAGACTTTTCAAGGGATTTGGTCCGAGGACCTGAGAAAGATGTCCTCCAACTACAGAGAACTCCGTGCAGTGTGGGAAGGCCTCAGGTCCATCCAAATACAGGCCAAAAATCGCCACGTCCTGGTCAATTCGGACAATTCCACAGCGGTGGCATTTATCCAGGACCAAGGAGGAACAAGACACGGTCATCTCCAGAGGCTCTCAGACCGAATCTTCCTTTGGGCAGAAAAGAATCTACAATCCCTTGCGGCAGTACATCTAAAGGGATCCCTGAATCTCCAGGCGGATTACCTCAGTCGGCAAAGTCTGGATCCAGGCGCTTTCCAACAGATTCGGGACCGTTGGGGGAATCCCATCCTAGACCTGTTCGCATCAGCAAAGAATCGCAAGGTTCAGAATTTCTTCTTCCTCAATCGAAGAGACCCATGTGTGGCAATAGACGCTTTTACCCAGAGCTGGACGACGGGCCTAGTCTACGCCTTTCCCCCGATACCAGTAATCCCAAGAGTGCTCCAAAAGTTTCAGTCCGAAAGGTGCAGACTGATTCTGGTGGTCCCATTCTGGCCCAGGAGAAGCTGGTTCGGGCTCCTCAGGTCCCTCAGCCCGGAAGATCCCATCCGTTTCCGGCCAGAGGAGGGTCTTCTAACCCAGGGTCCCATACTGCACCCCAATACCAACCTCCTCAAGCTGTCCGCTTGGATTCTGAGCAATCCCTCTTGCTAGGGCTAGGGCTCTCTGAAAGAGTAGTTAAGACCCTCTTACTCAGTAGGAAGTCCAACACCTCCAAAGCGTACCTCAAGGTTTGGAGGAAGTTCGCCTCCTGGGGCGGAGTTAGGTTCAACCAGTCCACCCCTAATATCCCTCTTATCCTGGAATTCCTCCAGGATGGGCTGGATTTGGGTCTTGCTCCTAACACAATGCGAGTTCAGGTGTCTGCCTTGGGGGCCCTCTATAATACCAGCCTTTATGAGGTCCCCTGGGTAGCAAGATTCCTGAAAGCGGCAGATCGACTAAAACCCAGAGTCAGGAATATGGTCGCACCATGGAACCTCAACACCGTCCTTTTAGGGCTGTCAGATGTTCCGTTTGAGCCTCTGCTCTCCCTATCTATTAAGTGGCTCACTCAGAAGACCATCTTCCTAGTGGCCATATCTTCCGCAAGGAGGGTTTGCGAGCTCCAGGCCCTGTCCATACAGGAACCCTTCCTCAAGGTGCTAGACGACAAGCTCGTTTTCAAATTAGACCCCTGTTTTCTCCCCAAAGTGGTCTCCTCCTTTCATAGGTGGCAAGAAATAGTTATCCCGTCTTTTTTTCCTAACCCTAAAGACGAGCAGGAATCTAGATTCCACGATTTAAATGTTAGGCGTTCAGTTCTTCATTATTTACACGCCACAGAGGAGTGGCATATCGACAAGAATTTATTTATCCAGTTTTCAGGTCCAAATTAGGGTAAGAAGGCAGCTAAGAGCTCTATATCCCGCTGGATTAGATGCACCATTTCCGAGGCCTATAAAGCCTCCGGTAGAGAGGCTCCTCCATCCCTTAGAGCCCACTCAGTTAGATCGGTCTCCACTTCTTGGGCTGAAAGAGCCTCTGCTTCGTTAGAACAGATCTGCAGGGCAGCTACCTGGAAAAGGGGCCCACACCTTCACCAAGCATTATAGGGTGGATGTGTTTGCTGACGAGGACTTGGCCTTTGGACGTAAAGTCCTAGGTGCTGTAGTCCCCCCCCTAAGTTACTTTGTTAGTTCTCAGTTTGTGCTGTCATGGAGACGACTGGGGAAATGAGTATTACACTCACCGGTAATCCGGTTTCCTGGAAGTCTCCATGACAGCACAACTTTGTCCCCGCCCTTGTTTTTCTTTGTCAATAGACTATTTGGCTAGTTTTACGTTCTACCCCTTGTCCTAGTCCTGTTATAATACACTGGCGATGAGGGGTGGGGGTGGGGTTTTTAACCTCTCTGTGTGCTTTTTCCTGTCCTATCAGAGGAAGGCAATCTCAGTTTGTGCTGTCATGGAGACTTCCAGGAAACCGGATTACCGGTGAGTGTAATACTCATTTATGATCCAGACCTTATTTTGGCTTCAAAAACTGCATCAAAAAACCTGAACGTGTGGCAGCACCCTCAGTCACGTTCCTCCTTTCTAAGCAATGGTTGACGTGTGGTCAGGAGCATTGTCCTGCTGAAAGAGACCACTGCCATTTGGGAATCCATTAGCACTTGTCTGAGGGGTGGGGGGGTACTTGTCTGGTACATGATGTCAGGACCTAAGGTTTCCCAACAGAACATTACCCAGAGCATCACACTGCCTCCGCCGGCTTGTCTTCTTTCCATAGTGATGCCATCTTCCATTGCTCCATTGTCCACTTCTGATGCTCACGTATAGGGGTCAGCACAGGCACTGCGACCTCTCTGTCACTACACAGCCCCATATCCTCTGAACAGGTCATCAGTATCTGATCTGTGGGGATGTGACAACCAAAACTCCCACCGATCAGCTGTTTTAGAAGGCTCCTGTGAGCACTGCAGACTTCTCTCTGCTTTCACTAGGCCATGTGACGACACGTTCATCGGTGGTCACGTGGTCTAGGAGCAGCTCAGTCCCATTCAAGTGACTGGGGCTGAGCTGTGATACCGAGCACAACCACTATACAATGGTAAGCACTGCTACCTTCTCAAAACAGATGATCGGTGGGGGTCCCAGATGTCAGACCCTTACTGATCAGATACTGATGACCTATCCTTTTGGAAAACCCTTTTAAGTAAAGCATGGTGGGTTTTAAAGGGGTATTCCGTTTTCATTTTATTTATAATAGGAAATAAAAAAAAAAAAAAAAAAAAAAAAAAAAACATATATTTAAAATTCTCCTTAAAGGGGTTGTCCGGGTTCAGAGCTGAACCCGGACATACTCTTATTTTCACCCCGGCAGCCCCCCTGATGTTGGCATCGGAGCATCTCATGCTCCGATGCGCTCCCTTGCCCTGCGCTAAATCGCGCAGGGCACGGGCTCTTTTGTTTTCAATAACACACTGCCGGGCGGAAACTTCAGCCCGGCGGTGTGTACGGTGACGTCACCGGCTCTGAGGGGCGGGCTTTAGGGCTGCCCCTGCCGTTTTACAGCACCGGGGTTCCTGGCAGCCCCATGGAGAGCCCCGGTACGTCACCGGATCTCCAAAAAATGCCTTTGCCCTGCGCGATTTAGTGCAGGGCAAAGGAGAGCATCGGAGCATGAACTGCTCCGATGCTCATGTCAGGGGGACTGCCGGGGTTAAAAAGGAGGTATGTCCGGGTTCAGCTCTGAACCCGGACAACCCCTTTAACTACCTATCTTATATCAGGTTGGTGACCCCTATCTGCACAGTAGAATGGTTTAGCCCATGAATTAGTCAGTCCTGTGTAATGCATCCCCAGCCTAAATGAAACACGGCATCAGTCATTAGACACCCCGCTCACTTTCAGTAAGCAAAGTGTTAGGCCTTATGCACATGGCCGTTGACCGTAGTGCTTCGGTGGGGTTTCTGTCCGTGCCTCCGCACCACAAAAAGGTAGTGCATGCACTGTTTTTTTGCGGTGTGGACGAATCACGGTTTCATTCAAGTTGAATGGGTCGGAATCTGTCTGAGAAATCCGCACAGATGTTGCCCGTGCATTGGGGACCGCAAATTGTGGTCTCCAATGTATGGAACGGCCCGATCAACGGCCGTGTGCATGAAGCCTTACGTGACATATATGTGCTGGGTCAACACACAGAACAATTTCATGGGATAACTACAGAGGAGCAATGGAGGAAACATGACTGCCTGTTTCCAGGTGATTTACACAATGGCTGCCAGTCTCTAGGTGATGTTGTCAGATGTGCTTCTGTACAGACACACATGATGAAGTGCTGCAGGCACTAATACGTTATATACTGTATAGTCACCTGTTAGATATCTGGACTGAATGCCAGAGGTCACATGACCGACGCCATGTTTCGTCCTATTCAGATCTCCTACAGATGCATTTTTCAGGACTAAAATGTGCGGTACCATTTATTTTCTTTTTAGTGAGAGGCTATTGTGCAGATATAACAAAGGTTTGTGAGCAAAATGTTAAATACATGTATATTAGAACATTGTATAACTGCCTATTCTCTAAACGAATAAATGTCATCATTTAACCCTTTAACTGCAGGGTTTTCTTTCAACCAATGAAGCTCTCTTCATCGTTATAGAGTAGTAAGTCTCAGTATAAGTTACAGGGTCAGGAGACCCCCGTGATTCTATGTTTAAGGCCTCCAGCACTCCCTTATCGGGATAGGAGTTATTGTAGAATATAATGCTAGAGCTACAGTGTAGACTGACACACAAGTAGAATAGTAGGAGAAAGGGAGCAGCAGAGGAATGTAACTGCATGCCAATACAGACATCTATAAGAAACACCCCAGATGATGTTGCCCCCAAGGACTCTTTCCATGTTTTTTATTTTTATTTTGAAGCATTTAAAATGGTGACTAAAAAACGGAGTATGGAGCCCAATATACAGACAAGACCAGTGCTGCTGATGGCCACGCATCATGTGTCCGTACACGTGGCCACCGACATATGACATCATGGAGACCCAAATGAGCAAAAAAAGACGCCAGCCCTGGTACAATTTAACAGTTTCCACGCCGGTCACCTCACGCGATTCCATATTTCTCTTTTGTGTTTGCATGGCAGTCCAGAGACGTCCACCACTAGTCCGGAAATCTCCAGATCTCCACCGTCTGGCCACCAGAGGCTGCAGCCACCGTGTGCCCGGCCGCACTGACCTGGGAAAAGATGACTTCTCTGGTAAAAGGATCACCACCGGCCAATCTAGATAAATATAATGTGGACGAGACGTGCACATACATCATCTAACCAAGGAAAGTCAGGATCCAAGAGCCGGGACCCCCACCCATCCTCAGAATGAAGTGGGGCTCTTCCTGCACACCGGCACTTCTTGCCACCTGACGTGTAAGCTAATACAACACAAGCCGAATGGAGCGCCGACGTGCATGGAAAAAGCTGGAGACCTTAGTCCTTTGACATTATAATACCCCTTTAAAGGGGTTGTTCATCCCCGGGGACCTCTTCAGCAGCCGCCCCAGCGTGGTCAGACCCGAGCTGGTAATCATACTTACCTGATCCCTGCTGTTGGGTTCCAGCTCTATAGGTCCCGGGTCTTGTCCGCGTGAAAAACGGACGTCACGTGATGCATGGGTGACCTCTCAACGCTGCATCATTGGCTGCAGTGGTCTTGTGACCTGCATCAAACCGGATATTATGCAGGGAGACCCAGGACCGACAGAGCCAGTGGGGCAGCAATGGAGCCAGAACTCAGCAGCGCACGTATGATTAGCACCGCGGCTCCGGCCACACTGGTGGGTCTGTTGAAAAAATGCCAGGCCTTAGTTCACCTGGCAGCATTATTGGCCTTAGGCATGACTTCATTGTCTCCCTGGAAGAGAATCTCGATAACTTCAAGAACATTCCCCATAGAGACAGGTGAGACAACACATGAGCTGTGCTGATGTACCGTGATCCCCCATTCTTACCCCTCCCGTCCTCATCGCGTGACATTCTTACCCCATTGACTACGCTGCTCTGCGTCTGCGTGTTGAGCATCTTGGGCGGATCAGTAGGAATGTGAACCTGGAAACAGAAAGGATCTATAAAACTGGAGCAAAAATACTAAATATCAAAGCCGGTTTTCTGACTTTGAGCAAACATTTTGCTAAAAAGAAGTGCAACTTTTTTCATTTTTTGCGCCGGACTGCCAGAAGATGCACCTCTTTGGCGCCCCTTACTTCAGCACGTTTTTTTTTTCTTTTATGAATACTGAAGTATGCAAGGCCGGTCTTAATAAATCGTGACCCCCCACCCCATTATGTAATATAGAACACACCTCACACCTACCTTCATAGTCTTATCAGTGGACGTCGTGTACAGCGCACCTGCTGAATGCCATATACCAGTGACCTGGGATGCATGTCCTACATCATAGCACTGCGTGGACGGAAAAGATGTGACAGCAAAGACAAAAGGCATCAGAACTCAGCATCCTCCCTGCAGGAGAATCCTATATACACACACACAAGCAATGGGGCAGTGCTGCAATACATACCACCCCACCTGTCATATACAGATAGTAGGGTATTAGCTGTATATAGACCAGTTTATCAGGTACGTCTGCCCGGCCACAGACGAACAAACCCCAAATATTACACTGAACTGATCCACCAGCAGGTACAATCTGACCACCGGTAGGTATTACCTGGATCTGCAGATCTGCAATCAAAATGTACCGACAGCAAACTGGAATTTCTAGTACCTGCAGCTGCTTGAATGTCCCTCCGTGGCTCCCATACACGTGGATCAGGCCTTGGTTGTCTCCAGCCCATAGTTGTGGAGCTTCATAGGACATGCAGAAGAGGTAGTTATCCAGCTGAGGGAGATAAACCAGAAATAAGGACAAAGTATTACAATTAGGAACTAAGTTTGGAGTTTCCCTTTAAACAGACCTGATCCCATCGCTGCTTTCCAACTACTTTGCTGCCCTGCCGGCCCTAGGTCTCCCCCTGTCAATATCCGTTTGATGTGGGTCACGTGACTGCTGCAGGAGTGACACGTCACCCATGCATCATGCGACCGCTGCAGCCAGTTAATGGCTGCAGTGGTCACATGAGCTACGTCAAATAGGATAGAGACCAGGGACCCACACAGCTGGAATCAGGTAAGTATGACTACCACCGTGGGTCCGGCCACTAGTTCATTCTGTTCCAGCTCGTCTCCAAGACGAAATGATCAGAAACTTGATCTGAGACTTTACTATCTTCTGGATGAATGATGATAGCTTTATTATGTTTGATGCAATGGCGGATACAATGCAGAGGACAATATCTGTAAATCTTACCACTACGGTTATACGTCACTGCCATATCATATTGTAGAATACAGAAAAACCTGAGACACAGAAGACCCTGGGGTGTGATGGGATACCAGCAGTGTGAATAGGAACAAGCCGCTGATACTTGGTGGAGTGAATAGGTCTCCACTAGACCCTATGGCCGGCCCGGCAGCGCTGTGTCCTGAAGAGGGTCCGATGACCTGTGAACTACTGAACTAATCTGCTCCGAGAAAATCCTGACCGAGCGGTTCAATGAGACTGAGCGCAGCAGCGCCACCTATAGCAGTTCAGAGGTACTGACTCATGGGGACTATGGCAGCAGCACCGGGTACAGTAAGCACAGGGTCGGGGTACACGCAGGCGGCAAGACTGGAGCTCTGGATTAACAAAAACAGAACCTACACACACAGACACACATCAGGGGTCATTTACTACGTGCCCCACGTCACTTTTTGGTGTATAAAAAGTTGCAAGGTGCCGTTTTGCGACTTTTTAGACGCACCTGTGATTATATTTTGTCGCACGTGCATATTTGTGCCATGCTTGCCACTCGGGAGTGGTGGAGGCTGGGACTATGGCCCCAACAAATTTACCACCGGGAGTAAAAAATGAGCACTACTAGTGGCCTGACCGAGGGTGGTAGTCATACTTCCCTGATCCCCGCTCCATCGTGGCCTCACCCGCTCTGTGGGTCCCGGGTTTCCCTGTGTTAACATAGGTCATGTGACCACTGCAGCCAATGACTGTTTGCAGCGGTCACATGATGAGTGGAGTAGTTCTTACTCCAGGCACACGGACTGCCGGAGGTGCACCCAATTCCTCACGAGATGCACGGCCTCATCGTAAAGTAGCCAAATCCTCTGGCATCGCCAAAAATCCCTTTAAGGCGAAACATTGTGCACAGCAGCCATTGTTTTTAAGTGGTAGATTTTCTATTCATGTCTGTAGTAAATATAGTTGGCGCACAACTCGGGGGGTGAAAGGGAAAAACACATCAAAGTAACAAAGCAGAACATGTCGTCCACTAAAATGTCTTCTAGATGCAGCTCTATAAGACGAAATAACGGATGAACTGGAAGACATAAAACGGTTAAAAGGGGTTTTCCGAAAGATTTAAACTGATGACCTATTTTCTGGATAAGTCATTAGTATCTGATTGGTGGTGGTCTGACCCCCGGGACCCCTGCTGATCAGCTCTTTGAGAAGGCAGCGGCTTTCTCCAGCTTTTCCTAGGTCGGTCACATGATCTAGGCGCAGCTCAGCCCCATTGAAGTGAATGGGGATGAGTGCGATACCAAGCACAACCACTATACAATGTATGGCGCTGTGCTTTGCAAGCACAGAGAAGGACCTGCAATCCTTCTATCTTCATTCAGCAGGACCTGTGCTGACGTCACTGCGCTCACCACGATGACATCATCAAAGGTCCTTTTGCAGGTTCTGAAAGAAGAAGAAAGAAGACGATGCCGGCTGCGCGACCAATTGGATGAGGCGAGTTAATTTTTTTTATTTTTTAACCCCTCAATCCACATTTTACTAAGCATTCTGTATTAAGAATGCTATTCTTTTCCCTTATAACCATGTTATAAGGGAAAACAATAAAATGAATTGAACACCTAACCCAAACCCAGAACTTCAGTGAAGAAGTCCGGGTTCGGGTCAGTTTTTTTCTCACGCGCGTGCAAAACGCATTGCACTCGCGCGGAAAAAACTGAACATCGGAACGCAATCGCAGACAAAACTGACTGCAATTGCGTGCCTACTCGCGCGGTTTTCCTGCAATGCACACGCGACGCATCCGGAACGCCCGTGTGAAAGAGGCCTTACTTGGTCCGTCCCCTCCGAATGTACAGATTTATGATCTAGTATGGAAACTCCTCTACAGTTCGGCCTCTTTCAGACGAACGTGTCCAGTGCAGATAACATTCTCCATGTGGGGGCGTAATTTCCTGCTATGGACAGCATGATATTATAATGATTTATAATGCTGTGTGTCTCACTGACCCTCTTCTACGTAATTACACTGACAGAAATGCCCAGGAAAGGGAAAAGGGGGGGGTCCTAACTCTAGATTTCTCCCCAAGGGAGTTTTTCCCTTGAGGAAGACCCTGAGGAATAGCCACCCAAAGCTAAAAAAAAAAAGACTCCATGGCGCATGGATGGAAAAGGAACCTTACTGGGAAGACGACCAGTCAAAGAAAAAATCCATGAATTGTCCCAGACTAAGGCCCCTTGCAGACAAGCGTGTCCGGATGTGTTCAGTGAAAACTGCGTGATTTCGTAAACCAGTAGGAGTGCAATGCAATCTACTGCGTTTTGGCACGCACGTGAGAAAAAACGGAATGTTTACAAACAACATCTCTTAGCAATCATCCGTTGAAAATCGCATCGCATCCGCACTTTCTCGAAAAAAAAAAACGGGAAAAACGGCACAACGGCCACGGATGCACACAACGGTCGTGTGCATGAGGCCTTAATGTAAGGTAAGATAAAATCATTGGCAACTGGAAGTCTCAGGAAAAATGTCAGGCCCTGGAAATAAGAGAGGAGAAATGCTTGTCTGCGAGCCTCCCGATCAACTGAGGACTGAAGATATCAGAGAGAAGGTTCTGGAGAGCCTAAGGAGAAGAAGGAACGGGAAGAAAGAAAAGAGGGAAGAAAAAAACGGTATATATACTACAGAGGACAGTATACTGCCACAGAGGGATCTGGATAGACTGGGGCTTGGGCAGAGAAAGTGGCAGATGAGGTTTAACACTGACAAATGTAAGGTTATGCACATGGGAAGGAATAATGCAAGTCACCCATACATACTAAATGGTAAAACACTCGGTAACACTGACATGGAAAAGGATCTAGGAATTTTAATAAACAGCAAACTAAGCTGCAAAAAACAGTGTCAGGCAGCTGCTCTCATAGATGCTTGTGATGAGAACATAGTCCTGACACTTTACACATCACCACCACACATGGAGGACTGTGTACAGTTCTGGGCTCCTGTGAACAAGGCAGACATAGCAGAGCTGGAGAGGGTCCAGAGGAGGGCAACTAAAGTAATAACTGGAATGGGGCACTACAGTACCCTGAAGATTATCAGCATTAGGGTTATTCACGTTAGAAAAAAGACGACTGAGGGGAGATCTAATTACTATGTATAAATATATCAGGGGTCAGTACAGAGATCTCTCCCATCATCTATTTACCCCCAGGACTGTGATGAGGGGACATCCTCTGCGTCTGGAGGAAAGAAGGTTTGTACACAAACATAGAAGAGGATTCTTTACGGTAAGAGCAGTGAGACTATGGAACTCTCTGCCTGAGGAGGTGGTGATGGTGAGTACAATAAAGGAATTCAAGAGGGGCCTGGATGTATTTCTGGAGTGTAATAATATTACAGGCTATAGCTACTAGAGAGGGGTCGCTGATCCAGGGAGTTATTCTGATTGCCTGATTGGAGTCGGGATAGAATTTTTTTCATCTTAAGTGGGGAAAATTGGCTTCTACCTCACAGGGGTTTTTTTTGTTTTGTTTTTGCCTTCCTCTGGATCAACTTGCAGGATGACAGGCCGAACTGGATGGACGGATAACTTTTTTTCAGCCTTATAGACTATGTTACTAGCACCTGGATCTGATATTTTTGGTAATTGCATGTAATCAAAGCATAACCAGAAGTCACTGGGCCCCACAGCAAATTTTTGAACGCCCATTTCCCACCCTCTCCACTTCCCAGCAACTCCTCCTCCAGTACATCCCTCAATCCTGCAGTTAGCCAAGATCGCTCTCTCAGACCAGGCCCGGCAGGCGCTCTGTCCGTTTCCTATACGTACATACTGTATGTCCATGTCACTGTACATAATGTCATTGTATAACACTGTTTGAAGGGGCCCTGACAATAAAATCTTTTAGTCCTCCTTTTGGGCGGGCCCTTCTTAGTTTGGGGACCCATAGCAGCTGCTTTCCACTATAGCTACAACCCCTGCATTTGCTTGAAAAATTAGTACAGCCAGTGAGCAATTTAATAAATTGTATCTGTTTAGCGTCACCTGCTGTTTGTACTTTTCCTTATTTTTTATCCGTCTCACTGAGGAGGTCGCACATGCTCAGTTTAAATCTTCACTGTTAAAGCTGTGGCAGTTACAGGGAGAGACCTGCAGCAGAAAGGACACGGCCCCTGAGCTGCCAGGTTGAAGATAATCTAGAAGAGCAATTGGAGCAGATAATGGGGAGATCTCTGGATCAATATGTGCTACAAGCTCTGGTTGTAGCTTTGTTAGAAAGAGATTGTCAGTACTGTATGATTTTATTTTTTACATCAATCATGGCAGAACCGCTTCAAGGACCAGTAACATTTATCCCGTGTTCCAGGACTCCTAACTTTTAAGATTTTTTCTTCAATTTAGTTACTGAGACCTGAATGCTGCCAGACAAATTGTAGAGTTTTTTTAGGAAACATTTTGGGTTACATACAGTGTATTAAATAACTTTTATTATTCAATTTTTAGGGAAAAAAAAAAAAAACCAGCATTTTAACATTATTTGGGGGACTTTTTTTTTTACAACATTCCACTGTATCGTGTAACTAAACATGATAACGTCATTCTGTGAGTCATAAAATTATGATGTTGCCAAATTTCTATTTTTTTTTTCTTTTCTCTTTTTTTCTCAATCTTATTGAAGCTAAAAATAGGCAACCATCAAATTTTTCATACAAAATTACAATTTTACATTATTATTATTTTACCTTAATCATAACCACCCATCACCCCAACCCTCCCTACCCAAAATTTCTATTTTTTTTAGAGAAATAGTTTCTCTCTCCAATACTGCAGGTTGTCAGCTCCCCCACTGCCCTCCACCCCAGGGTCGGCACCACCCATAAGCAAGGTACGCCACCGCGTAGAGCGCACTCTTGCTGGAGGCACCGGCCCCCGGCCCCCGCCCAGCGCCGCCTCCTAGCTAATTTATTCAATTCACTTGCCTCTTTGTAATTGCATAGAAGCGCCTTCATCTCGCACAGGCGCACTGGCAGAGGCATCGTCGAGCGAGGTCCGCATGCGCCGTCTTCCAGTGCACCTCGTTCGACGATGCCTCTGCCAGTGCGACTGTGCGAGATGAAGGCGCTTCTATGCAATTCACAGAGGCAAGGTGAATTGAATAAATTAGCTAGGAGGCGGCGCTGGGCGGGGATCTGTGGAGGATGACACTTATGGGGGATCTGTAGGGAGGATGACACTTATGGGGGATCTGTGGAGGATGACACTTATGGGGGATCTGTGGAGGATGACACTTATGGGGGATCTGTGGAGGATGACACTTATGGGGGATCTGTGGAGGATGACACTTATGGGGGATCTGTGGATGACATGGTATGTAGTAGGGCTGCACGATATGGGAATTTTGTGCGATTGCGATTAGGGCCCTAAAAATTGCGATAACGATGTGCGATGCGATATTTTAAGGGAATTGTGCTAGAGGTCTTATTGCTTGGATTTTCCCATATGAGCCTCTGACGCGGCTGGGTAATGACATAGTTATGGGGGATCTGTGGATGGCGCTGTATGTGGGGGATCTGGGGATGACGCTGTTATGTGGGGGATCTGTGATGACGCTGTTATGTGGGGGATCTGTGGATGAGCGCTGTTATGTGGGGATCTGTGGATGACACTGTTATGGGGGACCTGCAGAGGACACTGTTATGGGGGACCTGCAGAGGACACTGTTATGGGGGGCCTGCAGAGGACACTGTTATGGCGGACCTGCAGAGGACACTGTTATGGGGGACCTGCGGAGGGCACTGTTATGGGGGACCTGCGGAGGGTACTGTTATGGGGACCTGCGAGGGCACTGTTATGGGGACCTGCGGAGGGCACTGTTATGGGGGACCTGTGGATGGCACTGTTATAGGGGATGTGTGCTATGACACATGGGGCCACGAGGGGGCCAGCATAAGACACACATATAGCATCTTATGCTGGTCCCCCTCATGCCCTATGTGTCCCTTCAGGTGTCCTAAACTGCGCACATAACCAGTGCTCCAGACAAAAAAAAATGACCAGGAGCCAAATTACATTTTTAGTCGCCAAATTGAAAATAGTAATATAGTGATAATTTAAAAAAAAGGACTTTGAGAAGATGAGACGCAGGTCCCAGTAGTGAGCCAGGTCTACATATAGGAGAATACAGCACCACATGCCTCTCACATCGAGGGACATCTTCTGGGGGACAAGGTGACTAAAAATGGCGAATTGCGTGGTTTAGAGTTTTTTTTTCTGTACTGCCTCACCAAGCGGAAATTATTTTGTAATATTAATAGCTCACACTTTTTCGGACGTGGCTATATGTAATATGTTTATTCTTTATTGTTTGTAATTTTTTTTATGTAAAACTGGGAAGGGGGCCATTTAAACTTTTAGATTTTGTGTTTTTTTAAACTTTTTATTTAATAACCATTTCTTCCCTTAGGGACTAGAACCTGGATCTTTTTACACCCTTGTGCTATTCACCCTGATAGATCTCTTTTAGGGTGAATAGGATCTCACATGTCTCCCTGCTGCCCTGGGCTTTGTGCACACAGCAGCAGGGAGCTGAACATGGCAGCCAGGGCTTCAGTAGCGTCCTGACTGCCATGGTAACGATCTGAGCCCCAGCAGTGTAATCTGCCACTGCCACCATGGAGGGGATGGGACGCTGTGGCCACCATATAACAATGGGGAAGGGGGGGGGGGGACTTGTGGCAAGTGATAATGGGGGGGGGGAGGCTTTGGGGGGCGCACTGCGCCACCAATGAATGTAATTAAAGAGGACCTTTCATAGGTCCAAGAATATGAACTTAGTAGCAGGATGCATAGAGCGGCGCCCAGGGATCTAAGTGCACTTACTATTATTCCTGGGCGCCGCTCCGTTCGTCCGCTGTGGCCCCCGGTATTTCAACATTCAGAGCAAGGAGGAGGAGACGCCAGTGTCTCTCTGTCTCCCTGACAGCAGCGCTGTCCAATCACAGCTCAGAGCTCAGAGCCAGGGAGTTTTTTTTTCTCCCTGGCTCTGAGCTCTGAGCTGTGATTGGACAGCGCTGCTGTCAGGGAGACAGAGAGACACCGGCGTCTCCTCCTCCTTGCTCTGAATGTTGAAAATACCGGGGGCCACAGCGGACGAACGGAGCGGCGCCCAGGAATAATAGTAAGTGCACTTAGATCCCTGGGCGCGGCTCTATCATAAAATGGCCAGCCTCTGTACTTCCACTATGAATGCACTGCAGTGCAGAGAGCGGCAGAGAGCAAGCCGGCCGGCGCGTGACAGACGTCTCTGTCACGCTCCTCCCACTTAATTCAGGAAGCAGGAGCGTGACTAAGTGACGTCAGTCACGCGCCGGCCGGCTGCCTCGCTCGCTCCCGCTCGTCGCTGCAGTGCATTCATCGTGAAAGTAAGTACAGAGGCTGGACCTGTTATCAATAGGACAGAGGACTTTTTATCAATAGGGGCCCCTTCATATATAATCGCGGCATTTTCGGGTCGGCCGAATCGCCAAATCGCATTTGCCGATTATCGCGATTCGATTACTTTTGCGATATATCGTGCAGCCCTAGTATGTAGCTGGGGGGAGAAAACGTGACCTTACCACAATGAAGGGTACAGTCTGTATAAATAGGTGGCCGACAAAAAAGAGTGGTTCAAAGGGCGTGGTCAATAGGCGGAGTCAAGGGGGCGGCAAAATTAGCTTTTGCCTAGGGTGGCAAAAATCCTTGCACCAGTCCTGCCTCCACCTCCAACCTCCTTCAGGCTGGCTGAGATCACAGCCTGCTGAAGGGGGAGGGCTGCTTTATCACTTCATATCTCAGGCTTAGCAGCGGCCAGAGATATGGGCCTAACATGCTGTGATTATGGTCTTGTTTTAGACCTTAGACTGTCAGCTTTCAAACAAGACCACAGCTCTAGCTTCTATCCAACCTGAGATATGAGGAGTTTAAGCAGATCTCTGCACAACCCCCCTACCCTGCTGCCAGGGCTCTCGGGCAGGACTGTATTTTCTCAAAGCCCAAGCAGAGCTCGGGAAAAACTGTTAGGTGGTTAATCTCCATGAAAAGCTGTGCTGAAATGGAGGCAACTCATCCATTTATTACCTGTTTATTACAGGACAAGGTGCAGTTTCTACAGGTATGAGTTGTGCATATTCATGGCAGTATAATGTGGCTTTGCACAGAAACAGTCATGTCACTAGTATAAGACCACATTGTTACACGGCACCGCAATCAGGCTCCATCACAGCCCTGAAAGGGTTAACTGCCAGGGCTGGAGTTTTCTCTGAGTCTGGCAATTGCGATGGGAGTACGGCTGTATATTACCTCCCACCAGTGATAGCATGAGAGAAGCAGCAGTACCTGCAGAATCATCTTGATGTAATTGTAAATCATAGGCCACTAATTAATTGACGTACTGAAGGACCGGTAACATTTTCCTCCTCTGTGTTCCACTAGTCATAACTTAACATTTTTTCCTTCAAAAAATGTTCTTGATTTTCAGAGAGGAGTTGTTCTTTTAGGGACCATTTGTTGTACATACAGTATATTCACTTTTATTTTATTTATAAGGGGAAAGATAAAAAACAGCAATTTAAAATTACTTTGTGTGTAATTTATTTACGGCATCCACTGTGTGCTATAAGTAACATGATAACTTTATTCTGTGGGTCTTTCCTCCTCCAGACTGTCAGCTCCCCACCTGCGCCCTCTGCTCCTCCAGACTGCAGGGGGGAGGCTGCTTTAGCTGCTCATATCATGGGATTGGTAGTAGCTAGAGATATTGGCCTGGTCTTCCCACTTCAAACAAGACCAGAATCACAGTCGTATCTCCACTGCATCGGGAGATATACCTTATAGAAATCCAGTTGGCAGCGATACAGCTGAAAGTGAAAGTAAAAGCAGGTTTTCACTGTTTTCACTCCGATCCGATTTCCAACAGCTATATCTCCCGAAGTAGTGGAGATAATGCTGTGATTCTGGTCTTGTTTGAAGCTTGGGAGACCATGCCCATACCTCTAGATACTACCAATCCTGAGATATGGGCAGATAAAGCAGACCCCCCTTCCCCCCCCCCGACTCCCCGGGGCCTGCGGCTGAACTATTAAGTCCCTCAAAAGACAGAGCAGAGCTCTGGCAAAACTGTTAAGTGGTTAAGGAATGAAGCATTGTCACAGCAGTAACCGATCATCCAGCACCATCGACAGTTCTAGACTTTCAGGTGCCAGATGACTGGAATTACTTTCTACCAAGCAAAGAGGGCACATAAATATATAAATATGTGGAGAGGAAAAAACCATGAAGAAGGATCTGCCTGTAGTTTGTACAACTATAATCCCACCTGTATTCTCTGTAAGGACGCATTACCCTGCGGTCAAACACAACCAAGGTTCTGTCCTCGCTTCCAGACACGATGTGACGGTCGTCGGCTACAAGAGATAACACTGGACTGGAATGTATCTTGCGGGACTTTATCAATGGTGAAGAAGCTGAAAATAGGGTTAGTAAAATAGTCATTGTACCATAAATTTGTAAATCGCTGTATGATGCAAGGACTTCAATGAGGGACACTAAACGGGTAACGCTCTTGTAGTAGTGCCTATGGAAAGTAATAGCAAACGATAGTGGTGGAAACTGGCACTGCAGGCAATAGACAACAAGGTACCACACTGTGTGCATGGTCCCGGCTTACAGCCGATTCCCCAGTGCTGTATCTCACCTCTTGGGTCATACACACTCACTCTCTTGTCGTAGGATCCTGCCACCAGGATGTCTGGCAGGTAGGACAGGCAAAGGATCGCAGCTCGCCCCCTGCAGGGAGATTAAGGTGAGATTATGATTCTGTCATTAGGGGTGGCATATTATCTCTAGGGGTGCTAAATGTAAAGCTATAGGTTGCCTCAATTGGTTGCACAGCCATATGCAGCTTACTGTTCCTGGTGATCAGCAATTTTAGGCTGGGGTGATAAACCCTCAATGGAAATGACCTGCAAAGTGTCTCGGGTACGACATTACAAGCCACCTCCAGCGGCGAGGTGCTCCCTTTAATGCTGGGATGTGACTGACCGGTGCTGCTCCTCTAACTTCCATTCTCAATATAGAAAGTTATGACCCCTTAAGGGCGGTCCCACAGTTATTTATGATATGTAGCTTCAATAGATAGGAGCGGAGGGAGACGGTTCGTGACATCTGCTAAAAATAAAGGAGAGTGAACGTCCTATGTGCGGTTATCTTACTTCATGTCCTGAACCAGCTGTCCTTCAGCTCCAATATCCCAGATCTTCATGGTGCTGTCCCAGGACCCAGAGCACACCCGATTCTCACAGGCAGCCAGTGACCAGGCCCAGCCCTGTGGGGAAAGGGAGACGTTCCTAGCAACAAATGCAGCTTTATGTGTGTGTGGAGTCGTAACAAGTATCCATGGGCCCCGAATGGCCCAGTTCAGGACATGCAATGTTATCATACATCTTTTAAGCTTCATGCACACGACCGTATGTGTTTTTTTTAGGGTCCACAAACCGCGGACTCTGTGATTGGCGATAACATGTACATGCCGCCATTATTTTCAGTTTTTTTTTTTTTTACTGCTGTAGAAATGTCCTATCCTTGTCCGCAAAATAGACAAGAATAGGACAAGTTCTAATTTTCTGCAGGTCGGTGGAGAGGATTTACGGATGCGGACGGCACGCGGTGTGCAGTCCTGTTAAAATGAATGGGTCCGCATCTGATCCGCAAAAAAAAACGCGGATCGGATTCGGACCTAAAATACGGTTGTGTGCATGGGCCTTTTCGTTGCAGTGGCTCCATAGTGGCTGCTATGCCTGCTAGGGATCAGAAACCTCCAGCTGTGGTAAAACCATGACTCCCACAGAAGTGAATGGAGCATGCTGGGAGTTGTAGTTTTCACAACAGCTGGAGTGCTGAAGGTTTCTGACCCCTGACGCTGATGCAGCGCCCTCTAGCGCAGTGTTTCCCAACCAGTGTGCCTCCAGCTGTTGCAAAACTACAACTCCCAGCATGCCCGGACAGCCTTGGCTGTGCAGGCATGCTGGGAGTTGTAGTTTTGCAACAGCTGGAGGCACACTGGTTGGGAAACACTGCTCTAGCGTACAGCGTCAATACCTTATGGGTTCCAGTTTTGTTCGTCCCCAAGGGCTTCACTATAACTTTCTCTTGGTCTTTTCCCAGGTTTTGTAGGTTCCAGAGGCAGACATTTCTGTCCCGCGAGCCAGACACACATAAAGATCCGCCCTGGGGAGAGATATGTACGATCATATGATCCCATTCCGTGTACTCAGCACCAGATGGAGGATAGACATATATATCACACCTGTAACAGGAGGATGGCGTCCACAGGGCGTATGCCCATCAGCCAATGAGAAATGTTCTATCTTCCCATGATCCGACCAATGAGAGAGCTGCTCTTCCAATTCTATACAGGCAGACAGCCAATCAAAGTTTCCTCTGAGAAAGAGAATGAAAGAAGGGGCGGGATCAAACATGTCCTGATGTCTGTGTATTAGGAGGAGGAGAAGTCTGTGTGTCCTGATGTCTGTGTATTAGGAGGAGGAGAGGTCTGTGTGTCCTGATGTCTGTGTATTAGGAGGAGGAGAGGGTCTGTGTGTCCTGATGTCTGTGTATTAGGAGGAGAGGTCTGTGTGTCCTGATGTCTGTGTATTAGGAGGAGGAGAGGTCTGTGTGTCCTGATGTCTGTGTATTAGGAGGAGGAGAGGTCGTGTGTCCTGATGTCTGTGTATTAGGAGGAGGAGAGATCTGTGTGTCCTGATGTCTGTGTATTAGGAGGAGGAGAGGTCTGTGTGTCCTGATGTCTGTGTATTAGGAGGAGGAGAGGTCTGTGTGTCCTGATGTCTGTGTATTAGGAGGAGGAGAGGTCTGTGTGTCCTGATGTCTGTGTATTAGGAAGAGGAGAGGTCTGTGTGTCCTGATGTCTGTGTATTAGGAGGAGGAGAGGTCTGTGTGTCCTGATGTCTGTGTATTAGGAGGAGGAGAGGTCTGTGTGTCCTGATGTCTGTGTATTAGGAGGAGGAGAAGTCTGTGTGTCCTGATGTCTGTGTATTAGGATGAGGAGAGGTCTGTGTGTCCTGATGTCTGTGTATTAGGAAGAGGAGAGGTCTGTGTGTCCTGATGTCTGTGTATTAGGAGGAGAGGTCTGTGTGTCCTGATGTCTGTATATTAGGAGGAGGAGAGGTCTGTGTGTCCTGATGTCTGTGTATTAGGATGAGGAGAGGTCTGTGTGTCCTGATGTCTGTGTATTAAGATGAGGAGAGGTCTGTGTGTCCTGATGTCTGTGTATTAGGAGGAGGAGAAGTCTGTGTGTCCTGATGTCTGTGTATTAGGAGGAGGAGAGGTCTGTGTGTCCTGATGTCTGTGTATTAGGAGGAGAGGTCTGTGTGTCCTGATGTCTGTGTATTAGGATGAGGAGAGGTCTGTGTGTCCTGATGTCTGTATATTAGGATGAGGAGAAGTCTGTGTGTCCTGATGTCTGTGTATTAGGAGGAGAGGTCTGTGTGTCCTGATGTCTGTGTATTAGGAGGAGGAGAGGTCTGTGTGTCCTGATGTCTGTGTATTAGGAGAAGGAGAGGTCTGTGTGTCCTGATGTCTGTGTATTAGGAGGAGGAGAGGTCTGTGTGTCCTGATGTCTGTGTATTAGGAGGAGGAGAGGTCTATGTGTCCTGATGTCTGTGTATTAGGAGGAGAGGTCTGTGTGTCCTGACGTCTGTGTATTAGGATGAGGAGAGGTCTGTGTGTCCTGACGTCTGTGTATTAGGAGGAGGAGAGGTCTGTGTGTCCTGATGTCTGTGTATTAGGAGGAGAAGTCTGTGTGTCCTGATGTCTGTGTATTAGGATAAGGAGAGGTCTGTGTGTCCTGATGTCTGTGTATTAGGATGGGGAGAGGTCTGTGTGTCCTGATGTCTGTGTATTAGGAGGAGGAGAGATCTGTGTGTCCTGATGTCTGTGTATTAGGAGAAGGAGAAGTCTGTGTGTCCTGATGTCTGTGTATTAGGATGAGGAGAGGTCTGTGTGTCCTGATGTCTGTGTATTAGGAGGAGGAGAGTTCTGTGTGTCCTGATGTCTGTGTATTAGGAGGAGGAGAGGTCTGTGTGTCCTGATGTCTGTGTATTAGGAGAGGTCTGTGTGTCCTGATGTCTGTGTATTAGGAGGAGGAGAGGTCTGTGTGTCCTGATGTCTGTGTATTAGGATGAGGAGAGGTCTGTGTGTCCTGATGTCTGTTTATTAGGAGGAGGAGAGGTCTGTGTGTCCTGATGTCTGTGTATTAGGATGAGGAGAAGTCTGTGTGTCCTGATGTCTGTGTATTAGGAGGAGGAGAGGTCTGTGTGTCCTGATGTCTGTGTATTAGGAGGAGGAGAGGTCTGTGTGTCCTGATGTCTGTGTATTAGGATGAGGAGAGGTCTGTGTGTCCTGATGTCTGTGTATTAGGAGGAGGAGAGATCTGTGTGTCCTGATGTCTGTGTATTAGGATGAGGAGAGGTCTGTGTGTCCTGATGTCTGTGTATTAGGAGGAGGAGAGATCTGTGTGTCCTGATGTCTGTGTATTAGGATGAGGAGAGGTCTGTGTGTCCTGATGTCTGTGTATTAGGAGGAGGAGAGGTCTGTGTGTCCTGATGTCTGTGTATTAGGATGAGGAGAGGTCTGTGTGTCCTGATGTCTGTGTATTAGGATGGGGAGAGGTCTGTGTGTCCTGATGTCTGTGTATTAGGAGGAGGAGAGATCTGTGAGTCCTGATGTCTGTGTATTAGGATGAGGAGAGGTCTGTGTGTCCTGATGTCTGTGTATTAGGATGGGGAGAGGTCTGTGTGTCCTGATGTCTGTATATTAGGATGAGGAGAAGTCTGTGTGTCCTGATGTCTGTGTATTAGGATGAGGAGAGGTCTGTGTGTCCTGATGTCTGTGTATTAGGAGGAGGAGAGGTCTGTGTGTCCTGATGTCTGTGTATTAGGAGGAGGAGAGTTCTGTGTGTCCTGATGTCTGTGTATTAGGAGAAGGAGAGGTCTGTGTGTCCTGATGTCTGTGTATTAGGAGGAGGAGAGGTCTGTGTGTCCTGATGTCTGTGTATTAGGAGGAGAGGTCTGTGTGTCCTGATGTCTGTGTATTAGGAGGAGGAGAGGTCTGTGTGTCCTGATGTCTGTGTATTAGGAGGAGGAGAGGTCTGTGTGTCCTGATGTCTGTGTATTAGGAGGAGGAGAAGTCTGTTTGTCCTGATGTCTGTGTATTAGGAGGAGAGGTCTGTGTGTCCTGATGTCTGTGTATTAGGATGAGGAGAAGTCTGTGTGTCCTGATGTCTGTGTATTAGGAGGAGGAGAGGTCTGTGTGTCCTGATGTCTGTGTATTAGGAGGAGGAGAGGTCTGTGTGTCCTGATGTCTGTGTATTAGGAGGAGGAGAGGTCTGTGTGTCCTGATGTCTGTGTATTAGGAGGAGGAGAGGTCTGTGTGTCCTGATGTCTGTGTATTAGGAGGAGGAGAGGTCTGTGTGTCCTGATGTCTGTGTATTAGGAGGAGGAGAGGTCTGTGTGTCCTGATGTCTGTGTATTAGGATGAGGAGAGGTCTGTGTGTCCTGATGTCTGTGTATTAGGATGGGGAGAGGTCTGTGTGTCCTGATGTCTGTGTATTAGGAGGAGGAGAGGTCTGTGTGTCCTGATGTCTGTGTATTAGGAGGAGGAGAGGTCTGTGTGTCCTGATGTCTGTGTATTAGGAGGAGGAGAGGTCTGTGTGTCCTGATGTCTGTGTATTAGGAGGAGGAGAGGTCTGTGTGTCCTGATGTCTGTGTATTAGGAGGAGGAGAGGTCTGTGTGTCCTGATGTCTGTGTATTAGGAGGAGGAGAAGTCTGTGTGTCCTGATGTCTGCGTATTAGGAGGAGGAGAGGTCTGTGTGTCCTGATGTCTGCGTATTAGGATGGGGAGAGGTCTGTGTGTCCTGATGTCTGTGTATTAGGAGAAGGAGAGGTCTGTGTGTCCTGATGTCTGTGTATTAGGAGGAGAGTTCTGTGTGTCCTGATGTCTGTGTATTAGGAGGAGGAGAGGTCTGTGTGTCCTGATGTCTGTGTATTAGGAGGAGGAGAGGTCTGTGTGTCCTGATGTCTGTGTATTAGGAGGAGGAGAGGTCTGTGTGTCCTGATGTCTGTGTATTAGGAGGAGGAGAGGTCTGTGTGTCCTGATGTCTGTGTATTAGGAGGAGAAGAGGTCTGTGTGTCCTGATGTCTGTGTATTAGGAGGAGAGGTCTGTGTGTCCTGATGTCTGTGTATTAGGAGGAGGAGAAGTCTGTGTGTCCTGATGTCTGTGTATTAGGAGGAGGAGAGGTCTGTGTGTCCTGATGTCTGTGTATTAGGATGAGGAGAGGTCTGTGTGTCCTGATGTCTGTGTATTAGGAGGAGGAGAGGTCTGTGTGTCCTGATGTCTGTGTATTAGGAGGAGGAGAGGTCTGTGTGTCCTGATGTCTGTGTATTAGGATGAGGAGAGGTCTGTGTGTCCTGATGTCTGTGTATTAGGAGGAGAGGTGAATGCATTGCTGTATTTTTATACGACTTACGTTCTACCACTGGGAAGTTGGAGCGGACCCTCTTCTGAACCCTCACCCTCCAGGTCATCTTCTCTGACACAATGTCTCTGAGGGTGCGGCACACCAATGGCAGCACACCATGGATGAAACGTGCGTCCAGATATGACAGTATGTGCAAGATAAGTTCAAGGGGAAGAAGTAAGAGCAGCGATGTCACCTCTCCATCCTCCCCTGATACTGGAGACTTCTTCAGATCCAAGCCGCCATGCTGGATCCCATCCTGAGCTTCCACAGGCAGAGTGTGCGGGGCCCGGTTAGCTCGGTCCTGCAGGGTCACGGTGTGAAGAACTCTTAACACATAATCCATTGCTTGTCTTTCTGGGTCTTCGGAGGTTTCCCCATCAGAGTCGTTACCAGACTCTGCCTCCCGAGCGCTTGCCATGTTGATCATGGGCGAGGGCAAAGAAACCTTCAGCAACTATCTCTACATCTACACCAAAGGAACAAACACCGTGAAGACAGGGGCTGGACAACCACTGGAACCCATAATGCAATGTTCTCCTAAGGTCTCCAGGTAGGTCATCAATATCAGATTGGTGGGGGCACCCCCACTAATTAGAACACCCAGCACCCACTGGCAGCAGAAGCGTATCAATGGACGGAGCTGGAAGCAGAAGGCTCCAGGTAGGGGGGGTTCACAAACAGCTGATCATGAGGATGCCAAGTGTTGGACCCTCACCGATCTGATGCCCTATCCATAGCTGAAAGGTGGAAAACCCCTACTGCAATTTTCTGTATTTGTGGTTTCGGTTTTCCCTCCCCGCCTTCCCAGAGCCATAACTTTTTTATTTTTCACATAGCCGTGTAAGGGATTGTTTTTTTCCAGGACAAGTTCTACTTTCTAATGGCACCATTTGATATTGCATACGATGTAGTGGGGGAGCTGGAAAAAAAATTCCAAGTAGGGTGGAATTGTAAAAAAAAATAAAAAATACAATTCCGCCATAGTTTTATGTGTTTTGTTTTTACGGCATTCAGTATGCGGTCAAACTGACGGTTACTTTAATTCTCCTGGTCACTACAATTACGGTATATATAGTTTTTTTGTGTTTCAATACTGAAAAAAAATAATAATAATTTTCATTTCATCTTCATATTCTGTCTAGAATATGGGGCTCATGTATTTGTGGGACCCTTCTGTAGTTTTAATTGTATTTTGGGGTGTGTGACTTTTTGATCCCTTTTTATATTAAAAAAATTGGGGGGGGGGGGGGGGGAATAAAATGTCGAATCGGGCATTTAGATTTTTTTTTTTTTCGTTACGCTGTTCGCGTATGGGAATAATATTTTTATATTTTACTAGGGAAGGCATTTACGGACGCGGTGACGCCTAATTTTTTTTATTTTATATTTTAAAAACTTTTCTTTATAGATGCCTAGACCGACTAACGAGCACTCATTAGATTGCCACTTGTATTCTGCAATGAGTTTCCAATGTAGTGCTGCCACCTGCAGGTCAGCATTGGAATACACTTGTAATTGCCCTTGGTCTTGTACAGGCTCAGGCGCCTATTACTAGTACGGATCGCCTTCCCCCATCTCAGTCAGAGTAGGGTGGCCTGGCTCGGGAAGTGCGTGGCTTCTTGTCACATTTGACCACGGTTATCTGAGGGGTTAAATGTCTGCGATCGGCAGTATTACTGATCGCAGTCATTAAGCCCAGAACTCTGCTGTTTAAAAAAGCAGAATCTCAGCAGTTATGGCGCTTGCAAGTGGAAAGGGCTTTTTTTTTTTTTCATTAAAGAAACCCAAAAATACCTCAAGCTTAGAGGGGCTGTCCTAAAGCGGCTCAGCATGGTGTAAAGGGGCCACATGTCCCTGTGTTGGGACAGCATGAATTAAAGAACAGTGGGGGACTGGGCGACCTTAACACCTCCGTGGTATTCAAAGTCTGCATTGTAAAGGGGGAAAAATCCATGGCGGAAACCTGCGGCAGAAGTTGCCATGATACGCAATGTGCAGATGTGTTGTGGAATGCTGTGCGTAGCAATCTGTCGCATCTGTCCCCCGCGTGGCTGTCCCCTAAAAGGGGTGGTCTTGTTTTTGAAAAAGCCATTTTCAAATATGCATCTAAACTAAAGAGGTGATCCAGTCGTGAGATCGGTCCACCGCTGGGGCCCCGTACAGATCACAAGAATGGGGGTCCTGTATCCCCCTGTACGGATGTAATCAGCGGCTTATCTCCGGCAGTATGTAGAATTTGTACGCGGAGGCAGTGCGTGCAAGCTTGACTGCCGCTCCATTCAAACAGGGGATATGGAACTAACCCCCTCCCCCCAGCAGGTGGACCCCCAGTGATCTAATGTGGACAGCCGATAACCGAGCAGAGGGTGACAACAAAGGAGGACCTGCCATTTCTGTGATTTACATGGAAAACCCATTGACTTCAAGGAGAACTGGGTAATGCAAGCCAGTGAATATCCCTGCAGCGCCCCCACAGGGGAAATGAAGCATAACACAGTGTAATGCACGCGTGCACCGAGGCGTTCTTTGTAAACGCTTTCCAGTCTAGACCCCGAGTTGTCACCCACCAGCCTGATCCGCTGTAAGTCCTAAGCCCCAACATACGGAGCTGATGCTTAGCAACCAAAGCAGCCGAGACGTTATTTTTTTTCCAGAATAATTACAGCGGCAACATTTTTACGGAGCTCCCCCTTAAGACAGATTTTCGCGCTTTAACCCCTGAATAGGTCTTAGACTAGGGCTAAACAGCAACTATTTGTCGCAATAATGTTGCGTGACATTTTTTTGGAAACGATAGTCTATGGCACTCCAGCAGTTGTGAAACTACAACTCCCAGCATCCATACTTCCTCATCTCAGAACTCTCAAAGAAATGAATGGAGCGTGCTGGGAATTGTAGTTTCACAACAGCTGGAGTGCCCAAGGTTGCTGAGCAACGACCATGTGCCCGCTATCTGCGGACGCGGACCCATTCACTTGAATGAGGTCTGCAATCCGCATCCGACAGTCCGCACCGCAGGGCAGAGGCACGGACAGAAAACCCATGGCAGCGCTCCGTAGGCTTCTGATCCGTGCGTCCGTTCTGCACCGCACCTTCCGGATTGCGGACTCATTTAAGTGAATGGATCCGCATCTGCTGTTTCCATTCCGCAATACGGCATGGACCTGCTACGGTCGTGTGCATGTTTTCGCTGTGGCCCCTTCCTGTCATTGACGTGGCTGCCTGAGGCCTTGCTTCATGGGGGAGAAATATTATGTCTTTTTTTTTTGTCACTTGTTTGCGGGGACCTATAAAAAAAAAAATGGTGTAATATTTCATTTTATTTTTTGCTGCAGAACTAAGCGATTTTAGGAGTGTTTTTTTGTTTATTTTTTACTCCATTCATGTTTCATGTGAAATAACCTCATAATGAAATTCTTCCGGTTATGACGGTTAAGCGGATACCTCACAGGTGCATTTATTTAAAGGAGTATTCCCATCTTAGACAATGGGGGCATATCGCTAGGATATGCCCCCATTGTCTGATAGGTGCGGGTCCCTACACCAGAAACGGAGCAGGGGAGGTGGTGGCTGGAGGACTCCGGTCCGGCCACCACCAAGCGCTCTCCCCGTAGAAGGGAATGGGAGCTCACCGCACTTGCGCAGCCACTGCCCCAATTCATTTCTATGGGGCTGACGGAAATACCCCTTTTATGCCTATTGCACACGACCATCGGCATCTCATGCTGCGGATCCGCAATACACGGGCGCCGTTCCGTGGGCATTCTGCAACACGGATGCGGACCCATTTACTTCAATGGGTCCGCAAATCTGGAGAGGCGGAATGGTGCAGAACGGAAGCACGGAACGGAACACTATGGAAGCACTGCGGAGTGCTTCCGTGGGGTTTCGTCCCGTACTTCCGTTCCGCAAAAAGATAGAACATGTCCTATCATTTTGCGGAACGGCCGGATCGCGGACCCATAAGTGAATTAAAGTCAATGGGTCCGCGATCCGCTGCGGCTGCCCCACAGTTGGTGTTCATGCATTGCGGCCCACAGTACGGCCACGTTCGTGTGCAGGAGGCCATTTGTGTGCACAATAAAATATATTTTGCACTAAATAATAGCAATATTTTTATTTATTTTTTGGGGGGGGGGGGAAGATTTTTTTTAAACATTAATTTCTAAATAAAAAAATAAAAAATTCTATCATGGGATTACTGTTTTATAACTATTTCCCATATATAATATATTAGCATATTCCTGTATGATACTTTGTGGGGGTCACTTCACCGGCAGTCCGTGCGCCTGGAGTCCCTAACGGCTTCCTGGCGTAAAAGACAGTAAATGTGTCGGGGCCAAAGTCCCAGCACCCCCGCCTTCCCCCCACCACAATCACTCTCAGGCGACTAGAATGGTGTAAAAACACCTGTGCAACAACATAGTCCCGTAGGCGTTCAAAAAAGGGTCTTGCAACTATTTATACGCCAAAAGCTGGAGGAAAAATATTGGTAAATGACCCCCTGTGGCTGAAGTTAGATGCAATACTAGTGCGCCCAGAGAGAGCGCCTTGGGGTCCTTCGTAGGTCCTCACAGCTGACTGCAAGGTCTCTCCCAGTCTCCGATTACAGGGGGGAATCCTCTTATATCCTACTGCGGTATGATCAAAGGGTTAACAGCTGGGATCAGAGCTTCCTGGTGCGGCTCTAAACCCCCCTCGACTACAGCAACGCCAAAATACCTAGGACCTGCACCACCCGCTGCCCAAAAGATTTACCATTCGCTTCCGTTGAGTCACGGTTGCTCATCGGCGGACAGATACCATTTTCGACAGACCTGGCGACACATACCAAGAGGTACCCGCTAAATGAATACAAAGCTTTCCAATCTATTCCTATTATATGAGGCTTAAAGGGCTTGTCCAGCCTTAGAAAAACATGGCCGCTTTCTTCCAGGAACAGCGCCACCCCTGTCCACCGGTTGTAGGTGGTATTGCAGCTCAGCTCTATTCACTTCAATACCGTTACACAACCCATGTTCTTCTAAGCCAGGACATCCCCTTAACTGATACATATATACTATACTGGCAGACTGAGGGGGTCCCCACAGACTAGGGGCCGCTATGCCCAGTAGATCCAGGCACAGAGCGGCCGCTAGTCACCACCATTTATACATTTCCTGACGTCCCTCTCAATCTACTGATTCTACACACCTGTCTCCTAGGACACCGCCCATACTTCCGGCCCCTGTCAATGACGTCACCGCGACACACATAAGCCGGTCCGGTAGCGACAGTGTAACCGTGGAAACAGTAAAAGGAGCCAATAAGGAAGCGAGAGGCGTGGCTACGGCGGCCGTGCTTTTACTTCTTGTGAGATGAGTGCGCACCCTTCTGGTGAAGAGGTGGTACAGCACTCTAAGGAAAATGAAATTTGTGGAAATTATTTATATATATTTTTTTATTTTATTTTAGGTGTAATTCACACAAGGCTGGTATATGTACCTTATATAGTATTTAGGACCCAAACAGTGCCACACAGCAATATGCCGTATAGGATTTAGGACCCAAAAAGTGCCACACAGTATATATTTAGTGTATAAATAGTAAAAAAAAAAAAAAAACAGCCTGAAGGGTGCTATACTCACCCAAATGTCGCTCATTTCTCACGCAGTGTGAATGAACTACCAATAATTGCACTTCAATTCCCGATGCTGTCCCTTTAAATCTATACAAATAGACCCACAGTACAGGGTACATATTGGGGGAAAAGGGGGGGATGGGGGAGACCCCCTAAAATCCAGGACTGCTCTGCTTTATAGGTTGTGCTCTTTTTTTATGCTTTCTTTACTCCCTTCTGCTTTTTTCCCCCCATTACCACATGATCTGACTACATAGAGGCCATGTTTGTAGTCTGTTGTCATAGAGACGCTCAAGCCTGCAGAGGCGCTACATACACAAAACAGGAGAGAGCAGGGATCAGCATCCTCCGGCACTACAACTCCCAGTATGTATACACTTTACGCGGCTGTTATTGTAACTCTCATAGAAGTGAGCAGAGGATTCTGGGAGTTGTAGTTTCAAACCAGCTGGAGCGCCGGAGGTCGCTTATTCCTGCAGTAGAGGATTATTTTTTTCACTTCAAGCTCTCAGCCACCGGGCTCATGCACACGGACGTTGTTTGGGTCCGCATCCGAGCCGCATTTTTTTTGCAGCTCGGATGCGGACCCATTTACTTCTATGGGGCCACCACTCAAGTGTGCTGTCCGCGTCAGTTGCCCTGCAAAAAATAAAAAATGTCCTAGTCTTGTAGCCATTTCTATAATGGGCGGCCCGTTCAGTTCCACAAATTGCGGAACACACATGAACAGCATCCGTGATTTGCGGACCGCAAAACATGCCGCGGTCGTGTGCATGAGGCCCTAAAGGGTACGGCGACACTGGTCCCGGGCCAGGGTCGCAGCGATCCTATAGAAATGTATAGGATTGCAGTTTGAGTGACAAAAAAAGCCAGCCGTGTTGGATTCATTTCTATAAGATCACCGCCACTCTGCGATCCTGGCCGCGACCAGTGTCGCCGTACCCTTAAAGTCTATATGGAGCAATCGTGGCGGCATTGTGTCTGGATACAGGTTACGGCCATTAACACACCGAGGTGGAGCGATCACTTCAGACTTGGGAGGTCTGTATTTCTCATGTAGTAAAGACAGATTCGTATTTTAGAACCCGTATTACAGCTGCTACGCCCAGCTTTAAATCATCAGATATATGCGTACCATGCCGTCAGGTCAGGAATTGTGGCCGTAAGATGGATGATAAATATGGCTCAGTGGGGTGTCATTTCCTAGGGTGGTGGTCGGGAAGTGTGCCCCATTAAAACAGGCCTGTCTGCACGCCCACCGCTAGAGACGTCCCGGCTCATCTGACCTGAACTCATAGAGCACCGTGATGCAGGCTGTTTGGGTCACATAATCCATGTGGCCGTCGGACGGACCGCATTTCACAGACCAGACAGCACATTTTTGAAAGGGCCGTACCCCTCAGAAGGGGCCAAAAATACTGACCTCTGTTCTCCTGCAGGCGCCTCTGCTGTTTGTGCAGCACTGTGTCCAGGCACATCAGGTCATAGTGCACTCCCGCGCACGCTACGTACCGCCCTGAAGTGGTGCGCTGCCAGGACTGAGTGCCAGGACTAGTAAATACCTATCTTTTGAATTGCATAGTAAATACTCACCGCTCCCTGAAAATAAATCCTTCTGTCCTCTTCCTGAGTTCGGGCCCCGCAGCGGCCGCTCCCCCTGCATGCACAGCCATACAGAGCTGTCAACTAAGTACCTCACTAGACACAAGGAAGCAGGATTAGGGGGTGAGCGCCGGCTTGGCCGCACAATACAAGGTCTAGGAATTTAAAGGCAGAGTGAGGCCTCTTTCACACGAACGTGTGCGCGCCGTGGCCGTATTGTGCACCGCATTTGCGGATGCGGAAAACACGGGCGCAGTGCCGTGGGCAATCCGTAACACGGATGCAGACCCATTCACTTGAATGGGTCCGCAAATCTGGAGATGTGGAATAGTGCGGAAGGGAACCCTACGGAGTGCTTCCGTGGGGTTTCGTCCCGTACTTCCGTTCCGCAAAAAGAATAGTACATGTTCTATCTTTTTGCGCATCGCGGACCCATTAAAGTGAATGGGTCCGCAATCCGCTACGACTGTCCCACGGTTGGTGTTCGTGCATTGCAGCCCACAGCACAGCCACAAGGCACACACGTTCATGTGCAAGAGGCCTAAGGCTGCGTTCACATCACGTTTCATTTTCCGTTCTTCGGCCTCATGCACACAACTGTTTTATTCCGTGTCCGTTGTTCAGTTTTTCGTGATTTCCTGCGGACCCATTGACTTTCAATGGGTCCGTTGAAAACTCGGCTGATGTACCGTTTGTCATCCGCCTCCGTGATCAGTGGTTCCAGTCCGTCAAAAAAATATAACCTGTCCTATTTCTTTCACGGAAAACGGTTTGCAGACCCATTCAAGTCAATGGGAACGTGAAAAAACGCGGAGGCACACAAGATTGTCATCCGCGTCCGTTTTTTTTCCTATCATTTGCATGGCAAACTTGACTTACTTTCCTTCATGTCAGGTGATCCTCCAAAAATAAAGGAAGACGCACGGAAATAAAAACGGATCACGGAACAACGGAACCCCATTTTGCGGAATGGAACACAACAACGGTCGTGTGCATGAGGCCTTCTGAAGAGGAGAAAAAAACGGTTCCTGTATTGTAAGCATCCGTTGTGTACATTTTGCATCCGTTTTCGCCATTTCTATCAGAGATGCATTTTTTCCACCCGTTTAATAAAAACGGATCTCAGGCGAAAATGGCTAAAACGGATGCAAAATGTGAACAACAGATGCTCAGGATCCATTTTTTTTCTGTTCTTCTGACAGATCAGAAAATAAAACGCTGATGTGAACTTAGCCTTAGGCCTCATGCATGAGCCCTTAAAGGGATTGTTTAGGTATAGAAAAACATGGCTGCTTCCAAAATCGCCTCACTTGTTGATGGGTTGTATCTACTATTGCAACTCAGTTGTGTGGAAGAAAATGGGCCAGTACCACACACACAACCTGTAGAAAGGCGCGGTGCCATTTTCAGAAGAAGGTAGCCGTGACTTTGTAACCCAGGAAGCCACTGTTCAGGATCCTCATCATCCACCCAGAGTGGAGGACCATGGCCAGTACTTTGATTTTTAAATCTGTAATGCCTCATTCCTCCAGTGGAGGCGCTGCAGGAGAACTCCGCACTTACCACCCTCTCCACTACAAACAGGACAGTAGACGAGTCGAGTCACAAAAAAAAAACTGCATTTTAGTTAACAAAAAAAAATAAAAAATATACATAAAATGAGAATATAATTCTCATCTGAGCAAAGGTGCAAGCAGACGGCTTTACACTAAATACACTGCAGTTTTACCATAGGAAACATTACATCACAAATACCAATATACAGTCCCAGAATTCACCTGGAGCCTAGTGGTGTGCCCTACTATGCAAAACAGGAAGGGAGGATGCTAAGGAAACCTCGGCCCAGGAGCTCACACTTCACCACACCTACCCGTACGCCGTCTAACCCTACGCTACCCATTAAAACTGCCAAACCTGCCCACCAGGGAGGGACGCGGCCGGCTTAACCCTTTCCTATACAACACTGAGCCTAAAGCCACGTCACGCGCTCATCTCCCTTTTCACAGTGTCAGTGACGTCTCAGACCCTTCTACTACTTTCTGGCTACAAATCTTCATTAGGAAAAAAATAAATAAAAAAATACATGTTTTCTATCAGGTAAGTACTGGAATGTTGGTCACGGGCCCCCGGACTCGTCACATCGCAACCAGACTCCGAGCTCCTTTGATCCTGTACTCTGGTTGCTATGGGCGAGCTCCCCCACTTTTTGTCGACTTTGGACCCCCCCCCCCCCCGTCTGCCTTGTGGACGAGATGTAGAGCAGCCTATCCTCGCTCATCTGGAATGTCTTCTAGACTGCTCATGGCCGTAATTGCCCAACTACATCATGGACACCTTGAAGAATTCATTGCCATTTTTCAAAGGGCATCTGTCAGCAGTTTTGTACCTGTTACATGTGCGCTCGGCAGCTGAAGGCATCGGTGTTGCTCCCATGTGCCCGCATTGCTGAGAAAAATGATGTTTTAATATATGCAAATGAGCCTCTAGGAGCAACGGGGGCGTTACCATTACACCTAGAGGCTCAGCTTCCCCTCCCTCGGCACTTTGACTGACCGGGCCAGGCAGTGAAAACATCATTACAACTGACCCCGTCAATGAAAGTGGCAGAGTTGCAGAGAGCTGAGCCTCTAGGTGTAATGGTAACGCCCCTGTTGCTCATTTGCATATATTAAAACATCATTTTTCTCAGCAATGAGGACACATATGAACATGGGACCAACACAGGTGCCTTCAGCTGCCAAGCGCACATGTAACAGGTACAAAACTGCTGACAGATGCCCTTTAAACAACTCTGGCGGAGGATCGCACGTGCCCTGTGTGCACTTTACTTGTCCCCTTACAAATTCATTACATTTTTTTATTTTTTTTTTGCAAAAGGCCAGCAAATTGGTCATTTTATTTAGATTTTGAAGGGTACAGATGGTGCAGAGTGGCAGCATCCACCTCAGTGCCAATGAGACCTATGGACTGCTCTGTACTAGAGGCTCAATGCCTGGCCTATGGATAAAAGTTTTTTTTATAAAAGTAGGGGTAAAAGAGTGTCATAAACTACTACGCTTTGCAGTATAAGGTGCCCAAGTGCCATTATTGGGGGGGTAGGGTGGCACGACGGCTGCAGTGGGTGCCTACAGCTCTCCATGGATCCGTTCCATTGAGAACACACAGCAGCCTATAGGGGCGGTGAAGATGAATGCAAACACTGCCATGCAGGCACGTCAGCACTAAAGGGTTAAAGGGAGAGCAACAGCTACAGTTCCATATAGAATCCCTTTAACCCTTATGTATCCTCCTGAGGCAGACTGCAGGTACCAGCGGGCAGAGCCACGAGTCCTGTCTCTGTGTCCGAGCGTCTGGGTTATAAAAAGAGATCTCCACTGAAAAAATGTATTTATTATCCATTGACTTTGCATTGTGAGCTAGAATCCCTGCATGAACTCTTCTTCTTTTACCCACTAGGGGGCGCCCTCCCCTGGTCTGATCTCAGCAGTAAAGTCTTCCACGTTTTTCACACTAATCTTGCGCCCCCCCCCACCCAGAACCGATTCTACATGTGTAGATACTAACATTTAAAATAACAAAAAAAATTAAGAAATCTGATCCTGTCCAAGACTCTACCTGTCGTCGCCATGACTGAGACAACTCGTAGTGAACCATTTACCTCTTGTGCAAATTAGCAAAGGGAGCAAAAAGTAGTAAAGACGCAAAAATAAAATAAAAAAAATCCACAATCACTCTCCTCCTACAGACGTATCTCCTGACTTTACAATCTCTTCCTCCGGCTGAACCTGGGCCTTTTTAAAGATGGCCGACCTTCTGTTCTGTGCTTGCATCCCTATTCTGCTGCAATTTCATTTTTTGTTTTATTACTTATGTTTGACCCTATCCTGCTCCAAACTGTAGGGGAACAGTCAATCTATAGCTGTAAATCCCCCTCCTCCCTCCCGCTCTATATTCTAACCCTCCAACCCTGCCCGGTAACAGTTCCTGACGTGGGACCAGCTCCTCCAGTACAAGCCCTACCCCCCCACCCTACAAGGGTTAACATCTCAATCCTAAGACAACTTCCCCCCTCATGCTCAGTTACTATAAAAGTTTAAAAAAAAAAAAAAAAGTCTCAGAGGGCGGGAAGGTGGCGTTTTCCATCCTCCTGTTCTCCGCTGAGGCGTCTTGGGAGTCGGGTGGAAGGAGTCTGGAATGGAGGGATATCGCTGACCCAGGACACTGTTCCCTGAAACCCCGCTAAAGACTGGATGTGTGGGGTGTAGGACACCAATCTCCCCAATGACCTCATGGACCTAACAGGAACCTGTAGAAGAAGGAGAGAAGACAACGTATCAGCTTATTCCAGCTATGACCCCCGTCCAGGAGACCCCCTCCTCCACCCTCGTTCTCACCTCCCACGCTGGGTATGTGTAGATTTGCCCACATTCACATTACACCCCGTAGAAAGCAGCCAGACGCTCCTTCAGCAGCGGAGGAAACTGCTCGGAAAACTGGTTCCAATTGTCCTCGCCAACCTGCTCCTTAAAACCGTGCAAAATCTAAAAAAAACATAAAAATCTGAGGTGGTTAGATACTCCAAACATGTCAACGGGGTTTGCAGAAGTCCGTGCACATCACACACACACGTGCCATTGTTGCATGCCCTGCTTCAAGGCGCATGCGCTGCGGGAAAGCTCCTTCTCAGCCCTCGGTGCTCCCGAAACACACAATACTTACCAGAGACGAGTGCTCTCCTGCTGTATGGCGCATGCAAGCCTTGGAATGAGATGACTCAGGATAGGTCATCAATACCAGATCAGCGGGGGTCCAACACCCGGCACCACCCCTGCTGTCTATGGCAGGGATGGCCAACCCGCGACTCTCCAGCTGTTGCAGAACTACAACTCCCAGTATGCCTAACAGCTATCAGTCTACTGCCAGCGCATGGTGGGAGTTGTAGTTTTACAACAGCTGGAGAGCCGCAGGTTGGCCATCCCGGGTCTATGGCAAAGCAGCAGCGAGCAGGAAGAGAGACGGGATGTGCACGCGGTGCCCGCCGTCTCCTCATACAGCTGATTGGCGGAGGTGCCGGGTGTGTCTGATATTGATGACCTATCCCGAGCATAGGTCATCAATATAGGGGAGCCTAGAGAACACCTTTAAGAAGGCCAACTGGCATCTGGCGCGAGCCTAAATTAAAGTTGATTTTCAGCACATTTACAAGCTGGAAAAAAGGGGACAAGAAGCACCTCGGGAGCAACAGGAGTAGATCGGTGGGCAGTCCATCACAAAAACGAGCCGACACGTTCCCTTTAAGTTATTTTAACCCCAGGAGGGGGCAGCAAAAGAAGGTGCACTGTATCTACCAACTTACAAGAAATCTGTACTGTCTAAGATGTGCACCCATAAGCTGTAACCCCACAATCAAGGTAGGTAATCTGATGCTTAAGCCACACGGAAGCCTCATCTGCCTACATACATCCAGTTACATATTTTTACTTGTGTGGACTTATTTAAAGAGGTTGTGTCCACAAGGACATTGGTAGCATGGGGCTTGTAGATGCTATCCTCATCTGAACACCACAAACCTTCTAGGAAGCCACCGTGTCCGTTCTGCTTTCTTCAGAGGCCACAAGGTCAACCCATGAGTGAAATTGAAGCAATACAAGTGGTTGTCCCTTTGGTACCAATCCAACCTCTGTAGCACGTAGAACAAGAGGGACGCCAGATGCCCCTTCTCAGGCACGCTTGCACCGTTTAAATAAATCAATGGGAGTTTTGGAAATGACCAAACACTGACCGTCTGTCATAGAAAGACTGATAGGACACAGCCAGACTGACCTTATAGAACATGTCCCTCAGATCATCTTTGGGGCTCACCCAGGAGGCCACCGCGTCACAGAAGAAGATGAAATCCTGAAAGGTAAATGAGATGTGGACACAGAAGACCCACAATGGAAAGAGACCTGATCCTCTCCTGCTCCAGTTACCTGTACTACTCCTCCGGGATTCACCCCGATCATTATGCAGATCCCTCGGAAGGCCGAGTCCTTCTCCTCGTTGTCGCGGATATTACGTAAAGACGTGCACCTGTCGTAGGAGGAAACGATGAGGAACGCCCCAAATAAAACTAGAAATACATCAGGACGGGATACAAGTGTCAGCCACTCACCAGGGCCTGATAAACTGCTGCAGCATGGGGGCGACTTCTTGGGGGCATACACAGCCGAGGCGCCCAATAGTGATAGCTAGGAAAGGAAAGGGGCAAAAAGTGAGTCTCATTCAAAAGTGCTATTATACAGAGAACCACGCCATATTATCAACCCGGCAGATGTCATTTATAATTTAAGTGGCCGGTGCAGAATAGGTAGGACGTGTCTCAACCAGGTTGGCCAATCACTTCTCCAAAGAATAAGCCAGGGCCCCTTGCCAACCAGGTCCCCACTTTTTAGGCCCCATGCACGCAACCATATTTTGGATCCACATCCGGCATTTTTTGATCGGATAACGACTCATGGGGCCACAAAAAAAATGTGGACGCCGCAATGTGTCCGTTCCACAAAAAAAATAAAAATAGGTCTTATTCTTCTCCATTTTGCAGACAAGAATAGGCATTTTTAACATAGGGAGGGACGTGAGAAACAGGGATGCACATGGCTAGTGTCCGTGTTTTGCAGATCCGCAATTTGAGGGTAAAAACCTAGGTTTTTGAAGGAAAAGACCTGAGCCATTTCTTTACTAATAAAACAAAGACGTTCTTTGAATTGTTTGGGATCCACGACGTGACAGAATACTGCAGTGGTTCTCTAAGAAGCCACGTGAACGCTCTTAAGGTGGTCAATGATACCGCAGAAAGAGGAATTGCTCTGATAAAAGTTTAACGAATCGGTCGGGGACGAACAACAAAAAACAATCTGGAGGGTCGTCGAGCGTCACAGAAAAGTCGTCACCAAGCTAACAAAAGAAGGGATTGCATCGTTCAAAGTGGATTAATATAAAACACATTTTGGCCATCATACTACCTATTTATCTTAGTCTCTAGTTTTAATATTAAGTTTGTGATTTCTAGTTTTCCCAATAAAAGTAATTAACATGGAAAAATCTTAATTTTTGCCTACTTTTACAAAACTGATCAAAGTGTGCAACCTCTTAATATTATCCAGTCTTCTTGAAATTTGGCATATCTATATTTTACATCACCGAGACTCGGGGCGTAAGCAAAGTCTGCAAAAATTGTTAATTTTTTTTTTTTTTTCATTACAAAATGAAGTACCATGTTAACGCCAATTGAAGCATTCCTGCCTGCCATCAGCGGACAATGAAAGAAAGAAAGGTCTTGGCCAAGTACTGCCCACACAGCTGAAGGCTTGTTACAATGAGCCAACAGAGCATTGCCCAGACAGACACATTGGCTGGGCTGGAGTGATGTTTAAAATGGGTTGTCTAGGGTTAGCCTGGTAAGCAACTTTTAATAAGTACCAATGAAAACCGTAATTAGACTTACCGGTAATTCTGCTTCCTTGAATCCACCATGACGGCTACACATGAGACTGACCCCTTGACCTCTATAGGGGCAGGAACACAGAGTTTAAAAGGCCACCACCCACTCTCACCCTCAGTGTTTACAAATTACCAAAGTGGGTGCAAATTTATATCTATATCTTCATACTCAATATCTTATCAACTAAAGGAGGGAATATCCGACCCGTCATGGTGGATTCAAGGAAACAGAATTACCAGTAAGTCTAATTACGGTTTTTCCATTTCATCCACCATGCCGGCTACACATGAGAACTACCAGATTACTTGCTTGGGGGGGGGGGGTAACCGCTTGCAGAACTTGACCCGCCATTGAGTAACAGCATATATCGTGGTTTTAATCCAACGACCAATGGAGGCCGTGGAAGCTTTTTTTCCCCTTATTTTGACCTGCGAACTGAATAAGGACATGGCCGGTCTTCCTACATTCTTTAGTAGCTGTCAGGTACTGGATAATCCTATCTCTTACGTCCAGGAACTGGAATTGTACTTCTGTTGAATTTTGTTGGTCTGTAGAAAAAAAAAAAAGGAAGGTAGGATGATTTCCTGATTTCTATGGAAATTTGAGACCACTTTTGGTAGAAAACCCGGATCTAATCTCTGTATTATTCTGTCCGGAAAAATTTTAAAAAAAAGGTAGGGTTCTCAGCAGAAGAAGGCCTGAATTTCTCCCAGGCGTCTAGCTGATGTTATAGCAATTAAAAATGCTGCTTTGAATGAAAGGTGTTTAATTGAAATGTCCGATAAAGGAGTAAACGGAGACTTAATTAGTCATCTCAAGACCAAGTTTAAATCCCACTGGGGAACCCTTGGGGTTAGAGATGGTCTTAGTCTGGAGGCAGCTCTTATAAATCTTTTTATCCATATCATAGAAGGCCCCCAAGGCGGAGATCTGGACCTTTAGCGTACTAGGGCTAAGGCCCATATCCAACCCCCTCTGGAGAAAAATCGAAAATTTTCTGGATACATGGGGGTGACCTATTCGGGGATACTTCCCCTAGCCAACTACAGTAGCTTTTCCAGATTTTGAGATATATAGCCGAGGTGACTTTTTCCCTGCTGGATTTCAAAGTATGAATGACTTTTTCCGAAAGCCCTTTACTTTTTAGGATTTCGCTTTCAGGATCCAGACTTATAGCTTGAACAGGCTGGGGTCCTGGTGAAGGATGGGGCCCTGCGATAGAATGTCCTTCTGAAATACTATTTTCCACGGTTTTTCCACAGCAATCTCCTTTAGGATGGAGAACCAGCTTCTCTTGGGCCAGTAGGGGACCACTAGTATCACAGTTACTGGGTCTGTTAATATCTTCTGCAAGACCCGAGGGATTACGGCCCAGGAAGGAAAGGCGTATGCGAGGTTCCAAGTCCACCTGACTGAGAAAGCGTCGACAGCCCATGGTTCTTCTCTGGGATTTAAGGAACCAAAACGCCTTACTTTCGCATTTATTTTCAAAGCCAATAGGTCTATTTGAGGTACATCCCCATCTTTTGAAAAATTTCTTAACTTAGAGACCACTCCCCTGGGTCTAATGTTTTTCTGCTGAGATAATCGGCTTGTATGTTTTCTGAACCTTTGAGATGGATTGCTGTAATTGAAAGGACATTCTTTTCTGAAGAATATTTTTTCTGCCAGTCCCCTCAAGCTTGGAGATCCTGTGCCTCCCTGGTGTTTTAGATCGGCCACAGTTGTTGTATTGTCGGAGAATATTTTCAGATGCTTTTTGAATAACATGTCTTGAGATACTGTTAGGGTTTGCCAGACCGCTCCCAGTTCTCGGTAGTTTGATGATCTGCTCTTTACTTCGTCTGACCACTTGCCCTGCCAGCTTGAGGAGGCCACTTTTGCCCCCCACCCAATGCCACCTGCATCTAATTTTAATTTCTGGAACTGTTAGCCAGGCTACACCTTTTGACAGATTTTCCCTTTCCTTCCACAACGGAATTCGGAATCCATATCGGGATTCTCCGCTAACCGGAAGCCGAACTTTAGACGCCGAACTTAAAACAGAAGTTCGCTCAACACTACTCATGGCCCCTCTGATAGAACACTGTTTTTGAAGCTGGAAGTTCCTTATTCTCTCCCTGAAAGATTCCAACTTTTCCTGTGGTAGAGATGAAGTCTGGGTAATTGAATCTAGCATTACCCCTAAGAACTTCATTTTTGTTGCTGGTACTAGGCAGGATTTTTTCACATTTATCAACCAGCCCAATTCTGAGATTTTTTGTATCACGTAAATTGGTCTGTCCGGACGTTTCCAGCTCTGAATTTCTCTGAGTATGAGGAAGTCTTCTAAATAGGGAACAAAAATGTTAGGCCCTCTAGTCTGAGAGGGGGAATCATTTCTATTACCAGCTTTGTGAACACGCTTGGGGCGGAGGATATACCGAATGGTAGAGCAGTGAACCGGAAATGATTGACTATGCCCTCGTCGTCTTTCAACGCGAATCTGAGGTATCTTTGTGACTTTTGATGGATGGGAACATGGTAGTAGGCATCTTTTAGATCGATGGATGTCATGTATGCTCCTTTTTTGGACTAGGGGAATTATTGATGAAATTGACTCAATTTTGAATTTTCTGTAGGTTATAGGTTTGTTTAGCCCTTTTAGGTTTATAATAGTAACGGGTTTTTGGACTAAAAATAACCTTGAATAAAAGCCCCTTTCTGGTTCGGGACCTTCTAATACCACACCAGATTTTTTTAAGTCGAGGACTCCCTGCCAAATTTTTGCTAACACGTTCTGACTGTGGGGTGTTATTTTAAATCTTTTTTGGAGGGGGTGGAGGAAAATTCTATCCCGTAGCCATTTTTTTACGATGTCTAAGGCCCAGGGATTCTGGGTTACGTCTTCCCACGGAGATAGAAAATTTCTCAACCTTCCTCAGTTTTTCACTTTCACCTGTAGGATCTGGATTGTGAGCTAAATGGACGAAAAGGTTTCTTCTTGCCCTCTTCTGGGAACCCTTTTTTTTTTTTTTGTCAGCAGCCTCCTCTAGGATTACATCTAGTACTGGCCCAAAAACGTATTCGCCAGAAAACACAATAGAGCACAGTTTAGCTTTGGAGGTCCAAAGAGGATTTCATTTCACTTTGAATCATAGATTTAACCTCCATGCAGATAGATGGTTGCTCTTCCTTTACGACCTCATTAATGCAAGACTGGCAGAACTTCTTTTTGTGATATTCAGGGAGTCTTTTTGCACAAGTTGCGCATCTTGTGTATTTGGCTTTAACTTTGGGCTCTTTCACTCCCTCTAAAGAGAGGAGCAACCAGGTATCAGAGATTTTAAAAACACATGAAATATGCAAGGTCACAGATATTTTCCCCCCAGTGGAACTCACGATAGGAGCAGCTGAGGGCGGGTATGCGGTATCCATCTGGCTTGCAGGGGCATCAGGAGCCGACATATCTCCGGAGAAGGAAACACAGTGGAGGCAGCGGCAGGTTGAATTCACAGCCTTTTTTTCATCCAGCGCGGCATCTGACGTCACTAGTGTGCGCGTGCGCTCTCCACATGATCCTAGGCTCCGCCCCCTCCGGCAATGCCGGGAACAGAGTGTAGACTGCGGCGCGTATGAGCAGCGTGCCCTTTCTTTTCTGGTCTGCTTCCTCACAGAAGGGGGAAGGGAGACCTTGTGTTATGGAGTAAAAACAGGCTCCCGCTGTTCAGGGACGAGAATCTACCCCCGTATATGTCCTCTGCTCAGCTTTAGTAGCAACCGCAAGATGGCAGAGGGGGAAGGAGGACAAGAAGTAACCCTCTCTTCTTAAAAAAGGTATCCGAAAAATAAAATTGGCATAAAATCTTCACCTCCCCCCGAGAGGTCTCTCTGTGAGGTGCTCCATAGGGACAGGAAACACTGACGGTGAGAGTGGGTGGTGGCCTTTTAAACTCTGTGTTCCTGCCCCTATAGAGTTCAAGAGGTCAATCTCATGTGTAGCCGTCATGGTGGATGAAATGGAAAAAGTTGTTACTAAGGGGAGAACATAAAGTAGTATTTAAAAAAACAAAACAAAAAAAAACACAACCACCACCAAACTAGGAGCTAACCTGTGTTTTCAAGGAGCGTCTTGGGCGTATTTGGCCGGTTGATGATTTCTACCAGGTTGTTCAAGACCATAGGAACGTATGGCTGCATCTCGGCCCCTGACGGAGAGAAGCGGCATTGGTTAGACAATGTAGGGTGCCTAGACTGCAGCCCACCGGGGGGGTCGGCGCTGTATACACACTCACCCATTTGCATGCAGATCTCCCCGATGGCCCAGGTGGCATTGTTACAGACAGAGATGAACTCTGGATTTAAGTTGGTGCCGAGAATGGGCATAAATTCAGCTGTAAAAGACAAGAACAGAAACCACTGACTAAGCCTAGTCTTAACTTTATAGATGGCAATAGAACAGCGTCCCTAGTGGTCAAGTTTAGAATGACATGCAGATTTTAGAATGACTTGTACAGCGCCTTCAATTACACCACAAATATCTATGGCAAAGAGGCATCACTCACAGATACAAGGCTTCACGTGCAGGAAACAAGCCTTCGTCAGGTCACCCAGGAGAGCGAAGGAGCTCTGCCGAACCTCCGGCATAATGTCCTGAAAGTGAAAGGAGTTGCCTCAGAACAAAAATCAAAAGTGCTTGTGATTTACCAGGACCAAAAACACAACCCTCACCTGCATGCACTGGAACAAGAGGGTCATGATGTTACTTCTGGCCACTAACTGCTCAACATGGCCTCCAAGCCCCTCCGCCAGCCCGCTGAGAAGATCCAAGGCCACGATCATGAAGTCTTTATCGGGGGCTTCATACTGGTCTGGATGCTGACTGTACATCTGCCAGAGATAGACACACAGGAATTGAATGGAGCTAAATCCCAAGCAGACACCGCGCTGAGAAAGGACGTGAAGTGCAGCACAGCCTCCCACTGAAGACAACGGGAGGCAGACTGAGCGCACAGGACCAATGCCAAATACAGTCAGCAAAAAACGCTGTGTGCATGGGGACTTAAAGGGGTTGTCCAAGATATTACAATTAAATTAGAATTTTATATTTTTAAAAACGTTTTACCCACTGTCACCCTAGGTCAGGGATGGCCAACCTGAGGCTCTCCAGCTGTTGCAAAACTACAACTCCCATCATGCCCAGACTGCCAACAGCTATCAGCAGAGCATTGTGGGAGTTGTAGTTTTGCAACAGCTGGAGGGCCGCAGGTTGGCCATGCCTGCCCTAGGTGACTAAATAGCAGTTATTAGACTGCGTGTCCCGATTCGCCACCTGCAGGGCTCCATAGGAACTACAACTGCAATAGCTTATAGCTGTGATAGCTAACCTCCGGCACTCCAGCTACGACTGCCAAAATGCCAACTTGCTTGGCTGTTCTCAGAACTTCACAGAAATGAATAGAGCATGCTGGGAGTCATAGTTTGGAGGTTAGCCCTCACTGGCTAATAGCATGGGTTTCTTCAGAGAGACGCAATAAACGGCTCCCCCGATGGCCGTGAAGTAAAGCCACCTCAGATGCCATTGTCACAACTGACCACGGCATCTGAGGGGTTAAATGACTATTGGCGAACACAGACATTAGCCCCGGGTTAATGCCATTTAAAACAGCGGAAACAGAGTGGCTATGGCATTCACGAACATGCATGGCGGGTGTCGGGAAGGGGTTAGATGTTTAAGGTGCCTACTCACCATGGCTTGAGCAAGGGTCTTCTGCACCAACGTGACACAGCGCTGATACACCGGCTCACAGTACGGGAGGAATCCGCTCTGCAGGGCGGTTGCGATGGAGGACAAGCACTACAAGAAGAGGTCTGGTTACACAGATGGAGGAGCAGAACCAGCAAGTGCATTTCACAACCTACTTCACGTCGCACCCCTAGATATAGATCTGTGGAACAATCCTCACCTCCAAGAGTGGGAAAAGGTCCTTATCTTCATCCTTCAGCTCATTCCACTTCTGGATGAGAGGGGGCATCAGTTTTTGGATGTACTCCTAGGAACACATCAGACATAATTTATTAGCACGATGACAGGGGGAGGGGGGGGATGACCTATGGAGCACTTCCATCATACATACAGTGTAGGGTGAGGCGTGATCTCCGGATCAGACAGTATGAATAGAGACATCACATGTGTATCACGTAACAAGTATCTGCATCACCTCCGGAGGCGCAGCCCCTCAAAACTGAATGCATCAATGCCCAATCCTTCCAGTGCCACCATGTCTACATCAGAGGCATCTCCTGAAGATTCCTCACCACTCACCGGCTGATTTAAATGGTGCCCCACAGAGTCCGCTAAGGTTCCTATGGCATCGTAGAGTATGAGGAGATTCTTGTGCTGGTATTTTCCAAAGGCAAAAACCAAGGTGTCCAGGATAAAACTTAGATACGGTACAAGCTCCGTGCAGGCTTCTTCCTCCAGGGTCGCAAACGCACTGTGGAACAGACGGGACATCTCTTATCAGCAAGGCGGAGGCTTGGGCCAATCGCTGGGAACAAATGCGCGCTCATTGCCAATAAACGGTCCGTGTAAAGGCGACGCCGATCACACGAAAACCGCCAAATGTTTGCTAGGTGATCGCATCTTTCACGTGACACCCAAAACTCACCATTTATCTGGAGCACATCGCTCTGTATATACGGGATCTGCTGTTGACAATAGGCAAACTGTATGGGGAACAAATGATCGTAATAACGATCACCTGACCCCCATTCATTTTGCACCACGACATGTGACAGGCCCTTAAAACGAGCATCGATTGGTGCTGGTTATTGCCCCCTGCCGATGTTAGTTCCTGTTTGAGGGCAAGTTCAGCAGCGGATGGGATTTTCTCAGATTTGGTAAGGAATGAGCCCCCCTGTCAGCCACGTTCATACCTGCATGCTGCCTCCTGCACTCGCTTGTTGCTGTCCAGAATTCGTTTCAGTAACTCCGTCATAAGGGGCTTCAGATAAAGGTCGGGGGGTTGGCTGACCACCCAGTGGGCGTACCGGCTCAAAGTCCAGCAGGCGATGGAGCGGACTAGAGCCTTTTTATCAGACAGGCACTGGATGAGATGAGGAATCAGCTCAGGCAGGTAGGGCACCATGCCCTGCATACAGCCTGCACGCGACAAGAACAGGAAGTCAGGGTTTTAAGGGTTAACCGGGACCTTGCGGCCAGCATACTGGAGGCATAGGTATACTACCTTCAGCGATGGCTCCGAGGACCAGGATACCGGACTCCTTTATGACCCATTCCGGGTGGAACAGTAGACCCTTGAGGAGCGGGAGGAGGTGAGGAAGCAGCTCCTCCCGGAACACATTAGCGAGGACGTCCAGGGCGGCCGCTGAACATTTCCCTGCGAGAGAACACAACGTCCTTGTTACTTCACAACTCATCTAGAAGAAGCAGAACCCTGAACTCGCAGAGCTCCGATCAGACAGTATGAATACAAGAGACCCTCAGAGGAAGTCAGGGGGAAAGCATCTGCATCACTTCTGGAGCTCCCTAATGTGAACAATGCCTACTGAGGGAGCAGCACGTACTCAGATTCCAGTCAGACAAGGTGTCGTCGTCATCATCCTCGTCATCACCATCGTCCTCTCCTTCCACTCGCTCTTCTTCGTGTTGCAGGGTCACAGTGCGAGACTTGTGGAACCGGGGCTTAATGTCCTGCTCACTGTCCGGGACCGTCTCATCCTCCTCCACGTCTCCCTGAAGAGCAAGGGAAACACTTGTTACAGGCAGAGACCATGCGCACCCCCTTCACTCAGAGGATTATGGGTGTCCCGGCCATCTGATCAGGAAGGGATGTCCCTAGCAAAAAGCAGACAATTTCTACACTAGATCCCCCCCCTTAAGGCCTCATTCACAAAACTGTATTTTTAGTCCATGTCTGAGCCGCATTTATTGTGGAAATTGCCGCAAAATCATACATTTCTATGGGGCCACAAATAAATGCGGACAGCACAGGGACGTCATCTGTGCACCTGTTCTGCACATTATAGAACATATTCTTATCCGTTTTGCAGGATGCACTCGGGCGGAATCTGTATTTTGCAGATCTGTGATTTGCAGGCCACAAAATGGATACGGTCCGCATAAACGCCCCCCCCTAAATGAATACTACACCTCAAACCTGATATTTCTCAGTAAAATCTACATACAGCGTAGAGTCACATTGTATGTCCTCCATTAAGGCCTAGGCAACAGACTCCTGCTGGTTTCCCGATCCTGGTCAGAGCAGTGCATTGTGGGAGCTCAGCTAACAGTAGAAAGCAGACAATGAGGGACCTATGTTCTGTTCTCCTCAATGATGAACTTCCAAACACTTCTTTTGCTTCTCTCTTTAATTGTCCAAACTGTTTACACGTGGGGAGACATCCCTATAAAAGCCCGTTCGCTCCGAGATCCGAAAGTGTGCACATGCCACTGAGGACAGGAGGAACGTACAGCCACGCAGTCCTCTAGGTCAGTGTTTCCCAACCAGTGTGCCTCCAGCTGTTGCAGAACTACAACTCCCAGCATGCCCGCACAGCCAAAGGCTGTCCGGGCATGCTGGGAGTTGTAGTTTTTCAACAGCTGGAGGCATGCTGGTTGGGAAACACTGCTCTAGGTAATCTCTGGGCTCTCCGTGTAGGGGCATGCATCGATAAGAGAACTTTTGGGGGAGGTTTGGGCAGGCCATCACTCGTTAAAAGCTGGACAACCCATTTAAAAGGGATTGTTCACCTTTTAGGGTGCCCTTTGGGCAGATCGGGGAAGCATTACATACCTACTCCCAGCTTCTTTGTCACCTGCTGCCTTGTTCGGGTGCCCTACTGCCAATATCCGCTTTGACGCAGCAGCAGGCGATGAATGGCCGCTGTGACCAGTTATTTGTCAAAGTGGATGTTGACAGCCGACCTGAACGAGGCAGCAGCAGCCAGGACCGAGCAGTGGGGAGCAGGTTAGTATGCTTCTCTTTGCAGGTCTGGCCAGGAAGCCCCCCCCCCCTCCCCCCCAAAAAAGATGAACAACCCCTTTAAAGGTGTTGTCCAGCTTTTAACTACTGGTTTGTTGGAGAACAGAGTCAGAACGCAAGTGAGTATGAACATCATAATTACGTAACCGGATTCTGTGTCACTTTGCTATACACTGCTTACTCTAGTCTAAGGGGGAGGGGGGGGGGGGCAATCTGGAGCTGACCGATTCCCTTTAGGCCTCACGCACACGAACGTATGCCGGCCGGGTCCTCAATGCACGTACACCGACTGTAGGGCTGCAGCATGTGGACGCGGACTCATTCACTTGAACAGGGTCCACGATCCGCACCGCAAAAAAGTAGTGCGAAGGCACGGACAGAAACTCTGTGGTGCTTCCGCTGCGCGCCGACCTTCCGGATTGCAGACCTATTCAAGTGAATTCAAGTGGCTGTTCGCATGAGGCCTTAAACTAACTTTTTGACATAATCAATGACAATGTTCCAGTTAATCGGAGCTCTTTTTGCAGCATCTTTGGGCTCCTGTCCATAGAGGACTGTGCTCTATCACACTACCAGCGTGTGCACGCTTTCGGATTAGCGAGGACTACTGGAGGTACGCACTAGGGTCATAGCTTTACTGCGCATGAAAATCTTTTGGAAAATTAAATGAAGAAAAAAGCAAAAAAAGACATATCTGGAACTTTGCCAATGGGGATAAAGATTTTACAATATGCTGGTAAAGAGGTTTTCCGGTTATATTTAAGGGGTATTCCCATCACAGACAATGGGAGCATATCGCTAGGATATTCCCCCATTGTCTGATAGGTGCGGGTCCCACCTCTGGGAGCCGCTCCTACAACAAGGACGGAGCGGGCAAAGCTGTGGCTGGAGGACCCCGGATTTCCCAGGGTCCGTCCACCACCAAGCGCTGCTCCCATAGAAGTAAATGGGAGCACATCACGCACGCGTGGCCCCTGCTACCATTCATTTCTATTTTCGGCGGCACCATAGAAATGAAAGGAGCTGCACATGCGCAGTGCGCCCTCCGTTCATTTCCCTGCTCCGTTCTCATTGTAGGTGCGGACCTGCACCTATCAGACAATGGGGGCATATCCTAGAGATATGCCCCCATTGTCTGTGATGGGAATGCCCCTTAAAGTTATACCCGGTCCACAGGATAGAGGATAACTATTACATCGGTGGGGGTCTGACTGCTGGGTCCCCATGATCACGTCCTCATAGAACAACAGACTGAGCATGTGCACTGCCACTCCATTTATCTCTACGGGACTGCCAGAGACAGCAGAGTAGAGCGCTCAGCGCCACAGACTAACTAGTGCTCGGTCTTATGGTCTTATGAACAGGGTCCCCTGTCCTAGCATTGAGGGGGGGGGGGCTTTTTTGGTTAGTAGATTTGTAATAAATGCTTTAGAATGAAACACCCCTTTAAGTAACAGCTGAGAATTCACATGGGTAGGAACAGGAACTCTGGAGGAATAGATACACTCACCTTTAAGAGGATGATGTCGATCTCATTGTACTTCATACCGTTCACCAGGATGGGAATTAACCTGCAAGACAGACGGCAGATTTCTAGGTGCGCTGCCTGCGTAATGGTTCTGAGATAGCGCTACGTAAAGACTGGGAGCATCAGTAATGTGGGTCATTATATGGGACTGCTTTATGGGTGCAGGTACTTAGCGATGCGAAGGGTGCTGTGTCAGGTCTGGAGGAGACATGCTGGGTACTCACTGAAGCAGGTGACTGGACAGAGCGTCTTTACAAATAGGTTGATCAGCCAGCGTCAACCAGAACTCGCAGGCTTCCAGCGCCACGTTTTCGTCGCTGTCCTGCGTCCTCTGCAGCATGTACTGGAGGAGGGAGAGAGAAAGAGAAACACCTCTGAGCCTCGCGGCTCTAATCCGACATGACCGATGAGAAGACAAGACCCACTACAGACCTGGATAATGCTGTGCATGTGAGGAAGCAGCCGGTCTATCCGCACCTCCAGCAGCATCACCAGCGCCCGGCACACGTTCTTGCGGACCTCGGGGTCTTCATCCACCGCAAGTGCAAATAGGTGCTGATGAGAAGGAAGGGGTTCATTACCCTCACATCAAACAATGCAATGGCGGGTCTGCCCGCAGCTTCCTGCTTCACTAACCTCAATGAAAGTGTCGATGTTATCCATGAGAGCCTGGGCGCGGTCCGTTATAAACTGGTTTACGCAGGCGATGGCGTGAGACCTGCGAGCGGGAGGAGACGGCGTGTCAGACGTGGGCAGAGCCGATGGGTCTATGTATGGGGATTGACAAGACAAACCTGATTTTGGGGCTGCAGTGCTTGAAGAACTGGAGAAATTTGGGGATCATGATGTTCAGCGGTCTGTTCAGAGCGTCGCTGTCCAGGAGCTCGGAGGAATCTTCACAGATTTTTTGAAGAGCGCCAAATGCTCCCTAGAAAAGCAGCAGATACAAGAAGAACTATTAGATCCATTGAGGTCTGACCAGAAGAAGCCCAGAACGAGAGTCAGCAACATTTGGCGCTCCAATTGCCGTGAAACTGCAAACACGTTCTTCTAACTCCTATAGAAGTGAATAGAGCATTCTGGGAGCTGTAGGGTTAATGGTTTGTGCCCAGTCCCTCCCTGTGACAGCAGATCCTAGCTAATGCAACCATCACACTGTCAGCCATGACCCAGCAGAATTAGAGTGGATTGTTTATATTGGGGGGGTCACTACTACTCATCTGACGGATACCTCACAGGTGTTGTAGTCCTCCGAGTTCAGCAGGTTGCAGAGCTGAGGTAGCAGTTCTGGCCAGGTCTGCAGCTCTCCCTTTGATGCTATGGTAGTGATGAGAATCCCTGGAGAGAAAACATAGAAACCACAAAACTAAGTCCAGGTCTATAGGGAGGTTCCAGCCTCATACACAGCGCCCCTAGTGGCTGCGCAGGATCAGACAGTATGAATACCAGAGCCCTCACTGCAGATCAGGCATACATCATCTGCATCATATCCAGCGAGCGGCGCCTAAAGGAGAAGAAGCTGGACTCACCGATGGTGGCTCTGATGAGGGAGGACGAGTCTCCGATGCTGTTCAGACATTCCTGCTTTATGAATTCAGACACGGGCTGGGGGAAGTTCTGGTAATGGGCTTTCACATTGTTCTTCAGGATCAGACCACTTAGAGAGCGCGTGGGTTCATCTTCAATACAGATACAGGTTGTTATACTGGTGGCCTCAGGTGACCACCCAGCGGGGCATGGAAAGTAATACAACGGCAATAAGCAATACTACGTAACCATAGCAATAACACCCAGTGCTGCACGCAGCGCGCCCACAGATGACATCCAGTGCTGCACGCAGCGCGCCCACAGATGACACCCAGTGCTGCACGCAGCGCGCCCACAGATGACACCCAGTGCTGCACGCAGCGCGCCCACAGATGACACCCAGTGCTGCGCGCAGCGCGCCCACAGATGACACCCAGTGCTGCGCGCAGCGCGCCCACAGATGACACCCAGTGCTGCGCGCAGCGCGCCCACAGATGACACCCAGTGCTGCGCGCAGCGCGCCCACAGATGACACCCAGTGCTGCGCGCAGCGCGCCCACAGATGACACCCAGTGCTGCACGCAGCGCGCCCACAGATGACACCCAGTGCTGCACGCAGCGCGCCCACAGATGACACCCAGTGCTGCACGCAGCGCGCCCACAGATGACACCCAGTGCTGCACGCAGCGCGCCCACAGATGACACCCAGTGCTGCACGCAGCGCGCCCACAGATGACACCCAGTGCTGCACGCAGCGCGCCCACAGATGACACCCAGTGCTGCACGCAGCGCGCCCACAGATGACACCCAGTGCTGCACGCAGCGCGCCCACAGATGACACCCAGTGCTGCACGCAGCGCGCCCACAGATGACACCCAGTGCTGCACGCAGCGCGCCCACAAATGACACCCAGTGCTGCACGCAGCGCGCCCACAAATGACACCCAGTGCTGCACGCAGCGGGCCCACAAATGACACCCAGTGCTGCACGCAGCGGGCCCACAGATGACACCCAGTGCTGCACGCAGCGCGCCCACAGATTATAGCCAGTACTGTAGGCCACATATTATACTCAGTGCTGTATACACCCACAGATTATGGAGTGTTGTATGCCACATATCATACCCCAGGGTGGTACGCCATGTGCCCACAGAGTTCATCTAGTGCAGTACGCTCACAGATTATACCCAGGGCTGTATACCATGCCTTCACAGTTTATACCAGGTGCTGAACCCATACATTACACCCAGCGCTGTACTCCACGTTATATATAGTGCTGTACACCGTGTGCTCATAGACTATATCTATACTCTCCAATTATGAATTATAACCACTATGTCATATCATGCGGCCAGCGTTTACACCCAATACACCGTGTGACCCTGTGGATTATACCCCCAGATGTGACCCCACTGATTATGTAAAGTACTTGTGTCCACGTGTATTCGACCCCTTACACCAGCAGTCCACCACGTGTCCTATACAATAACCAGGCATACCTTCAGACTTGAGCCGCGTCAGAACAAAGATCAGATAATTGTTGAAGTCGGGATACTGGTTGAGCTGCTTCAGTTTCTGAGAGACCGTTCAGGACAAGACTGGTAGAGAAGAGAGTGCTCACCTGTGACAGACGCCGGGGCTCCAGAGCGTGCAGTGCAGTCACCCCTCACACTATACCGACACCTCCTGCCTGTTCTATACGATCCCACCTAAACCTGGTAATAGGAGCCCAGCCTGTACATAATAACCAACCAGATCCTGCCTGGGAGTAATATACGCTTCATCACCGCGGCGTGTAAAGGATACCTCCTGGACAACTCTCTGAGTGGCCGTGTCCGGGGACTGAGAGTCCTTTAAGAGCTGCAGGACTTGCTGTAATCCTTCCTCATCCGGACGCCAGTCCATCTTCACGACCACTAGCTGCAGAGAGATACATGATCAACAATGGGACATACACAGGGGTGCAGTACCTCTTTTCCGCCTGCCGGGGTCACTGTTGTTCTATGGACTTCCTGGACGCACTGAGCGGCTTTATATCAGTATTACAAGCCTATGAGCACATTACTCTGCTGAAACACTCTGTGCTGCTGGAGGATCCGGTTCATCCTTAAGCAGCCAAGTTCTCACTAACAGAACCACCCCCCCCCCCCCACGTGATCAACGTGTGCCTCTCCTGAAATAATAGGACATTGCTTACTGTGTGTCACATGTGAAGTGATGGGAGACCCCAGATCAGACAGTATGAATAGAGACCCTCAGGGTATTCAGGATGTATGACTGCATCATCTCCAGGGTCTCAGGAGCACTGACAGCCCCTAATATAGATCCCAGATCCTTCACCCTCTACAGTCCCTTTAAATACCAGTAGATCACAGAACCGGTGTGAACATCCCCCCCCCCATCCCCATGCCATGTAGATGCGTACGCTCCCCCACCTTACACCGTGATCATTTTCTGTCTTAGATCCCATACAATGCCCCATCAGATCCAATTAACACACACCAGGCATCAAACTGGGAACATCCTAGATCCCTAAACTACCCTAGGAATCTCCCGCAGCGATCCCCGATCTACCTGGGAAGGATCCCGAATCAGTCTCCCTCCATCATTTCACCCCATTGAACTAGGAAGATCCAAAATCCTGTCTCTAACAAGAGATCCCTCTGCCTACCACCCACAATCTGTCCCAGAAGATCCCACTCTTCTATCAGTCTGGTAAGTTCATGGATCTGAGGGCCACCCGAGAAGATCCTACTCTATTGGTCTGAGAGGTTCATGGATCTGAGGGCCACCCGAGAAGATCCCACTCCTCTATTGGTCTGGTAAGTTCATGGATCTGAGGGCCACCCGAGAAGATCCCACTCCTCTATTGGTCTGGTAAGTTCATGGATCTGAGGGCCACCGAGAAGATCCCAGATCCTGCTCTTCTATTAGTCTGGTTAGTTCATGGATCTGAGGACACCCAAGAAGATCCCACTCCTCTATTGGTCTGGTAAGTTCATGGATCTGAGGGCCACCCGAGAAGATCCCACTCCTCTATTGGCCTGGTAAGTTCATGGATCTGAGGGCCACCCGAGAAGATCCCACTCCTCTATTGGCCTGGTAAGTTCATGGATCTGAGGGCCACCCGAGAAGATCCTACTCTATTGGTCTGGTAAGTTCATGGATCTGAGGGCCACCCAATAAGATCCCACTCCTCTATTGGTCTGAGAGCTTCATGGATCTGAGGGCCACCCGAGAAGATCCCACTCCTCTATTGGTCTGGTAAGTTCATGGATCTGAGGGCCACCTGAGAAGATCCCAGATCCTGCTCTTCTATCAGTCTGGTTAGTTCATGGATCTGAGGACACCCAAGAAGATCCCACTCCTCTATTGGTCTGGTAAGTTCATGGATCTGAGGGCCACCCGAGAAGATCCCACTCCTCTATTGGCCTGGTAAGTTCATGGATCTGAGGGCCACCCGAGAAGATCCCACTCCTCTATTGGCCTGGTAAGTTCATGGATCTGAGGGCCACCCGAGAAGATCCTACTCTATTGGTCTGGTAAGTTCATGGATCTGAGGGCCACCCAATAAGATCCCACTCCTCTATTGGTCTGAGAGCTTCATGGATCTGAGGGCCACCCGAGAAGATCCCACTCCTCTATTGGTCTGGTAAGTTCATGGATCTGAGGGCCACCTGAGAAGATCCCAGATCCTGCTCTTCTATCAGTCTGGTTAGTTCATGGATCTGAGGACACCCGAGAAGATCCCACTCCTCTATTGGTCTGGTAAGTTCATGGATCTGAGGGCCACCTGAGAGGATTCCAGATGGTGTCCTGACCGGGGTAGGATCTCCCCCAGCGATGTAGCAGATCCTGGATCCCCCTCCCTAGCCTCCTATAGGATCCCCACCTGCCCCCGCCTCCTGTAAGGCACTGCGCCCCCCGCATGCGGCATACCCGGCCGGCTCCCACCTGTAGCTGGCGCCTGCACTCCCACTCCCCCCGGCCCAGCTCCCGCCCCTTTCTCCATCACCAGATCCCCGCCGCGGCCCTGTCCGTCCCCTCCCCTCCGGTACCGCTCACCTCGCAGGGATGGAGGAGACTCGCAGGCGGCGGAGACACAGAAAGAGAGAGAGAGCGCGCGGGCTGATGACGTCATTCGCAGTGCACCTCTCCAACCAACCAATAAGGCGACTTTCTGCTGGGCGGAGTCAGTTTCGACAATGACCCCTCCCGACCGCCGTCTTTAGCCTGGGATTTTCAAATTTCGCCGTTGTCGTTGCGCCACACCACGTGACCACTCGCGAGTAGCAGTAGCCGACCGCGGGCGTCATCTTTGTTTCGGGCAAATCCATCTACTGGATACTACAAAAGGGGAGTTTTCTCAGCAACCAATGAGGACGTCGCTTTCATTTTTCTGCTGGGTTTAGATTCATGAAAGCTGGAATCTGATTGGTTGCTATGGGCAACTCGAATAACCTTACCTTTTTTTAATATATATAAATGTGGAGCCTTGGTCAGTGCTTGGAACATGCTGATATTAAAAATCTATATAATAATAAAAAAAATGTCACATGTCGGACATTTCTTTTGTATCACATTAATTATAATGGCAAAATGTAAATTAAAAAATTGGAAAAATGGTTGCGTGTAGACGCAATCGCTCAACGGTCGTGTCGTCATCTAGGGGGTCACTCACCATTTTTATAGTAGAACCAGATATGGCGGCCGGTGGAAACACGGACGCTACATGACTGAAAACCATATGACTACCAACAACAGACAAGAGATTTAACATCAATTTATAGTGAATACATAGAAAATGGCTGCAGCTCGCATGGCCTTGCGGTTTTGAGCTACGTCATGGCCGCGATTCCCTAACTTTGCTTCACGTCTCTTTATGGTGTGGATATGACTGGACCTTCATTGCAATATCCATTGCTCCCAGTAAGGCCTCTATCACACGTCCGTGTCCATGTAGACATCCATAACAAGAGGGTCAGTGGTTAATCTGTGAAGATGTCAGTGAAGAATCCGTGTGTCCGTTTTTTGCCATTTGTCTGTTTGTGTCATCCGTATTCCACGGACACTGCTAGACTGAAAATTAATTTCCAGAGCTTCTCCAAAATCATGGACCAAACACAGATTGCCTCCATGTTGTGTCTGTGGTTTTCATGGACCCATAATGTGGGTGAGGGATCCGTAATCGCAAACAAAACAGGTCGTGCTCCCATGGTGTCGCTGTCGATGGAGACCACGGACAGCGCACGTCTGCGAATCACTGACGTATGAAATACTCATCACATGTAAAGACGTGCCACAGTCCTCCTTCAAGATCAGGTGCTATAGTTGAACAGGCGGTATATAACTGAAGCGCATGCGTTACGGGCGTGTGTACAGAAAGACTGGATTGCAGCAATGTATTTTGGCCTCCAAATAGGAATGTTCATGGGGACCTCTCGATTAGTTTCTAAATTATGATGGGACAAAGGACCCGGAGCGTTGAATTTCAATATCTGATCCTATCGTTTCCTATTGAGAACACATGAACGTTCAGCCAAACCACACCTGTATGTGTATGAAGGGCCTGGAAGAACAGCTGTCAGCCGGCACATATACCGCCCCGTTTACCATACCTCCTAAATTTTAAAAAGTCGAAGGAGGGACATTACATTGCAAGTGGCGGCACATTTTTTTGACAGTGAGCCACACCTCTAACTCCCCCCAATGCCTATCCTTACACGCCCAATCCTGCCCAGTCCCCTTTGTGCCTCTGGAGTAGTTATGTCCTCTTAGTACCCCCATAGTAGTTATGCCTCTTCAGTGCCCCCACACAGCAATTATGCCCCTTTAGTGCCTCCACACAGTAGTTATGCCTCCTTAGTGCCTCCTCACAGTAGATATGCCCCCTTAGTGCCCCCACACAGTAGTTATGCGTCTTTAGTGCCCCCACACAGTAGTTATGCATCCTTAGTGCCCCACACAGTAGATATGCCCCCTTAGTGCTCCCAAACAGTAGTTGTGCCCCCACAGAGTAGTTGGTTATGCCTCCTTACTGCCCCCCCCCCCCCCCACAGTGTACCCCAGTCTATGGGATGCTCCTTTGCTTTGAGCCTGAGCAATAAGGTCCATTTGGTTTTACGCAAAGGTGTTTGTTGCTATATCTTCTCTAACTGACCCGTCTCGTATATTTGACCACGTCTACCCGCCAGCTGCCTGTCCTGACCTCTGCCTTTACCCGTGTATCACACGCTTATTTTGACATAAATTCTGCGTGGATTTTGCGGAAATTGCGTTCCGTGTAGATGTACTCTTAGAGCTGTGTCTTGTGACAAGATGTGCATCTGTGTGTCCATGACCTGACCAAGACTGAAGGTTACCTATTGCAAGAAAGCAAGCAGAGATCTATAAAACTGAGAGTAATTGACACACACGATGCAAAGAATTTCATTTATTTGCTGAAACTGCATTGTGCCTGGCTGTGAATATTGTGTCTCAATCCCCCAAATCCTACAAAGTGAGAGAAGAGGCTACAGCTGGGTAACATGGCGGTGGATGGCATCTCTTAATCTTTACAAATCTGTGGTGGAGCAGGATGCGATCGTCCCCCTGCGCCATCTGCTTCCCTTTCATCCTAATGCAGTGTGACAGATCTGACAGATGGACACGAGGGGTTACAGGCATCTTTGCCTAATGATGAGACATTTCTCTAATTAAAAGCGGTTCAGGCGTAGCAGAAACATCCCCCAAATGTACGCAGAAGAGGCTGTGTGACATGACACGATGTGCCGCCTGGGACTGACAGCCACAAGTGGGGCGCCGCCATAATGTACTTACTGTATATATGAGTTAATGGTGAATCAATGCAGGGTATACTAATCCGGTCAGTATTATTATGGTGCACCCCAACAGATAATCAGCACCTGGAGGAGTCTGGGAGAAGTAGTCCTGACTGGGCTGCCTCCAGGTGGACCCTCTGCTCCCCTGATCTACCTACCTACGTTACTTTTTTAACATCCTAATCCCTGTAGTGCCCTCACAGTATACATAATGCCCTCCATAGTGGTACCTCGACATCAAATGGCCCCCACAGTGTCTCCCAGCATAATAATGATGCCCCTCTTAATGCTCCCCAATAGTATAATGCCCCTCTTAGTGCTCCCCAATAGGAATAATGCCCCTCTTAGTGCTCCCCAATAGGAATAATGCCCCCTCTTAGTGCTCCCCAATAGGAATAATGCCCCCTCTTAGTGCTCCCCAATAGGAATAATGCCCCTCTTAGTGCTCCCCAATAGGAATAATGCCCCTCTTAGTGCTCCCCAATAGGAATAATGCCCCCTCTTAGTGCTCCCCAATAGGAATAATGCCCCTCTTAGTGCTCCCCAATAGGAATAATGCCCCTCTTAGTGCTCCCCAATAGGAATAATGCCCCTCTTAGTGCTCCCCAATAGGAATAATGCCCCCTCTTAGTGCTCCCCAATAGGAATAATGCCCCTCTTAGTGCTTCCCAATAGGAATAATGCCCCTCTTAGTGCTCCCCAATAGGAATAATGCCCCTCTTAGTGCTCCCCAATAGGAATAATGCCCCTCTTAGTGCTCCCCAATAGTATAATGCCCCTCTTAGTGCTACCCAATAGGAATAATGCCCCTCTTAGTGCTCCCCAATAGGAATAATGCCCCCTCTTAGTGCTCCCCAATAGGAATAATGCCCCCTCTTAGTGCTCCCCAATAGGAATAATGCCCCTCTTAGTGCTCCCCAATAGGAATAATTACCCTTTTAGTGCTCCCCAATAGGAATAATGCCCCTCTTAGTGCTCCCCAATAGGAATAATGCCCCTCTTAGAAAAAAAAAAAAAAGGACTAAAGGAGTGGTGGACATACCACCTGTGCAACTGATTCAGCTCGGCAGGGTAGAAGGAGAAGAGGCCTCTTCATGCTTTTTATGTACTAGTAGATCCACCCCTGCGGGTGTCAGACATTACCCAACATTTTTGGCCACTTGTGGTGTGTTGGTGTCTCCCTGGTCCACAATGTATGACTGCTCAACCAATGTGCACCTGAGTTTGGCACCTGAAGGCCTGACATGGCCCTTGTAGTAGGGTGGTCCCCCTTAGGCCTACAAAATGGGTCCGTTGAAAACTCGGCTAATGCACCGTTTATCATCCGCGCCCGTGGTTCCAGTCCGTCAAAAAAATATACCTTTCCTATTTTTTTGACGGAAAACGGTTTACGGACCCATTCAAGTCAATGGGACCGTGAAAAAACACGGAGGCACACAAGATTGTCGTCCGCGTCCGTTTTTTTCCTATCATTTGCATGGCAAACTTGACTTAGACTTTTTTTTACTTTCCTTCATGTCTGGTGATCCTCCAAAATAAAGGAAGACACACGGAAACAAAAACGGAAAGGATCACGGAACAACGGAACCCCATTTTGCGGAACGGAACACAACAACGGTCGTGTGCATGAGGCCTTAGGGAGATACAAAAGGGACGAGCAATAAAAACGTAAAAATAAACAAAAGTAAGAAACAAGGACTAAAGAGGATCAGGCCATGATAAGCTGATCCTCCTGCCCCATCCCCCATAGGGCATAGCTATAGACGGCTAAGGGGATGGCTCAGGAAGGCTCCTCTCATCATGACCTGATCCTCTTTGGTCTTTTAGTTCTTGTTTTTTTTATATACCTTTCTATTATTTAAAATTTTTTTAAACAGGGCTTGTCTGCCTGTCCCTTTGTGTGCCCTAACCTAGTGAAGATCGGTGGGTGTCAGACCTCGGGGAATCGAATGGCGCACTGCCCGTGTCCTCGCCCCCCCATCACCACCATGCCTTGCCCACAGTTAGGGCTCATCAACACGGCTGTAGTTTTGGTCCGCATCCGATATGTGTTTTTTGCGGATCGTATGTGGACCCGTTCATCTCAATGAGGCTGCAAAAGATTTGGACGCGCGCACAGTGTACTGCCCGCATCTGCACATCCCCCCCGAGGCCCTGAAAAAAAACGATGGAATGTGTCCGATTCTTGTCCGGTTTGCGGACAAAAATAAGACATTTCTACAGGAGTAAAAAAAAAAACGGCGGCATGCGCTCTGCCAGGATTCATGGGAACACTTACGGCCATGTGCATGAGCCCTTAGAGTGAGGCGTCACGATTCTACTTCACTTTCTTAGCAAACCACTTCTTGTCAAGGATTTGTCACCACTCCTGACGTGTCTGTTTTACCAACTACTTGTATGCCCCATGTAGTAACAATTCTTACGACTGGATGTTGTGTTGTTCCTCCACTATTCCTACTAGAAGTTATGAATGAATTACTAGCAGTGTAGACTAAAGGTCCAGTCTGACACTATGCAGTCAGTGCTGCCAATGTCAGACTGTGTAACTGGTAACACACATCAATTCATTTAGACCTTCTAGTAGGAATAATAGAGGAAATGCACAACATACAGCAGTTACTTAAACAGACATGTCTGGAGAGATGACTATGCCTTCTACCTGCCCCCAATAGAAGCTAGTCCAGAGATGGCTGACCTCCGGCACTCCAGCCGTTGTGAAACTACGACTCCCAGCATGCGCCATTCATTTCTGTGGAGTTCTGAGCAAGTGTGCATCTTGGGAGTTGTAGTTTTACCACAGACCTAGTCTGAGGCTTCCTGTCCTATTTGTGCCTATTTTTCCTACGGTTCTCTCAGCTGTCGGGGAACTACAAGTCCCAGCATCCTGCGTGGACATGCTGGGGGTTGCAGTACACGCCAGCTGTCCCGTCACAGGCTATAGAACAAACAGCACGTGAACACAGCTTCAGGGCTTTTAAATGTCATGTGACCCTGTGACGTCACACCCCCCAAGTTTAGACACAACCCTTTCAGGACTGCGCACCACGTGACTGCCCGACTGAATCACGTGCCCAGAGCGACGCTGACGTCACTAGAACGCGTAGCCCAGCAGGGGGGAATGCTGGGAAATGTAGTTTACCAAAACATAGACTTCCCGGACGCGAGGAGGAGTGTGAACAGCCCGGAGCTGGAGTCCCGGGGCAACCGGAGCCCCAGGATTGGGGGATGGGGAACTGCCTGTCATCGCAGACTGCAGATGATCTGTCCCTGCTCAACGACTCAGACGGGGCTAGCCTGCCCGGAGAGCCCCCACCTCCATACCAGGTGACCGTCCTTCCATCATCATCTTTATAACCTAGTCACTTGTATAATGTCTCTCACTGTGTAGATTGCTAATGACTACCATGGAGCCACACAGTGGTCACCCGCCATCATCTCTTGTTACTAAGCAACCGCCATTACCGCTACTGCAAGCCTGCAGCAATGGGTTCTTTGTATCCTTGCACATATGGAGTCATTTACCCATCAGGACTGCAGGAAAGCTGGGTGACAAATCCCTATGAGGGGAGGGGGGTTACAATAGCTAAGGTAAAGGGGTCCTCCCACCTTTCCCATTGCACTTGGACCATACAAGAACTTTGGGAGACAGCGAGTCCACAGTAATCACCCTTGGCAGCGAAAGGGCCTGAGTGCCCAACCAAATAGTCCCAACTCCCAAACCGCCATCAGCGGGCATGCCTGACTAGTCAGATCTAATCACAGTCCAGACGGAAGGATACACTGTCTTTGTAACGCTGTCCTGCAGCGCCCCCTACATCCTGCCCCAGGTATCGCACAGAGTGTCCATTTTGCCTGTAGCATTTCTGTCAGACACCTCTCTCGTCTTGTTGTGTGTGCATTAAGCCTTATGTGCACATTTACATATATATTTGTATCTTTCAGGAGCGGCAGAATGTTCCTGTCTACCACCCGACACCTAGCCAGACCCGCCTTGCAACGCAGCTGACGGAAGAGGAGCAGGTGTGGATTGCCAAGAGGATTGGCCTCATACAGCACTTACCTAAAGGCAGATATGACCCGGGGTCCGAACCTTCCGAGAAGAAACCAAAAGAGTGAGTGACATTACACTGCAATATGTCGTCTAAAAGGGCATCTGTCAGCAGGTTTGTACCTGTGACACTGGCTGACCTGTTACATGTGCGGTTGGCAGCTGAAGGCATCTGTGTTGGTCCCATGTTCATATCTGTCCGCATTGCTGAGAAAAATAAGGTTTTAATGTATGCAAATGAGCCTCTAGGAGCAACAGGGGCGTTACCATTACACCTAGAGGCTCTGCTCTCTCTGCAACTGCCAACCCCCTCTGTACTTTGACAGGACCAAGTTTGATGATTTTTATACTGCCTGCCCCCGTCAAAGTGCAGAGGGCGCGGCAGTTGCAGAGACTCAAGGTGTAATGACAACGCCCCCATTGCTCCTAGAGGCTAATTTGCATATATATTAAAACATTATTTTTCTCAGCAATGCGGGCACATATGAACATGGGACCTACACAGATGCCTTCAGCAGCCAAGTGCACATGTAACAGGTCAGCCGGTGTCATAGGGACAAACCTGCTGACAGATGCATTTTAATAACTTGTTCATGAGGTGTGAAGCCAAGTGACCCACTATAATGTACCTCACTTCAATTATATCACTGCCATCAGTAATTATTTACTATGATACTGCCTCCTATGTACAAGAATATAACTACTATAATACTGCTCCTATGTACAAGAATATAACTACTATAATACTGCTCCTATGTACAAGAATATAACTACTATAATACTGCCTCCTATGTACAAGAATATAACTACTATAATACTGCTCCTATGTACAAGAATATAACTACTATAATACTGCTCCTATGTACAGGAATATAACTACTATAATACTGCCTCCTATGTACAAGAATATAACTACTATAATACTGCTCCTATATACAAGAATATAACTACTATAATACTGCTCCTATGTACAAGAATATAACTACTATAATACTGCCTCCTATGTACAAGAATATAACTACTATAATACTGCTCCTATGTACAAGAATATAACTACTATAATACTGCTCCTATGTACAAGACTATAACTACTATAATACTGCTTCCTATGTGCAAGAATATAACTACTATAATACTGCTCCTATGTACAAGAATATAACTACTATAATACTGCCTCCTATATACAAGAATATAACTACTATAATACTGCCTCCTATGTACAAGAATATAACTACTATAATACTGCCTCCTATGTACAAGAATATAACTACTATAATACTGCTCCTATGTACAAGAATATAACTACTATAATACTGCTCCTATGTACAAGAATATAACTACTATAATACTGCCTCCTATGTATAAGAATATAACTACTATAATACTGCTCTTATGTACAAGAATATAACTACTATAATACTGCCTCCCATGTACAAGAATATAACTACTATAATACTGCCTCCTATGTACAAGAATATAACTACTATAATACTGCTCCTATGGACAAGAATATAACTACTATAATACTGCTCCTATGTACAAGAATATAACTACTATAATACTGCTCCTATGTACAAGAATATAACTACTATAGGGGGGCGGAGCCGAGCCACGCTGCTGAATGGCCGCACGAGCTTGAGCTCCTCCAGCATTCCGGCTCATTTGCCCTATAAAAGCTTATAATTTGATTGATTATGGGGAAACCTGGCAGAGAAAAGAACAGAGGAAGCTCAGAGTCCACCCCACTGCGCTCCAAACAGCCAGAGATGGAGAAGTTTCTCCGGAAAACGTCGAGGTTCACGGCGCAGAAAGGCCCCAATATGGCGACGTCTGCTGCACAGGACTCTGACGCCGGGGAATTATCAGACGCAGGCAGCGGCTCCGATGTCTCGGACAAGAGACCCAGAGACCCACCTCTCTCAGAGCGAACCCTGCGCCGAGTCCTCGAATCTGCCCTCTCGCCCCTGAAACAAGACCTGTCTGATATCAAGGACGACATGAAGCATTTGGGGCAGAGAGTGGTGGCGTTAGAAGCCACTCAGGAGGCCATCATGACATATGAAAGTAAAGCGTCGGAGGTGCTGGCGTCTCACAAGGCCTTGCTAAACGATGCCTTCCTGAAATTGGAAGACCAAGAAAACCGCAGCCGCCGGCGCAATATCCGCATCCGCGGCCTACCTGAGTCGTTCGCAGCGGAGGCCTTACCGACAGTGGCACGTGAATTGTTCTCTAAGCTGCTTGATCCTGACAGAGCGGCGGGAATCGTGGTGGAGCGCATACACAGGGCGCTGCGCCCTAGGCCTAAACCGCAAGAACCGCCACGTGATGTAATCTGTGGCTTGTTAAGTTACGTTGATACCGCAGCCATCCTCAAAAGCCAAAGAGAATTAGAGGTACTGGAATACGAAAATACCCCGATCCAGATGTTCCAGGACATCGCGCCATCCACCCTGGCCAAGCGGCGCCTTCTCAGGCCTCTCCTGGATATCCTGAGAAAAACCTCGACCCCATTCCGCTGGTTATACCCCTTTGGGTTGGCGATTTCCAGGAATGGTAAGCTACTGACCGTGCGGTCACCTGCAGACCTGGAATCTGTCTGGCGGTCCCTGGACGTTCCTCCGATGGAAATCCCCTCATGGTTACCGGCTGACCAAGATGGCGCCCTCCCCATACCACCTCGTGTCAACGCTTGGCAAACAGCGTCTGCGGGCAAGTCGGATCGTTCGGGACGCAGCAGGATGGAAAGGGATCCCACCTGATTAGAGGTGTTTGTAAGCATACCTTGCTGATATTTCTACCTCCACAGAATAGGAGATGACTAATGCTCACCTATGTGTTATATAGGTTATTGAAGGCGGACATGATCTTCCTACATTTTCAATGTTTTCCACATTTTTAGTGTTTTATTTTTGTGGCCTACTGGGCTCAATGTTATGTTTAAAGGGCCTTGTGCCGTGTCATGGCTGCTACAGGACGCTACCTCTAGGACATTGCATTCTGTTCCTCACTGCAGGGCGATGACCGGATAGATTAAGATGCTGGACACATCTTTCGTTTTTGGTCTCTTTTGTTCAGACCACAGGTGCTTTACTTGCCCCCTCGCCAGTCCAATCCTGTCTTGGCTGGTGATAGGTAGAGTGCCTAACCCTCCTCGGACGGGTATCTTGTCTGAGTCACTCATTTGTCAACTTGACATGTTTAATGTTCTCTTACTCACTTTTTGTTCTTTTGTACTTCCCTTACCTTCCTTCCCTCCTCCTGCTCATATCATCTGTGTGCTCCTCCATACTTCCATGGATGTATTATGCATTTACCCACCTGAAAATATGCAGAAATGTCTTCTATAACAGTCGCCTCACTAAACGCGCACGGGCTGAACGAGCCATGTAAAAGGTCTCAAACTCTATCTCTCCTTCTGAAAGATAAGGTCTCTGTGGCCTTTTTACAAGAGACCCATTTTAGAACAGGCAAAGTTCCTAAACTTCCCCCCAAGAAATTTGTCCAGTGGTTTCACAGTACTCATGATTCCGCCAGTAGAGGGGTTAGTATAGCTGTGCATAAATGCCTCCCCTTTAAGCACTCAGCTATCTCAGCGGACCCTGAGGGCAGGTACATCTTTGTAAGGGGTTTACTGGGCGAATCTCCAGTGACCTTTGCTAACTTATACGCTCCCAATAAAGGCCAAGTACCATGGCTCGTTCAGACCCTTAATGCGTTGTCCTCCTTCTCTGAGGGCTTACTAGTTTTGGGGGGCGACTTCAATGTTGCCCTGGAGCCAGCGGTGGACACCTCGGCGGGCAGACCCTCAGTATCTTACAGGCTCCTGAGAAGATTAAAAATCTCCCTGAGGAAACTTAAAGTACTAGATGTCTGGCGGGCCCTAAACCCCAATGGCCGAGATTATACTTTTTATTCACATGCTAAACTGTCTTTCCACAGATTGGACTACATTTTCCTGTCCAGTTCTCACGTGCGTAATGTCTCTGGAGCCCGGATAGGTAATATAACATTATCCGACCATGCCCCTGTCATTGTTAATTTTTCCCTGTTTGGACCACAGAGAAGGGAGCGCTTGTGGCGTCTCAATGATACCCTGATTCTAGACCCCAGACATGCAGACAAAATTAAGGCCTCAATATCTGAATTTTTCACGCTTAATGATACCCCAGAGTCGCCTCCTTCTCCTTCTATATTATGGGAATCCCATAAGGTGGTCCTCAGGGGGGAGCTTATAGCTTTGGGAGCTTTTTTGAAAAAACAAAGGACACTAGCCCTGGACGCCTTATTGGCGAACATAACCCGTTTAGAATCCTCCCATAAGGAATCTCGGGCTATAAGCACCCTAGCAGAACTAACTGAAGCCAGAACAAAACTAAAAAATCTATTGAATGTCACCTCAGCAAAGTTGATACTTCGCTCCCGATTTAAGGCCTATGCACATGGGGATAGAGGAAACAGACTGATGTCGGCAATTGCCAAGAAGCAGTTCTCTGACTCCTTTGTTTCCTCTATTAAGGACTCCAAGGGCAAAACACATAAGTCCACCCCAGATGTTGCTAAAGCATTTTGTGCCTTCTATGAGGCCTTATATAATTTGCCGCCCCCTAATGGGACTACACCGGGAGATTTATCCGAGGCCACTGATAAATTCTTGCAGTCTCTAGATCTTCCCTCTGTATCCCCATTAAAAACTTCCCTCCTGACTAAGCCTATTTCAGATTCGGAGGTGCGCAAGGTCCTTATGTCTATCCCATCGGGCAAAAGCCCCGGACCGGATGGCTTTTCCATTGCATACTATAAATCCTTCCAGGATGTGTTAATCCCACGTTTCAGGAACTTGTGCAACTACCTCCTGACAGGGGGTTCTCTCGCTCCTCATTCCTTATTGGCGCACATCACTGTCCTCCATAAGGAAAACAAAGACCCAACATGCTGCAGTAACTATAGGCCAATATCTTTACTCAATAATGATGTGAAGTGGTGGGCGAAGATTCTGGCTACCAGGCTTCAGGATGTCCTCCCTGACATTGTACATGAGGAACAAGTAGGCTTTGTCCATGGCAGACAGGGGTCGGAGAATACGGTGCGACTTCTACATCTCGTGAATCGGGCCAAGAGATCCTCTAAACCTTTAGTCCTGGTGAGCACGGATGCGGAAAAAGCCTTCGACAGGGTCAGCTGGCTCTTTATGTCGCGGACCCTGTCGAAGTTTGGCCTCCCGGACCAGTTTATTAGTGCTGTTAACACCCTTTATTCGGCCCCCTCTGCCATGGTCAAAGTCAATGGAGCATTGTCCCCACCATTTCGCATCACAAACGGGACAAGACAAGGGTGCCCCCTCTCCCCGGCACTGTTTGTGCTGGTCATGGAGACCCTTTTGTGTAAAATTAGGTCAGATCCAGCTATCAAAGGCCTTCAGATTGGCTCGCAAACCCATGTTACTGCAGCATTCGCGGATGACCTTTTAGTCATGACCTCCAACCCTACAGAGGCCTTGCCCAAGTTGTTGAATACTTTTGAGGATTTTGGATTTGTATCCAATTTTAAAATAAATTATGGGAAATCCATGGCACTTAATATTTCATGTCCCCAATCTGTAGTCAATAGTCTAAAACAAGCCACCCCATTTACCTGGGCCTCCAGAGACATTACATTTTTAGGAACACGGGTTTCGGCCAATATTCAAGACCTAGCCTCCCTTAACTATGCTCCTCTCCTGCAAGAGGTTCGCACTCACCTACAGAATCTGAAACTCCCTTTTGTTTCGTGGATAGGGAGGAAAAACTATCTGAAAACTTTCATTCTCCCCAAATTTCTTTATTTGCTGCAAGCCATTCCCATATGGCTGCCAAACTCATACTTCTCAGAAGTCCGCCGAGTGTTCACGCGCTTCCTCTGGAATGGTAAGTCTCCACGCATTGCCTACTCTGTCCTTACAAGGGACAAGAAGTTTGGAGGCTTTGGGATGCCTGATGTAAAGTCATATTACACTGCTGTTCAGTTATGTAGATGTGTATCCACCCTGACATGTAAATCTAGCTCCCTTTGCTCACGGCTCGAATCTGCACTACTCACCAGCCAAGATCAGCTCACTCTATGGGGTGTTAGGCCCTTTTCAGCCAATCACTACGCCTCTTCCCCGGTTTGGAAAGGAATGCTAGTAGAATGGTCTAAAATGGTCAAATCCCAGCAGTTTAACTTTCCTAACCCCTGTATGCCTCTTAAATTGTTACAGAGCTATATTCATCCTTCTGTGTCAAACCCCTCCGGGATTTGGTCAAGGCTCGCTGGTTTGTCCCTGCGGGATGTCCTTCTCCCAGATGGTAGTTTGCAATGGGATTTAATAATGGATCGCCCCGAAATCAAGTCAGCTCCTTTCTTCCACTTAGCAGATTTTAAGAGAGATACTAAGTTATGCGTAGTGAACCTTGCTAGTAATAGCTCCCCTTCCTGGCTTGAAAAGAAAGTCTTGGCCCCTAGGCCTCCTCTTAGGCCATTATCCCAGATGTATAAGGAATTGCTATCCTCTTTACCTCCAGAGCTCGGTTATGTGACCTCATGGGAGCGAGAGCTTTCCATGATCCTGACGGAGCCAGAGAGAGCCTTTGTTTTAGCCCACTCTCATGGCTTCAGTCGCTGTGTAAGAATTCAGGAGAATTCTTTTAAGCTACTAAGTAGATGGTACAAAACTCCTGAATTCTTGCACAAACTTAATCCTGAGGTACCTGAGGTGTGCTGGAGATGTGGCATAGAAACCGGTTCATTATCACATATCTGGTGGTTCTGCCATAAGATTCAACCGTTTTGGAAATTGATAGAATCAATGATTAATAGCGTTTGCAAAACTAAAGTCCTATTAGATGCCAAACTTATCCTACTGTGGTGCCCTAATAGCACGATAACCCCTGCTAAGAATAATTTCCCTACAATGCTGATCACGGCTGCGAGATTACTGGTTCCCCTTTTGTGGAAAACTGATTCCCCACCAAATCTAGAGATGTGGACGGACAAGGTAGATCATATCTACCGCTTTGAGGAACTGGCGCATTGGGAAACAAACTCTCGCCATTGTTTCCTAAAGCTATGGTCCCCATGGAAATCACACAGGAATTTCACATGATAGAGCAGGATCCCCTCACTTCTCTGCCCCCTCCCCCACCTAACCCATTATCTCCCCCTCCTCCCCCTTTTCTCCTCCTTTCGATGTTTATTTTATGGTGATGATGATGATGATAATCGCTAGTATTGTCTACATATGACTTGTATGCTGGATAACCACTGTAACTTTTAATGTTATGATACTGATGTCCTATGTGGGCATGTGGCCTTGTTTTCTTACCTCAATAAAAAGAAATATGGTTAAGAATATAACTACTATAATACTGCTCCTATGTACAAGAATATAACTACTATAATACTGCCTCCTATGTTCAAGAATATAACTACTATAATACTGCTCCTATATACAAGAATATAACTACTATAATACTGCTCCTATATACAAGAATATAACTACTATAATACTACTCCTATGTACAAGAATATAACTACTATAATACTGCCTCCTATGTACAAGAATATAACTACTATAATACTGCCCCTATGTACAAGAATATAACTACTATAATACTGCCTCCTATGTACAAGAATATAACTACTATAATACTGCCTCCTATGTACAAGAATATACCTACTATAATACTGCCTCCTATGTACAAGGATATAACTACTATAATACTGCCTCCTATGTACAAGGATATAACTACTATAATACTGCTCCTATGTACAAGGATATAACTACTATAATACTGCTCCTATGTACAAGAATATAACTGCTATAATACTGCTTCCTATGTACAAGAATATAACTACTATAATACTGCCTCCTATGTACATGAATATAACTACTATAATACTGCTCCTATGTACAAGAATATAACTACTATAATACTGCTCCTATGTACAAGTATATAACTACTATAATACTGCTCCTATGTACAAGAATATAACTACTATAATACTGCCTCCTATGTACAAGAATATAACTACTATAATACTGCCCCTATGTACAAGAATATAACTACTATAATACTGCCTCCTATGTTCAAGAATATAACTACTATAATACTGCTCCTATATACAAGAATATAACTACTATAATACTGCTCCTATATACAAGAATATAACTACTATAATACTACTCCTATGTACAAGAATATAACTACTATAATACTACTCCTATGTACAAGAATATAACTACTATAATACTGCCTCCTATGTACAAGAATATAACTACTATAATACTGCCTCCTATGTACAAGAATATACCTACTATAATACTGCCTCCTATGTACAAGGATATAACTACTATAATACTGCCTCCTATGTACAAGGATATAACTACTATAATACTGCTCCTATGTACAAGGATATAACTACTATAATACTGCTCCTATGTACAAGAATATAACTGCTATAATACTGCTTCCTATGTACAAGAATATAACTGCTATAATACTGCTTCCTATGTACAAGAATATAACTACTATAATACTGCCTCCTATGTACATGAATATAACTACTATAATACTGCTCCTATGTACAAGAATATAACTACTATAATACTGCTCCTATGTACAAGTATATAACTACTATAATACTGCTCCTATGTACAAGAATATAACTACTATAATACTGCTCCTATGTACAAGAATATAACTACTATAATACTGCTCCTATGTACAGGAATATAACTACTATAATACTGCTCCTATGTACAAGAATATAACTACTATAATACTGCCTCCTATGTACAAGTATATAACTACTATAATACTGCTCCTATGTACAAGAATATAACTACTATAATACTGCCTCCTATGTACAAGAATATAACTACTATAATACTGCCTCCTATGTACAAGAATATAACTACTATAATACTGCCTCCTATGTACAAGAATATAACTACTATAATACTGCTCCTATGTACAAGAATATAACTACTATAATACTGCCTCCTATGTACAAGACTATAACTACTATAATACTGCCTCCTATGTACAAGAATATAACTACTATAATACTGCTCCTATGTACAAGAATATAACTACTATAATACTGCTCCTATGTATAAGAATATAACTACTATAATACTGCTCCTATGTACAGGAATATAACTACTATAATACTGCTCCTATGTACAGGAATATAACTACTATAATACCGCTCCTATGTATATAAGTACTATACTAGGTGCCATCTTTGGCCAGGTGGTGATGTGCACAGGATAACGATAATCCAGGTGGGTTGTGTCTCTGCAGGTGTGTGATCTGTATGCTGGATTTCGTCAGTGGGGCTCCTGTCCGCTTCCTGCCTTGTATGCACGTCTACCACATGGAGTGTATAGATAAGTGGCTGATGCGGTCGTTCACGTGTCCGTCCTGCATGGAGCCGGTGGACGCTGCACTCCTCTCCTCCTACGAGACCAGCTGAATGGACGGCATCCCGCAGATGTGTGGTATCATGGCGGCCTGCTTTGAAGTATTGCTTTGTGCTTTGGCCAAAATAAAGTCCATGTGGTGTGACCTTGTCCTTTCATGAGACGTGAGGTGATCTGCCAGACAGGATGATGGAAGTCGGAGCTTCCCACACGTGTGTTATGGACTATATGGATGATGACTGGAACGTCGGGAGACTGCGCAGAGGACACGACCCTTGGATATAGATGCCTTTCTATATAGACACGAGGTGATAGGTAGAACTCCCATCATCAGGGGATGCTTCATGGGAGTTGACACCGCGGCCTCTTCAGTGACTACATCTACATGATGACGCCGGTGTGTGAGTGCTGCAGAGTCAGTACCAGCTGAGGAGGCATTTAAAGGGCATCTCCCCCTGAGGAAGACCCCTTTAAAAAGCACTTTACTGCAAGTATTTCACAGTAGAGATGTCCTTGTGTCCTCCTGTTCTGTCAGGTTTTGCCCCCATGTGTTATCACCCAGCTTTCCCAGAGTTCTGCCTTGTTTTATAGAAATACAGAGCAAGGAACTAGGCCAGGGCTGGACAGATCCCAGGAGGCAGCAAATCATCCAAACCATTTCCAGACTTCTGAACTGGATATAGATGAAAAGATACTCCAGAGCTGCACTCGCTATTCTGCTGGTGGAGTCATTGTGTACATACATTACTTACCCTGTACTGATCCTGAGTTACATCCTGTATTATACTCCAGAGCTGCACTCCCTATTCTGCTGGTGGAGTCATTGTGTACATACATTACTTACCCTGTACTGATCCTGAGTTACATCCTGTATTATACTCCAGAGCTGCACTCACTATTCTGCTGGTGGAGTCACTGTGTACATATATTAATTATCCTGTACTGATCCTGAACAGAATAGTGAGTGCAGCTCTGGAGTATAATACTGGATGTAACTCAGGATCAGTACAGGATAAGTAATGTATGTACACAGTGACTCCACCAGCAGAATAGGGAGTGCAGCTCTGGGGTATAATACAGGATGTAACTCAGGATCAGTACAGGATAAGTAATGTATGTACACAGTGACTTCACCAGCAGAATGGTGAGTGCAGCTCTGGAGGATAAGACAATAGGTAACGGTTTTGCAGCCACTCGTCATCGTACATGTGCACAGTGAGCTCGCACTTAGTAGTTCTTGATTATTGGGGGGATGGATTCTTAGAGGCCGGTGTCTGAGGTTGATGAGACCACTCCTGTATGTAAGGTGACTATTCACAGGAAATACAAATGGCATCTCTTAGGGTATGGGTCATGCACCCTCATCATGGCAGAGCAGGAGGACCATATAGAAGTCTACAGGCGTTGCTGAAGAGGTACTATGGCCTCCTAACATGGACCTGGTCCATAGCCTCCTCACAACAGGACACAAGTGAGAGGTTCTCCTGGGGATCACACATGGCAGGCTACTGCAGCAAATATGCCACATAGGAATATTCTCCTACACGTGTGGACGTGACTGTAAATAAAGTTTATTGAAAAGTAATATATGGAAACAGTGACTGTGTTTTTTTCACTAAACTTTATTGGTAAAGTTGAAGAATGTCCTTCCCTTTCCAGCTATGGAGTACTGACATGTATTGGCTGCCGCCCGCTCCGCCTTGTGTCTATAACCGTCAGTGGAGACGCGTGTACCCGCAGCACATACAATAAAGCGTGCTTGTATGGATTTCAGTATCCCGTGTCATTCTTGTCGTATTAATTCTTTGATGTCGGTAGCGCACAGCTCTCTCTCCTGCCCCCCATGTACACCACTGCCGGGGAGCTCTGGCCGCTCGTTTCTCAGAGAATGAAAGATTTGGGCATGTTGAAATCCAACAGCCTAATCTAGGGATGGCCAACCTGCAGCTCTCTGGCTATTGCAAAACTACAACTCCCAGCATGCCCAGACTGCCTACAGCAGGGGATGGTGGGAATTGTAGTTTTACAACAGCTGGAGAGCCGCAGGTTGGCCATCCCCGGAATCCATCTTTCATGTGGCCTTAAAGGGGTCTTCCCACCTCAGACATTAGTGGCATATTGTTAGGATGTGCCCTCAGTGTCAGGTGGGTGCGGGTCCCACCTCTGGGACCTGCTTCTATCTACAGAATGGGGTCCAGCATGTGCAGTCCCCCTCCATTAACCGCCATGGCAGCAGAGTGCTGGGTGGGCGGTCTCGTAGAGGGGAATGGGGAGGTGGGCGTACATGCGCAGTGCGCTCTCCACTATGGGACGTTTAAAGGGTTTCTGTCACCAAAATTAACCCTATTAAACTGGCTGACATTATGCTTATTGATGCCCCCGTTACTGCACAATTGTAACTTTTATGATATGCACATTAGCCTCTAGGAGCCGGGGGGCGTTGCTCCTGCTCCTAGAGGCTCCGTTCTCCCACCTCATGTCAGCCGTGCCGTTCTTGATTGACAGGGCCAGCGTTCATTTTCTCCGGCCGGCCTAGTTTGCTGGATAAATCTCGCGCATGCGCAGTCCCAGCACACAGGGCCGGCCGGAGAAGACGAATGCTGGCCCTGTCAATCAAGCACGGCAGGGCTGACATAAGGTGGGAGAACGGAGCCTCTAGGAGCAGGAGCTTAATATTAAAGGGGTTGTGAAGCGACATAATATTGATGACCCAATTTCGAGAAGAAAAAAGACTTTTATTCTTGAGAACTTCAGTGCACCGAGGGGCGTGTCCAGCACTGGAAAGGCCACGCCCCTTGATGCATTGAAGCCCTAATTTGCATAAAGGATAAAAGTCCCTTTTACCTCGAATGCCACAACCGATTTTCACAAGACAGGTATTATTTAATCAGCAGGATCAACTCTACCATCAGTGTGCCTAATTTAAAGGGGTTCTCCAGGCTTTTAATATTGATGAGCTATCCTCTGATATTGATGACCTATCCTGATTGGCGGGGTTCTGACAACCGGCACCCCCGCCAATCGGCTGTACGAAGGCAAGGTGTGCGCAGTGCATGCGCGCCGTCACCCTTCCTGCTTGCCCTAGACCAGGGAATGCCAACCTGCGGCTCTCCAGCTGTTGCAAAACTACAACTCCCAGCATGCCCAGACTACCTACAGCTATCAGCCTACAGCAGGGCATGGTGGGAGTCCTTAAAACAACTGGAGAGCCGCAGGTTGGCCATGCCTGCCCTACACATAGCAGCAGAGAGAAGGAAGGGAGACAGAACATGCACACTGCCCCCACCGTCTCCTCATACAGCTAATGGGGGGGGGGTGTCGGACCCCCGCCGATCTGATTTTAATGACTTAACCTGTTCTCAGGATATCAGTATTAAATGCCCGGAGCACCCCTTTGATGGGGTTGATCCTGCTGACAGGTGCTCTTTAAGAAAAAGTTTTGTAGGAAAACAATGAAACCTATAGAAACTGTTGTTTTGCCCTAACTGTACTCATTTGCAGAATACGGTTATTATATAATAGTGAATGCCATAAAAACAAAAGCCCAAAAAATATTTTTAAAGTTATCCATTAGATGTAACCTAAGTTCAAGAGGAGCTAAACTTTTTGATGAAGAAAGGATGGGGCGGCAGGACTCTCGCCCCTTTGGTTTTCCTCGGCTCTGCTTGGCTATTGGAGTGTGCGGCGGAGCGCTGCTGTTCCTCTGGCGTTAAAATGTTTAAAAAAAATAAAATATAGAAGTCTTCCCAACCCGACAACAAGCTTTTATGTGCGGACAGTTGTGTCGCTGGAGGTAAAGGTAGACGATGAAGCCTGCACAGCCACAGACCTCAGTAATCACTGTGCGGTAGGAGAAGAGCTGCCTCTGGTCACGGACCGCAGGTCATCACCGTATACAACGTTAGTTTCTGCATGGTGTCCTGGAGAGAGTGACCTGTGCTGGAGGCTTCATTGGTGGAATCTGCAGGACAGATTCTGTATCAGGGATTTCATGTTAATCATTTTCATACCAAAAATTTTAAAAGCCTTTTTAATAGATATTTTAAAGAAATTTGCATTTTTTTTTTGTTTTTTCTTTGCTTCCTTGTGTCTGCCTTGGTGCAGCTGCTAGGGGTTGAGCTCTAGACAGTATCAGCCTCCTTCCCCCTCTGGCAAGTCCCGGCTGTGAGGAGAGTGACTGAAAAGCAGCACTCGCCTCCCCCTATACATTCATATACACTGAGCACCAGCTGCTGCCATATTATACACATCAACATCATAAACCCTCCCAGGATCCATATCTGGAAAACTGTCTGGCACTGCTGGAAGTGCCCTCTTAGGCTACGTGACTTTCCGGCCAATTATTAGAAACAAGCGAATACTGATAAAATGGCCTATTTCATCGACAGCATAAACTAACAGACGTGAATGAGGGAGGACTACGGTAGCAATGGTTCCTCCGTAGTCGGCTTGCACCGGCCTGTGTAATCGCCAGCGCCCGCACATCAGGTAGTGTGGTACAGCCATAGCTGTGAAGGGCACCCAATCCACACAAGGAGAGCTCGTCCCAAATGTCCGGTCTTCAGGTGATGCTCAATGAACGAAGAAAGCAGAAATCCAACACAAAGGTACGAAACCTACTCTACTACAGCTCCCATGTACCCGGCCATAGCAATGTGAGGGAAAGGATAAGGGCGTCCATTTTTAGTAATTGTATTCATTTTATATCAATCTAAACATGTACTTGGCTTTCACAATCCTCCTCATATCTATGTTGTATCCTTGAGAGGAAAGAGTACAAATTCCCCAGTAAGCCTTCTCCTCACCTTCAATAAGGGTCATGGTGTGGTACAGCGACCAAAGACTCATTCACGCAGTGATTTCCATCAGTGATTTTGAGCCAAAACCAGGTGCGTCTCTAAACACAGAACAGGTGCCGATCTTTCTATTATACCTTATGGCTGCGGAGGCTCCAGTCCTGGTTTTGGCTCACAATCAGTGACGTGTGAAGGAGGCATTCCTCTTGAAGCTCATCAAGAGAATGCCAAGAGTGTGCAAAGCAGTAATCAAAGCAAAAGGTGGCTACTTTGAAGAACCTAGAATATGACATATTTTCAGTTGTTTCACACTTGTTTGTTATGTATATAATCCCACATGTGTTAATTCATAGTTTTGATGTCTTCATAGTCATGAAAATAAAGAAAACTCTTTGAATGAGAAGGTGTCCAAACTTTTGGTCTGTACTGTACATACGGGTGATACACTTTTACTCATACATATACACATCTAGACACGGTTTTACATGTCGGCACACTTCTGCATACTGTACTTAGGCTTACTTTTACCCACACACATAAGGGTAACTTACTGCCAGTGGTGGGCACTCACCTGCAGCCAGAAAAGGCGCCGCAATCAGGAACATGTCTCCTCTGCTACCTCCACAGGTCAGATTATTTTGGGAGGCAGCACCAGGCTCCCATGGCTGCTCACAATGACCACCCACTTTAAAGAAACCTGTAACTCATGCTGGAAACCGGGCGGATCCCATTAAAAAAAATAATGGTCAGTGGAGTATGGCAGTCACCGGCAGTGATCTCTCGCAGGCTGTTCCTCGGCCAGAGATGTGCAGGTAGCATCATTTTGTTGGCACCGCATACTATACATTGCTGCAAAATTATTATATCTGTAGTAGTTGCAGATATTACATTTTCATATATCTACATCGGCGGACCTTGCTTCCTTCTGGCATCATTACTATCTAACCCTAGAGCAGAGGCAAAGTCTCAGTGATCAGTGATGTCAGGGACGAGGAGCTCTGCTAGATGAAGCCATACAGGGATAACGCTCGCCTTCAGGGACGGCACCTGGATGAAGCGGGATAAGAAGATTTTTTGTGAAACTCACCTGTAAAATCTTTTTCTCGTCTTTTCCATTGGGGGACACAGACCATGGGTATAGCTAAGGCTACTTTCACACGAGCGTTCGGGTGTCCGCTCGTGCGCTCCGTTTGAAGGGGCTCACGAGCGGCCCCGAACGCATCCGTCTGGCCCTAATGCATTCTGAGTGGAGGCGGATCCGCTCAGAATGCATCCGCCTGCCAGCGTTTAGCCTCCGCTCCGCTCAGTGAGCGGACACCTGAACGCTGCTTGCAGTGTTCGGGTGTCCGCCTGGCCGCGCGGAGGCGAGCGGATCCGTCCAGACTTATAATGGAAGTCAATGGGGACGGATCCGCTTGAAGATAACACTATATGGCTCAATCTTCAAGCGGATCCGTTCCCCATTGACTTTCAATGTAAAGTCTGAACGGATCCGCTCAGGCTACTTTCTGACTTAGAAAATTTTCTAAGTTATAATGCAGACGGATCCGTTCTGAACGGATGCAAACGTCTGCATTATCGGAGCGGATCCGTCTGATGAAACATCAGACGGATCCGCTCCGAACGCTAGTGTGAAAGTAGCCTTAGAGGTATTAGTAGGAGGGACACTATGCAAATACAAAAGAGAGCTCCTCGGGCTATACCCCCAGGCTCCACCAGGAGGAACTCAGGCGTTGCAAAATCAGTAGGAGAAGGAGAAAGAAAAAATAATGGAAGCCACCGGACCAAAACCCGTGAGGTCCAACCACAAACATAACTGAACTGAACCCCTCCTGCAACAGGCAGGATGGGTGGGAGCTGTGTCCCCCAATGGAAAAGACGAGAAAAAGATTTTACAGGTGAGTTTCACAAAAAATCTCCTTTTCTCGTACATTCCATCGGGGGACACAGACCATGGGACGTCCCAAAGCAGTTCATGGGGTGGGAAAAAACATCAGCACCACCAGGAGGAACGTCCAACGGTCAAACAGGAACCACAGCCTGCAAAACCCTGCGGCCAAAGACAGCATCAGCTGAAGCCAGCGAATGCAACTGATAAAACTTCGTAAAAGTATGTAAGGACGACCAGGTGGCCGCCTTACACAGCTGAGACGCAGAGGCACGATTGCGCCTTGCCCAGGAAGCTCCCACCGCCCTAGTGGAGTGAGCGGTAATCCAAGCCGGGGAAACACTACCATGAGCGCGATAAGCCGCGGAGATAGTCGAGCGGATCCATCGCGCCACAGTGACCTTGGAGGCCGCCATACCCTTACGAGGTCCCTCGGGAATCACAAAGAGGGAGTCTGAACGGCGGACTGAGGCGGTAGCCGACAGATACACCTTTAGGGCCCGGACGACATCCAGGGAATGGAGAGCGCGTTCCTTGGGGTTTGCCGGAGAGGGACAAAAGGAAGGCAGGACAAGATCCTCGTTAAGGTGGAAGGGAGATACCACCTTGGGAAAAAGGAGAGAACCAGACGGAGCACCACCTTATCCTGGTGAAAAACCAGAAAAGGCTCCTGGCAGGAAAGTGCGGCCAGCTCCGATACCAGCCTGATGGAAGTTATGGCCACAAGGAAGACCACTTTCCAGGTGAGAAAGGTCAGGGAGACCACCCTCAGAGGCTCGAAGGGAGCCGTCTGGAGGGCGCGCAGGACCAAATTGAGATCCCAAGGAGGTAAAGGGGGGACGTACGGAGGGACCGAATGCGCCACCCCCTGAAGAAAGGTCCTCACAGGACCCAGGAGAGCAAGGGACTTCTGAAAAAAGACAGCCAGAGCCGAAACTTGACCCTTCAGGGAGCTCAGTGACAGTCCCATCTCGAGTCCGGACTGAAGAAACGAGAGCACCATCGGAATGGAAAAATGAAGGGGAGGGAAATCCGAGTTCTCACAAAAGGCAAGGAAGGCCTTTCAGGTACGATAGTAAATCCGGGAGGAAGCCGGCTTCCTCGCTCTGATCATGGTTCTAACCACTGAATCCGAGAACCCCCTCTTCTTCAGGATGGCGGTTTCAACAGCCACGCCGTTAAACGAAGTGACTGTAAATTCCGGTGGAAGAGCGGACCCCGAGACAGTAGATTTTCTCTGTTGGGAAGAGGCCATGGGGCGTCCGCCAGCATCCGAGCCACGTCCGAGAACCATTTGCCGCGAGGCCAATCCGGGGCGATGAGAACGGTCGGAATCCCTTCCGCCTCGATCTTGCGTAGAACCTTCGGCAGCAGAGGAAGTGGAGGGAAGACATAGAGGAGGCTGAAGTCCTGCCACGGAGACACCAGTGCGTCCACCCCGTACGCCTTCGGATCCCGGGCGCGAGCCAGGAACACCGGGAGCTGGTTGTTGAGCCTGGATGCCATCAAGTCCACATCCGGACGGCCCCATCGGTGGCAGACGTCTTCGAATACATCCGGATGCAGAGACCACTCGCCTGGATCCATCTTGTTGCGGCTTAGAAAGTCTGCTGTCCAGTTGTCTACTCCTGGAATGTATACTGCTGACAACACCGGAACGTGCGACTCTGCCCACAGTAAAATTCTCCTCACCTCCTGCATCACCGCCCGGCTGCGGGTCCCGCCTTGATGGTTGATGTAAGCCACAGCCGTGGCATTGTCCGACTGAATCCTCACCGGGCAGCCGGCAAGGAGAGAAGTCCAATGGGAGAGGGAGTGGAAAATCGCTCTCCAGCTCCAGGATGTTGATCGGGAGGAGAGATTCCGCCGCCGACCAAACCCCCTGAACCGTGCGGGACAGGAGAACTCCGCCCCAAACCAGGAGGCTGGCATCGGTGGTGACGATCGTCCAGGAGAACAGTAGGAAAGATCTTCCCGACGTCAGGTTCATAGGGGACAGCCACCAAGGAAGAGCTGCCATAAGACCCAGGACCCGCATGCACTCCCGGATGGAGAGACACATGCGGGTCCGACACTGGTGCGACACTGCTCCCTGGATCTGGGAGGACTTGGAGACTGGAAGAAACACATTGGCGGCCGAGGTATCCAAAACCATCCCCAGGAAGGAGAGCTTCTGGGACGGGAGGAGAAAGGATTTTGGGAAGGTGATCAGCCAGCCGAACTGTTCCAGAGTCTGAACAGTGATCTGGACCCTGTCCTCGGCCTGCGGAAGCGAGGGGGCCTTTATCAGGATGTCGTCAAGGTAGGGAAGCAAAGGAATGCCCCTGGTGCGAAGAAGCGCCATGAGCGGCGCTAGGATCTTGGTAAAGACCCGAGGGGTGGTCGTTACCCGAAAAGAAGGGCGACAAACTGATAGTGCCGGCCACCAATGGCGAAGCACAGGAATCGTTGGTGAGATTCTGCCATAGGAACATGCAGATAGGCGTCCTGGATATCTACGGAAGCGAGGAACTTCCCTGGAAGAAGAGAAACAATAACGGAGCGGAGGGATTCCATTTGAAACCTCCGCACCCGCAGAAAGTTGTTGAGCAGCTTAAGATCCAGGATCGGACGCACCGACCCCTTTTTCTTTGGGACCACAAACAGGTTTGAATAAAAACCTGTGCCCTGTTCCTGTGGGGGAACTGGGGTAATAACCCCCCGGTCCAGAAGGGAAGAAACTGCCATCAAGAAATCCGAGGCTCGGGCCGGATCCCCCGGAACGCGAGAAGGGAAAAAAACGTTCCAGCGGTCTGGACGCGAATTCTATCTTGTAACCCGTTACAATTTCTAGAGCCCAGGCGTCCTGAACATGAGCCCTCCAAACCTGCTGATAAGAGAGCAGGCGGCCCCCCACCACGAGGGGTGGGGGCGTCCCTTCATGCGGAAGACTGCTTGGGAGCAGCAGGGCTGCCATGAAGGCTGGGGCTTGAAGCAGGGCTTCTTGCGAGAGTCCTGTGACCCCCCTGCGGAGGAAGCAGACAACGTCCTGCTAGAAGAGAAGCGGCGAAAGGACTGGTACCGGGAACCGGAAGACCTGGTCCGGAAGGGGCTCTTGGACCTGGGTTGGGGAAGATGAGTGCTCTTGCCCCCAGTAGCGGCAGAGATGAACTCATCCAGCTGAGCCCCAAAAAGTATGGAACCCTCAAAGGGGAAGTTAGCAAGGGAACGCTTAGAAGAAGCGTCGGCATCCCACACCTTCAACCAGACCTCTATGCGCTGAATAACCGAGAGGGCTGAAATGCGGGCAAAGAGGGAACCAATGTTCATGGAAGCCTCACAAAGGAACTTGGAAGCCTGAGACATCTGGAGAACCAAATCCAGTGTGTCAGCAGACGAATCTTGTTCCGCCAGGTCTTGGTGGAGGCGCTGTAACCACACCGAGAGGGCTCTAGCCACCCATGCCGAGGCAAAGGCAGGCCGCAGGGACGTGCCCGCCAGTGAGAAAATGGATTTGGAAAGACAATCTAGGCGCCTGTCCACAGTCGTCCGAACGCGCCTCTAGACGCGGGGGAAGCGGAGTCATCCGAGGAGGGATGCTGCCGCTCACGCTGCCTCTTAGCGGTCAAGCGTCCTCTGTGGGAACCACTGAGAGGAGATGGAGTGGTTGGTGCAACAGGATTGGAAACTGCCATACGTTCCATAAAGGACATGGCTGCCTTGGCGACTAAGGCCAAATCAGCAGCCTGGACTATCCTGTCCAGGGGCAGGGCAGGAGGCACAGAAACCAGAGACCGAAAGTGGCAGAAGACACTCCTTACAGGACCCAATTGTGGTCCTAGAAGAGGTCTTGGCAGACTTAAGGGGGGCCCCAGGCTAAGGCATGGTGGCAACCAGAATTAAAAGCTAAAAGAGTCCTACCACCCAGTCAACAGCACAGACCGGAGAGGAGCAGGGAGCAGCCACGCGAGTGAAGAGCTTCTCAGCAAGCTGCAGCAGCCGCCAGAGTGAAGCGCAGAGGCCCCACCCCCACAACGCGTCACACCGCCCCCTTAGAAGCGCGAAAGGAGCGTGTGCGCTTTATTAAAAGAAATGTCCCCCGGCGCCGCGTAGCGGGGGTTATTGAAAGGAGACGCGGCCCCAGAAAGAAGCAGGAGGCCCACTGCCGGCGGGTGCTGCTGCGGAGTGGTAGGAGCGAAGCCGCACCGGCGCCAGGCTGAGAAGCCGTGCCCCCTAGAAAATCCCGACGGCTGAGACTTCCGCCCTCCCCAATGGGAGAAAGGTGTCACCCCCTGCAGGGAAGGAGTCTCAAAAGGTCCCAGAATAGTGCCTCCAGATACCCCCTCCTGACAGAAAAAACATCCATTCCCCATTCACCCAGGCGGCAAGGTAGTGGGTGGGTGGGTGGGTTCGGGTCAGAGGGGATTTCAGCCATACTTATCTGCTCCTGCAGATCTTCTCCCTTTGTTCCGTACCAGCAGGGCTCACCTCTTCAGACATCTGACTCCCTGAGTACAGTGCTCTGGATGGAGGGCAGCATCAGGTGACCCTGGGGCTGGTGGGATGCCGGAGCTAACAGGTCTAGCTGGATCTACTTGTCTTATTGGGGGGAAAAAATTGAGGCAGCCAGGCAGCGTCCAAAGACGGCGGCGGGCACTCCACGGGGGACCAGGAAAGCGCTATGCTGACCTGTGTCCCCATCTACAAAGAAAATAACAAACCGGGGTAGATTAATACAAGTGTCACCCTCCTTCACCGGACACTAAGCAAAGACTGAGTTCCTCCTGGGGGTATAGCCCGAGGAGGAGGAGCTCTCTTTTGTATTTGCATAGTGTACCTCCTACTAATACCTCTAAGCTATACCCATGGTCTGTGTCCCCCAATGGAATGTACGAGAAATATTATCGTTACCTGCGCTGTCCACTAAGTATGAGGTGCTGGGAAAGTTAATACATCAGTTGAAGTTGCAAGCAGGGCAGAGGTTTCTTAGGATTAGGGTTCGGCGGTGGAGATGGTATGATGCTCCTACTATTCCCACCCCTGTACCCCATCTCTGAGGAAACCCCTCAACAGCAACATGAAGACCAAAGATGGTGGGAGGGCAGAAGGGCACAGAGGGAGGGCAGGACCCTGCTGGAGACGAGGGAGAGCAGCGAGAAGCCGGTTTCTTTTTTGTTTTTCTTTCTTGGTAGCACCGGAGTGTACCCCACACTAAGAACTGCAGCTCCGTACAATCCTTATAGTTACTGCTGGAACAACCCCAGCAAGCACACATTGTATGCAATTAAAGCTCATATAATCTATGGTTAAAGGGGTTTTCCAAGATTTTCTTTTTACCGATGACCTGCAGGACCCCAGCAGATCAGCTGTTTGAGAAGGCACCGACGTTCCTGTGAGCACCGCAGCCTTCGCTCAGCTTTTTTTTTTTTTTAGTCCACTGACCACACGTTTATTGGTCACATGACCAAGTAGAAGTGAATGGGGCCAAGCGTGATACCAAGCATAGCCACTATACAATGTGTTGTGAGAAGGCTGCACTGCTCACAGGAGCGCCGCCTTCTCAAAACAGCTGATCAGCGGGGGTCCCAGGTGTCAGACCCCTGCCGATCAGATACTGATAGGTCATCAGTACAATAAAATAAAACCCTTGGAACTAGTAGGGCTGCAGTAAACAATTATTTTAATAATATTCTATTGATTATTTTTTTTTTTTACGATTAAGAGAGTACTCTTATAAGAATAAATGAATTAAGACTTTGTTTTCCTTTATAAAAACTCATCAGACCCCCTCCTGCCATCAGTCCACAACACCCTTCGTTCCCCCCCTGTGCGATCAGCCCAAGTGCATCAGTTCCCCCCCAGTGCCATCATCTGTCCTCCCCCCACTGTGCCATAGTTTCTGCTGCCCTGCTCCTCCTGACACCCGGATTTCACAGCGTCATTGGATGCTATGACGCTGTGCACTCCAGGCGCCCGGCCTTAGTCACGCCCCATCCCTTCGGTTTCACCAACTTACCTTTCCAGCAGGGACGCCGCCAACACTCCATCGTTCCGCACTGCAAAGTGTCCGGAGGCCTCCTGCTGGAAAGGCGAGTATTCCAAGCGCAGCGGGAGTAATAGCAAGCGCTTCACTCCCACTCTGTGGTCACATGACACAAATGAATCTTCGGGGCAAAAAATTTGCATTGAGGATTTTTTTTTGTGTCCACATACTCGATTTATAATAGTTTCAGCCCTACTTGGAAAACCCTTTTAAAATTAATCATATCTGATGAGTGGGGCTCAAATTGGCCGAGTACTGCAATCTCTTCTTCAGTCTTAGACATCACTTCCATTGGTCACATGGCCTTTGTGCAGCTCAGTCCCATTCAAGTGAATGGAACGGAGCTGCTGTACAAAGTACAACCACTACACAATGTATGGTGCTGCACTTGGCATACCATGGAGAGTCTGCAGCCCCCTTTAAACTGATGATCACCAGGGAAGTCAGACATTGCCATTCAGATATTATCTATCCCTGTTGATGGGTCACCGAGGTTTAAAGGGGCTGTCAGATTTATTTTTTACGTTAGCAGGGACAGTGTTATAATAATAATATACTCACGGTCCCAAACCCTCTCGACCTGTGCTGTTGTAATATTGCGGCTGCAGCAGTGAACACAGCACGAGGCTGGCTGCAGCTGTCACGTGTTATATAGGCATAAAACAAAAATGTAGAAGCAGCACCACTCGGTCCCTGTTGATGTATCCTGATAGATGCAACAGCCTCACCAATGGCCCTGGATCCAACGGCCGTAATATATGGATAAATGCAGACGGTATCAGCAGCATCTCACATCATCATCGACTTTTATTAGGACTTCAAAGCAAGGTTTCGGCTGATATACAGCCTTTGTCAAGCCTATTCACATTGTATTACATCCATATATTTCTAGTAAAAACAAGTGCACCCCCCCCCCCCCATCCAGATTATCCAATGCAGGCAATGGTATAGACTGACCAATGAGAATGCATGTTTACTCAACCCCTCTTTAGCCTAATTTACCTATATGTCTCACCTGAGTGACCACCGATCACCCTATAGGTCAGAGCTGGCCAACCTGCGGCTCTCCAGCTGTTGTAAAACTACAATTCCCACCATGCCATGCTGTAGACTGATAGCTGTAGGCTGTCTGGGCATGCTGGGAGTTGTAGTTTTGCAACAGCTGGAGAGCCTCAGGTTGGCCAGCCCTGCTATAGGTCAACCCCATCATCGCATGACGTCTGTAATTGCTATGCAACAAATGTGGAGCCAAACATCAATTGCCATGTCTGGCGTTCCTCAACGCTCTGTGCGCATGTCTACACCGCTGTCTAATCACTCACGTCATCATCTGTACATATCTTTGTGGGTGTACGTGAGTGATTAGACCCAGTGAGGAACGCCAGACATGGCAATTGATGTTTGGCTCCACATTTGTTGCATAGCAATTACAGACGTCATGCGATGATGGGGTTGACCTATAGCAGGGCTGGCCAACCTGAGGCTCTCCAGCTGTTGCAAAACTATAACTCCCAGCATGCCCAGACAGCCTACAGCTATCAGTCTACAGCATGGCATGGTGGGAATTGTAGTTTTACAACAGCTGGAGAGCCGCAGGTTGGCCAGCCCTGACCTATAGGGTGATCGGTGGTCACTCAGGTGAGACATATAGGTAAATTAGGCTAAAGAGGGGTTGAGTAAACATGCATTCTCATTGGTCAGTCTATACCATTGCCTGCATTGGATAATCTGGATGGGGGGGTGCACTTGTTTTTACTAGAAATATATGGATGTAATACAATGAATAGGCTTGACAAAGGCTGTATATCAGCCGAAACCTTGCTTTGAAGTCCTAATAAAAGTCGATGATGTGAGATGCTGCTGATACCGTCTGCATTTACCCGTGTTATATAGGCATGTCACTGTCACTGCTGCAGTCAGAACAATGAAGCCCGGCAGGTAGAAGAGTACGCCAATAAGTAGATTTTTTTCTTACCTCTTTATACAGCAGAGATGACATTTCGGCACACAGCAGTGAGTCGTATCATGACTACTCCAGACTCATTAGGGTGGGAATGTATTCAGGGCCAGGTTTCAGTTTAATAAGACAATACTCTATACAAGTTGATAACACAAGCATTCATACAAAACTGGAAAATAAAACATGCCCCACATAGGGGAAAATTAATCTTGAGGGGGGGGGGGGAAAAAAAAAAAAAAAAACGTATGAGGGAGAACAACATAAAAAGACAGGATCTCTATTCCTCCATGTGGCAGACGGGTTTAGGTCAGAACTGCCCTCATGGCAGATACACGCTCAGGTAAGGGTCATTCACCACCGGCACTGTGTGAAGAACCTACGTGGAAAGTCTTTTCTTTCTCTTGGTAGTAAAGAAGTCCAGAAAGGGCTTGTATAATCCGCGGTGAAGAGGGGACGGCGAGAGGAGCTGCAGCAAGGTGTGCGGTCAATACACATTCTTCTAGGCCGAGCCGCCCCCAGAGGCTGCGACCGGCACAAGTCCATGACTCTCCGCACTATTTCACCAGCGGCCGGGTTTTGTCATCATCACTGCACTGATGAGCTTTGTATTTTTTCACCTCGGCCATGTACTGTGCCCATGCTCCACCCTTATGTGTCAGGATCTGGAAAAAGGAAGAAGAAGAAAATGTCAGTCACCATTGCGCGCAGCGATATGTATCCAGCAGAATGCGGACTCGAATACAGTGAATGGTGTCTGCATTGGAATTGCAAACAGATGGTGCACCTAGTCTTTACAAGTTATCCCCCACTGATCACAAGAACAGGAGCCCCCCCATACCCCATTGCTGCTCCCTTAAAAGGACAGTAACGGCCAATTGCACATGTGTATGGCCACTCCATTCATTTCTATGGGAGTTCCAGACATAGTGGAGTGCTGTACTCTGCTATCTCTAGAACTCCCTTAGAAATGAACTTGTACCAATCCAAATACCCCTTTAAAGATGCAACAAATTTATTATCCAGCGAGAGCCCCTGTGATAAATGTGGGACATTGTCAGGTCTAGGTTTACACCGTCCTACCATTAGACCTCAATAACACATCTGCAAGGAGTGGTTCAATACTGGCATTCTCTTCTATAGGGCTTCCACAACGTGGCGCTTAGACCTCTGCACACACTACATGCACACATCCATCCTAGTCCACAGTACATTAGTCTCTGCACTCCGGGAGATCTCCTAACACGGGGTGTACACGGCTGATTGCCTGGAACAAGCATTCCTACAGGAACTGGTTCCTGATAATCTAAAGGCGGCGCAGATCCCCGATGAACTAGCGCAACGTTCATGCGGATGTCTGAAGCATTTCTGGGCAGCAGGTGGCACGCTGCAGCCTGGAAACAATGCAGCTGTAGAAGGACAAACACAGCAGCCATCGCTCGTCCTCATACTGTGGAGGAGATCACTGCACGTAAAACCAGCTCTTTACCTCCACTGACTTCCTTCCTGACAATCATCTATATAAGTAATGTATACAGTGGGATGCTATAATATACTATATGCTCCTGCAGGATGAGGGGGCTATTAACAGGCCGCACACTATTACAGGGACACAGTCATCCGGATTTCACTTAATGAGCTGTTAACATCACCACGTCAGTCTCCACGATTTATATTACAATATACTAGTATTACTGCCCTGTGTTTGTAATTTGTCTATAAAATTGCTTTTATTAATATACAAATTACCTAAATAAGGAGCCCAAGGGGCTGTCCCTCTGTCCGTTGGAGCCCAGCCGCACCCATTACTTGGGAGCCCAGAACCGCCCCACTGCTAATTTATTCACTCCTTCACCGACGTAATGTTTGTGCAACGCCCGTAATCCCGCGCGGTGTCCAGAACTCATTGCGCATGCTCCAGCTTCACTCGACCCGCTCCTGCGTCCTCTGCTCTTCCTTTCCGGGTTGAGCGAAGCTTGCGCATGCCAATGAGTTCTGTGAGGCTGATGTGTATCCAGGGCGCATGCGCGGGATTACAGGCGTTGCACAAACATTACGTCGGCGAAGAGGAGTGAATAAATTAGCAGTGGGGAGGTGCTGGGCTCCAACGGACAGAGGGACCGCCCCTTGGGCTCCGTATTGAGGTAATTTGCATATTAATAAAAATCCATTTTATAGACAAATTACAAACACAGGGCAGTAATACTAGTATATTGTAATATAAATCGTGGATGTGGTGATGTTAACAGCTCAGTAAGTGAAATCCAGGTGACAGTGTCCCTTTAAGGTTGGGCAGTGGGTCGAGCCTCGCTGGATCAGACAGTATGAATACATGGACCTCCAGGATTAGTCAGGCTCCAGCTTTCTGCATCACTTCCAGGAGGCTCCAATGCTATACAATAAGGGCCCAGCTCTATGGTACATTTCAGACCCTCCCATCGACAACCCAGCATTTCACGACAAACACGTCTCACCTCTTCATCTTCTGTCTTTGGCTTCTTGGCTACAATGCCCGTCTTCAGGGCCAGCTTTGCCCCTCCTCTACGCTTGCCCACCTGGGGGTGGAAGGGACAGAAGACTGCAACCGTTATACGAGCCCTGGCAGCCTCTCTGTGTCCCTCTATATAACAGAATATAAGGGAGGCCTGGGTTAGACAGGCACAAGACTCTCCCCACCTCCAGACAACGCCACTCTCTTCACCAGATCCTAGAGATGGGGGGTAGGGGGGAAAGCTTGTGGAGATCAGCAGGATTAGGAGGGGCTGCTTCATCCACATTAAGTACAAATACAGACATGTATTCACCGGTGCAACAAGGAGAAGAAAAAAAAAGAAGAAAAAAAAGAGCCCTGTAAAGTGGGGGAACCCTGAAACCCAGCACTATACCTCCAGGGGAGGCGCACTGCTGCTGTGGTCCCCCACCCCTTTACATGGGCACCTGCATAGTGATCATATATAGTGCCCGTTACATTCCCGGCTTCTAGAAGTTTCCCTTACATTACAGAGGCCGGTCCGCTGCATACACTGCACATTCTAGGAAGGGGGCGCTCACGTCACAGCCAGACAGATCTGCTGCAGAAATGTCTGACTGTAAGAAGAAAATTCTAAAGCCCATTAGATGTAAGGGACGCTCCCCAGGGATCAGCTGTACCAACGTCAGACGTCACTGAGGGACACGCACAGACCCCGATCTCTCCTGTACTACTATACAGGCCTGGGGCAAACTCTTATCATTTTCTTTCAAGAGGACCTTCATTGTAGACTGCTGGTCATTCAATCATAAAATTCTAGTAGGAATAATTAAGGAATGGCACAACAGAGTGATAACAGATGCTCAAGAATTGTTACTACATGGAGAATGCAAGTAGTTACTATAACAAGGTGAGCTACACATAGAGCAGGAAGAGCTGAGCAGATTGAGGTCGTTTATGGGAAAACATTCTGAAAAAACAGTCATTTATTCATATACGGCTACTTTCACATCTGTTTTGTGCTGTCTGGTTTTGAGATCTCGCACAGGGTATCAAAGCCGCAGCGCGACGCTTCAGTTTTGTCCCCATTCATTGTCAATGGGGACAAAACTGAACGAAACGGAGTTCACCAGAACGCATTCCGTTTCCCATGATGGACAGAAAATCGCTGTAAGCGGCGTTTGTGTGCAGCATGGGACACTGAACACGCCACCCACTGACTTACAATGGTTTTAGATCCGCCATGTTCAGTCTCAACATAACACAAACGGATCCGTTCTGAACAGATGCAGGCGGTTGTATTATTTGAAAGGAAGCAAAAACGCAGATCTCTAGACCGGACAGCAAAAACGCAGATGTGACAGTAGCTGAAGTCTCCGCATTTTCTGCCTCCAGTTGTACACGTGGAGGTGTTAGCAGTGATCATAAAAAGCGTGAATCCACACCGAATTCAATCAGGAAACACGGCCCAGGTGTCCGTTTCATTTGCCGGGCCATGACCTGACTATCATGGTAATTTAGGACACAGAAGGGTCTGTCTGACCGCAGTGTACTCCTATCATCATGTGAGTACACTGCAACAGCCCCGTGGTGTGTACACAGACGTAGCAGTCAGTCCCTCAGAGCTGCACACAAGGGCGGCTTGAGTTTAGAAACAGATATAAATGACAAGTTTTATAGCTCTGCAGGAAAAGAGTCTGTATATGAATCAGCTCAGCTCCATAACATGCCGCCTGCACTTCTCCTGACACATTCTTGTATTCCCCATGATGTAACAATTCTGTAGCGGGTCTCCTTTTAACTCTGTGCCATGCAGTTCCTCTGTTATTCCTCCTGGAAATTTACAAATAAATTAACAATCAGCTTTAAGGCTACATTCACACAACTTCAGTAAGCAGCATTTATCATGTAGAGAAAGTTACTACAAGGCACTTACTAATGTATAGTGATTGTCCATATTGCTTCCTTTGCTGGCTGGATTCATTTTTCCATCACATTATACACTGCTCGTTTCCATGGCTATGAACACCCTGCAATCCATCAGTGGTGGTCGTGCTTGCACGATATAGATAAATGTGCCAGTCTCTCTGGTGGCCAGGACCATAGGAGTGCTCATAGGCTGGAGCTTTTTCCTATAGTGTGCAAGCACAGCCGGACATTGTTGGGACGTTAAAGGGGGTTTTACAGAAATAGAAATCTTGACGACCTAGCGTCATCAGACTGGTGTGGGCTCAACTTCCAGAACTGCCACCCATCAGCGTCTAGCTATTAAAGCGAACCTTTCACCAGGATTTCACCTAATAAACTATTACCAGCGCGCGCCTGAATAGAAGACAGGGAGGCATCGGGGACGGACGGCGCATGCGCAATTCACTTACAGGATCGCGCTTCAGTCCGCGCGATAGACTGGATCGTGCTGCTACTGAGACCAACGGCGCATGCGCCGCCAGTACAAGCGCGGTCCCGGCGACTGAGCCGGGTGTCAGTTACACTAGTTAGAGGAGGGGTTAAGGCAGGGGAGGTACAGCCCGGAGTGAGGGAAGGGCTACCCCCTTGACTTCTACCGTGACTGCAGGAGCTGGAGACAAGGACTTTATAAGTCGTTTTTTTCATCAATATACATCCCAGGAAAGCGGGACAAGAATGCATTTAAACAGAATGAGCATAATCTATAAGGTACTGGTAATAGTTTATTAGGTGAAATCCTGGTGAAAGGTTCGCTTTAAAGGGTGGGGTGTGGGGGTACCGAACGTCAGACCCCCACCCATCTGGTATTCATGAGCTTTTGTAAACCTATATCTGTAAAGAATAAATCAAGGCATAAAGAATCTGTAAAGAATAAATACATTTTGTAAACCTAGGTCATCAGTATTAAGAAGGGTTGTCCAAGTGCTTCTACCACCAGAAATACTGTTATGTAGCTGACTGATATGTAGTGCTGACATTAACGCATCGCTATAACAGTGTGTTTCTAACCTTTCTCCCTGCAGCCGTTTTTGTTAAAAAAAAAAAATCACTTTTACGATATGCTAATGAGCCTCTAGGTGCTATGTGGGCGTAAAATCAGCACCTAGAGGCTCCGTCCACTCACCCATTATCCCGCCCAGGTCCAGTGTTGTGCCCGCCCCTCCTCTTGATTGATGCCACTGTTCCCTGCATCGTTGGCAAAATCCCGCTCCTGCGCCGTTCACTTCTGTCTTCAGCGCAGTGAGTGAAGGCCGCTCTCCTGATGCCGGCTTCCTCACTGTGACGTAGTCGGCGCAGGCGCAGTGAGGAATCCGGCACCAGGATCGCATCATTCACTCACTGCGCCGAAGACAGAAGTGAACGGCGCAGGAGCGGGATTTCGCCAACGATGCAGGGAACAGTGGCATCAATCAAGAGGAGGGGCGGGCACAACACTGGACCTGGGCAGGATAATGGGTGAGTGGACGGAGCCTCTAGGTGCTAATTTTACGCCCACATAGCACCTAGAGGCTCATTAGCATATAATAAAAGTGCTTTTTTAACAAAAACGGCTGCAGGGACTAACGTTAGAAACACACTGTTATGTAGTGCTGACATTGGCGCATCGCTATATCAGTCAGCTACATAACGGTATTTCTGGTAGTAGAAACCCTTTAATGACCTATCCTCCTGACCGGTGGATGTCTGACTCTCAGCACCACATGCCGATCAGCGCTCAGTCCCCTTCCTTTGCCAGAGACGTCACGCTCATCAGTCACATGACCTAGGCGCAGCTCAGCCCCATTCAAGAGACTGCAATATCAAGCGCACCATACAAAGGATGGCACTGTGCCTCTTCTAGCTGTGGATCTGCAGGGGCACCAGGAGTCACTCCCCAAAGATCATGATCAGTATAGGACATGGGGGTTTTCTGAGATTTTGATACTGTTGATCTCTCCTCTGGAAAGGTCATCAATATCTGATCGGTGGGGGTTTTGCTTGTCACCCATCACTGTCAACTGGAATACAGTTTTTAAAGGGAACCTGTCACCTCCAAACACATATAAAACCGACATCATTACCTTACAGTAGCCTCCAGTCTGTTCTTCCATGGGTTGCTGCATACTGTAAAAAAACGCATTATTAATCACCCTTCTTGCTATCCTCAGAGTCAACTTGAAGTCAAGGAGGTAACGGCCTCCTTGCTTCAAGTAAAAATAAGCCTGCCCCTTACCCGTCCTCTTCACTTTGATTGACATCCTGCCTAGAGGCTGGGATGGCGCAAGTCGCGTGCATGCCCGATGCGCTCTATGTTACTGTGCGATCCCGGGTCCGGCTCCCGCAGTCAGCCGGCAGCTTTGTTCTCACTGCGCATGCGCCGGCCATTTCAAGTGTGCGCGCGCCCGGTGTTTCTTTTGAAGTGATATATTTGTGTCCCTGAATAATGTTCCTAAATAGTGTAATACCTGATGCTGGTGAGGTCGGAGGCAAAGCGTGACCACTGGCCTGCGTTCTCCTGCGCCTGAAGCCAGTGATCACACTGATGCTGCGGACAAGAAACGCTGGGTGCGCTCGCACACACTTGAAATGGCCGGCGCATGCGCAGTGAGAACGAAGGGCCGGCTGACGGAATCGGGATCGCCCGGTAATCGCGATCCCAGCCACTAGGCAGGATGTCAATCAAAGTGAAGAGGACGGGTAAGGGGCAGGCTTATTTTTACTTGAAGCAAGGAGGCCGTTACCTCCTTGACCTCAAGTTGACTCTGAGGATAGCGAGAAGGGCGAATAAAAATGTGTTTTTTTTTACAGTATGCAGCAACCGACGGAAGAATGAAAAACATCATTGTGAACAGGCTGGGAGCTAATGTAATGATGTCAGTTGTATGTGTGTTTTGGAGGTGACAGGTTCCCTTTAAAGGGTTAGTCCGAGTGTTTAAAGGGAACCTGTCACCGGGATTTTGTGTATAGAGCTGAGGACATGGATTGCTAGATGGCCGCAATATCCAGTCCCCATAGCTCTGTGTGCTTTTATTGTGTAAAAAAATTTATTTGATCCATATGCAAATGTCCCTGAGAGACGTCCAGCACCGCCCTGCATCCTCCGAATCTTCTCCTTGCTCCCCGACGTCAGAAAGCTAGAGCGCCGTAATCTCGTGCATGCGCAGTTCCTTCCCTTAGGCTGATGCCAGCACAGGGAAGGAAAACTATGACAACACTGCGCATGCGCTAGCTCGCGCATCACGAGATTACAGTGCTCTAGCTTTCTGACGTCAGGGAGCAAAGAGGAGATTGTGAGGATGCGGGGCGGTGCTGGGCTCCTTCACGCTGGACTCATCTTAGGGTAATTTGCATATGGATAAAATCGGTTTTTTACACAATAAAAGCACACAGAGCTATGGGGACTGGGTATTGCGGATGTGCTAGCGGCCATCTAGCAACCCATGTCCTCAGCTCTAGACACAAAATCCCAGTGACAGGTTCCCTTTAAAAGGGTTTTCCAGGATTTTTATACCGATGACCTGCATATGGTTAGGTGATCTGTGGGGACCCGACACCTGGGACCCCCGCCGATCAGCTGTTCGAGAAGACACTGACACTCCTGTGAGTACCACAGACTTCCCTAGGCCGAGTGACATCACGCTCATCGGTCACATGACCTAGGCGCAGCTCAGCCCCATAAGAGTGAATGGGGCTGAGCTGCGATACCGAGTACAACCGCTATACAATGTGCGGCGCAGCGCTTCGTGAGCTGAGAGAAGACCGTGGTGCTCACAGGAGCGCCGTCACTACCCTCGTCACTTCCTGTTGTGACGCAGCCGCACTGGACATGACGTCCCCAGCTTTGGAAGGAGGTGTGAGCCACAGGCGCACAGCGATGGGGTAGGGAAATTTCACACCAGAGTTGGGGAGAAGGGGCCACCTAATGCGCATGCGCCGGGAGCCTCAGCAGCGGTTAGAGGGTAGAAAAAAAAAACAAAACCACAGATCAGTGCACAAGCACGGCTAACTACTCCCGTCGCGATACACCGCGCGTGCGCACCAGCGGACAGGGAGATCTCTTATACCGAACACCACGCCTGCGCAGTGTGGGGGTAGGGAGATCTGATGGCCATTTGTCCTGTTAAATCTCCCTACCACTCACTGCGCACGCGCGGTGTCTGATCTGGAGCCAGCTGAGAGGTAAGGCAGAAGCGCATTAGGTGGGCCCTTCTCACCAACTCTGGTGTGAAACTTCCCTACCCACGTCGTCGTGCGCCTGCGCGGTGCACCTCCTTCCAAAGCTGGGGACGTCATGTCCGATGCGGCCGCGTCACAACAGGAAGTGACGAGGGTAGGGAAATTTTACAGAACAGCGGTGTCATCTCAAACAGCTGATCGGTGGGGGTCCCGGGTGTCAGACCCCCACCGATCCAGGTGATCAGTATAAAAATCCTGGAAAACCCATTTTAAACACTGACCACCCCTTTAAGTCCTGGGTAACCCCTTTAATAACACCCTCATCTCAGCCAGCTTTCCTGACATGGTGGCACAGGTCATCGATCTCTGTATCAGTGGTCTGCAGCCTCAGGCTCCCCAGCTGCTGTGAAACTACAAGTCCCAGCATGCCCTGCCAGTGTGCAGAAGCTCCAGGCATGCTGGGGCTTGTAGTTCCACCCCAGCAGGGGCCAGGGGTGTATGGGGGCCCCGGGCTTCTCACCAGGATGACGGGCTTCCTCGTGTCCGGCTCCTTGCTCTCCTCCTTGCTCCCGGCCTCCATCTTCTTCTTGAAGAGCTCCAGGAAGCTGCCGTCATTAGCGAACAGATTCACCCCGGAGACCGAGGGGTGGTCGGCCGGGTAGGCCGCGGGGTCGGGCACAGCAGGCTGGGGGTTCGGGGAGGATGGCGGCGAGGCGAGCAGCGGCGCCTCCTCCACTTCCCCAGGCGGAGGAGGAGGTGGAGAGTCCGGGGCGGTGGCCTCCTCTCCCGGCTCCTCCGCTTTTACCGTCACTACTCTTACCGGCCGCGCCGGGGCCTCTGCGGCCTCCTCTCCTTCCTCGTCACCGTCTTCCTCCTCCTCCTCAGGCCGCGGACTTTTTTCCGCCATTTTGAGACGATGAGCGGGCACTTTAGAAAACGCGAAAAGCGTTAACCTGCAGCGGGCTCCGCCTCACCCGCATAAAGGTCGCCTTTCCACGGAACTCGCCAAGACTAAGAGAAATGGCGGGAAACTACGTTCAGAGCTATTAAAATGGCGGACTGGATCGACTTGAACGAAGTCGGTAGGGGGTGGGAGTGAAAATTTTGCATGGAAACCCGGTGGCCAATGAGAAAACGCTAAACTTGAAACGTTGCCCAATCAAAGACGCCGGTAAAATGACAGACAGCTTCGTCATCCAATAGACATAGCCTTCTTTGGAGTAACGTAGCCAATCAGATGTAACTACAGTAGACGCTGTTGTTAGGAAACGAAAGCCTATTGGTTGCGACATTGCCCTATCGCCTGCCTTCCAACTTGTGATTGACGTCCAAATTGGCCAATCACCGTTTTGGAAGAAATCTGTTGTCCAATGACGTTTTACTGTCCTCACTTTGACAGTGATAGGCATTAAGCTAAGCCAATCATCAATGAGGATGTTTCTGCCGTTGCCTCTATTGACATTGATTGACACATGATGTAACCAATAGTTGAAGCGATGATGCCCAAAGGGTGACAGGAGATGCTGGATTGTCTGATGGCGTGGGTGGAGGGGGAGAGGCTGGCTGATTACAGTCACGTGATTCGACGGAAAGATGGCTGCGCCGGTGGATGATGAGTTTGAAGACGCTCCAGATGTGGAGCCGCTAGAACCTACGCTGCTGAACGTTATTGAACAGCGCTCCCTCAGATGGATCTTTGTAGGAGGGAAAGGTGGGGTGGGCAAGACCACTTGCAGGTAAGGGGTAGAGATTATGCAAAACGGAGGTGGACTGAACCAAGTGGGTGCCTGTGACGGGGATATGTGTGGACGATACTATTTTTATATATAAAGAGGGGGGAGAGGTTGCATTGTGGAGCATAATGCAGCTGTAGGTAAGTCTGTGGGGGGTACTACATGGCCCAGCAGGCTTTGGTAATTTGCTTTCTGGGAAGTGTAGTCTTTAATAGTAACTGCCCCCTGCATTAGAGGAGCTCAGCTGTTAGGGGTCTGCCTGACAACCAGCTTGTTGACCGTTTCCAGTAGCAACAGACTTGTGACTTTAGCTAAGACGTACGGTCACATTGTTTCTTTTGGCCAAATTATTCACATATAACCCAATCCGGACTAGGAGGATCCAGCTGTACAGGGTGTGTTTGTAATCCGTAACCATGGAGACACATACGTCTGCCTAGGAGCTGCATACATAAAACAGTAGGATGTAGTGTCAATTAAGACAAGTCATGGGATAGGAAGAGATGACTGTCCTATCAGATATCTCATGTGTACGGGGGAGGATAGGGAGAGATGGCTGTCCTAGCAGATATCTCATGTGTACGGGGGAGGATAGGGAGAGATGGCTGTCCTAGCAGATATCTCATGTGTACAGGGGGGGGATAGGGAGAGATGGCTGTCCTAGCAGATATCTCATGTGTACGGGGGGATAGGGAGAGATGGCTGTCCTAGCAGATATCTCATGTGTACGGGGGGGATAGGAAGAGATGGCTGTCCTAGCAGATATCTCATGTGTACGGGGGGATAGGAAGAGATGGCTGTCCTAGCAGATATCTCATGTGTACGGGGGGATAGGAAGAGATGGCTGTCCTAGCAGATATCTCATGTGTACGGGGGGATAGGAAGAGATGGCTGTCCTAGCAGATATCTCATGTGTACGGGGGGGATAGGGAGAGATGGCTGTCCTAGCAGATATCTCATGTGTACGGGGGAGGATAGGGAGAGATGGCTGTCCTAGCAGATATCTCATGTGTACGGGGGGATAGGGAGAGATGGCTGTCCTATCAGATATCTCATGTGTACGGGGGAGGATAGGGAGAGATGGCTGTCCTAGCAGATATCTCATGTGTACGGGGGAGGATAGGGAGAGATGGCTGTCCTAGCAGATATCTCATGTGTACAGGGGGGGGATAGGGAGAGATGGCTGTCCTAGCAGATATCTCATGTGTACGGGGGGGATAGGAAGAGATGGCTGTCCTAGCAGATATCTCATGTGTACGGGGGGGATAGGAAGAGATGGCTGTCCTAGCAGATATCTCATGTGTACGGGGGGGATAGGGAGAGATGGCTGTCCTATCAGATATCTCATGTGTACGGGGGAGGATAGGGAGAGATGGCTGTCCTAGCAGATATCTCATGTGTACGGGGGAGGATAGGGAGAGATGGCTGTCCTAGCAGATATCTCATGTGTACAGGGGGGGGGGTAGGGAGAGATGGCTGTCCTAGCAGATATCTCATGTGTACGGGGGGGGATAGGAAGAGATGGCTGTCCTAGCAGATATCTCATGTGTACGGGGGGGATAGGAAGAGATGGCTGTCCTAGCAGATATCTCATGTGTACGGGGGGGATAGGGAGAGATGGCTGTCCTATCAGATATCTCATGTGTACGGGGGAGGATAGGGAGAGATGGCTGTCCTAGCAGATATCTCATGTGTACGGGGGAGGATAGGGAGAGATGGCTGTCCTAGCAGATATCTCATGTGTACAGGGGGGGGGATAGGGAGAGATGGCTGTCCTAGCAGATATCTCATGTGTACGGGGGGGATAGGAAGAGATGGCTGTCCTAGCAGATATCTCATGTGTACGGGGGGGATAGGAAGAGATGGCTGTCCTAGCAGATATCTCATGTGTACGGGGGGGATAGGGAGAGATGGCTGTCCTATCAGATATCTCATGTGTACGGGGGAGGATAGGGAGAGATGGCTGTCCTATCAGATATCTCATGTGTACGGGGGAGGATAGGGAGAGATGGCTGTCCTAGCAGATATCTCATGTGTACGGGGGAGGATAGGGAGAGATGGCTGTCCTAGCAGATATCTCATGTGTACAGGGGGGGGATAGGGAGAGATGGCTGTCCTAGCAGATATCTCATGTGTACGGGGGGGATAGGAAGAGATGGCTGTCCTAGCAGATATCTCATGTGTACGGGGGGGATAGGAAGAGATGGCTGTCCTAGCAGATATCTCATGTGTACGGGGGGGATAGGGAGAGATGGCTGTCCTATCAGATATCTCATGTGTACGGGGAGGATAGGGAGAGATGGCTGTCCTATCAGATATCTCATGTGTACGGGGGGAGGATAGGGAGAGATGGCTGTCCTAGCAGATATCTCATGTGTACGGGGGAGGATAGGGAGAGATGGCTGTCCTAGCAGATATCTCATGTGTACAGGGGGGGGGATAGGGAGAGATGGCTGTCCTAGCAGATATCTCATGTGTACGGGGGGATAGGGAGAGATGGCTGTCCTAGCAGATATCTCATGTGTACGGGGGGGATAGGAAGAGATGGCTGTCCTAGCAGATATCTCATGTGTACGGGGGGGATAGGAAGAGATGGCTGTCCTAGCAGATATCTCATGTGTACGGGGGGATAGGAAGAGATGGCTGTCCTAGCAGATATCTCATGTGTACGGGGGAGGATAGGGAGAGATGGCTGTCCTAGCAGATATCTCATGTGTACGGGGGGATAGGGAGAGATGGCTGTCCTAGCAGATATCTCCTGTGTACAGGGGGGGGGGGGGGGATAGGGAGAGATGGCTGTCCTAGCAGATATCTCATGTGTACGGGGGAGGATAGGGAGAGATGGCTGTCCTAGCAGATATTTCATGTGTACGGGGGGGGGGGGATAGGAAGAGATGGCTGTCCTAGCAGATATCTCATGTGTACGGGGGGGATAGGGAGAGATGGCTGTCCTATCAGATATCTCATGTGTACGGGGGAGGATAGGGAGAGATGGCTGTCCTAGCAGATATCTCATGTGTACGGGGGAGGATAGGGAGAGATGGCTGTCCTAGCAGATATCTCATGTGTACAGGGGGGGGGGATAGGGAGAGATGGCTGTCCTAGCAGATATCTCATGTGTACGGGGGGATAGGGAGAGATGGCTGTCCTAGCAGATATCTCATGTGTACGGGGGGATAGGAAGAGATGGCTGTCCTAGCAGATATCTCATGTGTACGGGGGGGATAGGGAGAGATGGCTGTCCTATCAGATATCTCATGTGTACGGGGGAGGATAGGGAGAGATGGCTTGTCCTAGCAGATATCTCATGTGTACGGGGGAGGATAGGGAGAGATGGCTGTCCTAGCAGATATCTCATGTGTACAGGGGGGGGGATAGGGAGAGATGGCTGTCCTAGCAGATATCTCATGTGTACGGGGGGATAGGGAGAGATGGCTGTCCTAGCAGATATCTCATGTGTACGGGGGGGATAGGAAGAGATGGCTGTCCTAGCAGATATCTCATGTGTACGGGGGGATAGGAAGAGATGGCTGTCCTAGCAGATATCTCATGTGTACGGGGGGATAGGAAGAGATGGCTGTCCTAGCAGATATCTCATGTGTACGGGGGGATAGGGAGAGATGGCTGTCCTAGCAGATATCTCCTGTGTACAGGGGGGGGGGGGGGGATAGGGAGAGATGGCTGTCCTAGCAGATATCTCATGTGTACGGGGAGGATAGGGAGAGCTGGCTGTCCTAGCAGATATCTCATGTGTACGGGGGAGGATAGGGAGAGATGGCTGTCCTAGCAGATATCTCATGTGTACGGGGGATAGGAAGAGATGGCTGTCCTAGCAGATATCTCATGTGTACGGGGGAGGATAGGGAGAGATGGCTGTCCTAGCAGATATCTCATGTGTACGGGGGGATAGGGAGAGATGGCTGTCCTAGCAGATATCTCCTGTGTACAGGGGGGGGGGGGGGGGATAGGGAGAGATGGCTGTCCTAGCAGATATCTCATGTGTACGGGGGAGGATAGGGAGAGCTGGCTGTCCTTGCAGATATCTCATGTGTACGGGGGGATAGGGAGAGATGGCTGTCCTAGCAGATATCTCATGTGTACGGGGAGGATAGGGAGAGATGGCTGTCCTAGCAGATATCTCATGTGTACGGGGAGGATAGGGAGAGATGGCTGTCCTAGCAGATATCTCATGTGTACAGGGGGGATAGGGAGAGATGGCTGTCCTAGCAGATATTTCATGTGTACGGGGGGGATAGGGAGAGATGGCTGTCCTAGCAGATATTTCATGTGTACGGGGGGGGATAGGGAGAGATGGCTTGTCCTAGCAGATATCTCATGTGTACGGGGGGATAGGGAGAGATGGCTGTCCTAGCAGATATCTCATGTATGGTTGGTCCATGATGGAGGCTGATCGCTCTGTGTCTCCCCTGCAGTTGCAGCCTGGCCGTCCAGCTATCTCGGATTCGGGAGAGTGTGCTGATCATATCTACAGACCCCGCTCATAACATCTCAGACGCCTTCGACCAGAAGTTCTCAAAGGTCCCCACCAAAGTGCGCGGCTATGATAATCTGTTTGCCATGGTAAGTTCAATACCTTCACTGTCTGTCTGTGTCATATCGATCTGTCTATTTAATCTCTATTTATCTCTGTCTATCTATCCTTGTATGTCTGTCTGTCTATCTATCTCTTGTCTTTGTCTATCTCTCTGTCCATCTATCTATGCCCTCCGTGCAGGAGATAGACCCCAGCCTGGGGGTGGCTGAGCTTCCTGACGAGATCTTTGAGGAGGACAATATGCTGAGTATGGGGAAGAAGATGATGCAGGAAGCCATGAGCGCCTTTCCTGGAATAGATGAAGCCATGAGCTACGGCAGGAGGAGAATAGAGGTGAGGGACGGCACACCGTGTCTGCGCTCAGCGGTCCCCTCCACTGTGTGCATAGAAGAGGCGCACAGTCCCGCCTGCTGACCTGTTATACCTCTTCATACAGCAATGAACACCACATTCCAGCTTTCACCCTCTTTAATATACTTAGTTTCAGTTCATCAACATTTTCAAGATCTCTGCTTGCTGGAACAATTTTATTGAAATCCATAGTCTGAAAACCCTTCCTGATCATGTGATGTTCACACATGTACATGGCTCCTTGCACTATGTCATAGCCAGAGTATCAGAATGTGATCAGCACAGGCTTCTATTCACTGACTGCAACATGCATGACATCTAGATTCCGAAATGATTGCTGATTTTGTCTATTTCACTTCAGGCTGGTGAAAGGGATGAATTTCTCAGTGGTGGTCTTTGATACGGCCCCCACTGGGCACACACTACGGCTTCTCAATTTTCCGACCATTGTGGAACGTGGCCTTGGAAGACTGATGCAGATCAAGAATCAGATCAGCCCATTTATATCTCAGGTAAAGCCTCCCCATCAGCTGCTGGTCTCAGTCCTGTGCCCACTGGGAGCCCCAATAATGACATCTCGTTCTTACTTCCCTCCCGCAGATGTGTAATATGTTAGGTCTTGGGGACATGAATGCTGACCAGCTGGCCTCTAAGCTAGAAGAGACTCTTCCCGTCATCCGGTCCGTCAGTGAGCAGTTCAAGGATCCGGTGAGATGTGCAACTAATGTGACACACTGACTGCATACGTTTACCTTAGGCCGCTGTTACAGTGGTGGCTGCTAGACGTCGCTGCCTGGTGCCCTGCCTCCCACTGTCTGCTTCCTGGCAGGTCTGGACGCTGAGTCCGCTCTGTCCCACCACGCAGGCTGCGGCCTGTTTGCCGTCTTATCCTGTCCTCTTGTGCCCCTAGAACATGCGCACACGCTCTCTCCAGCTCTTAAACAGCCAGCGAGCGCACACCCTAATCTTCACCAGCCAACTGGGTTGGCAACCCTGGGGTACCTAAGGCATCTTCCCCTGTGGGAAGGTGCCTGAGCAATAGGTTCTTTAGCTTGCTAAGTGCCTGTAAAGGTGTGCTGTATTCTTTCGTTTTGCCCATGTACTGACTTTTGCCGGCAGAGATCGTACAAACTTTTTTCCAGAAAAGTAAAAAGTAGTCCTCATAGCATTTTTGAAGAGTACGAAATAGGATACTGGACTGGTCATAACTTTTATTTTTCATCTCATCACCATGACGCGTAACAAGGAGATTGACCTCTGTAGGGGCAGGAACACCGAGAGGTTAAAACACCCCCCCTCCCTCCACCATACACCACTGTTTCCTGTCCCTACAGAGGCCAGAGGTCTCCTTGCCCGTCAGGGATATGAAGGATGAAGATGTTATTATTTTTTATGGAGTTCCCTGTGGGGAGGTGTCATGGAGATGTGGCGCTTATCTTTTCCGTGAGGTTCACCCGGCAGTCTCGTACTAATGCTGAGCAGGGGAGGCACAGGAGGACTTGCTCAGGTTAATCCGGAACGTTCTCCTCCTTGCCCCTCGTGGTTTAAGCTGGAGTGAGCGAACAGCGCATTAAGCGCTCTGAAACATCGTCACTTCCAGCGAGTCCAGGAAGTGACCCAGGAGGCGGTGTGCGGCGCGTGGCGTGCGGCATCCGGTGATCGGGGAGCCACGAGTGAGGACTGATCTGAGGTCTGGTGATCAATATGTCAGGTCCTGAGTGCTCGATGCTCCTTCTCTGCCTCCTATAAGTACCCTGCGGGGATTGTTTTTACCCAGACACTATATGGTTATTAAGGCACTGGGACATAAGGGGGGGTCACTCTTATTCTAGGAAAATGGGTGTTTTTTCTTTCCCTCTCTGGCTGGTGGTGCACGGTGGTGATTTGCACCTGGTTGCATTTTCTTTATAATTATCCTCCTGATTCTGGTCTGTTCTCGCCTCATAGTAAAGAGGCACAGAAGAAACCTAAAAAAAACTGCAAAATGTATTTCTTGTTTCAAGAAATTGCCGGATTTGTACCCTAAAAAAAAAAATCTGCAAGGATTGCATTGCAAACGTTGTCCGTGAGGAACGTGTCTCACTAAGGGACGAGTTCAGATCCATGATACAGGAGGAAATTAAGTTGTCTTCGCCCCAGGTGTCTGAGGCTAATCCGGGACTGTTGCCACCAAAACGGAAAGATTAATAGCATCCTCTCATCTGATTCTGAATGTTTGGGTGACTGTGCCTCTTCATCTAGACAATGGGAGGAGGAAGACCCTCTTTCGGAAGGAAGTAAAAAGTTCTACTTTGCGGCAGACGAAATGTCTGACCTTTTGAAAGCAGTAAGAGCCACCATAGGGGGTGGAAGAGTTTCAAAATGCGCATTTCATCCAGGAGGAGATGTTTGGTGGTTTAAGAGTTAAGAGCCAGAGTGTTTCCCATTAACGAAAATATCCGTGACATGGTTTTAGAGGAATGGTCCGAGAAGAGGCTAGGGGTGTCTAGGGATTCCAAGAGCCGTCTGTTATTTGATCCGGCAGATTAAAAAATATTTGACGAAATTCCTAAAATAGACGTTCAGGTGGCCAAAGTGAACAAAAAAACTTCATTGCCCTTTGAGGATGTGTCTTAGCTGAGAGACCCCATGGAAAGGAAAGTGGACAGTTTATTACATAAATCTTGGGAAGCGGCTATGTTTATTCTAAAATCCAACATTGCGGCAACCTCGGTCGCAAGGTCTATGTATCTTTGGTTGAATGAGTTGGAATCTCATCTAAGGAACAAGACTCCTAGGGACAAAATAATAAATTCCATCCCTCTTCTTCTTGAATCAGCAACGGCCGCCTTGGCAGATGCTTCTGCAGAATGTCAGATTTTCAGCCAAGGATGCGGGACTTTCCAATGCCGCCTGTCGAGCTCTTTGGAAGAAGTCGTGGTCAGGGGACAAGACTTCAAAGATGAAATTATGTTCCATCCCCTTTTCAGGGGAATGTTTTTGGCCCAGTTTTAGATAAAGTTCTGGAGAAAAGGCGTCGGATAAGAAAAAGGGCTTTCCTGAGGATAGACCATACAGGAGGAAAATTCCCTTTCGTTCCTTTTCGGGCCAAGATAAATCCTATAGGGGGAAAGAGAAGTCAGGACGCTGAAATTACCCTAAAGAGGGTAGGGGGAAAGGGTTTCTCCTTAATCTCCAGAATAAGTCCAGAGATGAGCAATGACGCCAGAGTAGGAGGGAGACTGAAGAATTTTCTTTCATCCTGGGAAAAGATAACATCGAATCCCTGGGCCCGGGAGGTAGTCAGAGTTGGCTACAAGATAGTTTTCTTCAGTTCCCCAGATAAGATTCCTGGTGACAGACCTGGGGTCCGTAAAATCACAGAAGAGCATTTAGCAGGGGGTCCAAGATCTAATAAAACTAGGAGTTGTTGTTCAGGTCCCAGTTCCACACCAGGGCCAGGGATTTTATTCCAGTCTTTTTCTAGTACAAGTACATAACTTACAGGCTATTTAGGATGGAATCCCTGGGGTCCATAATCCCCCTGATAAAAAAAAAAAAGGATGCGTTAATGTGCACAGTGGACTTAAAAGATGCGTACTACCACATCCCGATCCACCACAATTCCCAAAAGTTCTTAAGATTTGCCATAAGAGATCAGAGAGGCAACATTCACCATTTTCAATTTACAGCACTTTCGTTTGGTGAATACTCTGGGAGCAGAGGAGATCCCAAACTGGTGGTTGAGATGGTAGAGTATCTAAGACAATAAGAGCTAGTTTTAGTTTCATGTCTAGATGATTTTTTACTAGCAGGAGATACAGTAGACCGTTTGTTACCAGATCTAAACACCTTTCTATCCATGCTGGAAGAACTAGGCTGGATTGTAAATCTAGAAAAATCCTTTCTACAACCATCAACCAGCGTACGATTCCTGGAGTCATCCTGACTCTCGAGTACAGACCACTTTTCTGCCTCAGGGCAAAATCCAGTCTTTAAGGGAAAAGGTCAGAACCTTCCAGAGAAGGAGGGTCTGTTCCATAAGAGAAGCAATGAGTTTGTTGGGGACGTTGACATCATGCATTCCCTCCTTAACATGGAGTCAGCTACATTTCCGTACCATACAATCCTGGATTCTGGAAATCTGAGACAAACAACAAAAGTCTCTGAATCAGAAGGTTCCCATTCCAGGTACAGTGAAATCATCCCTGTGCTGGTGGAAGATCCACAGAAACCACTCCTAGGGGGTAGCCTGAAGAAATCACCTTATATGCAGATCAAGACGGATGCAAGGCCTGTCGGGCTGGGGAGCGAAAATTGGAGACTTTTATTACCAAGGCTCTTGGCCCCTATCGGTAAGCAGCCAATCCTCAAACTTCAGGAACTGAGTGTGGTGTGGGAATCCTTTGAACATGGCAGAGAGAGATTCTTCGGATCATCACCTGAGGATCCTTTCGGACAACACGACAGTTGCTTATCTCTCACACCAAGGAGGAACGAAATAAAGAAGCTTCTAGCTCTATCAAACAAAATTTTCTACTGGGCAGAGAAGAAAGTAAAATCTATCTCTGCGACCCATCTCATGGGATCTCTGAATCAAGAGGCGGACTATCTAATCCAAAGTAAAATAGACCAAACAGAATGGTCCCTGAACTTGGAGGTCTTCAAAATGATAGTCAACAGATGGTGGACTTCTCTTTCTACCTGTGAGGGCCTTATCAGGGTCATCTATATAGGTTAAGAGTTCCTGTCTGGGCCACCCCTTGCGGGGCTTTTTGGACCCCGTCCAGAGGATTTTGGTTATAGGGCGGACCAGGCCAAGCAGGGAGTTACTAGGGCTTACTCATTTACATGTGATACAGCCGTGCTCGGCCTGCAATCTTGGTCCAGTCCATCATTCATACCTGCTAATTTCTCTAGTTACTGGTCACGTTTCATGTACCAGTGTGTGTACGTTTGTATCTTATTTGTTGTGTGTCTGTAGGGGCCGTTGTTTTACTCCTTAATCATTAAAAGTCATATTTTAGTAGTTACTGCCCCCTTTATTTTAATTGTCTTGTTCTAAGAGCAGTAATCAGGGAGACACTCCTGTCTTCACCTGACTGACCACCTTTAGTCCATATTTCTTCAAAAGACAACAGCAAGGCGAAAAGATTCTGTTCCCTAGATCAAGGGGCAATCCTTGGGCGATGGATGCATTTGCCTCGACATAGGATTGGAGTCTGTGTTATGCTTTTCCACCCATACCGCTAATTCCGAGGGTGATTCAGAAAATCCAACAGGAAAGCTCAACAGTCATTCTGATGACCCTCTTTTGCTGAAAAGGAGTTGGTTCTCCTCCCTCAAAAACTTTCTATCTCCAGCCCTCTCACTCTTCCGCCTCAGGAAGGACCTTCTATATCAAGGTCCCATTCTACATCCTCACCCAGAGTTCCTAAGACTGACAGGTTGGATCCTGAGGTCGAAATACTAAGGCACCAAGGCCTCTCAGACAAGGTTACCTCCGCCATCTATTTGAAAATTTGGAAGAAGTTCTGTTCCTGGTCGGGGGAACCATCTCCAAACATTAAGGCCAAAAATACAGATGATCTTAGATTTCCTTGAACAAGGACTAGAGCTGGGCCTCAGACCCTCTACATTAAAAGTCCACTTATCGGCTCTCAGCTGTTTCTTCTATTCAGACTTAGCCAATCATAGATGGATCAGGAGGTTTATGAGGGCAGCATCTATACTGAGACCCACATTACAATCACGAGTCCCTTCCTGGACCCTTAACACCGTTCTAAATGGTCTAACAATGAGTCCGTTGGAACCTCTGAAAGACTGTCCACTCAAATTCCTATCTTTCAAAACAGCATTTCTAATTGCGATCACCTCTGCAAGGAGACTGAGTGAAATCCAGGCTATTTCCAGTAGGAAACCTTATCTTAAAATCTTGGAAGATAGAATAATGCTTAGGCTGGACCCGGGGTTCCTCTCTAAGGTGGTGTCAAATTTTTACAGGGTTTGTAATAGTCCAAAAAACAGTAGGGAATCTACCTTTCACTCTCTAGATGTTAGACATACGGTTTTGGAATATCTAGAATCTACTAAGAGTTTCGGAAGCCTTCTTATTCAGTTCTCTGGAAAGAATAGAGGTGAAAAAGTGTTCAGATCCTCCATTGCTAGGTGGATAAAAAACGCCATTACCTATTTGTTATAGTATGCAGGGGTTTTCTTGTCCCATTAGCTCTGGTTGAGTGAGCTTTTAAGTTATGTCCTGATCCCAAGCGGAGAAAGCAGGGGCCTCTTTGGAAGACATTTGTAAAGCGGCAACTTGGTCCAGTATGCATACTTTCATAAAGCACTACCATTTCGATTTTTCCAATACTTCTGAGTTGTCTTTTAGATGTTAAGTCCTCCAGGCAGTAGCCCTCCCTTAATGTTATAATTTTATATATCTGCTTGTTACGCCGTCATGGTGATGCCGGATCCGGCATTAATTTCCATAAAGATGTATTAATGCCGGATCCGTTACCAAGTGTTCCGGAAATTACCTTATCGCCGGATCCGGTTTTCCGGTCTGCGCATGCGTCGGGATTTTGAGCTTTTAAAAAAATTTCAATACCAGATCCGTTATTCCGGATGAGACGGATCTGGTATATCACCGGTAGGGATCGACCGATATTGATTTTTTAGGGCCGATACCGATACCGATAATTTGTGAACTTTCAGGCCGATAGCCGATAATTTATACCGATATTCTGGGAATTTTCATTTTTGAGAAAAAAAAAAAAATTCCACACCAAATCTGCTGAAAATTAATATGTTTATTGTTAATGTGTATTTTTTTTGTTTATTGTTAAAGTGTATTTTTTTTTTATAAATCTTTTTCATTTATACTTAATATTTTTGTGTTTTTTTTTTATAACTTTTAACCCCCTTAGGGACTAGAACCTTTGTCCTATTCACACCTGATAGATCTCTATCAGGGTGAATAGGATCTCACACTGTCCCTGCTGCTCTGTGCATAGTGCACACAGCAGCATGGAGCTGAACATGGCAGCCAGGGCTTCAATAGCGTCCTGGCTGCCATGGTAACCGATCGGAGCCCCAGGCTTACACTGCTGGGGCTCCGATCGGAGGAGCAGGGGAGAGGGGATCCTGTGGCCACTGCCACCAATGATTAATACTGGGTGGGGGGGGGGCGCACTGCGCCACCAATGTTTTTACTATTGGCCGGGATTGGGATGGGGGTGGGGGGCGCACTGCGCCACCAATGATTAATACTGGGGGGCTTGGGGGGGCGCACTGCGCCACCAATGAAGATAAGTCTCTCGATCATTCATATACAGGAGGCGGAAGCTGGCTGCAGAATCACATAGCCGGCTCCCGACCTCTATCAGCGGTAGCTGCGATCCGCGGCACCTGAGGAGTTAACTACCGCGGACCGCAGCTATTGCTCATAGAGGTCGGGAGCCGGCTATGTGATTCTGCCAGCCAGCTCCCGCCTCCTGTATATGAATGAATGAGAGGCTTATCTTCATTGGTGGCGCAGCGGCCACAAGCCCCTCCCCTTCTCTATGTTCTATCCCCTCATTGGCGGCAGCGGCAGCACAGGGGGAGGAGACACTGCTTCCTTCTCCCCTGTGCTGCGGAGGGAACACAGAGAGCACTGACAGCAGCGCGATCTGTGTTCCCCATACGTTATCGGTATATCGGCAAAATAGATGCCGATACCGATAACGTTCAAAATCCTCAATATCGGCCGATAATATCGGCCAAACCGATAATCGGTCGATCCCTAATCACCGGATCCGTCTAACGGATCCAGAAAAAAAAGCTATCTGTTTTTACACGGCTTACCGGATCCGTCAGGCAGTTCCGTTGCCGGAACTGCCTGCCAGATTCTAACAACGCTACTGTGAAAGTACCCTAATACTGCTCCTATGTACAAGAATATAACTACTATAATACTGCCCCCTATGTACAAGAATATAACTACTATAATACTGCTCCTATGTACCAAGAATATAACTACTATAATACTGCTCCTATGTACAAGAAATATAACTACTATAATACTGCTCCCATGTACAAGAATATAATTACTATAATACTGCTCCCATGTACAAGAATATAATTACTATAATACTGCCTCCTATGTACAAGAATATAACCTACTATAATCTGCTCCTATTGTACAGGAATAATAACTACTATAATACTGCCCCTATGTAACAGGAATATAACTACTATAATACTGCCCCCTATGTACAAGAATATAACTACTATAATACTGCCTCCTATGTACAAGAATATAACTACTATAATACCGCCCTCCTATGTACAAGAATATAACTACTATAATACCGCGCTACCTAGGTACAAGAATATAACTACTATAATACTGCCCCTATGTACAAGAATATAACTACTATAATACCGCCTCCTAGGTACAAGAATATAACTACTATAATACTGCCTCCTATGTACAAGAATATATCTACTATAATACTGCTCCTATATACAAGAATACAACTACTATAATACTGCCTCCTATGTACAAGAATACACAACTACTATAATACTGCCTCCATATGTACACGAATATAACTACTATAATACTGCTCCTATGTAAAAGAATTTTACTACTATAATACTGCTCCTATGTACAAGAATATAACTACTATTAATACTGCTCCTATGTACAAGAATATAACTCTACCTATAATACTTCTCTTATGGTACAAGAATATAACTACTATAATACTACCTCCTATGTACAAGAATATAACTACTATAATACTGCTCTATGTACAAGAATATAACTACTATAATACTGCTCCTATGTACAAGAATATAACTACTATATTACTGCTCCTATGTTACAAGAATATAACTACTATATACTGCTCCTATGTACAAGTATATAACTACTATAATACTGCTACTATGTACAAGAATATAACTACTATAATACTGCTCCTATGTACAAGAATATAACTACTATAATACTGCTCCTATGTACAAGAATATAACTACTATAATACTGCCCTCCTATGTACAAGAATATAACTACTATAATACTGCTCCTCTGTACAAGATATAACTACTATAATACTGCTCCTATGTACAAGAATATAACTACTAATAATACTGTTCTATGTACAAGAATATAACTACTATAATACTGCTCCTATGTACAAGAATATAACTACTATAATACTGCCTCCTATGTACAAGAATATAACTACTATAATACTGCTTCCTATGTACAAGAATATAACTACTATAATACTGCCTCCTATGTACAAGAATATAACTACTATATACTGCCTCCTATGTACAAGAATATAACTACTATAATACTGCTCCTATGTACAAGAATATAACTACTATAATACTGCCTCTATGTACAAGAATATAACTACTATAATACTGCCTCCTATGTACAAGAATATAACTACTATAATACTGCCTGCTACTGGTGATTGACCCCTTGCTTGTTTTCTCTCGTCCTCAGGAGCAGACCACCTTCATTTGTGTCTGTATTGCTGAGTTCCTGTCACTGTATGAGACTGAGCGGCTGATCCAGGAGTTGGCTAAGTGTAAAATAGACACACACAATATTATCGTCAACCAGTTGGTATTTCCTGAACCCGAGAAACCGTGCCGTATGTGCGACGCCAGGCACAAGATTCAGTCCAAATACCTGGACCAGGTAAGCAATACATGAGAGGACTGCTTTTAAAGAGGGTATTTGGGTGAGATTACTGTGTAGTGCTGTATTACTCCTGCTTGGCGGTGGGGGATGGCTGAGGTTACAGTGAACAGATATAGAAATCCTGGTGTGTTTGCAGTTGCTAAGTGGCAGTGACTTTTGGGTGTAATACCTTCCTGTTGTCTCTAGGTGTCACCCAAGGGCTATTGCTAAATTATCCTAAGTGATCACTCTTCTCTTGCTTCTAGATGGAGGATCTGTATGAAGATTTCCATATTGTGAAACTTCCCCTTCTTTCCTCATGAGGTCCGGGGTGCAGAAAATGTCACTACCTTCTCTAAACCTTCTCTCGAACCCGTACAAGCCTCCCAGCGGGAAATAAGATGTCGAGGGGGCTGGGTGACAACCTTTGATAAATACTGCAGAGACACATTACACCCCTCTGACTGACCAGATTCGGATCCATCCCTCCCAGAACCGCCTGCCATCTTCCCACCCATCACGTCCCGATATCATTTTGGGAGGGGTCTATTTATTTTCAGGTTTTGGGGACCCATCCGCTTTGCCCTCTCTCTATCTCTGTTTTGTCTCTGTCTCTTCATCTCATACAGAATTCTACACCATGACCTCCACCTGGACTGTAGTCACTAACCGGGCATCAGCCGTAAACCCGTCACCTTCCTGAATGTTACAGTGTGTAGAGCTCCGGGCAGGATGAGTATTAAACTCTGTTTATACGAAACTATGTCGTGTTGTGTTGTCATTATCGGTTGCAGAGATAAGGGGAGGCGCCGCTGCTCCTGCTGTAGATAAATTCTCAGCCAGGGTGAGTGCTTCTTTTAAGCCTTCATTTCTCAGGCTGTGTAGCAGCTAAGAGGACACAAGCGTGGTCCTTGTTTGAGGGCTGGCAATTTAAACAAAACCTGGATCACAGCATTAGCTCCTCTGTATCGGGAGATATAGCCTTTCTAAAATCGTGTTCGGAGTGACAGCAGCGGAAAGTGAAATAAAGTTTCAGCTTCTTTAACTCCAGACTTGATTTCTAAAGGCTATATCTCCCTGCCGATATCAGCTAATGCGTCTTGGTCTTGTTTTAAGGTTTAGACTGTTAGCTTTTAAACAAGACCACATCTCTAGATCTTAAACAGCCCAAGACATGAAGGCTTAAAGCAGCCCCCCATTTCAGACCGCTGTGATCTCAGCCAGCTTGAGGAAAAAAAGAGGAAGACAATGGGGGAGAGTAAAAATATCCTCTCAGGAGTCCAAGGGGAGAGTAACATGCACAGAAGCCTATGTTATCTATCCCCTCTTCTCCATCAATCAGAACTACACACTACACTCTGGCACTTGTCTATACTACAGATTGGTGGGTTTTCCTGTCGGGCTGCTCAGCCATGATGACCTATCGTAGGCAGGATCACATCATTACTATCTATTGTAGAGCAGTGTAGTGGTGCTCTGCCCCCTCACCCCTCCTAGGCAGCTCTGCAAGTGGTGGAAACCAGTCCTGCTTATTTTCTAGGACAGGATGGTGGCGGTCATTGTAAATCATTCCCAGAGAATCCCTTTTAAGGCTAAATGCCTTTTAAGAGGGGTTAACCATCTATCCACAAGGGTAGGTGACCGGTATCTGGTCATTGGGGGTTCCACTGCTGAGAACCCCACATATCACAAGGATCTGTGTGAATGGAGCAGTGGTCGGACATATACACACTGGTGTCTTGTGCAGTCGGAGTGTTCAGCACAGACCCTGCTCCAGTACTGAGGAAATCTCCTGGGTCACTCTCCCAGGACACGCCGTATCAGCAGGACTCTCTCGCTCCCCCCCGCCCCTCTGTGTTTTGATTTTTCCGCTTAATTTGCGTTAAACAAAGCACCAGGGGGAGCCGTCTGAGCCCCTTACATAACCCAGCGCCCGCCCTCATACCAGGGCACTGCTCACTGCAGGGACCCTCGTCCATGGGTCGTACCAAGAAGGCATCACACATGAAGATACAACAGCTCACGTGAACGGGTTCGATACAGTATTACACAGTGTCGTGGTAGGCTGAGATACACCAACTCATTAGACAGTATCGAACATGATGGGCTTAGATACAACAGCTCTGCAGACAGTATCACACATGGTAAGCTTAGATATGCTGGCTCAGCAGATGGTATCACACATATGCTTAGATACAGTGGCTCAGCAGACCGTGTCATGCAATTGTCTTAGATACATTAAGCAGACAAAACACAGGATATACTTAGATATACGGCTCAGCACACCGTATCACACGTGATAAGCTTAGATAAAGTGGCTCTGAGGACAGTATCGCACATGGAAAGGTTAGATACACTGGTTCTGCACACAGTATCGCATAGGATAGTCCTAGGTACACCAGGCATGGAAGGTGTAGATGTGCAGGCATAGCAGACATCATCGCGTAACAGGCTTAGATACATCAGTTCAGCTGACAGTATCTCAATTAACAGGCTTATCCATCTGTTCACTTGACAGGATCACATATAACAGGTTTGGATACATCAGTTCTGGCAGCATTACATATAACAGGCTTAGATACATCAGTTCAGCTGACAGTATCATATATAATAGGCTTAGATACATCCATTCAGCTGACAGTATCACATACAGAAGCCCATAGGTCTGACCACGGCCCATCAATGCAAAATAATAAGAAATCGGGCAGCACACTCACATGAAACATAGAGGTGTCTATCCACCCATACGTTCCAGCTCTATACTGGAGCCTTTCTCAAGCAACAAGTGGTTACAACATATTTATACAAAAAGTGCATGTGCATCAAATGAGTAATTAATAAATAATCATATAAAAAAAAATCATCTATAGTGCAAAACATACATATGTGATGATGATTCCAGAAATTGTCATACGTGATTGTCCAAACATAGTGATACATGATACAAATTGTAAAATGCATAAAAAGTGATAAATTCATATAAATGCCAAAATGACCCTCACATGTGTAATAAGTCAATATAAATTAGTGTCATTAGTTGGCAGAAAGGGAGGAGACTTGGATACATCAGTTTTGGCAGCCTCACATCCAGTCTTGATCAAAAGTTTAAGACCACTTGAAAAATGGCAAAAAAATCATATTTAGCATGGCTGGATCTTAACAAGGTTCCAAGTAGAGCTTCAACATGCAACAAGAAGAAATGGGAGTGAGACAAAACATTTTTTGAGCATTCAATTTAATGAAAACAACGAATAAACTGAAACAGGCTGTTTTTCAGCTGATCGAAATTTTAGGACCACATGCCTTGATAAGGCCAAATCTGTGCAAAGATGTGGATTCATTGTCATTTCCTGTCAGGTAGTCACACGTTGTGATGGCAAAGGCAAAAGAACTCTTTTTGAACGTGGTCGGGTTGTTGAACTGCAAAAGCAGGGTCTCTCACAGCGCGCCAAGTGGAAGACCCAAAAATATTTCACCAGCACTGAGCCGGAGGATCCAATTGGCTGTCCGTCAAGACACTGGACTATCCTCGACCCAAATTAAGGCCCTTACTGGTGCTGACTGCGGCCCCATAACCATCAGACGGCATCTGAGACTGAAGGGCTTCAAAAACAAAAAACGTCTTCAAAGACCTCGTCTACTTGAACGCCACAGAACTGCTCGTTTGGAATCTGCAAGAGAGCACCAAACATGGGACATTCAAAGGTAGAAGAAAGTTTTATTCTCTGATGAGAAAAAATTTAACCTTGATGGTTTCCAACGTTACTGGCATGACAAGCAGATCCCACCTGAGATGTTTTCTACGCGCCACAGTGGAGGGGGCGCCATAATGGTCTGGGGTGCTTTTTACTTCAGTGGCACTATGGAGCTTCAGGAAGTGCAGGGGCGTCAAACGGCCGCTGGCTATGTCCAGATGTTGCAGAGAGCATTCTTCATGACTGAGGGCCCTCGTCTGTGTGGTAACGACTGGGTTTTTCAACAGGACAATGCTACAGTACACAATGCCCGCAGGACAAGGGACTTCTTCCAGGAGAATAACATCACTCTTTTGGCCCATCCTGCGTGTTCCCCTGATCTAAATCCAATTGAGAACCTTTGGGGATGGATGGCAAGGGAAGTTTACAAAAATGGACAACCGTTCCAGACAGTAGATGGCCTTCGTGCGGCCATCTTCACCACTTGGAGAAATGTTCCCACTCACCTCATGGAAACGCTTGCATCAAGCATGCCGAAACGAATTTGGAAGTGATAAACAATAACGGCGGAGCTACTCATTACTGAGTTCATGTTTGGAAGTTGGATTTCTGTTTTGGGGGGGTTTAGTTTTTTTTTGGAAGTGTGGTCCTAAACTTTTGATCAGCTGAAAAACAGCCTGATTCAGTTTTTTCGTTGTTTTCATTAAATTGAATGGTCAAAAAATGTTTTGTCTCACTCCCATTTCTTCTTGTTGCATGTTGAAGCTCTACTTGGAACCTTGTTAAGATCCAGCCATGCTAAATATGATTGTTTGCCATTTTTCAAGTGGTCTTAACCCCTTGAGATCTTACAGCAGAAGGAGGGGGGAGGGAGGGAGAGCGAGAGGCGGCACAGAGGATTAGGAGGCGGCGCAGAAGTCCGGAAAGGCAGCACTGGGAACAAACGGCGGTGGGAGCGGCGGGCACCTTGCACCCATTAACATCCCCTTGGGCACCTTATTTGTTTGACTGACAGGTTAGTAATAGCTGTTTTTTAGCTAAATAAGCCCACAGATGACATTTAGAAGCCCACATTAGGAATCGTGAAGACGCCCTGAACATCAGCATATGTTTAGCTGACAGGGGTCAAACCTGGTGACAGAATCCCTTTAAGGACCTATGACGTACCGGTACGTCATAGGTTTAAAACGCGATTGCGTATCGCCCATCGCAGAAAACCGCAGGTCAATTCAGACCTGCAGTTTGCTGAGTTTCCGGTCCATTCGGGTCTCCGGTGACCCGATGAACCGGAAAAAGACTGTGATCGGTGGTGTGATTACACACCACCAATCACAGTCCGAGCATTTGGGAGAGGCGGTGCTGGCCGTGGTGCTGAATGCCACTGTCCAGGGTGCTGATTGGTGCAGGAAGAGAGGCGCGAGATTCAAACTTCCAGCGCTCCTCTCTCCCCTCCTCTTCCTGTTCAGCACCTGCACCGTCCTCACCAGGCTCCTGCAATCACCCCCATCGGCACCCATCACCCTCCTGCACCTATCACCCTCCAGGTAGGTTAGGGTCAGTGAGATAGGCAGGGATAGAAGGGAAAAGTTAGTTAGGAAAAAAAAAAAACACTTTATCTAAACTTATTATTTTCTAGCTTTGAGACCCTAGACTTCCCCCCCCCTGCCACTTGACCTGCGGTTTTCTAAGATCGCCCTGGGGCTCGTACTGGTTTCCCGGCCCACCAAATAAGCCCACCGAAGCCCCCTGCCGGTGAACTTAGCTGGTGTCCCCCAGTGGATTTTGAGCCTGAGATTCCGGATTTTGTTGGCAATCCAGGAATCCAGATTCCCACAGTGGGATTCACTAAAATGGACTTTTTTTTTTTTTTTTTTCAGTGACCCATTTGTGAATCTGATGGTGGAGCAGACGAAACTGTACGCCCAGCAGTTCGTTGCTCAGCACCCGGGCTCCTTTTTGGCTAGACCCGGTGGCTGGAAGCCCGTGAGTGCAGCCGAGATGAGGACATTTTGGGGCCTCGTGCTGCACATGGGTCTAGTGCAAAAACCCAGTGTCAGGCAATACTGGAGTGGGGACGTCCTATACCAGACCCCACTCTACAGTATGGTCATGAGACGTCCCCGATTTGAGGTCATCTGGAAATGTCTGCATTATTCAGACAATGCAGCATGTGTCGTCCCCCCCCCCCCCCCCCCCCGAGGTGATCCTGCCTATGACCGTCCGGTCATCGATCACTTCGGGGCCAAATTTGCACAGGCCTACGTACCTGGAAGGGAGGTCGCGGTTGATGAGTCTCTCGTTGCGTTCAAGGGGAGACTCAGTTTCTGCCAATACATTCCCACTAAGCGGGCGAGGTATGGCGTGAAGCTGTACAAAATTTGTGAGAGTACCTCAGGGTACACTTACAAATTTCGTGTGTACGAGGGGCGAGATTCCCGTATTCAACCCCCAGAATGTCCCCCAGACTCTGGGTGTTAGCGGGAAACTCGTGTGGGACTTTATGTACCCACTGCTAGATAAGGGTTACCACCTGTACGTGGATAACTTTTATACTAGCATTCCCTTGTTCAGGTCCCTTGCCGCCAGATCCACGTTCGCTTGTGGGACCGTTCGGAAAAATCAGCGCGGCCTCCCTGCCCACCCCCTCCAGGTACCTATCCCCAGGGGTGAGACCCGTGCCCTTACCAGTGGAAACCTGTTGCTGGTCAGGTATAAGGACAAGAGGGATGTCCTTATGCTGTCCACAATTCACGGTAATGGCATCACCCCTGTCCCTGTGCGAGGTACCGCGGCAACGGTCCTCAAGCCCGATTGTATCGCCGACTACAATCGGTATATGGGAGGAGTTGATCTCTCTGATCAAGTCCTCAAGCCATATAATGCCATGCGCAAAACCCAGGCATGGTACAAAAAAGTTGCGGTCTACTTGGTGCAGGTTGCCTTGTACAACTCTTTTGTACTATCCCGAAGCGCTGGCAGCACAGGGACATTCCTCCAATTCTATGAGGCAGTCCTCAAGGACCTGATTTTTTCAGACCGGGAAAGAGCAGGGGGAGGGGGGCCGCTGCGGTGCACAGCGCACAGCTCCCATGCCCCGCCGCAATATTCAGCTACAGTGCGGTAGCTAAGGCTAAAAAGTCTTGTTGGTCACTGAGTGCTGCTTGGGCCCCCCAGGAGCAACTGGGCTCGGTTGCCCTGCGGTAAAGACGGCCCTGCATATGGGGTGTTTTTGCAAACTACAGAATCAGGGCAACCCATATTGAGTTTTGTTTGGCAGTTAACCCTTACTTTATTACTGGAAAAAATGGGTTAAAATGGAAAATTTTCCCAAAAATTTAAATTCCAAGATTGTTTCTCCATCTGCCATTAACTCTTGTGGAACACCTAGAGGGTTAACAAAGTTTGTAAACCCAGTTTTGAATACCCTGAGGGGTGTACTTTTTAGATGGAGTCACTTTTTTGGAATTTCTATTCTAGGGGTGCAACGGGGCCGGGGGGCTTGAAATGGGACATGGTATAAACAAAACCAGTCCTGCAAAATCTGCCTTGCAAAAACAATATGGCGTTCCCCTCCTTCTATGTCCTCCCGTTTGGCCAAATAGTAGTTTACGACCACATATGGGGTGTTTCTGCAAACTACAGAATCAGGGCAACCCATATTGAGTTTTGTTTGGCAGTTAACCCTTGCTTTGTTCCTGGAAAAAATGGATTATATTGGAAAATTTTCCAAAAAATCGAAATTCTTAAATTTTATGTCCATTTGCCATGAAGTCTTGTGGAAGACCTAAAGTCTTAACAAAGTTTGTAAAATCAGTTTTAAATACCTTGAGGGGTGTAGTTTCTAAAATGTTTTTTTTTGGATGATTTCTATTATGTAAGCCTCGCAAAGTGACTTCAGACCTGAACTGGTCCATAAAAAGTGGGTATGGAAAATTTCAGAAAAATTTCGAAATTTGCTTCTAAACTTCTAAGCTATGTAACATCCTCAAAAAATAAAATATCATTCCCAAAATGATACAAACATGAAGTAGACACATGGGGAATGTACAGTCATCACAATTTTTGGGGGTATTACTATGTATTACAGAAGTAGAGAAACTGAAACTTTGAAATTTGCTAATTTTTCAAAATTTTTGGTAAATTTGTTATTTTTTATGCAAAATAAATTTACTTTTTTGACCCATTTTTAGCAGTGTCATGAAGTACAATATGTGATGAAAAAACTATCTCAGAACGGCCTGGATAAGTCAAAGCGTTTTAAAGTTATCAGCACTTAAAGTGACACTAGTCAGATTTGCAAAAAATGGCCAAGTCCTAAAGGTGAAATAGGGCTGAGTCCTTAAGGGGTTAAACTTTTGATCAGGACTGTATAACAGGCTTAGGCTACTTTCACATTAGCGTTTTTACTGGATCCGTCAGGGATCAGCAAAAACGCTTCCGTTACTGATAATACAACCGTCCGTTATGAACGGATCCGGTTGTATTATCTGTAACATGGCCAAGACGGATCCGTCATGAACTCCATTGAAAGTCAATGGAGGACGGATTCTCTTTCTATTGTGTCAGAGAAAACAGATCCGTGCCCATAGACTTGCATTGGGGGTCATGATGGATCCGTCTTGCTCCGCATCCCTGGACGGAAAGCAAAATACAGCATGTTGCGGTTTGCTCTCCGGTCTGGGAACGCAACTAAACGGAACGGAATGCATTTTGGAGCGCTCCATTCTGTTCAGTTTTGTTCCCATTGACAATGAATAAGGACAAAACTGAAGCGTTTTTTTTTCCAGTATTGAGCCCCTCTGACGGATCTCAATACCGGAAAACTAAAACGCTAGCGTGAAAGTCGCCTTAAGATACATCAGTTCACCTGACATTATTACTTCTAACAGGCTTAGATACAGGAGTTCGGCTGATGGTATCTCAATCAGATCCATCTGTTCACTTGACAGTATCACATATAACAGACTTGGATACATCAGTTCTGGCAGCATCACATATAACAGGCTTAGATACATCCCGTTCAGCTGACAGTATCGTATATAATAGGCTTAGATACATCAGTTCTGTTGACAGTATCACTTGTAACAGGCTTAGATACATCAGTTTTGGCAGCATCACATTCAGATAAAGGGCTCATGCACATAAACGTGTGCCGGCCGTGCCCGTATTGCGGCCTGCAATCATTTGAATGGGTCAGCAATCCGGACGATATGGAGCGCTTCCGTGGCATTTCGCTCCAAGCCTCCGCACCTCAAAGAAATAGAACATGTTCATTCAAGTTGAATGTGTCCGAATCCCTCAGCGCAGGCCACGCGGACGGTACCCATGCATTAGGGACTGCAATTTGTGGTCCCCAATGCATGGCATGGGCGGAACATGTCGTGTGCATGGGCCCTAAGAATCCAAGAAGCCTCACTGTGACGTACTTCCTATTCCCAATCCCCATTCCGGACCGGTCTACTTACTTACTACTTACCTTCTCCACTCCCAGCAGCGGTGCGGTGATGTCATCGCTCATTCTTCTCTCCAGTTGTTTTTTCGTTTGCATGTTAAAAGAAATCCTTTTGTATGGAAGTGAGATGTGGGGTAGAGTCACCTCACACATCACAAGTAATGACTGATGGGGGTAGTAGTGGGCGCCTGGTTGAAATACACATCCTTGTATGTGTACCTTTACACCTAGGGGGTCATTTATTAAACAGAAATACACCTAAATTAGGGCGTATTTCTGGTGCAGACTGCGGTGCACTCATGCCAGGTCTACAAAAGGGGACGGACGCAGGTCCGTCTCATTTACCATTTTCTATGGCTGTTTTAGGCGTAGAAAATGGTCTAAATGTAAACCAGCAAGGAAGCTGTGCTACACTGAAGTTATGGAGAGGCCGGCGCCTCTTCATAACTTCGCCAGATCCATTGTCTAAAACACCAGTCTTAATAAATGACCCCCCTAGACTTCTCACGTGGCCTTGAGCAATAATTACAGCTTGACAACGACGTTTCCTGCTGTTCACAAGTCGACTTACAGTCCGCTGAGGCATGGCATCCCACTCTTCTTGAAGGGCGGCCCTCAGGTCATCAAGGTTCTGGGGGTATAGAGTTACGAGCCTCTACACGGCGACTCAGCTGATCCCTTAGGTTTTCAATGGGATTCAGGTCTGGAGAAAGTGCAGGCCTCTCCATTAGAGGTTCCCCAGTCTCCAGCAGCCATTCCCTAATGATGTGACTTCGATGAGCTGGCGCATTGTCCTCCATGAAGATGAAATTAGGTTCATACAGAGGCACAATGACTGGATTAATGATGTTATTCAGGTAGTATGGGCTTGTCACTGTAGCATTCACACAGTGTAGGGCAGTTCTGTATTGACTAGACACAGGCTCGTCTGGTTACAACAGTGGCTGATGCATAGCGCTCTCCTTGACGTCTCCAACATCGTCATCGGCCATCATTTCTGCTCAGCGTGAATCAACTTTCATCAGTGAACAGCACTGAGGCCCGCTGGTCCCTCGTCCAGTGTAGATCCTCCCTGACCCATATAAGACGATGATGCCTGTGCCTGGTCGTGTGGTCAGGTACCCTTGCAGGTTGTCTAGCAGGAAGACCACGCTGATGTAAATGGTTTTGAATGGTCTGACGTGACACTTGGGTGCCTCTCACCTCCGTGTAATGTGCCTGGAGTTCTGTGGCATTCATCATCCGTTTCCACAGGGCATTGTTCACAAAGAAGCGGTCATCAGTGTGGGATGTGGCCAAAGCACAGTGGTGTGCCTAGGGTGTTTGGCACCCGGGATGGGTCCTTTCTCTGGCACCCCCCCCCCCCCCCCCCCCCCCCCAATACAAAAAAAAAAAAATGTACCCCCTCACAGTAGTATTGCCCTCATTGTACAACCTTCACACCAGTTTTGTACAGATGTGTGCCCCTCACAGTAGTAATGCCCTTTCTGTGCCCCCTTCACAGTAATAATCCCCATTGTGCCCCCTTCATAGTAATAATCCCCATTGTGCCCCCTTCATAGTAATAATGCCCATTGTGCCCCCTTAATAGCAGTAATGCCCTCTGTGCCCCCTTCACAGTAATAATGTCCATTGTACCCCCTTAATAGTAGTAATGCCCTCTGTGCCCCTTCATTGTAATAATGCCTTCTGGCTCTGTGCCCCCTCCATAGTAGAAATGCCCATTGTGCCCAATTCACATTAGTAATGCCCTCTGTGCCCCCTCCATAGTAATAAAGTCCTCTGTGCCCCCTCCATAGTAATAAAGTCCTCTGTGCCTTCTCTATAGTAATAAAGTCCTCTGTGCCCCCTCCATAGTAATAAAGTCCTCTGCGCCTTCTCCATAGTAATAAAGTCCTCTGTGCCCCCTCCATAGTAATAAAGTCCTCTGTGCCTTCTCCATAGTAATAAAGTCCTCTGTGCCTTCTCCATAGTAATAAAGTCCTCTGTGCCCCCTCCATAGTAATAAAGTCCTCTGTGCCTTCTCCATAGTAATAAAGTCCTCTGTGCCCCCTCCATAGAAATATAGTCCTCTGTGCCTTCTCCATAGTAATAAAGTCCTCTGTGCCTTCTCCATAGTAATAAAGTCCGCTGTGCCCCCTCCATAGTAATAAAGACCTCTGTGCCTTCTCTATAGTAATAAAGTCCTCTGTGCCCCCTCCATAGTAATAAAGTCCTCTGTGCCCCCTCCATAGTAATAAAGTCCTCTGTGCCTTCTCTATAGTAATAAAGTCCTCTGTGGTGCCCCCTCCATAGTAATAAAAACCTCTGTGCCTTCTCTATAGTAATAAAGTCCTCTGTGACCCCTCTGTATTAAAAACAAAAACAAAAAAAACAACAACACAGTAACTTCTCACCTTGTCCCGTTCCTGAAGCTCACATACCTCTCTGCCCCGCAGGCACAGATCGCTCTGCAGCACAGTGTGGGCGAGGCTATGCAGATTTCCGGGCAGCAGGCACCGCCCACACAGGCCGGCAGTGCGATCTGTGCCTGCAGGCTGAATGGTGGAGCGGGGATAAGTCTTCCTGCTTCACCATTCTGTGCGCCGCCGGCCTGAAGGACGGGAGCTGAGCGGTGAGTGGCAGGACATCAGCTCCCTGCGCTCCAGCAATGAGCACTTCCATCTGTATTGATGGAAATGCTCATTGCTTCTGGCACCCCCCTGAGAGCCGGCACCCAGGGCAGACCGCCCCCCCACCCCCTTAGCATGCCACTGCCAAAGGACGTCCACTTCTCTGCCTTTCTGTGACTCTTCCAATCTCTCTGTATCTCTGATACAACTTGCTGATGACACTCTGTGAGACTCTAAGCTCAGTGGCCACTTCCGTCTAAGAACACCCTGCTTGAAGCCTCGCAATGGCGAGGTACTGTTGATCTATTGTTAGGTGTCGTCTTAGTCTCATGATGTCAAAATGTAAGCAGCATGATGAGGAGGACTGTTTAAATACTAATTCTAATTGAACCAGGAAATTTATTGGGCACCTCAAGCCAAATATCCCTAACATTTTTTGAGTAGTGTACAGTGGATATAAAAAGTCTACACACCCCTGTTAAAATGTCAGGTTTCTGTGATGTAAAAATAAATGAGACAAAGGTAAATCATTTCAGAACTTTTTCCACCTTTAATGTCACCTATAAACTGTACAACTGTATATAGAAATCTATCTATCTGCTCACTTGTATGATGTCGCAGTGTCAGTGACCCCCCCCCCTTCCCCATCTCACACTGACGGTCACTGATCCTTTGTCCTGTGTCTCCTATTCTATGCAGATAACCAGACGGATCAGTGTGATGAGGGGATCATGGCCCCCGGCATTGTATTCTTCATCCTGTCTACTGGATGTGGATACAGACGGCTGCTCACACTGGCAGAGATTTAACTATTGCTATGGAGCAGTTGACCATAGCAACCAGATTCCTGACCTTTACAAAATGATCACACAGTCTGACTGGTTGCTAGGCAACTGCCCCATTTTCCCACCTTTGATAAATATTCTCCATTACCTGTAAAGACATTACTGGTGCACCATCCTGTAGCCTGCGCCAAACTCGCCTGAAGATGAATATGGCGGTAATACACTGGTCTTCTACATTATGGATGCTGGATGGCAGCCATGACAGTGAGGTCACCCAACTTTCCATAGACCCTGAGTGACATATAGATCTTTACTAGTATTGTTAGAATGAAACTCATTACCTCTCGGAGTTCCGGTCAGCCGAGCCGCGGTGAGTCCGGGAGACGCAGCCTTCACACTGACCGGACCACACCCGTGTGGAGGCATCATTATACATCACAATTCTGTATTCTTCAGAGCCGTAATCTCCCAGCATTCACTACTTGTTAATGGTCTGTACAGATAATACCTTCTAGTGATCTGCATTCTTTGATGTATAGACAGTATCACACAGGATAGGCTTAGATACAGTGGCTGAGCAGACGGTAACACACAGGATAGGCTTAGATACAGTGGCTCAGCAGACAGTATCATAGCATAGGCTTAGATACAGCGGATCAGCAGAAAGTATCACACAGGACATGTTTAGATACAGTGGCTCAGCAGACAGTATCACACAGGATAGGCTCAGATACAGTTGTTCAGCAGAAAGTATCATACCGAAAAGGCTTAGATGCAGTGGCTCAGCAGACAGTATCACACAGAATAGGCTTAGATACAGTATAATGTGAGATTGTGAAACAGCTCTTATTGCATGAACACTGTAATTTTGCTGTTTGGCCACAAGAGGACACTGTTTTACCACAGAGCTAAACAGATTGCTTAGATTTAAATATTCATAGGAGGTGGAGCTGTGTGTCTAGAGGAAGGAAGCTGGCATCCATCTTAGTTGCTGACTGGAAAGGTGTGTGAGAGAAGAAATCCATTAACATCCAAGCGTGGAGTCATCACTTGAACTACAGCCAAGTGAAGCTGATCGTGTCAAGGACCCAGATCCCATTTAGGAGAAGTACAGCTGCCAGGATCGCTTATGAGAGCTGGAGAGCAAAGCAACGGACCCTGCGGTACCGCACGTGTGTTGGATCAGCCTTTGTTCAGTTCTCAGTCACCAGCTATGCCTATCCACTCCCACGGATTGAGGAATCGTTGTCAGCCCTGAGCCAGGCGAAGTTCTTCTCGACTCTTGACCTGGCCAGTGGGTATTGGCAGGTACCGGTGGCCAAGAAGGAAAAAGCGAAGACGGCTTTCATTCTACCTATGAGACTCTACGAGTTCAACCAGATGCCATTCGGTCTCTCCAATGCTCCGGGAACATTCCAGTGGTTGATGGAGCACTGTCTGGGGGATCTCAACTTTGAGTCAGTATTGATATACCTGACCGACATAGTAGTGTTTGGGGCCTCCTTTGAAGATCATCTCCAGAAGCTGCGACAGGTCCTAGGACAGCTATGGAACCATGGGCTCAAGATCAAGCCCAAGAAGTGCCAACTGTTTCGACAGCAGATAAAGTATTTGGGACATGTGGTGACCCCGGAGGGGGTAAAACCGGTCCCCAGCAAGGTGGAAGCTGTCCAGAAGTGGCCCCAGCTGAGTACACTACGTTTGTGGGACTGGCCGGCTACTACAGGAGGTTTATACCCAAATTTGCTCATCTGGTGGGCCCGTTAAACGAGTTATTGAGGGGAACTGCGAGAGGCCCGAAGAATCATCCCATAGACTGGGGACCCCGGCAACAAGAGGCCTTTGAGGCAGTGAAGGAGGCGCTGACCAGTGTCCCAATCCTGGCTTATGCGCAGTTCAACACCCCATTCCTTCTGTACACTGACGGAAGTCTACATAGTCTGGGGGCCGTGTTATCCCAAGTCCAGGATGGATGTGAGAGAGTCATTGCCTATGGAAGCCGGTCTTTGAAGAAGTCAGAGCGCAACCCTGACAACTATAGCTCCTTTAAACTGGAACTACCGGCGCTGGTGTGGGCAATGACCGAAAGGTTCGCAGAGTACCTGACAGGTGCAGAGGTGACCATGCTGATGGACAACAACCCGTTAGCACATCTGGAGAATGCCAAGCTCGGTGCCCTTGAGCAGAGGTGGTTGGATCAAGTTCCGGTCAGGTAGAGAGAACGTCAATGCCAATGCTCCCGAGTCCCTGTAAGGGCGCCGACTCAAAGAGCCGATGAAGAGCTAGAGGACACTAAAACTCCTGACCTTGGTCGATTACCCATGTTCCAGGACGTGGCACATTCAAGTGGGGTGGTGTCCGGGATGTCCATGGTGTTGGGAAAGACGCTGGCTGATTGGGAGAGAGTCCAGAATGGCTGCCTGGACCTGTGAAAAGTGAGTGAATGGGTCCGGACCAAGACCTGGCCTCGGCCGGAAGAGCGGGCCCATCTGAATCCAGAAGACCAAAAGTTGTTGAGGCAGTGGGATAAGCTGACTGTTACCCAGGGCCTCCTGTGTCAGACCATATACTTACAGTCAGAGCTGTAGTACCGGCAACAGATTGTCATCCCAATGTCATTGGGACCGGAGGCCACCCGGGAAGCCCATGAGTGGGGCGCCCATTTCGGGAGCGACAAAACGTTCAAGTGGCTCCAACGGCTGGTATACTGTCCAGATCTGGCAGACATGGTGGCCGAGGCCTGTCTTAAGTGTCAGCCCTGCAGGCTGAGCAAGAGTACTGAACAGCGGGCTCCTGTCCAGGCCATCCGGACTCCAGCGACACTAGAGCTTCTTATGATCGATTATGTACAGATTGGATACTCTACCTCGGGACACTCGTACTGTCTAGTCATGACAGACCATTTCACAAAGTATGCGGTGGCTGTACCCACCAGAGACCAGACAGCAGAGTCGGCCGCCAAAGCGGTATGCAAACACTTTATACAGGTGTTTGGGTGTCCACGGAGAATACATTCAGACCAGGGGGCATGTTTCCAGGGTACTCAAGGGAGTTGCCGTGGGGAGCCCATGTGCCCCGACATTTGCAAACTTATACCTGGGCTGGTGGGAAAAAGAATGTGTCTTTGGTGAACATCTGGATGAATGGTCGTCATGTATCCAACTATGGTTGCGTTACATCAACAACTTTTTGATCCTTTGGAGGGGGGGGGGGGGGTCATCGCAATTTTAGGCCTTTGTCAGACAATTGAATGATAACAACGTAGGACTTAATTTTACGTCCACAGTGGATCCCTGTCAAATTACGTTCCTTAATCTACTCATAACCAAACAAAATGATGGACATCTCACCACTAAGATGTACCGGAAATCCACCGCTACCAACAGCTTATTACAATGGGAAAGTTGCCACCCATACGCTTTGCGTAGGGGCATACCTAAGGGACAATATCTTAGGGCGAGGAGGAACTGTTCAGAACCATTTGATTTAAAACATGCGGCCAATGGTCTTAGAACGAGATTTAGGGCGAGAGGCTACCCTGACTCCATCCTCAGAAACGCATACCACCACGCACGATGCTCTGACCGTAATACCCTATTGGTCCCCGAGGAAAGGAGTACGGAGGAGCATACAGTCAGGTCCATAAATATTGGGACATGGACACAATTCTAACATTTTTGGCTCTATGCACCACCACAATGGATTTGAAATGAAACGAACAAGATGTGCTTTACCTGCAGACTGTCAGCTTTAATTTGAGGATATTTACATCCAAATCAGGTGAACGGTGTAGGAATTACAACAGTTTGCATATGTGCCTCCCACTTGTTAAGGGACCAAAAGTAATAGGACAGAATAATAATCATAAGTCAAAGTTTCACTTTTTAATACTTGGTTTCAAATCCTTTGCAGTCAATTACAGCCTGAAGTCTGGAACTCATAGACATCACCAGACGCTGGGTTTCATCCCTGGTGATGCTCTGCCAGGCCTCTACTGCAACTGTCTTCAGTTTCTGCTTGTTCTTGGGGCATTTTCCCTTCAGTTTTGTATTCAGCAAGTGAAATGCATGCTCAATCGGATTCAGGTCAGGTGATTGACTTGGCTATTGCATAACATTCCACTTCTTTCCCTTAAAAAACTCTTTGGTTGCTTTTGCAGTATGCTTTGGGTCATTGTCCATCTGCACTGTGAAGCGCCGTCCAATGAGTTCTGAAGCATTTGGCTGAATATGAGCAGATAATATTGCCCGAAACACTTCAGAATTCATCCTGCTGCTTTTTTCAGCAGTCACATCAATAAATACAAGAGAAGCAGTTCCATTGGCAGCCATACATGCCCACGCCATGACACTACCACCACCATGCTTCACTGATGAGGTGGTATGCTTAGGATCATGAGCAGTTCCTTTCCTTCTTCATACTCTTCTCTTCCCATCACTCTGGTACAAGTTGATCTTGGTCTCATCTGTCCATAGGATGTTGTTCCAGCACTGTGAAGGCTTTTTTAGATGTCGTTTGGCAAACTCTAATCTGGCCTTCCTGATTTTGAGGCTCACCAATGGTTTACATCTTGTGGTGAACCCTCTGTATTCACTCTGGTGAAGTCTTCTCTTGATTGTTGACTTTGACACACATACACCTACCTCCTGGAGAGTGTTCTTGATCTCGCCAACTGTTGTGAAGGGTGTTTTCTTCACCAGGGAAAGAATTCTTTGGTCATCCACCACAGTTGTTTTCCGTGGTCTTCCGGGTCTTTTGGTGTTGCTGAGCTCACCGGTGCGTTCCTTCTTTTTAAGAATGTTCTGAACTGTTGTTTTGGCCAGGCCTAATGTTTTTTGCTATCTCTCTGATGGGTTTGTTGTGTTTTCTCAGGCTAATGATGGCTTGCTTCACTGATAGTGACAGCTCTTTGGATCTCATCTTGAGAGTTGACAGCAACAGATTTCAAAGGCAAATAACAGACTCAAAATGAACTCTGGACCTTTTATCTGCTCATTGTAATTGGGATAATGAGGGAATAACACACACCTGACCATGGAACAGCTGAGAAGCCAATTGTCCCATTACTTTTGGTCCCTTAACAAGTGGGAGGCACATATGCAAACTGTTGTAATTCCTACACCGTTCACCTGATTTGGATGTAAATACCCTCAAATTAAAGCTGCCAGTCTGCAGTTAAATCACATCTTGTTCGTTTCATTTCAAATCCATTGTGGTGGTGTATAGAGCCAAAAATGTTAGAACTGTGTCGATGTCCCAATATTTATGGACCTGACTGTACAACTAGAATAATCGGCACCTTCGACGCGGGACATATGTAGGTCATGGACATCATTAATCGGTGCTGGTGCATTCTACGCACAGATCCCGATTTGGCGCAATTGGTTAGTGAATCCCCCTCGATTACATACCGGAGGGGCAGGAACATCAGGGATCGTGTGGTTCACAGTTTTCTCTCTTCTCCGCAACAACAGACGTGGCTGTCTCCAAAACCAACAGGCACTTTTAGATGCAGTGGATGCGTTGCATGCAGGTCAATACAGCTGGGGAGAACCTTCCGCAGCTCGACAACTCAGCAGACCTATGAGATAAAATCATTCATTAACTGCAGGACAACAGCAGTGGTATACCTTATGACATGTACCTGCGGTTCACAATATGTTGGAAAAATGATTTGCGAATTAAGACGCAGAATAGGGGAGCATCTTAATGATGTACGTAATAATAAAGATACCTCGATCTCCAGACATATGAATGAGGTACAGTACAGACCAAAAGTTTGGACACACCTTCTCATTCAAAGAGTTTTCTTTATTTTCATGACTATGAAGGCATCAAAACTATGAATTAACACATGTGGAATTATATACATAACAAACAAGTGTGAAACAACTGAAAATATGTCATATTCTAGGTTCTTCAAAGTAGCCACCTTTTGCTTTGATTACTGCTTTGCACACTCTTGGCATTCTCTTGATGAGCTTCAAGAGGTAGTCCCCTGAAATGGTCTTCCAACAGTCTTGAAGGAGTTCCCAGAGATGCTTAGCACTTGTTGGCCCTTTTGCCTTCACTCTGCGGTCCAGCTCACCCCAAACCATCTCGATTGGGTTCAGGTCCGGTGACTGTGGAGGCCAGGTCATCTGGCGCAGCACCCCATCACTCTCTTTCATGGTCAAATAGCCCTTACTTTCAAAGTTTTCCCAATTTTTCGGCTGACTGACTGACCTTCATTTCTTAAAGTAATGATGGCCACTCGTTTTTCTTTACTTAGCTGCTTTTTTCTTGCCATAATACAAATTCTAACAGTCTATTCAGTAGGACTATCAGCTGTGTATCCACCTGACTTCTCCTCAACGCCACTGATGGTCCCAACCCCATTTATAAGGCAAGAAATCCCACTTATTAAACCTGACAGGGCACACCTGTGAAGTGAAAACCATTTCAGGGGACTACCTCTTGAAGCTCATCAAGAGAATGCCAAGAGTGTGCAAAGCAGTAATCAAAGCAAAAGGTGGCTACTTTGAAGAACCTAGAACATTACATATTTTCAGTTGTTTCACACTTGTTTGTTATGTATATAATTCCACATGTGTTAATTCATAGTTTTGATGCCTTCATAGTCATGAAAATAAAGAAAACTCTTTGAATGAGAAGGTGTGTCCAAACTTTTGGTCTGTACTGTACATGCAGGGAATACCAACTTCATGAGATTTCAAGGGATTGAACATATCAGGCAGATGCCACGAGGAGGGGATCTGGATAACAGACTTTTGAGAAAGGAGCTCCAATGGGTTTTTCGGATGAACACAGAGACTCCGAGAGGACTAAATGAACGCAGCAGCTTTGCCTGCTTTATTGAATAATCTAGCGTTTATGGTATTAACTCGCACTGCAGCTCCGCCTGTGTTGGTTCTGCCGCAGTACTCATTTTGTTCCTTGTCTAAAAATATCAGGTGTATTATCAGTTTTATTTTATTTTATTTTTCTGTAGCTATATGCTCTCTAACATTACATCTGTTAGTAGCCAAATAATTGTGGGCTTTATAATACTTGTCAACACACTGCTGACATTAGTCTCTTTTGGACTGCTGTCAGGGCCTCTGGAGTACATCTGCCACTCATGGCATTTCTAATCATCTTGAGGGGGTTTACAAGTCGCCTAATGATCCCCCATACTAACCTTGAAGGTGCCTGGCCGCATCATAGGTAACCCAGCAGCGCGATCGGAAGCTTGGCCCCCCTCCTCTGATTGGCTGCCTCGTACAGCGCCCACCCTCCCCTTCACATGCGCTGGAGTCGGCGGCGCGCCCGCGGCCATCACAGCGCTGCTAATGCTGCGACCCACATGTGCAGCGTTCACCGCCAACTCCATTACAAAGTAGTGACCGTCAGAATATTATTCCTTCTGTTGTGCCTGGTGCTCCTGATGAAGTGCCCCCGCTAATAGGGGCACAGAAACGCGTAGAGCGCATGCAGGGCATTCAAATCTTGCGGCTGTTAAGTAGCGCAGGGATTTACAGTTTATTACCCAGCACAATAGCTAGGGGCGTAGCTATAGGGGGTGCAGAGGTAGAAGTCGCTACCGGGCCCAGGAGCCTGAGGGGCCCAAAGACCCTTTCGGTGCATAAGAAGACACCGGTATTATAGAAAGTGCATGCTGGTCAAGTTACACCTCTGGCTGGAGGGAAGGGGTAAGGTCAGAAATTTGTTATGGGGAGGGGGGGTAGTGTGTAGGGTTGCCACCTGTACGGGAATGACCCGGACAGTCCGGGTTTGCAATCCTGTGCCCGGGTACAAGCCTTTCTTAGACCCGGGCACAGGATCAGCTGTGAATGATGGCGGCGGCGGCAGGGGACAGGGAGATGAGCGCTTCCATTGTGGAAGCGCTCATCTCCATAGTCATCTGTATCGCCGTCCTCAGGACAGCGATACAGATGGCTGTGCTGCGGCGGGGGAGGGAGAGGCGTCTCCCTCCCCTGTTCCTCTGTTAGGCTGCTGGCCTTGTGCCTGCAGCCTATCAGAGGCCGGTGCAGGCGGCGCAATGACGTCATCACGCCGCCTGAGCCGTACAGCACGGTACACCGGCCGAGAAGAGGCCTGCATCGCTTCGTTGGAGGTAAGTAAAAGTTTTTTAGTTTTTTTTTTAGAGAAGAGAGGCACCTGAAATTGGCACATATGGGGGAAGGGGTGGAAAGAGGCACCTTATACTGGCACATATTGGGGAGGAGGAGAAATGAGGCACTTGAAACTGGCACATATGGGGGAAGGGGGGGGAGGCACCTTATACTGGCACATATTTGGGGGGGGGGGGGTGGAGAAAAGAGGCACTTGAAATTGGCACATATAGGGGAAGGGGTGGAAAGAGGCACCTTATACTGGCACATATTGGGGGGGAAGAGGCACCTTATACTGGCACATATTGGGGGGGGGGGAAGAGGCACCTTATACTGGCACATATTGGGGGGGGGAATGAGGCACTTGAAACTGCCACATATGGGGGAAGGGGAGGAAAGAGGCACCTTATACGGGCACATATTGGGGGGGGAGAATGAGGCACTTGAAACTGCCACATATGGGGGGGAAGGGGGGAAAGAGGCACCTTATACTGGCACATATTGGGGGGGGGGGAGAATGAGGCACTTGAAACTGCCACATATGGGGGAAGGGGAGGAAAGAGGCACCTTATACTGGCACATATTGGGGGGGAAGAGGCACCTTATACTGCCACATATTGGGGGGGGGGGATGAGGCACTTGAAACTGCCACATATGGGGGAAGGGGAGGAAAGAGGCACCTTATACTGGCACATATTGGGGGGGGGGGGGAGAATGAGGCACTTGAAACTGCCACATATGGGGGGTAGGGGGGAAAGAGGCACCTTATACTGGCACATATTGGGGGGGGGGGAGGGAGAATGAGGCACATGAAACTGCCACATATGGGGGAAGGGGGGGAAAAAGGCACCTTATACTGGCACATATTGGGGGGGGGGGGGAGAATGAGGCACTTGAAACTGCCACATATGGGGGGGAAGGGGGGGAAGAGGCCCCTTATACTGGCACATATTGGGGGGGGGGGGAGAATGAGGCACTTGATACTGGCACATATAAGGGAAGGGGGGAAAGAGGCACCTTATACTGGCACATATTGGGGCGGAGAAAAGAGGCACTTCTTACTGACACATGTGGGGGCATCTATGGGGGGCACTTCTTACTGGCACATTATTTGGGGGCTTCTACTGAGGCCACAAAGAAGGGGTATTTTATATGGGGGGCTCTGTGTGGTACTAGTGTTATCAGGGGGTTTATCTGTTTCTGCAGTATAGTATTGGGGAGCACAGCGGCACAGTATTGGGGGTAGTAGGATGATTTGTCCAGAAGATGGGAGGATGATGGAAAAGCAGTAAACTAAGATTTTTTTGTTGTTGTTGTCAAACTGCAGAGATGAAAAATGGCGACAAAATGGTAGTCTGGTCTGAAGGTCTGAAAGGAGAAGATGAGGACAGAGAACATCTACATCAAAGGAGACGTCACTGGATGTAAGAGGTATGGGGCGCTGTATTTCTGTAGTGAAGGGATCAGGGGCGTAACGATCGTGGTGCGACAGCGACCAGGGGTGGAGGCGGGACATTGGCGTGGCTGGACATGGGTGGGGCCTGGAAGGGGGCCCTCCCTCCCTCCTGTTCGGGTTTGGCTTGAAGAAAAGGTGGCAACCCTAGTAGTGTGCCGTTTCAATTTTTGCCTCAGGCAGCAGAAACGCTATGTTGGCCACAAAGCACTGAGGGAAAGGGGGGCCCAAGCTTTTGGACTCTTGCATCGGGGCCCATGAGCCTTTAGCTACGCCCCTGACAATGGCGCTCAGTCTGAAATAGGTGCCAGGCTTTGTTACTGTCCCTCTTGGCACACCTCCAGTCAGGCCAGTAGTGGGCTAACACTTATCAAACGCCCCAAACCGATATAGAGTTTTAGGGTTCATACGGCTATCTTGTTGGGATACCTGGTGACCTTTATCCAGGATATACAAATAGCGGATGACACCGATATTACTAGTGGTACTCACCTTTGGACAAATACTAAGGTCCAGTGAGTTTACAAATTACCACTAGTTTTCTTTTGGGAAGTGGTTCAGGGTAGAGATACAGTAGCACCGTATTGTAACCATCTATCAGCATACCTACTGCTAGTGGGACTGTGGGGATCACCTCACACAGCTCCAATTTGGCGCGTTTCCTTTTCGGCCTAGTCCTGGTAAGGGCACATGAGCCTAGTGATTTTAATTCATTCTCTCATAAAGTTTTCCTTTTAACCCTACAGATACGTTTTGAATTTAGTACGGTCTCGTGACCAAATATTTTTCAGTGAACCCGGAGTTACAGTATTACATGACAGACTTAGATGCACCAGACACTTGTATAAAAATCCAGTAAAACCAGTCCTCCTGGGTTATGACCCCGGTCAGACGTTTTCTGCTCCAGTCCAGTTTAGCTCTGATCTCCATCTTCTTACTTCCAGGCAGTTTTATACCATATGCGGGTAATGGATCCCTGGGCTAGGCGTACATTAGGGGGGCCCAAACACACCTCTGCCATATAAGAAACCAGTATGGCAAGTGGTAAGGGGGGCCCTAAAACAGATTTCGCTCAGGGCCCAGGAGATTTCTGCTGGTAGCAGTGGTTCCATTACCTCGTCACTGACAGGACCTCACAGATCTTCAGAGGCTTGTGGAGTCCATGTCTCGACGGGTCGGAGATGTTTGGTGACTCGAGAGGGATCTATACAACATTTCTGACCATAATGGAATCATTGTGGGTTTCAGGGGCCTGGGAAAGCTGGGTGCACTCATTTTTGTTTTTTTTATATTGCGCAGGTGGAGTAGACCTTTTTTGGGAGCAGGAGGTTCAGGTTGGGAGCAGAAGATCTATGGGATCTCAGGCAATCTTTTTCCTCAGTCCTGTGTGAATATTGGGAGTTCACGCTTCGTTTGGTGGTAAAAGGTGAATTGTGTTATGGATTCCGTTACCACGGACCATAACGTAATTCTATGACGGAATGACTTTAGAGGCATTCCGTTATTCATTCCGTCATAATAGAAGTCTATGGACTGCAAAATGGATCCGTCCGGCTTACGTTATGCTAGAGTCCTCTCCTGATCCAGAGTCCTCTCCTGCATAACGGAAACGGGACGGATCCGTTTTGCAGCCTATAGAGTTCTATTTTGACGGAATGAATAACGGAACGGAATGCCTCTAAACGTCATAGAATTGCGTTACGGTCGGTGGTAACGGAATCCATAACGCAATTCACCTTTTACCACCAAACGAAGCTTGAACGAATTTCATAAGCGGAAATTCCCTCATCTCTAATTGGGAGTTATAGTTTTACCGGAACCTGACCGTGTGAACAGGACTGGAGGATGGATCCAGATGGTCACGGGGGCAGCAGAGGACCTGTACTACTACAGTAAAAAGTCCAGCGGTGGGGGTCCCATTGTAGCCCACAAGGCATGCCCCCTCCCCCAACACCTGGACAATTACATGCTGGGGTGAGTGGGAGGAGAGCAGAGGTGTCTGGGTGGGGAGGGTGAGCTTTATGGGGCAGGCTGGGTTAGTTAGGAGAACATTTTCCTTCTGTGCACTGAGAGGGGAAGGCGGTGGTCACCTGCACTGGTGAGTGTTATATTATACCATTATTACACTGGGAAGGGGGGGAATCATGTGACAGGTGGTGTGAATGGGGCTCTGTTTGTGTCCAGATATAGCAGAGCTGATTTTTATACGTGTGATCTTACACAGGGCTGCAGGTAGACTTATGACAAATTCAGCTCTGCTACATCTGGGTTGACGCTCTTGGTTTCTCTGATGCAGAGTTTTGCCATCCAATAGTTAATATTCCACCATATGCAGTGACTTTCTTGGGATCAGCAGTTCAGTCCCCACACATCCTGGGTGTAGTAGGGTTGTCCTTTGTCTCTTCTAGGACTGGGCTTAGGGGTATGTGACCTCTGTGGTCACCAAGGAAGGACGCATTAGCTGCCCCTGCTAACGAGGCACCAGAGATGAGCACTATATGGCATTATTTGGTCAGTGTGGTGGTATTTGAGAACTGTATTATTATTATTATTATTATTATTGGAGCGCCGCACTGCGGTTTTAGTGGAGCACTGTGTAGTTGAGCGCTGTGCGGCTGTTGTAGTTGAGCGCTGTGCGGCTGTTGTAGTTGAGCGCTGTGCGGCTGTTGTAGTTGAGCGCTGTGCGGCTGTTGTAGTTGAGCTCTGTGCGGCTGTTGTAGTTGAGCGCTGTATGACGCCGTGATTCGAGCGCTGTGCGGCTCTGCCTACAGGTCTGTACTGTTCTGAAGCCCCAGCATGTGTGTCGGTTGTAGATCTACAGTGCTTTACGGTACGTTCACACAAGGTAGATTTTCTGCAGTGAAATTTCCAACAAAATCCGTGTCGGATTTGTCGTAGATTATTATTTTTTTTTTACTCGCCACATTCCAAACTAAAAAGAATCCACTGAACAGATTGACCTGCTGAGGGTTTAAAACCCGCCATGTAGTAAACCTACCGCAGAGAGTGGATGAGGTTTCGCCCCTGGTTCTGTACATTGCGGGGGGTTTTCTGCCTATAGGTCCAGGTGTCTTATCAGCAGTGAGGACAAAACCCCCGACCCATCTGCTCGCAGCCCTAACGACCCCCTCCTGATGGATGCTATCTGTGAATATTCTCGCCATATATCTAGATATGTTGTGTGCTGCTAGACCCCTCCGACAGCGGCTTCTCCTGCCCCAGGGAGCAAAGAATCGGGCATGTTGGAAGCCATCATGCCCAAGCCGTCTTTTTGCCATCAGGGGGAGGGTCGGAGGACCCCCTTACACATTAGATAACCATGCGGTTTATAGGAAGTGCCGCTGTTTTCCCGCCACTCTGGCACCTTACTCGTGTTGTCTTTAAAAGCTGAAAGTCAATAGGATTTCGTCTCCTCCATTGTTCTCAGGAATGTCTCCAAACATAAGAAATCTAAGGTGGGGGTCCGGCCGCTTACACACAATTAATACAGGAAGTTATCAATTAACCAGAAGTCGTCACCTGTATGTGTGCAATGAGATTAGGATAACGCGGCTGCTTCCTTCCAGAAACAGCGCCACCCTTGACGACAGGTTGTGTCTGGTAGTGCAGCTCAGCCCCATTCTAGTAAATGCCTGACCTGTTATCAGCACTGTGGCTGCCATCCGGATACAACATGTAATGTCTGAGGGGGTGGAGGCCGCCATAAACAGTATCTGTATCCTGACTGCCATGTAGCCCTTCTGTTACCACATATATCAGGCTTAAAGGGGTTGTCTCATCATGGACAATGGGGGCATATCGCTAGGATATGCCCCCATTGTCTTATAGGCGCGGGTCCCACCACTGGGACCCACACCTAAATCGAGAAGGGCGCCCCACAAGTGAAGGAGGGCGCACTGCGCATGCACAGCCGCCCTCCATTCATTTTCTATGTGGGGCGGCGAAAATAGCCGAGCTCAGCGTTTTCTGTCTGCCCCATAGAAATGAATGGGAGCGGGGGCCACGCATGCGCGGTACGCTCCCATTCACTTCTATGGGGAGCCGCGAGGTGTTGGCTGGAGAACTCCGGTCCGGCTACCACCTTGCGGGGCTCCGTTCTCTATATAGGTGCGGGTGTCTATGATGAGACAACCCCTTTAAGGCAGTATTACACAGCCCAATGTGGCAGACGATTGTCGTGAGGGAAGCGTTCTCTCCTGCTAATCGCATGCTCGTAGCGGAGGAGACTGCGGCTATTACATGCAGCGATCTCCTCCGCAGTATAGAAACCACAATCTGGCGCCTGCAAACGATAATTTTTTTTAACATATCAAGATTAGGGGTTTCCCGTTCAGCGGGTAATCGGCGGCAGTATTACACCGCCAGATGATCGCTAACGAGCGTTACTACGAACACTCGTTAGAGATCATCAGGTGTAATACAGGATTTAGATACACGGCTCGGCAGATAAAATGAGCCATAATAGGATTAGATACCTGGTTCAGCAGACTGTATCACATGTCATAAGCTTAGATACACCAGGCTCTGCAGACAGTAGCACACATAATGGACTTTGATACCTGGCTCAGAAGGCAGTACCACAAATGGCGGGCTTAGATACATCAGGCTCTGCAGACAGTATCGCATGTCATAGGTTTAGATACACCAAGCTCTGCAGACTGTATCGCACAGGATAGGTTTAAATATACCAGGCTTTGCACACAGTATCACACATGGTAGGTTTAGATACACCAGGCTTTGCACACAGTATCACACATGGTAGGTTTAGATACACCAGGCTTTGCACACAGTATCACACCTAATGGACTTGGATACCTGGCTCAGCAGACAGTACCACACATGGTGGGCTTGGATACACCAGGCTCAGCAGACAGTATCACATGTCATAGGTTTAGATACAGAAAGCTCTGGAGACTGTATCACATAGGATAGGTTTAAATATACCAGGTTCAGCGGACAGTATCACGTTAGGCTTAGATACACCAGGCTCTGCAGTCCGTATCGCACATAATGGACTTAGATACCTAGCTCAGCAACAGTACCACACATGGCGGTCTTAGATACACCGGGCTCAGGAGACAGTATCACGTTAGGCTTACATACACCAGGCTCTGCAGACAGTATCACACGTGGTAGGTTTAGATACACCAGGCTCTGCAGACAGTATCACACGTGGTAGGTTTAGATACACCAGGCTCTGCAGACAGTACCACACGTGGTAGGTTTAGATACACCAGGCTCTGCAGGCAGTATTACATATTAGGCTTAGATACACCAGGCTCTGCAGACAGTATCACACATGGTAGGCTTAGATACACCAGGCTCTGCAGACAGTACCACACATGGTAGGTTTAGATACACCAGGCTCTGCAGACAGTATCACACATGATAGCCCATGCTTGGTATTTTGCAGGTCCCCGTGCTGCGCTGGGCGCCATGACGGTGACGTACACGGCTCGTGTGGCTAACGCCCGCTTTGGTGGCTTCTATAAGCTCCTGCTGCTGTGGCGGGGCAGTATATACAAGCTGTTATACAAGGAGTTCCTGGCCTTTTTCGTCATGTACTCGGGCCTCAGTATAACGTACAGGTAAGATGGCTGCCATGGGGGTCATTCGCTGACTGGGGGCGTGATCTTGTGGTTCAGATTTTTAATATTTTTTATTTTTTCTGTTTTCTCAGGTTCTGCCTCGATGAGGATCAGAGACGCTGTTTTGAGAAAGTCTCGCTTTACTGCAATAACTACGCCAATCTCATCCCCGTGTCCTTCGTTCTAGGTGAGAGAACCCGCCGCCATCATCCAGTTTGTGATCAGTACACGTGTATATTTCGCCATATAGTGCCTCCAATCTCTGAAGTTGACAGCATTTTGTGAAAAAACATGCCTAGGGGGCGCTCTTATGTGTGAAATATTTCCTATGTGGTCCCTCAGGTTTCTATGTCACGCTGGTAGTGAACCGCTGGTGGAGTCAGTACCTCTCCATGCCGTTCCCGGACAGGGTCATGTGCGCCATCACCGCCACAGTGCACGGATCAGACGAGAGAGGGAGAATGTACCGCAGGACTCTGATGCGCTACTGCAGCATGTCCGGTCTTCTCATCCTGCGCTCTGTCAGCACGGCCGCCTTCAAGAGGTTCCCAACTATAGACCACGTGGTGGAAGCAGGTGAGGGTTGTCTTCGTCTTTCATTTGCCGCTAGGTGGCACTGTGATGTAGACTGAACACTGTGAGAAGCATTAGGTCAGGATAGAAAAATGTTCCCTTTCACTGATGGCAAGCAGGGTTCTTGAAACCTATGCAAAACATTTAATCCCACAATAATTGAGCTTCATTGCATAAGACTAGATATGCCCTTTAAGTAGAGGGCGGGGCCTATACGATATAAGGGGAGGGGCCTGGTTGTGGGCGCCTGGTAATAACTAATTTCCCCCCCGCAGGATTTATGACGCGTCATGAGAGGAAGAGGTATGAGAATCTGCGCTCCCCCTATAATAAGTACTGGGTCCCGTGCGTCTGGTTCTGCAGTCTGGCAGCGCAGGCGCGGAGTGAGGGCAGAATCCGAGATGACCACGCCTACAAAATGCTCATAGAGGTGAGTTAGGCGTCCGCCATTATGGGGTGATGCTCTGCGGGAGCTTGTTGGGGGGGGTCTGTTACTGTAATGTCTTGTGCCATGACAATATTCCCGAATTTTATCCTGGTGAGTATTGTTCATTGTGGGAAATCCCTTTAAAAAGCCTTTCCTAGGCCACTAGGGGGCGCTCACTGCATATGGTTTTAATATAGAGTTCAATGGAAGCTGAATATCTTTCCCTAGTTTTGGATGCAGGCACACACAAGGATAGCTCGGTGGCGCTGTTGCCCTGCGCACTGCGCTAGGTGGCGCTGTTGCCCTGCGCACTGCGCTAGGTGGCGCTGTTGCCCTGCGCTAGGTGGCGCTGTTGCCCTGCGCTAGGTGGCGCTGTTGCCCTGCGCACTGCGCTAGGTGGCGCCGGTCTTTTGGAATTCCTTGCAATTTCTCTTTCATTGTCTATCTCCCTTGGAATGGAACAGAACCCTGCTAGCCCAGAGTGTAACTCGGAGGAGAAAAAGACTCAGACAGAACTGAAGATTATAAGCTACTGGAGTGTTCAGCTCCAGTCTCCTGGTGGCATTAGGGTGACCCCTTGTGGCTGATAGGAGTATAGCACATCTTGGAATGAAATCTGTGTATGCTATAAACTGGGCCACTTCTGTACCTCACAGGATTAGGACATTATTGTATCTTCTGTACTTGCAGGAGTTAAACGCTTTCCGTGGGCAATGCAGCATGCTCTTTCACTACGACTGGATCAGTGTGCCACTCGTGTACACTCAGGTAAGCTCTTTATGCTTCCAAGCATGGACACTGGCCCTTTAAATCTATTAAATGAACCTGAGGATATAATATATCTCTATAATAGACAGTGATGTTTAAAAAATAAATAAAGAAATAAAAAAGTAATTGGTTTCTATGGTGTAATTTTATTTTTATTTTTTCTCCCCACAAACGCCCCCCTGTGGATGTATGTGGCATTGCAGCTAATTCCAATTTAAGTGAATTGAGCTGAGCTGCAGTACCAGACACTGCCCACATACAGGTGTGGCACTGTTTCTGATAAAAGCAGGCCTTTTTTCTAATCCTGGACATTTTTTTTTTTTTTTTTTTTTTTAAATCTCTGTTCTTGGTGTTAGGTGGTGACCATCGCGGTGTACAGCTACTTTCTGACATGTCTGATTGGACGGCAGTTCCTAGACCCCTCCCAGGGTTACGGCGGCCATGACCTCGATCTCTATGTCCCAGTCTTCACCCTCCTGCAGTTCTTCTTTTATGCCGGCTGGCTTAAGGTATATTTTCTATTATAATGTGTATTTTGTCTTTAGTTCTGTGGGGAAGGTCAGTGATATGTTATTGCATATGTTTACGCACCCCTCCCCCATACTTCTTAGGTGGCAGAGCAGCTCATCAATCCTTTCGGGGAGGACGATGATGACTTTGATACCAACTTCTTGATCGATAGGAACTTCCAGGTAATGAAGGTTACCGACAGCACATCCGCAGGTTCACGTTAGTCCATTTACAATGGCGTTGGATTGGGGGGGGGTGGGGGGTGACTAATGCAATTAGTGATTTAATCCATATTCCCAATACAGGGGGAAAATAATTTTTAAAAGAGGATTTTACTATATATCTATATTATTGCATTTTTGCTGCCACTAGGGGGAGCTCACCACATAGGGATTTATACAACTCCCATCGATACTAAATCCATCTGTGGTGAGCTCCCTCTAGTGGTGTAAGAAAAACCTAGGCCATAACTCTTCCCTCTGCCCATGTGCTAGGTGTCTATGCTGGGTGTAGATGAGATGTACGGGGATGTTCCCCTCCTGGTGAAGGATCGTTACTGGAATGACTCAGATCCGCGACCTCCATACACTGCAGCTACTTTATTCCAGAAGCTCCAGCCTTCCTTCCAAGGATCTACCTTTGACATGGCGTAAGTATCAAGTGCATTATAGTTTCTTCACCAGATGAGATATATGGAGCTGTTTGTCGCAGTCTTCCCAATATGCAGCAGCTTTAACTCTGTAACATAGTGATTTTAATAAAATGGCGCAACTGCGGCATTAGTTCATTCTTTGGGGGGAGGGGGGGTCAGCTACTGGAACCCCCACCCTTCCCCGCATCGGGGGTCGAGCAAGCCCAGCTATCTGTCAGTGTGCATGCTCCCCCCCCCCCCCCCCAATTCTTGTGAGTGGTGGTGGTCCCAGTGGTTGGGTCCTCACTGATCAGATTCTTATTTACAGGAATGAGGACTTTAAAGGTATTTTCCAAGAGTAACAGAGACCTCCCAGAGTGGCCTACCAACGATGAAGATCCTACTTACAGTACCTGGTCCTGGTGTCTAACGTTCCTGGGCCAGCTCTTCCTCTCCCTGCCGTGCTGGGGGGGAGGGATACGGGGCCACTGCAGCCAATCGCAGGCCTCAACAGTGACCTGCTCCTCCATTGTCATGGGTCTATGCTGTGGCCTGTGCTTGGTTGCAGTGGTCACATGTCCCCACCGTTGACGGATGTTGATCTTGGCGCGGTAGGGGGAAGAAGAGCTGGCCCAGGAGCGTTAGACACCGGGACCAGGTAAGTATGATCTCCACCAAAGGGCGGTCACTCTAGGAGGTCTGTGTTACTCTTTGATAACCCCTTTAAACCTTGGGACAACCCTTGTAAAGGGATCCAAAAATATTCACCCTTGACTGCTGTGCTCCTTATATGTCAGAGACAACTAAAGCTTCTCTGCAGTATGAGGACCCTATCAAACAGCTCCTCATATCCCAGCATCCTGTACCCCTGTGGGTGTGATAGGGGGTACCAATGGTAATTTTGAGATTTTTAATTAATATTTAACTATTTGTTTTCTTCTCAGTATTGCTAAGGAGGACATGCAGTTCCATCCCCTCTCTGACATTGAGGAGATGAATGAAGAGACCTATACCCGTCCGTTCCCTCTGCTCAGCCGCCTTCTCCCTGGTGTGGGGCCCTCTCCGCTCTCCTCTTCTGCCGCCCTCACTGCTCCATCTATGGCCCCTGAGAGCCGGATGACTCTGCTGAGACGATCGACCAGCTCGGCCTCCAGGAGCTCTGACAGCCTGTATGAGGAGAACCCAGAAGATGCTGAGACGCTCCCTCATCCTGAGACACGACCCCCTGACCTCCCACTACAGACCCTGTTCCGTATTGAAACTCAACAGTCTTTCATCCCTGTCGGTGAGCAGGCCGCCCACATAGCAGATGCCACTGCTGATGCCCAAAAGGTGGAGGACAGCGCCCTGCCCGAGGCCTCGTGAATGTATCATGAGCTAGAACGGTTAGGTAAATGGACAATGTGAAGTTGGACGTGCTTCACCGCTGCAGACCATTTATCTCGTGTGCCAAATACGTTGTATGTACGAAATACCGCTGCTGCCAGAAACTAGATCAGTGTTTTTAGAAGAGATGGGAATTCATGCATTTCATTTTATAGTTATCAGTATTATCTGCTGCGTTTTATACTATTTAATAAAATAAATGTTTGTTACAGATGTTTTCTGATGTCCCTGAACTTTCATAGTAGTGGCCACAACACAACACACATGGCGGCCACACTGTGCCCCCACAGTAATAACACCCACAACAGTGCCAACTGCATCATGGTGATCATAATAGTGCTGTATTCTTGTACATAGGAGGCAGTATTATAGTAGTTATATTCCTGTACATAGGAGGCAGTATTATAGTAGTTATATTCTTTTACATAGGAGGCAGTATTATAGTAGTTATATTCTAGTACATAGGAGCAGTATTATAGTAGTTATATTCTTGTACATAGGAGGTAGTAATTATATTCTTGTACATAGGAGGCAGTATTATAGTAGTTATATTCTTGTACATAGGAGGCAGTATTATAGTAGTTATATTCTTGTACATAGGAGGCAGTATTATAGTAGTTATATTCTTGTACATAGGAGGCAGTATTATAGTAGTTATATTCTTGTACATAGGAGGCAGTATTATAGTAGTTATATTCTTGTACATAGGAGCAGTATTATAGTAGTTATATTCTTGTACATAGGAGCAGTATTATAGTAGTTATATTCTTGTACATAGGAGCAGTATTATAGTAGTTATATTCTTGTACATAGGAGGCAGTATTATAGTAGTTATATTCTTGTACATAGGAGGCAGTATTATAGTAGTTATATTCTTGTACATAGGAGGCAGTATTATAGTAGTTATATTCTTGTACATAGGAGCAGTATTATAGTAGTTATATTCTTGTACATAGGAGGCAGTATTATAGTAGTTATATTCTTGTACATAGGAGCAGTATTATAGTAGTTATATTCTTGTACATAGGAGGCAGTATTATAGTAGTTATATTCTTGTACATAGGAGCAGTATTATAGTAGTTATATTCTTGTACATAGGAGCAGTATTATAGTAGTTATATTCTTGTAAATAGGAGGCAGTATTATAGTAGTTATATTCTTGTACATAGGAGGCAGTATTATAGTAGTTATATTCTTGTACATAGGGGCAGTATTATAGCAGTTATATTCTTGTACATAGGAGGCAGTATTATAGTAGTTATATTCTTGTACATAGGAGCAGTATTATAGTAGTTATATTCTTGTACATAGGAGGCAGTATTATAGTAGTTATATTCTTGTACATAGGGGCAGTATTATAGCAGTTATATTCTTGTACATAGGAGGCAGTATTATAGTAGTTATATTCTTGTACATAGGAGGCAGTATTATAGTAGTTATATTCTTGTACATAGGAGGCAGTATTATAGTAGTTATATTCTTGTACATAGGAGGCAGTATTATAGTAGTTATATTCTTGTACATAGGAGCAGTATTATAGTAGTTATATTCTTGTACATAGGAGCAGTATTATAGTAGTTATATTCTTGTACATAGGAGCAGTATTTTAGTAATTATATTCTTGTACATATGAGCAGTATTATAGTAGTTATATTCTTGTACATAGGAGGCAGTATTATAGTAGTTATATTCTTGTACATAGGAGCAGTATTATAGTAGTTATATTCTTGTACATAGGAGGCAGTATTATAGTAGTTATATTATTGTACATAGGAGCAGTATTATAGTAGTTATATTCTTGTACATAGGAGGCAGTATTATAGTAGATATATTCTTGTACATAGGAGCAGTATTATAGTAGTTATATTCTTGTACATAGGAGGCAGTATTATAGTAGTTATATTCTTAACCAAATCTCTTTTTATTGAGAGTGCAGATGGTCAAATAAAGGCAGATATCATCAAATAGCCATGTGCAAATGGTACTGAATAAACAGGTACAAATAATCTTGCAGACCTTATCAAAATAGCTGAGGTCGTGAATATAAACATATTTAGACAGTAAACGATGAAAGAAAAGGACATACGTGGGTGGGAAAGGGTAGGGAGGAGGGGGGGGGGGGGGGGAGTTCCTTCTACATCACTTAAGAGACATAGGCCGAATGCACACGGCCATGTTCCCATGGCCGAGAGCGGTCCGTGGTATGCCGGGCTGGATTCCTGTTCAGAGCAGGAGCGCACGGCGTCATTGGTTGCTATGACGCCGTGCGCTTCATGCTGCAGCTGCACTACAGTAATACACTCGTATTGACCAGCTATATATGTGCATTCGGCCTTACGATACTTTTCCCAAGGGCGCCACAATTTGAGGTATTTGGAGCGTGTGTGGGTTTCCCAGTGGGCCAATTCCTCAAATCTGAACAATTGGTCTGTTTTCTCGGTCCACATCAACATTGAAGGTGGGGAGTCATTCTTCCAAAGAAGGGGAATCAACAATCGGGCAGCGGTGAGAAGCATGGTCGGGAGATTAGTCTTGGACGGAGTAAGGGAGTCATTGGGACACCAAAGGAGAACCAATTTTGCATCTAGACGGACGCTAGAGGAGCATATCTGATTAATTGTGGTCTCTATTTGGGTCCAGAAGGGGTGGATTTTGCTACAAAACCGCCAGAGATGCGACAAGGAGCCAACCTCTGTTCCACACCTCCAGCACTGCTCTGGGAAATCAGGGTTGAGTCTGTGCAGGAATTCTGGTGTTTTGTACCAGCGCGTAAGCAGTTTATACGAATTCTCTTGAATTTTGATGCATCGGTTGAAGCCATGAGAGTGAGATAAAATAGAGGCTTCCCTTACGTCCTACCAGCAGCACAGATGGGGTTAACTGCCCCTGTGGACTGGTAGGACCGGCGGAATTTTTAATGAGCCCAAGAACCAATAAACGATCTTCAGCTCCCTGAAAGGGAGGAGATCACCCCCCAGCCCACCGTGTTTTTTTCTGTCCTTTGGACAGGTGGACTGGCGTATCGCTCCCCTTCAGGGAGCTGAAGAGTGCTTAAGGGGCTCTTTTTTTCCATCTAGGAAATTGCCCCTTTGTTGCCTTTATTTTAGGTGTTATCGCGGATACAGAGTACCGTCGGGGGAGGGGTGGTTCCCCCCCTCTCTTCTTCCGCCTTGATTTCGGCATCTCTGCGGTGTCCCGTCCCTCTCCTGCCGCAGCGTGGGCGCCGCCATCTTCCGGAAGTGACGCGCACCAGGTGCGCTACGTCACTTCCGGTTTTTTCGTCCGATGCGGTGGGGTTTAGTATAAATCTCACGCTCGTTTTTGCTCTCCTTATAAACATCCTGAATGTTCAGGATAGCCTGGGGAGACACATAGGGTCACCTGAGCCTGGTATAGGCTCTATTACTTCTCTGGGCTGGTTCCGATTGAGGCCCCTGGGCTGGTTCCGATTGAGTAATATATTGCTTGGCTTGGTTTTTTTTCTTCAAGCTCTATTTTACTTCAGTGCTGGTGGGCGCCCATATGGTCTCGTTTTCACCTCCACTTGGTGTTTGTAGGTGTTATGACCTGTTTGTTCTTTTCTTACAGTTATGGCTTCCCCTAAGGATTCTGATCAGCGGAAGTCCGGGGCCAAAAGGAAGCATTTGGCCTGTTACGATTGTAACACACCTTTGGGCGACAACTGCCCTTACTCAAGGTGCGAGAGTTGCCGCACACAGGCATCCACGGAACCCACGATGCAAGAGATGTTTCAGTGGACAAAGACCTACGTGGATGATTCCATTAAGGGAGTGGTGCGCCTGCTTAATGAGAGGCTACCAGGATCCTCTCAGACTCCCATGGAAGTGGCTGCACCGGTCGAGAGACCTACTCCCTGTTCGGTGGGGTCTTCTTCTGAGGAAGTTGCTGAAGTCCATCAGGTCGGGGGACCAAGATGTTTACATGGGGGAGTCCTCGATCCCGCCGGACGGAACACAGCGTGTCTTTAGAGCGGATGAGGACCCTCCTCTCTGTGATGCGTACAGAGTGGAGAAAGCCTGAGAAAGGCCCCCAGTCCTTACCAGGAAGTTTAAGCTCATGTATCCGATGGCTAAACCCCTTGGTGGAATCGTGGGGTTCCGTTCCCAAGGTGGACATGGCAATAGCCAAGTTGTCCAGGCGCACTCTGGTCCCTGCAGATGATGGGTCTAGTCTGCAGGACCCTCTAGACCGGAGGGCAGTGTGCACCCTTAGAAGGGGTTACGCGGCAGCTGCTGCCTCCGCATCAACATCAATTGCGGCCACTGAAGTAGCCTCCTTTCTGCGCTCCAAACTCAACCAGATCCAGACGGACGTGGACCAGAGCGTTTCCAGAGACGACATCTTGGCAGCTTTTAAATCAGCCAATCTGGCTATGGATTTCTTGGTCGATTCCACCAGATGCAGCTGAACTGGCCGCCAAAACAATGGCTCTAGTTTCAGCTGCCCGCAGACCACTTTGGCTGAAGCCATGGATCGCGGACAACGAGTCCAAATTCAATCTTTTGTTCTGTCAGTTCGGGTCCCGAATTGGACAGAATCATGGAGGGACTCTCCGACAAGAAAGGGAAGAGTCTCCCTCAGCAGCCCTTTCGGGGTCGCCCCAGGCAGGATAAAAAAGACGGAGGCCGTTCAAGGCAGCAGGCTAGGCACAGAGATTGGGGGGGGGGGGCGTCTCGTAGATTCTCGAGACGCCCCCGCAAACCCACCAGGGAGGCAAAACCCTCCTGACTATAGGCCTCCCCGAGGCTCTTGGATAAGCCCTGCTGCCCCTGCAGTATCTCCTCTAGATTTTCCCGTACCCCTCCCCAAATTCCCGTGGGGGGCCGTCTCTCCCACTTCAAAGACTTTTGGGCCCAGCAGATTGCAGATCCCAGGGTTCAGGATATAATTTCTGCCGGTTACCAGGTAGATCTCATCTCCCCCCCTCCGGAGAGATTCATCGCCACGCGAAACTTCGGGCCTGCAAAACAAAAGATCCTAGAATCTTATATTCAGGACTATATCTCCAAGGGAGCCCTGGAGGAGGTGCCGGCAGGGGAGAGAGGCCTAGGGATTTATTCTCCAGTGTTCCTGGTTCCCAAGAAGACGGGAGATCTCCGGATGATCATCGACTTGAGATTCCTCAATCGATTTATAAGGAAAACCAGGTTTCGGATGGAAACCATAAGGTCAGTCAGCCATATCCTCAACAATGGAGACGTCATGGCTACTCTGGACCTCAAGGATGCGTACCTTCACATCCCGATCCATTCCGCTTCCCAGAAGTTCCTCAGGATCGCGGTCCAGATTTTAGGGGTTCGCAGGCACTTTCAGTTCGCCGCGCTTCCCTTCGGAATCTCTTCTGCCCCCCTTATCTTCACCAAGGTGGTGGTGTCGGTGGTGGCAGCTTTGAGACTTCAAGGACTGACTATTATTCCTTATCTGGACGATTGGCTTTTCATAGCCTCTTCAGTTCCGATCCTTACCCACCATCTTCAGATCGCAATCTCCTTTCTCTTCCGCTTGGGCTGGATTATCAACTGGCAGAAGTCGAATGTGAGCCCATCGACTTCAGTCCATTATTTAGGATTCGTGGTCAACTCTGTGGAGATGTCCCTCCGGTTGACTCTAGAAAGGAGAGCGCGGATTCAGGACCTTGCAAGAGTCCTTTTTGTCCCTCGTCGAGTCTCTATCCGGACTCTCATGAAGATGCTGGGGCTCATGTCAGCGGCTGCGGACGCAGTCCCTTGGGCGTTATGGCACCTCCGTCCTCTTCAGTCGGAGGTCTTACACTTATGGAACGGCAGCCCTGCGGGGCTAGATCCCTGTGCTCCCTGTCCGGTCAAACCCGGAATTCCCTCAGATGGTGGTTTCAGCTACCAGCAGGAAGTCTATGACCCAACAGCTTGGGTCATATTGACTACTGACGCGTCCCTTGTAGGCTGGGGCGCTCACCTGGACGGATCCCCAGTACAGGGATCTTGGTCTCCTCTGGAGCGGCGTCTCTCTTCCAATCTTCGCGAGATGCGAGCTATCCGGCTAGCCCTCCTTCACTTCGCCCATCTCACCCGGGGCAGAGCAGTGAAAGTCCAGTCAGACAATATTACTGCGGTTCTCTATATAAACAAGCAGGGCGGCACAAGATCATTGCCCCTTCTGTCAGAGATCGGGGGTAATTCTTCGGTGGGCAGAGACTAACCTTTCCCATCTATCTGCCACTTATATTCGAGGCTCCCTCAATATGATAGCGGACCGCTTAAGTCGAGGATTACCGACCATGGAGTGGTCTCTGCATCCGGAGATCTTCAGGCAGTTAGTTCACAGATGGGGCATGCCAGAGGTGGATCTCATGGCAACCAGTTCAACGCCAAGGTGCTGAGGTTCTGTTCCCTGTACAGGAAGACAACCCCCTGGCGATAGATGCTCTGTCGATACCGTGGAGGTTCAGGCTGGCTTACATCTTCCCGCCGTTTTTCCCTTGATACCGGGGGTATTGATGAAATCCGTCAGGATCAGGCCTCGGTAATAGCATCATACCGTTCTGGCCAGGAGATCCTGGTTTACCCAACTCATTCAGATGAGTCGGGGACAATACTGGAGACTTCCCCCCGGAGCAGACCCTGGTGTCGTGGGACACTCACCTCTGCCCAGATCTGCACAGGTTCAACCTGACAGCCTGGAGGTTGATCAGTCCCTTCCCAATATAGAAGGGCTTTCCGAGTCGGGTACTGAGAACTTTTTCGCATTCCAGAGCAGAGTCTACAAAGAAGGCCTACTCCAGGATCATGAGAAATCTTCATGTCATGGTGTGATTCCAAACAGGTGGCGTCTGCAGATCCGCCCCTTCCTGCGATACTACAATTCCTCAAGATGGATTAGATAGAGGCCTTTCTCCAGCTACCTTGAAGGTACAGATTTGTGCCATCTCGGCCTGTCTCAACAGGCCACATTCTCGGGACCCACTCATCAAACGCTTCCTGAAGGGAGCTGAAAGACTAAAGCCTACTATACTGAAACCTATTCCCCAGTGGGATCTTTCAGTTGTGCTCAGGGGGCTAGCATCTCTCCCCTTCGAGCCATTGGAGGAGGTGGAATTCAGATTTTTAACTTTAAAGATGGTTTTTCTTTTGGCTGTAGCTTCAGCCAAAAGGATCTCTGAATTGCAGGCTTTCTCTGACAATTCACCCTTATATTATCTTCCTACAGGACAGAGTACTCCTGAAGTTTTTACCCTACTTCAGGCCTAAGGTGCCTACCTTCCAAATATCAACCAGGTAATCTCTTTACCAGTTTTGTTTTCAGCCTCCTCCTCTGATACTCCCAGCAAGAGACCCGCTGGATATTTCAAGGTGCCTCCTGGTCTATGTGGATAGAGCCAGAGAATTCAGGATAGATGAAAATCTCCCTTATCCTGTTTTGCCTGTAAGTCTAAAGGCCGTTAAAGCGTCCTAAAGCTACCATTAGTCGCTGGTTCAAGGAGGCCATTAGGGAGGCTTTCGTCTCCCAATCCCTAGATCCTCGGAGTTTGTGTGAGACCATTCTACTAGGGCTGTCTACACCTCTGTTGCGGAGAATGACTTCTTCCCTGAGAATTGATCTGTAAGGCGGCCTCCTGGAGCTCTGAGTCACCTTATCTCCCATTATAGGATAGATGCTAGGATGCAGAGTTTTCGGCTTTTGGGCAGACAGTTCTTAGTCTCTGCCAGGCATGAGGACCCTCCTAGGGGATTCTTCTTGCTATCTCCCCATCTGTGCTGCTGGTAGGACGTAAGGGAATCGTTTAATTTCTAACAATAATTGTTTTCCCTTAGTCCTAACAGCAGCACACAAATATCCCACCCTAAATACATTATGCTTGTTAAAAACACGGTGGGCTGGGGGGTGACCTCCTCCCTTTCAGGGAGCTGAAGATCGTTTATTGGTTCTTGGGCTCATTAAAAATTCTGCCGGTCCTACCAGTCCACAGGGGCAGTTAACCCCATCTGTGCTGCTGTTAGGACTAAGGGAAAACAAATTATCGTTAGAAATTAACGATTTCTCTGGCTCGGATAAAATGGATTGAGAGCTCCTTTTCCCAGGCAGACATAAAGTGCAGTGCTGGAGGGGCAGAAGGAAAGCAACTCTCTGTAAAGCGTCGAGAGTTTTTTCCCCCGGTATCTCGGGGGGGGGGGGGGGGGGGGGCAGTTTAAGAGCGTTAATATCTCGCCCAGGTAGAAAGGAAGGAGAGGGCTTTGATTCTAGGTAGAGTGTGGATCTTGTAGGAGGACCTTAGTACAGTTTAGCATTTCTAGACTGGAATAGTAAATTCCAGTTTAGCTCCCCCTCCTCATGGGGAGGAAAGGAAGTTACAGTGAGTGTGCCAGCCACCCCGGCTCGGGGAAGGCTGTGCTGGTAGGAGCTCCAGAAATAGGGATCCCAACCAGGATTCGTCTCGGTTGAGACCAAAGATCACCCTTCCCAGTCTGAGCCCTTCAGCCTCAATTGGTGACCAGCAAGCAGCATCTCCAGGAAGAGCCATTCCCTGCGAGCAGAACTGGGAGTAACATCCAGAGACCAGGAGAAGCCAAATTCCTCCTCAGCTAGTCAGCTCCCACACTACAGCAGATGTAGAAAGAGCAGAAGACAGATTCCTGCCATATTCTCCAGGCATTTAGTATAGGAGCAGAAGAGATATTGATCCCATGCCATACATTGCCCAATACTGCTGGGACCTAATATGACTATTGCTGTATCTCATATGGATTACTGCTGCAACCAGTAAAGACAAGTTGGATTATATTACAAGTCTGGATCTCATTTACTACTACTAAAATCCTCCATTACTCCGACTAGCAACACTCATTTATTGCAAGTGAGCCAGGATCCAGGAGTCCAGCCGTACCAAGGTAGGAGACACCGTTGACACTATACCTACTGCTACACAGAGACATTACCCCACTCTGGCATTCCTCACCTGGTACGTGAGTTGCAACACCTTAAAGGGCCCTGAGACTGTACCCTGCGCACGCTGCAATTGGCATCACGAACAAAACTCTTAACCATCATTTACACCTGACCCAGTCAGTGGATATTGTTGCGCAATGTGCATTAGTCCAATCTGGCTTACTGCATAAGAATGTCAGGATGAATGTAATTCTGTAGTAGATGTAGGGGGGGGGGGGGGGTGAGGGCTCGGGATTTATATAGTTTGGCCCATTCTACTAACATGCCTTTCCAAATGGGGGAAGCATATGAGTTATTAGGGGAACATGTGCGGATTCCCCCACAGGATAAGTCGTCCTTTATAGGTGAGTATAGCACGTTCTAATTGTACGCATAGATTCAGGGGTTGACCGAGAGTGGAGAGAGAAGCATCTACTTACGAGCGAAGCTGTGTAGTAAGTGTGAACATCGGGGCAGACCAAAGCCCCCAAATCTTTTTTTCTCTTGTCAATGTGGAGTAAACTATCCCTAGGGATTTACCCACCCACAGGAACAAGGAGAAACTACGGCGTATCTCTACGAAATAAGAACGGGGTAAGACCAGATCGGTATGTTTGCAATAAAAACAGGAGTTTGGGTACTATAAAGGGTTTGAGGTAGTTCTTCCTGCCTATCACAAGATAACAGGGAGTTTAAGGGACTGAGGTGTGTTCTAATATATTTGAGTAGGGGGGGCATAGTTGAGACCGAATAAGTCGTCGTGGTCGGCTGAGATACGGATCCCCCAAAACGTTATATGTGGGGGCCCAAGTCAAAGGAGGTTCTTGACTACATAGGGTTTGCAGAATACGTTCAGAGCTAATGACTTACTCTAATTGATCTTAAAGTTAAAGACCACATCCAAACCTCCTCAAATAGCAAATGAAGTCGTGGGAATGAAATCATGGGGTTAGTGGTCATAATGATCAGATCATCTGCAAATGCCGTGGTAAGATGGGTATAAGAAGCCATCTTGATGCCTTTCCAATATCTGGGTTTTGTCTGATCTCTGCACTAATAGGGTCTCCATGGACAAAGAGGGATGGGGAGAGTGGGCAACCTTGCCTCGTGCCAGTTAGATATGTCAAAGGCGGGTGAAGGGTGCATTGACCTTGACCCCCCTGGCAGAGGCGGACGAGTACAAGGAGAAATAGCTGATATAAACTGGTAGGGAAGCCAAATTTCAACAGGGCGCAGACATATAATGCCAGCTGACCCCGTCGAAGGCCCTTCTCCCCGCATCCAGTGCTGAGCAAAGCTAGTGGAGTAGAGGTGCTCCGTGTCCCCAATTCATAAGATGAAGAAGGCGGACGGTATTCTCGTTCCCCTGTCTGCCAGAGACAAGCCCAACCTGCTCCTTATGAATGATGTCAGGGAGAATCGAATGGATCCGCTAAGCTAGTATCTTGGCCAACCATTTAACATCCGTATTCATTAAGGAAATTGGGCGGTAGCTGCCACAATTTAGGGGGTCTTTGTTCTCTTTATGAATAATAGTAATATGGGCTGAGAGCGATTGGGGAGGGAGTTGGCCTCCGCTAAGAAGGTGGTTACACAGGGAGCGGAAATGTGGGACTAGAATGTTTTGAAAAGTTTTATAGTAGGTGATGGAGAAGCCGTCGGGTCCAGGGCTCTTCCCCGAGGGGATAGAGACAAGGACCTTCAGAGTCCATGATTGGGGCTACCAGATGAGCAGCTTGAGCCAGGGTGACATTCGGGAGTTGTAGGGAGGAGAGAAATTTTTCCGTGGGCTCCGGGAGGTTGCTAGCTGATTGACCTGAGGAGGGAGGTTACAAAGCTCAGTATAGAAGGAGCTAAAAGCCTTTGCAATGTCGGGGGTAGACTTGTGGTGGTTACCTTTTGCATCCTTAATAGCAGGGATAAAGGAGTCCGAGTATTGTTTTTTTAGCCAACGCCGCCATAAGTTGATTTCCTTTATCACCATGGGCGTAGGATTTAAACTTAGAGCGGAGGAGAATTTTGGCCGAGGTCACATTAAGTAGATTCTTAAGTTTCGCTCTCGCGTCAATAAGTTCAGCCGCGCAACTGAGCGCTTGCGATTGTTTGTGTAGAAGTTCAAGCTACTCAATACAGGACATGAGGCTGGTAATAGCTCGGGAGCGTTGTTTTTTGATGTGGGCACCGAGGGCAATAAGTTCTCCCCGAATTACAGCCTTATGAGTTTCCCAAACGATCGGGGGTGGAGGGGGTGCATTCCCGGCATTGTTCTGCTGGAGCAGTATTATAGTAGTTATATTCCTGTACATAGGAGCAGTATTATAGTAGTTATATTCCTGTACATAGGAGCAGTATTATAGTAGTTCTATTCTTGTACATAAGAGCAGTATTATAGTAGTTATATTATTGTACATAGGAGCAGTGTTATAGTAGTTATATTCTTGTACATAGGAGCAGTATTATAGTAGTTATATTCTTGTACATAGGAGCAGTATTATAGTAGTTATATTCTTGTACATAGGAGACAGTATTATAGTAGTTATATTCTTGTACATAGTAGGCAGTATTATAGTAGTTATATTCTTGTACATAGGAGCAGTATTATAGTAGTTATATTCTTGTACATAGGAGGCAGTATTATAGTAGTTATATTATTGTACATAGGAGCAGTGTTATAGTAGTTATATTCTTGTACATAGGAGCAGTATTATAGCAGTTATATTCTTGTACATAGGAGGCAGTATTATAGTAGTTATATTCTTGTACATAGGAGGCAGTATTATAGTAGTTATATTCTTGTACATAGGAGCAGTATTATAGTAGTTATATTCTTGTACATAGGAGCAGTATTATAGTAGTTATTCTTTTACAAATACAACATTATTTCATGAGTGTTTAAACCTGTCCCCATAACAAGGGTCTGTCTTATATGCACATTAATAATGGCTCCTGAATACAGTTCTCATTTGTCTACAAAAGCCATATGGGTACTTCTTCGTGTGGATTTCATTCTTTACAATGCAAATATGAAATAAACTGCACCTGAAAATACATTCCTGTGTGCAGGTACCCTATACTGATCACAGCCTCATGTCTCTAGTAAGAAGTGCAGCTCTGGAGCATACACTGCTGCCATTACAGGTATGATACTATAGGTAAATGTGCAATTCATCAATGCAGTAATACCCACATGAGCATGAGTTGTGTTTTTTTACAATATATGACAGTTCTTAAACATAATACGGTTCCAGTCTGTAGCAGTTCAGGTTTCTCATTCACAAAACTACTGCAAATGAAGGCGACAGTTGCTGGCTGTCATTGGCAGGGCACATAATGGGTGCAATGACTCCATATTTATTTCTGCTTAGCGTCTGGAAATGGTCTGGGCAGAGACGGGGGGTATAATGAAGGTGCCACCTGTGTCTGGATGGTGAACAACAAAACTATAGCGGCTGTCAGGGGATAAAATGATCTCCTCTACTAGTGGTCTGTCTGGGCCATCCAGAACCTGCTTGCCATGTTAGTGTGCCCTCATGTAAGCACTACCCCCAACACCTCCTATCAGCTAGGTCAGAACGGCCAACCTGCTTCTAAGTCCAATTATGGGCCCCCTCTCAAAGTCTGTCAACTGGACAAAATGTCTTTCAGTGTGTCATACCTAGCAGTCAGCAATCGCCAAGAGGTACACTACCCAAAAGTAGCCTCTGCCAGCCTTTTTATAGGGCAGCGGAGAAGCACTTTTACGCCCTCTTGTGGCAAGACGCAGTGTCTAATCAGACCATACCTGTAATCATTTACTTATCTGCCCGATACCTAACTGCACGTTGGGCTTTGCAGCAATCTGACATTTTTATCTGGGTGAAGTATTGTTTATTTTTTTTTGGTCAATGTGTGTACGTTAGACCCAGAGGACCACTTTAAAACCTGCAAATGGTTTCGTGAGGCAATGCTGCTTCTGTAAATGGAGCCTCCTGGACTCTTATCAACTCAAGATATTAATCACTTATGGAGGAGAAAAAAAATAAAATAAAAAGACGGATTTTGGTAAAAAGGAAGATAAAAGTTTTATTTGTAGTGTATAAAAGACAACATCATAAACAATACTACGAAAGGTAAGCTAAGAGCAGATAGAAAAGACATCTGTAAATTGGGGGGGGCCCACAAGACAAACTCCCCTCAATGACTAGAGGTTATATTTGTACCTATTCTATAGTGGACGGCATATTCAGCTCTTGTAAGTTATACCATCACAGCTCCATCTAGAGGGCACAGCAGGTACTGCACCTCTAACAATATGGAGCTCCTTACCCTCCCTAGTGGGGGTACCTCTGTATCAAGATGTATTTTAAAAAGCAGCTCTTCTCCTATAATGTTATAAAAATATCTACCTTAGGGCATAACGCGCTATTTATTATTTGAAGTGAAAGGGTCAGGAGTGACATACCAACCAGAACAATAAAAACGGTACAAGTTAGTAGCAATTCACAGCTTAAAACACATATAAATACAAGCAGAAAACAACATCCGTGTATAGACCCGAAAAACACCCCAACGTCACCTGTCCAAATATGAAAAGGGATGGGAAAATGGCAGCAGCAGGATTTAAAGGGCCAGTATAATACTATCCATATATATACTGTACATAGGACGTACCACTTTGGCTAGCTCAGGGCTCTGTGTTGCTAGCAAGAGTTAATAAGGCAACAAGTCAGTGCACGGGTGAAGGGGGGGGGGGGGGGGTACTGTCTGTACGTTTAATTATCTTTCAAAAAAGAAAATCTAATTTCCATTAAACAGCCCTAAAATTTGACTGCCATATACATATAAAATAGTGACGTCTTCTATCCAGAACCCTATTAGTGTTACTGACTTACATATAAATACTACACGTCAAAATGGCATATAACATACTGGAGCATGTATAAACTATTGGGGTCTCCCCTCCCCTAAATATAAAACGCGGTAAGCTATGTCTACCCAGAACCTATAAAAAGAGGTGAATGTGCATCCTAAGGAGAGGTCTTTGGCTTGTGCTTAACTATAGAATTAAATTGCACCAGTTGTGCAAAAGACAGGACGGTAAACCTTAAAATTATAGGTGGATAAAAAAAAAAATCCTATAGTTATTTCTCATTGCAGTAACCACAAACAACCACAAGGTGGTGCTGCAGTACTGGCTATATGCCTTCATAGAAGACTACCTATAGAATATAACTATGGTGAATTTGGGGTTTTTCCTACCCCGACGACCTGTAACGTGTACTGAACCAGTGTATGTGAGCGACTGAAAGACACAATGACTGTAATAAAACCATCCGTGATAATAAAACCATATGCTTATAGCTGAATGAGCAGGAGATCTCAGGGGCCGCCACATGCAGCCTGTATATGTCTCTATGTTAGGATGGGGCATGTACATAGGGCACCCTATCCTATAATGAGCCGTATCTAGCAGTCCACATCACTGCCTCCAGGGGGCACACTACAAGTACTCTGCTCATGTTCATTAATCTACAGCAAGTTCCATGCCAGTTTTGAGGATGCCCTAGGTAAAGGGAAACGCATAAGGGTAAAAGGAGGCAGCAAAGGTTAAAAAGAAGAAGGCAGAATTAGTTTTATAAAAAGGATCAGCGCCCCCTAGAGGAGTGCGATTGTCCAGACATTGACAGGTTAGTCCACGGATCAGCAACCTTCGTCAAACTACAGACTCCCAGCATCCACACTTACTTGGCTGTTATTGTAACTCCCATGGACGTAAAAGGGAGGATGTTGGGAGTTGTAGTTTCAGAACAGCTGGAGTGCCGGAGGTTGCTGGTCCCTGGCACTAGGTAAACAAGCCCTCCCTTATGGGGCTGGCAGAAGTATGCAGCTTATATAGAACCACCCTGGTGGGTTCATGACATGCTCTGCCGCTTGTCGCTGTATCTGGGGAGCATGGAGCGGGAGAGCGGTCCACGTCTGGCATTGGTGGCCAGTCTCTGCTGGGCCAGGAAAGACTGGGCTCCACTCGGGACCTGCGTCCTATCGTCGGTGACCTTTTGCTGCAGCGCCATGCCCTGCGGAGAAAGGGCATAATAAATATAGTAAGTGCAATACCCAAGCCAGGCTCCCCCCCCCCCCCCCCCGCCATTACCAGGCACCCCGGAGCAGTCACCCACCATGTTATACCAGGCACTTATGATCAGCTTTTCTTCCTGGTCTTTCTGAGACTTGGTCTTCTCGAAGTCAGTCTGGAAGAAAGGAAGTGGAAATACTATTGCATACCTCTATGGAGGGAAATCTGACACCCCTCCTGCACACAGAGCTGAAAGAGGATCAGGTTGTCAGACGCCTTTCTCCGACAACCTCCTTCACATGCACTCTTATGTATTATAACTAAGATGTCTGCACCTCCAAGTGCCGGATTCTGGTCTCCTTCTCCTGCAGTTGGTTCTTTAAGGCCTGGATCTCTGGAGGAATGTAATTCTGCTGCTTGGGATCCAGAGTTTTAATAACCTGAGGAGAAGGTTCACAAAAGATTTTTAAAAAGTCCAAAACGCATCCCAAAACGTGTGCACACGAGACGGGGAGATTAGCGTTTGGAAAAACTCGCTGCTCACCGTCCGGGCTTTGTCCACGTATCGCTTGTACCTCTCCTCCATGGCCCTCATGTCGTCCTCCTTCTGTCGTAAGATCTGCTGCAACTCATCCACTTTGCGGGACACTGCGGCGGGAGGGACGGAGAGTAATAATCAGGGTTAGAGCCCCAGGGCAAAACTCTGAATGCAAAAGGGATTCACACAGTTCCCATAAAACTCATCGGGAAATGTATAATCCTGAACAGAGTGAGCTCCCCCTAGTGGTGCATGCAGATATACAGAATTTGATAGGATTCCTTACTGTTCAAGTCGGCCTTAGGCTGCAGGGTTTCAATGTATTCTCTCTTTTTCTGCAATTCTGAGTGAGCATCATGAAGCATCTCCCTGAAAGAAGCACATCATGAAAACCAATGTAAATTAGATTGTCTCTGCAGGAAACAACCCTACTACAAATCCTACTTCTATCCAACTTTGGCGATGTGCATTAGACTGTAAGCTCTGCTGGACACATGTCCCCAATGTGCAGGTTACATACTTACAGGTGTTCTTCCAGCTTCCTCTTCAGCTGTGAGGACTAGGACAGAGAAGGGTCCGGTTAGAGTCCGGTGGGTGGACAGTACAGTGCAGTGGTCAAACATATAAGGCGCACTTACATCTTCTGCCCGGCTGCCCTGCTCCATCAGTTGTCTATGAAGATCCTCGATCCGATACTTCAGCTCCTGGATCTGCTGCTGATTCAGCCTGAAACAAGAGACAGTCATCATCTATGGAAGGTATGGGGGGAGGGAGGTTAGACGCACAATGCCCCCCTTCCTCACCGGTTTTCGCTCTCAAGTCTATTGCGGCCGCGGTTGGACTCTTCTAGCAAATTCTGCAGCTCGGACAGACGTTGCTGGTACGAGGCTTCCTGCACACAAAGCATCTTATTCTCCTGCTGCAGGCGGATAACCGTCTCCCTACAGGGTATACAGAGGTCAGTACAGGCAGCCATATACAACCTCTACTCTGTACATCGCATCTGCACAACTCTTACTTCAGCTCCGCAGGAAGGATCTCTGCTGCCAAGTTGTCCACCGGAGAAGACAGTCCAGAGAAGGCATCTACGAAGGGATGAAATGCCAAAAATCTCAGGAGGACTCGTCCAATTAACACAATTCCCTATTCTATACATCAGATTAGGGTTGTTGCGGGTATCGAAATTTCGATACCCAATCGATACTTTTGTCCCGGTATCGATACGATACCGGGATTTCCGTTTTTTCGATACTGGGCTGCGCTTCTGCGCAGTCTAGTATCTCTGAACATGAGCGCGCTGCTATCGGCGCGCTCATGTTCTCTCTCAGCAGCACGGGGAGAAGGAAGCTGTCCTCCCTCCCCCTGTGCTGCTGCCGCTGCCACCAATGAGAAGAGAGGGGCGGAGGAGGGGCGGCAATGAGAAGAGAGGGGGTGGAGGAGGGGCGGCAATGAGAAGAGAGGGGCGGAGGAGGGGCGGGCGCACTGCGCCACCAATGATAGGATTACTATCGGAGCGATGGGAGGAGACATCAGCTTCACTAGTGGGCGTTCCTTTTCCCTGCGCTGCGATTGGACAGCGCTACAGCCAGGGAGAAGGAACGCCCACTAGTGAAGCTGATGTCTCCTCCCATCGCTCCGATAGTAATCAGCAGCATGTGGAGCAGGAGAGGAGACAGTAATGGGGCACTGCGGGCGAACGGAGCGGCGCCCAGGACTAAATGGTGAGTGCTGAGACATCGCTGGGCGCCGCTCTGTGTGGCCTAATAGTGAAAGTCTGGACTCATATACAGTAGTCAGTCTTTAACACATACAGGAGGCGGGTGCCGGCAGCAGAATCGCATTGCCGGCACCCTGCCCCTGACAGGGAGCTGCGATCAGCGGCAGTTAACTGCCGCTGATCTGCTAGTACCCGCCTCCTGTATAAAGGGGTAAAATCATTGGTGGTGCAGTGTGCCCCCCCCCCCCTCAATCCCCCCATCCCATTAAAATCATTGGTGGCACAGTGCGCCGGCCCCTCTCAACCCTCCAGTATTAAAATCATTGGTGGCAGTGGCCACAGGGACCTCTCCACTCCCCCTCATTGGTGGTGCAGTGGCAGCTTCTGATCGGAGCCCCAGCTGTGTAAGCCTGGGGCTCCGATCGGTTTCCATGGCAGCCAGGACGCTACAGAAGCCCTGGTTGCCATGGTAACATCCCTGATGCTGTGTGCACAAAGCACAGAGCAGCAGGGACAGTGTGGAGTCCTATTCACCCTGATAGAGATCTATCAGGGTGAATAGGAAAAGGGATGAAAGATCCCAGGTTCTAGCCCCTAAGGGGGGAAATAGTTATTAAATAAAAAGTGAAAAAAAAAAAACACTAAAATATGAAGTATAAATCACCCCCCTTTTCCCAATTTCACATATAAAATATATAAATAAACATATTACATCGCCACGTCAGAAAAGTCCAAACTATTAAAATATAAAAAAAAAATCTAGGTGGTGAATGCCGGAACAGAAAAAATAAAATAAAAACTGCGCGATTCGCCATTTTTAAAAATGAGGAATGCACGTGGCTTTTTTTGTTTATTTTTTTCGCGTGGTATCGAATGGTATCGAGTATCGCAATACTTTTTCATGGTATCGAAACCGAATCAAAAATTTGGTATCGCAACAACTCTACATCAGATTAAGAAACATGGGTCAACAGAGGCGGAATCCATTATTTAGGAAGTTGACCAAAGACATCTGGCCCAGTATAACCCATCCACCCTAAGAACATGCCAGATCGCCCAGGCCCTTACAATGGTACAAAGGGAGCGGCAACTCCTTTAGCCCGGAGTGTTCATAGCCTGTAGTGATCATGAGGGCAGGAATACTGCCGGAGCCCTCAACTATCAGCTTTAGTTGTGTCTTCTCACCTGCTTGTACCAGGCACGTCTGCTGGAGGTGGGAGCAGCGCAGCTCTTCATTGGTCTCCCGTAGAGAGTCTCTTTCTGCCAGCAGCCGCTGGAAGAAAACACAGGAGCTTGGACATCATCCCACCATAGACCTCAGGATGCCCGTCCTCCGAAGAAGCAGCCATGCAGACGAGAAATCATGTCTGAAGTCTGCTATGACCAGAGAGGGATCACACACAGGCAACCAGCAGCAGGCGCCCCTGATCTCCAGAAGCGTCAAGCACACCCATCAGATCAAAGTGTTTGTTGGAAAGCTACAGCTAACGAGAGACTACCCAGGAAGACGACCCTACCAATGCAGGTACATTCCTCACCTCTCGCTCCTTCTGTAAAGCCTCAAATTTTTCCTTCAAGGTCTGGAACTCGAATTGCCACTTCTCTGCCCGCAAGGACTCTGCAGAGTGCTTCTTATTCAGCTCCTGGACCTGACAAGATGAACCAGCAGCAAATCGTACAGCTCCAACCATAAGCCAGGCCTGGATGTCATAGCTAATCCTAGAGCTCAATGTTCTAGTCAGATGCAGACATCACTTACCTGTCGGCCGAGGCTCTCCACCTGTCCTCGGGAGGCGTGCGCCTTGTGAAGCTCCTCCTCGAGCTGACAGGTGCGTTCCATGTAGACCGTGTTTCTCTCCTCGAGAAGCTTCACCTGGCGCCGCAGATCTCCCAGATCCTCCAACTTCTTCTTGTAAGACTCAACTAGGGACTCCAACTTCCCCACGCGGTCTGAAGAGTGCCTGATGAGGTAGAGACAAGGGGCCACAGTCATATCAGTTAGGAGGAGCCCTAGTGAAACTTTTCTGCAGCAGCCATTACAATGGGACGTGTATATTATGCAGTTTAATGCAGTGTACTGTTCCCTGTTATCAGCCATTTCAATGGAGCCTGACACAAATGCTCTAGAATGCCCACCTCCACCCCTATGATCAATGGGACCCTCCACAGAATTTTGATGAAAAATTTGGTACCTTTGGGGGGGAAAAAAAGTCTAGTTCTTGTTAGACAAGCCTGCCCCCTTACCGGAGTACGTCCATCTCATCCCGTAGTGACTGGGCCTCGTGTGCAAGTCCGGTTAGGTCTTGGTTCCGCTGATGGAGTTCCTGTAACTCCCGATCCAGCTCGTCACACCGTTGCCTGTAGTCATCACGTGCACTCTCCAGCCTGCAACATGTTGGAGCAATATCAGCCATTTGCCAGGATATTTAAACGGGTTGTCCAAGATTACAAAAACCGTTGTTTTCTTCCTAAAACAGTCCCACAGATTGTGGGTTGAATTGCAGCTCAGATCAATTCACTTTAATGGAGTGGAGCTGCAATCCCAGTCTTCACTGTAGACCTGTCATTCTGTTCATGAACCAGGAAGATCGTTAGTAACATTGCCTATCGTTGCTCTGCCCTTACCTGTAGTTTTCTTCCTGAAGTTGCTCGATCTGACTTTGCAACAGCAGCATTTTCTTAGTGAACATCTGGGGTGTCCCGATGTCTCCGTCTGGTGAATCGTGCTGCTCTCGAAGGGATCGGTTCTCAGAGAGAAGGTTACGCTTCTCTTCCATCAGCAAGGAGACCTTCAGGAGGAAAGGTGGAGGGGGGGGGGGGGGCACGACATGGGAGGGAGAGGAGCCAAGTGCACACAGTGTGAGAAGGGTTAAGAGACGAGAGCGGAAGAAAGGGTTAAGGGGAAAGGGGTCATAACAAGGGCTTTTCTCCTGTGGTTACCCCATACATATTCATCATCCAGGCTGGTACAGTACTACAATTCCTAGCATGTCCCCAGATCAACACATGAGGTCAGGTAACAACCCATGATGCTGTGCGGTTTTCGGTCCATGCACAGGGTGCGGGGACAAGGTATGGATATCCCATGCAATATTCTGCAAACCCTCTCACTCATGGCTTCTCCCTGTCCTAGGGGTCCGGTTCACTCCTAGATAAGAGCCTCACAGTTAGGCCCATGCAAATGACTGTGTCCGTTTAGCAGTCTGCAAACCGCGGATCGACAAAATACGGAAGCGGTCTGTGTGCCATCCGCATTTTTTGTTTTGGACCAATAGACTTCAATGGACCCACGGTCCGCGTTTTGCAGACATTCTATCCCAGGGATCAGCAACTTCCGGCACTCCGGCTGTTCAGAAACTACATCTCCCAGAATGCTTCGTTCACTTCTATGGGAGTTAGAACAGCCGAGCATGTTTTCATGCTGGGAGTTGTAGTATCACAGCAGCTGGGGTGCCAAAGTTTGTTGATCCCTGTTCTATCCTTTTGAAGAATGGACATACCGATAGGGAAAGCACACGGATGATCCATGCGCTTTCTGAATCTGTATGTCCGTTTCGCAAATTAAAGTCAACAGGTCCGCAAAAAATGTGGATGCAACACAGATGGTTTCCATATTGTGCAGACCGCAATCTATATATACGGCTGTGTGCACGAGGCTTTAGTTTGCAAACATACAAGTTCCTATAGGAGCAGGGCAGGGGTAAGGGTGCCAGCTTTGGGTACCATGCTAATTGCAGTGGGTACATGGTGGGCACAATTTCTATTAATCGATGATGCTTTTAGTGTGGAGCGCCAAAGAATCCTCCCCCCAATCCCAAAATTAGGGGTCTGTACCCACAAATGGCTGCAAAACAACATATACAAGTAACACATAGACAAAGGGGTACAGGATGCAAACATGTAGATGAGGGGGTGTCATGACCGACCCCTGGCACTGTGTTGCAGGGCAATGCCCTGGGTTAGGCAGCTGGCAGGCATTGCTGGCATGCAAAAAGGTTAGCATTAGAAGTAGCGGGTACAAGGCAGGCATTAAACTCACCCAACATCTCCGGATGCCAAATCAAACTCAGCTCAAAACCTTTTTAGAGGGTGAAATCATTCAATGAGGTCGCCATGTTTAGAAGCCCAGCCCCCACCCACCACCAGAGTCTGCCGGGCAGAAACCGCCGCCGGGTATGTGCCAACCTCAATGTGAAAAGGGGAAATTCTAACAATTCTTCAGCTGTCAAAAACTATACTTAAATGGCATGTCCACCCAGTGCCACGATCCTAGATTTTAAGTGAGGTTTGTCATAGGGGGCGGGGCTGTGACAACCCATATGAATGGGTCCCGGTGGGTTTCTGCTAGGCGACGGCACCTCATCTGCACTACCAGATCAATTAATCAATCTGCATCTACAAATGAGTAAATAAGAGCCCCCCAGGTTATTTAGGGTCGGGGGGTCTGTAATTTAGTAGATGCTGTGCACACCACCACACACACACGTGCAACCGAGTAGCAGACACGCCATCACCATGGAAACTGCGCATGCCCCACGTTACCCCCCCGTACCTGCTGCTCCAGCTCGTGGCACCGATGCAGGATGCCCATCTTCTCGTCCGTGTCCTCACTGAGGAAGTAATATTTACGAGACTGGAAGACAAAAAACAAGATACCAGGCTACAGTTCTACTCCAATCGCATCCAAAGCTGCAGTGACAATTCAGCATCCCCTGCTGGTTCAGTGTCTTCACAAAGCATGGTGCGACATGTAGCGTTTACACCAGTGTTATGTAACCTGCGGTCCACCGGCTGTTGTGCGACTACAACTCCTAGCATCCTTGGAATCGTAGTTTCACAACAGCTGGAGAGCTGCAGGATGCAGAACACCAAAACCCATCTCTCACTATCCCAGGAGGCAAGAAAGGTCTTGGGGGGACACTTACCTGACTGTCGTAGTTGACATAGCTGTCGGCAGTCGCTGCGTCTGTGGGTTCCTTGCTCAGGAGCTGTGGGAGAGGGAAAATACACAATCAGCAAGTACAGAACAAACATCCTCCAAATCAAAGTCCCTGCGCTACAGAATTGGGAATTTTTTTAACTAATAGCTAAATTTTTCAAGCCAAAATGACGGGCACCAAGCCGAGGGTGATGGACCAGACTATAAGTCAACGGGGTCCATCCGGCGACTGGTCTGTCGCTGACATGACAAGAACCATGTTTAACTACTTGTATTCCCTATGAGAATCTCTTCTTCATTCACACGACCGTACAGCCGCCATGCCCGTCTTGCAGACCGCAAATAGCGGTCCACAAATCCCGGGCACCGGCCGAGTGAACTCTGCACTGCGGTGCGGACCCACTGGCTTGAATGGGTCAGCGATCTGCAACATATGGCAAAAGAGAGGACAAGCCCTATTTTTTGCAGTGCGGAGGCACGGAACGGAAGCCCACGGAAACACTCGGACGCCCTTACGTGGGCTTTCGAGTCTGTGCCTCCACACCGCAATTTGCGATCCGCAACACGGGCAAGGCAGCCACACGGTCGTGTGAATGGGCCCTAATTCTGCATTGTGCAGATCCTCTGTTACTTATACAAGTGACAAAAACACTGACGACTGCCGGTGCCAATTGCATGGTGGCACAAGGAATGGTAGACCTAGTGGACCATTTATTCGCACATTTCCAGGAGGGATAACAGAGGAATCCAAAGAAAAGGTGCTCCATACCCACAATTTTATGAGGAATGCAAGTATTTTACTAAGACATGGCAGAGGAGGTGACAGGTGCTCATTAATGAGAAACTCCGCAGAGAATACATGGATGCAGCAAGCATGTTAGGGGTCTCTTTTTACCCCCACCCCCAATCCAGCAGGATCCCCGGAGATCTGTAGAAAAAAAATTGCTGGAATTCACTGTACATGCGCCATTTGGTACAAGCAAGCATGTTTGGGGTCTCATTTCCCCCCCAACCCCAATCAAGAAGGATGCCCGCAGGTCTGTAGACTAATTATTGGAAATGGTGGCTGGTATTCATTGCGCATGCGCCATTCGGTACATCCATGCAGGCATGTTTGGGGTCTCTCCCCTCCCCCACCCCCAATCCAGCAGGACCCCCAGAGTTCTGTAAGCTGATTACCGGTAATGGCAGTATGGTATGTACGCAGTGACTCCGCCAGCAGAATAGCGAGGCGCAGGCGCCATTTGGTGACCTGTACAATGTGCTGAAGAGCACAGGGGGGGAAGCATTTTTACCCACTGGCTAGCTTTGCCCTCTCCTCCACTGTATATAGCCATCGAGCCTGTGCTGCAAACAATCAGCCGTGACAGGACGCAGGATACAAGGGTTGGGTGGGGTTCTACTTTAAATAGCACCTACCTCCTGTATGGACTCCATGACAGCCTGCTGCACCGACTCTCCCAGGGTCATGATTTGCTGGATATGCTCTGAAGTTTGGAGAAGAAGGATCAGAGTCATAATGGAGGCTTCCACTCGAGACAGAACTGATCTGTTAGGTTATACACATTGCTGGGCAGAGCATGACAAAGTAACCCTACAAAGAGAATCCCCGCCCTGTGTACCAGGTAAAATACATCATCAGTTGTGGAGAGTCCCTTTAAATCAATTTTCACATTTTCAGCGTGTAAATAATAATAAATGGCCTCCCTATTTCCAACTGATCTCGGTCGTTCCCCCTTGTTAAAGGGAACCTGTCACCGGGATTTTGGGTATAGAGCTGAGGACACGGGTTGCTAGATGGCCGCTAGCACATCCGCAATACCCAGTCCCCATAGCTCTGTGTGCTTTTATTGTGTAAAAAAAACGATTTGATACATATGCAAGTTATCCTGAGATGAGTCAGAGCTTGAAAACATGACTCTTCTCTGGTCACACAAGTAAGATATGACTCTTTTATGTTAATTTGCATATGTATCAAATCGTTTTTTTTACACAATAAAAGCACACAGAACTATGGGGACTGGATATTGCGGATGTGCTAGCGGCCATCTAGCAACCCGTGTCCTCAGCTCTATACACAAAATCCTGGTGACAGGTTCCCTTTAACACCACGTTTGTTTGGAGCAGTTCACTTATAATCATTTTCTCTGTCCCATAGATTGCAGTTTAGTTGCAGCCAATATAGACAAGTAATGCTGCACTGTAAAGCATAGGGGAGTGCCCGAGTAGTAGTGGAAATAACCCTAATTTATCTGGTAGCAGGACACTAGAAGTGGAGGGATTGGAGGCAAATCTTGTGTCGCACCTTCCTTCTTGTCACAGCTGATAGCACATCCCAGCACCAGCTGCACCATCTTCCTCAGCTCTGCAGTGTTGGAAAACTCCCCAATCATCGCAACATCTGGGATGTGGTCCTCCGAAACCGGGTGCGAAAGAACCTGGGCAGGAATAAACACATTACAATTCTGCAGGCTTCAGAGCTGAAATCCCCCTGCATGTTCAGAGTCTGCAAAATCACCGCAGTAGACTCTGGGCAGACAGTCTGGGAAGTGTCATCTTTACACCAGTCTGATGTAAGAAAACGCTGCCCTGTCTGGGGACAAGCTTGCTGACTGTTTCCAATAACAAAAAAATGGAAGCATTGTATTATAAAAAGTTGTAACTCAGGATCAGTACAGGATAAGTAATGTATGTACACAGTGACTCCACCAGCAGAATAGTGAGTGCAGCTCTGGAGTATAATACAGGATGTAACTCAGGATCAGTACAGGATAAGTAATGTATGTACACAGTGACTCCACCAGCAGAATAGTGAGTGCAGCTCTGGAGTATAATACAGGATGTAACTCAGGATCAGTACAGGATAAGTAATGTATGTACACAGTGACTCCACCAGCAGAATAGTGAGTGCAGCTCTGGAGTATAATACAGGATGTAACTCAGGATCAGTACAGGATAAGTAATGTAATGTATGTACACAGTGACTCCACCAGCAGAATAGCGAGTGCAGCTCTGGAGTATAATACAGGATGTAACTCAGGATCAGTACAGGATAAGTAATGTATGTACACAGTGACACCACCAGCAGAATAGCGAGTGCAGCTCTGGAGTATAATACAGGATGTAACTCAGGATCAGTACAGGATAAGTAATGTATGTACACAGTGACACCACCAGCAGAATAGCGAGTGCAGCTCTGGAGTATAATACAGGATGTAACTCAGGATCAGTACAGGATAAGTAATGTATGTACACAGTGACTCCACCAGCAGAATAGTGAGTGCAGCTCTGGAGTATAATACAGGATTAAACTCAGGATCAGTACAGGATATGTAATGTATGAACACAGTGACTCCACCAGCAGAATAGTGAGTGCAGCTCTGGAGTATAATACAGGATTAAACTCAGGATCAGTACAGGATATGTAATGTATGAACACAGTGACTGCACCAGCAGAATAGTGAGTGCAGCTCTGGAGTATAATACAGGATGTAGCTCAGGAAAAGATGAGCAGATGAAAATCCCCGTGGGAAGTGTAAAAGCAGCCACAATAACAATTCGAGGACAGATTTACAGTGGATTTTAGGTAGAAATAAAAACGTGTCCACTTGCACCCAGTGACCACCAGATGGCGGCCTTACACAATGATCAGTTCCGAGGGATTATAGGATATGTTGTAACATGGACCCGGCCTTATGACGATCTTTGAGCTTTTATGATTCAGAAGAGGACACGTCACCCCAGAAGGAACCTCAGACCCAACCTCCGTCCCCCTGAACATTCATGGACTACCCAACTGTCGACCAGATAAAGTCAAGTCATTGAAGGAACTACTATAGTGTAAATTAAGAATGAATGTCAGTCAGCCAATGGGGAACTGTCATGAAATGTACAAGCTCTTGCCTTTGTCCAGAGCTCTGCTTGCTGTCAGTGAAAGGACTATTCTGGTATAACATATACAGTATATGCCCCAGCACTACAGATATTTTAGGTTTGTGGCTGCACAATGATTAACGCTGGTCGCAGGGGACATTTTCTTGGGATGAGGCCTGCAGCAGGTGAAGAGGAAGTGCGGGTGAAGGACTGAGATAAGAGCGCAGAAGAAATTCCAGAAAGGGGGAAGCCCAAGCGACAAAGGCTCCATTGTTCGCGCTGCAAGCGGAATAAGGGCACAAGCTCACTGACGGGGTTTTTCTGGCAGGACAAGGTGATGATTACAGATAGCCCTGGAGGGGAAAGGACGACGTAATCTGGAAAAGATGAAAAACACCACACAACCTGCAACACTGATACATTCCAGGCCAAAGATCAAGCAGGAGCCCGCAAAAGCTGCTCTATATACGTCATCTGTACAGTCTGCTGAACCTGCGGGTGGTCTACAGTGTATGGAGGCTTCATACAGCAGATGGCAGGGGGAAAGAAGGGTCAGGAGCGTGTCCAATCCATTCCACTGCAGGGCTACACTCCTGTCCCTTTGGGGAAACACATGCGTCTAATACTGCCCCCTATGTAACAAGAATATAACTACTATAATAACTGCCCCCTATGTACAAAAAATATAACTACTATAATACTGCTCCTATGTACAAGAATATAACTACTATAATACTGCCCCCTATGTACAAGAATATAACTACTATAATACTGCTCCTATGTACAAGAATATAACTACTATAATACTGCTCCTATGTACAAGAATATAACTACTATAATACTGCTCCTATGTACAAGAATATAACTACTATAATACTACCTCCTATGTACAGGAATATAACTACTATAATACTGCCTCCTATGTACAAGAATATAAACTACTATAATACTGCCTCCTATGTACAAGATTATAACTACTATAATACTGCCTCCTATGTACAAGAATATAACTACTATAATACTGCTCCTATGTACAGGAATATAACTACTATAATACTGCCTCCTATGTACAAGAATATAACTACTATAATACTGCTCCTATGTACAAGATTATAACTACTATAATACTGCCTCCTATGTACAAGAATATAACTACTATAATACTGCTCCTATGTACAGGAATATAACTACTATAATACTGCCTCCTATGTACAAGAATATAACTACTATAATACTGCCTCCTAATGTACAAGAATATAACTACTATAATACTGCCTCCTATGTACAAGAATATAACTACTATAATACTGCCTCCAAGTACAAGAATATAACTACTATAAAACTCCTCCTATGTACAAGAATATAACTACTATAATACTGCCCCCTATGTACAAGAATATAACTACTATATACTGCCTCCTATGTCACAAGAATATAACTACTATAATACTGCCTCCTATGTACAAGAATATACCTACTATAATACTGCTCCTATGTACAAGAATATAACTACTATAATACTGCTCCTATGTACAGAAATATAACTACTATAATACTGCCCCCTATGGTACAAGAATATAACTACTATAATACTGTCTTAGGTACAAGACTATAACTACTATAATACTGCTCCTATGTACAAGAATATAACTACTATAATACTTGATCTTATGTACAAAATATAACTACTATAATACTGCCTCCTATGTACAAGAATATAACTACTATAATACTGCCTCCTATGTACAAGAATATAACTACTATAATACTGCCCCCTATGTACAAGAATATAACTACTATAATACTGCCCCCTATGTACAAGAATATAACTACTATAATACTGCCTGCTATGTACAAGAATATAACTACTATAATACTGCCCCCTATGTACAAGAATATAACTACTATAATACTGCCTCCTATGTACAAGAATATAACTACTATAATACTGCTCTTATGTACAAGAATATAACTACTATAATACTGCTCCTATGTACAAGAATATAACTACTATAATACTGCTCCTATGTACAAGAATATAACTACTATAATACTGCTCCTATGTACAAGAATATAACTACTACAATACTGCCCCCTATGTACAAGAATATAACTACTATAATACTGCTCCTATGTACAAGAATATAACTACTATAATACTGCCCCCTATGTACAAGAATATAACTACTATAATACTGCTCTTATGTACAAGAATATAACTACTATAATACTGCTCCTATGTACAAGAATATAACTACTATAATACTGCTCCTATATACAAGAATATAACTACTATAATACTGCTCCTATGTACAAAAATATAACCGCTATAATACTGCCACCTGTCACTGGACATTACTTTATGTAGACAGAAGATACTCACTTCCTGATAATACTCCAGAATGCTCTGCAGGATTCTCTTCAGATTACTGACCTGATGGAAGGGAGGAATTAGTGCATGTTAGTAGCCGACGGTTCTCTGGATATAAGGTGTGACGGTACATTATTTGTACAGTGCTGACTCTGTATAGCAGGAGAAGCCATTGTCCTTTGAAACGCTCATTGAATACAGCACTAGGTGACTATGGGCAGGGAACAGGTTATGACAACTCCCTCTATGGCGCTACCACTTACTTTCAGCCTCCAGTTGTCGGTAGGGTCCGGCTTTATCCTCATCAGCCAGGCTTCATTAAACCAGGAGGAATCTCTGCAGACACAAGACACACCATTAGCACTGAGGGTACAGGTTTATTTCATTTTATATTTAATCATTGCTTGTCCGAGATAAGTAAAGATAAACTTATTTTTCTTTTTTTATTTATTCCAGAAACAGCGCCACTCTTGTCCACGGACAGTCTCAGGTATTGCACCTAATTTCTCAGGTGCAATACCAGATACAGCCACAGACATCAGTGGCACTGTTTTCTGGGGAAGAAGTAAAGCAAGTCTGTCTTTCTAATCTCTAAGAACACATAAGATTAAAGGGAACCTGTCACCGGGATTTTGTGTATAGAGCTGAGGACATGGGTTGCTAGATGGCCGCTAGCACATCTGCAATATCCAGTCCCCATAGCTCTGTGTGCTTTTATTGTGTAAAAAAAAATACGATTTAATACATATGCAAATTAACCTGAGATGAGTCAGAGTTTGAAAATATGACTCTTCTCTGGTCAAACAAGTAAGATATGACTCTTATATGTTAATTTGCATATGTATCAAATTGTTTTTTTACACAATAAAAGCACACAGAGCTATGGGGACTGGGTATTGCAGATGTGCTAGCGGCTATCTAGCAACCTATGTCCTCAGCTCTATACACAAAATCCCGGTGACAGGTTCCCTTTAAGGAGTTTTCACTAACAGGAAAGCTAGTAAATGTCAGACTTTTGGGGACCCACCACTTCGATCCCCATAATCCTTGGTCTCCCCCTCACCAGTTGTTTGGCAAGGTGGCCGAACTTGAGCTCCAGACAACTCTATGGAGATAGGGAAAGAGAGTGACTGTGGGCCCCCATATTGGTGGTCGGTGGGGCCCCAGCAGTCTAATATTGGGCACCTATCTTGTGAACCCTTCAAGGAGGGGGAAGTACAGGACCCCAATTAGACAACCGATACCCTAAGATCAGCAGAACGGGGTCTCCATGCACTACTTTTGGGGTGTCAGAAGGTACCAATCAAGTGCACCACGAGATTGATGGCATCATATAGCTCTGCTGACTGTGCAGCTGCCTGACACTGCGCGGCACTCCTGGACACATGTGCAGGACTAGCCGGAACTTGAAGGACATCCAAAGATGCGCCCAGGACAGTGGCCCCGTGGGACAGACCTCTGATGCCCATGAAGCCCGCACACATATGCAGGACAGGGTGACATGTACCAGGATGCAGGGTGATTGAGGAGACAGGCGTGACATTACAAGCACTACTATGCCACTATGGACAAGTCATCACATCAGTCTCAGGATTCAAACCCTGATTTTCTACTCACATGAGATTCAACACCTGGGCGATAGCAAGTCCTCCCGTTAAGTCCTTGTAGGACGCACACGGACCGGAGACTGGAAACGTTCTCATCTACGGAAGGAAGACACAACGTGTTATATTCCTGCTATAGCGCTGCCATAGTATAAGTGAGTAGGGTCTCTAGTATAGCGCTGCCATAGTATAAGTGAGGAGGGTCTCTAGTATAGCGCTGCCATAGTATAAATGAGGAGGGTCTCTAGTATAGCGCTGCCATAGTATAAGTGAGGAGGGTCTCTAGTATAGCGCTGCCATAGTATAAATGAGGAGGGTCTCTAGTATAGCGCTGCCATAGTATAAATGAGGAGGGTCTCTAGTATAGCATGGTCATAGTATAAATGAGGAGGGTCTCTAGTATAGCGCTGCCATAGTATAAGTGAGGAGGGTCTCTAGTATAGCGCTGCCATAGTATAAGTGAGGAGGGTCTCTAGTATAGCGCTGCCATAGTATAAGTGAGGAGGGTCTCTAGTATAGCGCTGCCATAGTATAAGTGAGGAGGGTCTCTAGTATAGCGCTGCCATAGTATAAGTGAGTAGGGTCTCTAGTATAGCGCTGCCATAGTATAAGTGAGTAGGGTCTCTAGTATAGCGCTGCCATAGTATAAGTGAGGAGGGTCTCTAGTCTAGCGCTATCATAGTATAAGTGAGGAGGGTCTCTAGTATAGCGCTGCCATAGTATAAGTGAGGAGGGTCTCTAGTATAGCGCTGCCATAGTATAAATGAGGAGGGTCTCTAGTATAGCGCTGCCATAGTATAAGTGAGGAGGGTCTCTAGTATAGCGCTGCCATAGTATAAGTGAGGAGGGTCTCTAGTATAGCGCTGTCATAGTATAAGTGAGGAGGGTCTCTAGTATAGCGCTGTCATAGTATAAGTGAGGAGGGTCTCTAGTATAGCGCTGCCATAGTATAAGTGAGGAGGGTCTCTAGTATAGCGCTGTCATAGTATAAGTGAGGAGGGTCTCTAGTATAGCGCTGTCATAGTATAAGTGAGGAGGGTCTCTAGTATAGCATGGTCATAGTATAAGTGAGGAGGGTCTCTAGTATAGCGCTGTCATAGTATAAGTGAGGAGGGTCTCTAGTATAGCGCTGCCATAGTATAAGTGAGGAGGGTCTCTAGTATAGCGCTGCCATAGTATAAGTGAGGAGGGTCTCTAGTATAGCGCTGCCATAGTATAAGTGAGTAGGGTCTCTAGTATAGCGCTGTAATAATACACTGCTCAAAAAAATAAAGGGAACACAAAAATAACACATCCTAGATCTGAGTTAATTAAATATTCTTCTGAAATACTTTGCTCTTTACATAGTTGAATGTGCTGACAACAAAATCACACAAAAATAAAAAAATGGAAATCAAATTTTCAACCCATGGAGGTCTGGATTTGGAGTCACACTCAAAATTTAAATGAAAAAACACACTACAGGCTGATCCAACTTTGATGTAATGTCCTTAAAACAAGTCTAAATGAGGCTCAGTAGTGTGTGTGGCCTCCACGTGCCTGTATGACCTCCCTACAACGCCTGTGCATGCTCCTGATGAGGTGGCGGACGGTCTCCTGAGGGATCTCCTCCCAGACCTGGACTAAAGCATCTGCCAACTCCTGGACAGTCTGTGGTGCAAAGTGACGTTGGTGGATAGAGCGAGACATGATGTCCCAGATGTGCTCAATTGGATTCAGGTCTGGGAACGGGCTGGCCAGTCCATAGCTCAATGCCTTCGTCTTGCAGGAACTGCTGACCACACTCCAGCCACATGAGGTCTAGCAGGAACCCAGGGCCAACCGCACCAGCATATGATATCACAAGGGGTCTGAGGATCTCATCTCGGTATCTATTGGCAGTCAGGCTACCTCTGGCGAGCACATGGAGGGCTGTGCGGCCCTCCAAAGAAATGCCACCCCACACCATTACTGACCCAATGCCAAACCGGTCATGCTGGAGGATGTTGCAGGCAGCAGAACGTCTCCACGGCGTCACAAGGACTCTGTCACGTCTGTCACATGTGCTCAGTGTGAACCTGCTTTCATCTGCACAGGCGCCAGTGGCGAATTTGCCAATCTTGGTGTTCTCTGGTCAGACCACACATTGGAGTACTGTGTACAGTTCTGGGCTCCTGTAAACAAGGCCAGACAATAGCAGAGCTGGAGAGGGTCCAGAGGAGGGCAACTAAAGTAATAACTGGAATGGGGCAACTTCAGTACCCTGAATGATTATCAAAATTAGGGTTATTCACGTTAGAAAAAGACGACTGAGGGGAGATCTTAATTACTATGTATAAATATATCAGGGGGCAGTACAGAGATCTATCCCATCATCTATTTATCCCCAGGACGTGACTGTGACGAGGGGACATCCTCTGCGTTTGGAGGGAAAGAAGGTTTGTACACAAAACATAGAAAAGGGTTCTTTACGGTAAGAGCAGTGAGACTATGGAGCTCTCTGCCTGAGGTAGGTGGTGATGGTGAGTACAATAAGGAATTCAGAGGGGCCTGGATGTATTTCTGGAGTGTAATAATATTACAGGCTATAGCTACTAGAGAGGGGTCGTTGATCCAGGAGTGTTATTCTGATTGCTGATTGGAGTCGGGAAGGAATTTTTTTATTCCCTAAAGTGAGGAAAATGGCTTCTACCTCACAGGGTTTTTTTTGCCTTCTCTGGATCAACTTGTAGGATGACAGGCCGAACTGGGATGGACAAATGGTCTTTTTCGGCCTTATGTACTATGTTACTATGTTACTATGTTACTAAATGCCAAACGTCCTGCACGGTGTTGGGCTGTAAGCACAACCCCCACCTGTGGACGTCGGGCCTCATATCACCCTCATGGAGTCTGTTTCTGACCGTTTGAGCAGACACTTGCACATTTGTGGCCTGCTGGCGGTCATTTTGGCAGGGCTCTGGCAGTGCTCCTCCTGTTTCCTCCTTGCACAAAGGCGGAGGTAGCGGTCCTGCTGCTGGGTTGTTGCCCTCCTACGGCCTCATCCACGTCTCCTGATATACTAGCCTGTCTCCTGGTAGCGCCTCCATGCTCTAGACACTACGCTGACAGACACAGCAATCCTTCTTGCCACAGCTCGCATTGATGTGACTGGATAAGCTGCACTACCTGAGCCAGTTGTGTGGGTTGTAGACTCCGTCTCATGCTACCACTAGAGTGAAAGCACCGCCAGCATTCAAAAGTGACCAAAACATCAGCCAGGAAGCATAGGAACTGAGAAGTGGTCTGTGGTCACCACCTGCAGAACCACTCCTTTATTGGGGGTGTCTTGCTAATTGCCTATAATTTCCACCTGTTGTCTATCCCATTTGCACAACAGCATGTGAAATTGATTGTCACTCAGTGTTGCTTCCTAAGTGGACAGTTTGATTTCACAGAAGTGTGATTGACTTGGAGTTACATTGTGTTGTTTAAGTGTTCCCTTTATTTTTTTGAGCAGTGTATAAATGAGGAGGGTCTCTAGTACAGCGCTGTCATAGTATAAATGGGGGGGTAGTATAGTTATAGTATAAATGAACAGGGGCTTTAGTATAGTATAGGGGAGTATTAAGAGCACCCTTGTATAATGAGTAGGGAAGTATTAAAGGTACCCTGGCATAAAGAGTAGCAGCTCTAGTATAGGGCAGCATAGAGAGTACCCCGTGTAACGAGCGGGGGCAGCATAGAGAGTACCCCGTGTAACGAGCGGGGGGCAGCATAGAGAGTACCCTGTGTAACGAGCGGGGGCAGCATAGAGAGTACCCCGTGTAACGAGCGGGGGCAGCATAGAGAGTACCCCGTGTAACGAGCGGGGGCAGCATAGAGAGTACCCCGTGTAACGAGCGGGGGCAGCATAGAGAGTACCCCGTGTAACGAGCGGGGGCAGCATAGAGAGTACCCCGTGTAACGAGCGGGGGCAGCATAGAGAGTACCCCGTGTAACGAGCGGGGGCAGCATAGAGAGTACCCCGTGTAACGAGCGGGGGCAGCATAGAGAGTACCCCGTGTAACGAGCGGGGGCAGCATAGAGAGTACCCCGTGTAACGAGCGGGGGCAGCATAGAGAGTACCCCCATATAATGAGTAGGGCAGTATAGAGAGTACCCCCATATAATGAGTAAGGCAGTATAGAGAGTACCCCCATATAATGAGTAGGGCAGTATAGAGAGTACCCCCATATAATGAGTAAGGCAGTATAGAGAGTACCCCCATATAATGAGTAGGGCAGTATAGAGAGTACCCCCATATAATGAGTAGGGCAGTATAGAAAGTACCCCCATATAATGAGTAGGGGCTGTAGTATTATGTAGGGGCAGGTACTAGGATGCACGGAAGTATTATACCTGTGGAGAGTTACATAATTTCTTGATGGGAGGAAATACTACCGGGCACGTGACGATACAGTAATCCTCTGCTCCACGGTAAGACGCTTACCAGGGTGAGTAATAATGAGTAAAGTGGGAGTAAGAGTAGTAACAGCAAGAAAAGTTTAGTTAGAAGTGTCCAGCCGCGCTGTCCTCTCCCCCCGTGGGAGACACATACCCATGTCAGCAGGGGGTCACTCTGCTCCCCTCTCCTGTCGCCGCTCATCTCCCGGTGTCGCCGGCTCTTTACCTCAGAAAACATACGGTTTTAGCCAGTAGGCCACGGCAAGGCGAATTCCAGCTGTTTATGTCCTCGCCGGGCACCGTAGCGCTCACGTATAACATACCTTACTCGATAAAAAGGAACGCCCACTTCCAAATACCCGTCCAATCGGAATGCAGCTTCTCTGGCATCCAAGAGCAACGGTTCGGGTGATAGGGCCTTCACCGGGACAAATAAGGGTGTCCATCGCATTGCCTGAAGGATTTTTTTTTTATTAAAACACGTGATGTGTCAAAACATACCTAGACCAGGCTCTTCAACTGTTGCTATAAAATACAACTCCCAGCATGCACTGACAGTCAAGGCAATATCTATATGTCTGGAGGACGCACAGGTTGTAGGCTACTGTGGATATCTGTTCCAGACTATCCTGTCCCATTACACAGCCATGTATGCCTGCCATGTGGTCTCAGGAGTCTGAGAAAGCTGGGTGATATCCGCCATACTGGTTTTCATCCAACTTGGGATTCAGCTATGGCTACATGAATTCTGCTTCTTGTCTCATCTGAGGGTCCGGCTGCTGTTCTGTCCTTTTCCATGCTTTATACTGCAGCACTGCTCGACATTCACCTCTGTAAATAGGAAGGGCAGTCTGCACATGGAGAGCACTTGTGCACATTATGAAGGGGATGCAAAGCACTCACAGGAGCGATGTGGCCCCTACATAGTGCTGTCCGCTCCATGCCAGTATGGGAGCAGCCAGGGGCCCCAGCTGTCTGACTCCTACCGACCAGACACTGTGGTTAGGGAATAAGTAGTACTCATGGGACAACTCCTTCAATTATTACGTATTAACCTGATCAGGTCTGGCATATTTTGGGCCTATTGGACCAGACACCGTTTAGGCCAAGTTCACACTTCATTGATTTCCATCCGTGATTGTGAGCCAAAACCAGGAGCGGCGCCTCCACAGAAATAATGGAAAGATCTGCACCTGTTCTGTGCTTCTGACCTGCACCTGGTTTTGTCTCCCAATCACTGATGGAAATAAGGGCTCATGCACACGAATGTATTTTCTTTCCGTGTCCGTTCCGTTTAGTTTTTTTCTTGCGGACCTTATGCAGAACTATTATGCAGAACTATTCATTTCAACGGGTCCACAAAAAAACTAAAGTTATTCCCTGTACATTCCGTTTCCGTATGTCCGTTTCGGAAAAAAAATGAACATGTCCTATTATTGTCTGCATTACGGACAAGGATAGGACTGTTCTGTTAGGGGCCAGCTGTTCTGTTCCGCAAAATACAGATTGCACAGGGACGTCATCCGTATTTTTGGCGGATCCGTGTTTTGCGGACTACAAAATACATATGGATGTGTGCATGAGCCCTAACACAAGTGTGAACTCGACCTTAGCCGCTTTCTGCACGCATTCGTTTAACAGCTATAACTTTTTGGGGTGATATGATTTTTTTGTGTGTGTTTTTATTTTGCAGACAATGTAGGTTACTTTCTTATCATTTTATGCACATAATTCACATCTTTCTTTTACAATTTTAAAGGGGTTGTCTGGATTCAGAGCTGAACCCGGACATATCCCCATTTTCACCCAGGCAGCCCCCCTGACTTGAGCATCGGAGCAGTTCATGCTCTGATGCTCTCCTTTACCCTGCGCTGAATCGCACAGGGCAAGGGCATTTTGTGATTCTCCCGTGACGAACCGGGCTCTCCAGAGGGCCGCCAGGCAGAGGCTTCCATCCAGCAGTTAGCCCGGTGATGTCATCGGCACTGATGGGCGGGCTTTAGCGCTGCCCTAGCCTGTAAAACAGCTAGGGCAGCGCTAAAGCCCACCCATCAGAGCCGGTGACGTCACCGAACACACTGCTGGGCGGAAGCCTCTGCCCGGCAGTGTATTATTGTAAATAAAAGAGCCCTTGACCTGCACGATCCAGCGCAGGGCAAAGGAGAGCATCGGAGCATGAAATGCTCCAATGCTAACATCAGGGGGGCTGCCTGGGTGAAATTATGGGTATGTCCCGGTTCAGCTCTGAACCTGGACAACCCCTTTAAGTTACAGTTTGAAAATAACGTAACAAAAAATATTTATTTTTACGTTTTACCTATTTTTCTTTCTGGTAATAATCCAGTTGCCCTATAATAGATTTTTTTAAAATTTGCATTCGTAAATTTTTAGGTGTTACATGTTCCATTGAGGGTGATTGGGTCTTAGCTGGCAGTACAGGCCAATTTGTAGTTTTTTGGGGTGTTTTTTTATTTTTTACTTTTATTTTTAACAGTGGCGGACCCAACACCTGGCTACTCGATGGCGGGTTCTAGGTACCTGGACCAACCACCGTAAGTATACAACGGACTATCTCCGACCTAAAAGCAGGGATGTGCCCTGAAAATAATAGGGTCTCATAGCAAAACTCACAACCCAAACATGGCCCTCCCCGCGGGAGAGGTAATTTTATAATATACTTTTTTGTTTTTGAAGGGTCGGTTTACCACCTAGAAATCGAAGTCCCCCACTTCCCTTCACACAGCGACCGTGGTGGTAAAATTAGAGCTACCAGCTGTCACCACTAGGGGGAGCTCACTGCATATAGATTTCTGCTGCTAGTATAGCACCTGGATATAGCTGCAAGCAGTGAGTTCCCCCTAGTGGCAGAAACCGGTAAACACTGTGAAGGAGACGTAGTCCAGTCCCTCTCACCAAGGGCCACATCATAAGAGTCTCATGGTCTGCCCCTGTACTAGGTACTACTCATAATAAGTGCAACTTTCTAGTATACTCTGTTTCAATTCTTCACCATTTTCAATATCACTGCTTGCTGACAGTGAATCGAAACATGATTTAGAGCCACCGCTGAGGGTTTGTTACAGCTGTATCCAGTCCAGAGCTAAATACACACAGTTACCACACAGGTCTGTGGTTTGTGCAGATAGTTTGTTGCAATGTATCAGCGCAGAGAAGATGTTTCCGTCACCTCCACAGTACACTGCGGAGTTACACAGAACTCTGACACCGGTTTCATTTTCCTTGAAAGCTCAATTCAGGCCGTGAGTCATAGTGTAAATCATTACTCTAAAACCTGACTACAACTCCCAGCATGCTCTGCCAGCTGCCAGATCATGCTAGGAGTGGTAGTTTGCCAACAGACGGAAGCCCAGAGGTCGTACTCCACTGATACTGAGTCATAATCCTTAAAGAGCCTGTCCAGGATTAGAAAAACAAGCAGATTAAAAAAAAAAAAACAGCACCACGCCATCCAAAGGTTGTGGCTGGTATTGCAGCTGGTCTCCATCAGAGTCAATGGGGCAGATTTGCAATATCGCACACAACCTGTGGATTTTGGAAGATAGCAGCCATGTTTTTCTAATCCTGAACAAGCCCTTTAAGAACACTCTTTCTCCCCGCTTTCCAAAAGCCATACTTTTTTTCATATAAGAAAATTTTTAAGAATTATTAATGGGGTGGAATGGGGGAAAAAAAATGCAATTGTGCCACAGTTTTTTTAGGGTTCGTATTTACGCCGGTCACTGTGCAGTATAAATGACACGTTATCTTTATTCGCCTGGTTGGTACCATTATGGGGGAGACCAAATGTATATAGCTTTTGTGATGTTTTACAACTTTAAAAAAATAAATAAAATAAAAACCTTAAAAATATTCTTGGTGTTGCCATATTCTGACGCCTATAACTTTTTTCTTTTTCCTTCGGCAGAGCTGTGTCAAGACTCAAGCTGTAGTTGTATAGTTACCATTTTGGGGTACGTACAGGTATTTGATCACTTTATATATATATATATAAATATTATAATAATATATAATTTTTACTGGGAAGAGAGGTGACCAAAAACAAACAATTTTGGCGCAATTGCTTTTTTTTATTACCTATCAGGGCTAATACACGCGGCCGTAGTTTTGATCCGCATCTGATCCATATTATTTGCGTCTCGGATGTGGACCCATTCATTTCAATGGGGCCACAGTAGATGTGGACAGCACACGTGTGCTCCGTATGTCCGTTCCGCAGCCTCGCAAAAAAAATAGAACAAGTCCTATTTTTTGTCCGTTTGCAGACAAGAATCGACAAAAACCTATTTAAACTTTTCATTATTTTTTTATGCTCCCACCTAGGGCTCATGCACATGGCCGTTAGTGTTTTGCGGTCCGTAAATCTCAGATCCGCTACACACGGAGCCCGGCCGTGTACATGCTGCCATTTTCTTTTTCACTTTTATGTCTTATCCTTGTCCGCAAAACGGGCTAAAATAGGACATGTTCCAACATTTTTTGCAGGGCCGCGGAAGAGACGTGCGGATGCGAACAGCACACGGTGTCCGCCTCTTTTACTGTCCCATTGAAATGAATGGGTCTGCATCTGATCCGCCAAAAAATGCGGACCAAACATATGGTCATGTGCATGAGCCCTAAGGCCTCGTCCACATTTCTGTGTCACTGTGACGTCCGTGAAAAAAAGCGTACGTGTTTCATCTGTCAAGATGTTTTTACCATCCGTGTGTCATCCGTAATTCACTGACGTTGTTCAGCTGAAAATTACTTTCCAAAGAATCTGCTATCAGTCTTCAGTGAAAAACGGAAGCACCGCGAATGCCATCCGTGGCGTGTCCGTGATTTTCACGGACCCATAGGCTTCAATGGGCGTACAGACCATTCTAGAGAAATCTCTGGGTTTATAGCCAGGATAGTACACAGGCTGATGGGGCGTCAGCCTGGGATAGCAGTCTCCGCCACTCCAGCTCTTGTGAACTACAACTCCAGCAGCCTGCACACTGGCTCAGCTGTTAGAAATGAATGGAGCATGCTGGGAGTTGTAGTTTCACAGCAGTTGGAGCGCCGGAGGTTGCTAATCCCTGGTTTAAAGGACTAAGCGTCTTCAGAATGTAAAGGGAGGATCAAGGACTCATCTAACACGTCAGGACGTCATTCACACAGGGCAATTACCATTATTACAGAAACTCATTATATACATCGGAGCTATGATCTGCCGCAGAACAATGGCCGCCTTACCAGCCAGTCAGACCATGGCTCTTTTCTCCATTCCATAGGTGAAGGATCCAGCACTCGTCATGGCTAAGGCGGTATGATGAGGTTACATGTACGTAAGCACCAGGTGGAGGTCTAAGGCAGGAGCTCCGTACAGTATTAGAATGTATTGGCTCCGATGAGCAAGTGGCACCTTGGAACTGAACCCGAGTTCGGGAAATGTTTTTTTTTTACAGTACAAATTAATTGACGAAGTTATTGTGCAAAGTCTCGCGAGACTCCGCGAAGCGCTAACTTTATCTCATTGGAGCCAATACATTCTAATACTGTACGGAGCTCCTGCTCCGTACAGTATTAGAATGAAGTTTTATGCGAATCGACTTCGGATGTTTCATCCGAAGTCGATTCGCTCATCCCTAATCCTAATGCCCAGGAGAGGCTTCAGGCGGCGCTCTGTGCAGCTGCACGCAGCATGTCGCAAGCAGCAAGTAACATTCCAGCCCAGTGCAGGGAGCAGGGCAGAGACGATGGGTTGTCCAGTCCTCACGGCGCTTGTTTGTTTGCCTTGTGTATGAGGAAGCTGAGGTTATGCAGGTTTCCTGCTCACTCAGGTGATCTCATCCCATAAATACCTGTGTGATCAATGCTGTAAACAATGTGCGCTCACCTGCTGCTTGTTTTACTACAACATATATAGACTGTAAGCTCTGTGGGCGCAGCTCCGTAGACATTGACATTACATAACTTTCCGGTGAGAGATGTCGCCTCAGTCTTACTACATATACATTCAGCTTGGCCATATGTCCATAGCAATTCCAGTGGGATAGATAGGTGCAACGGCCAACACATACCCTGGGGGAATTCATTACAAGTGTCTATGGTAAAAAAAAAGGATCCGTCAACAGCAGATGCAGACAGCTTATCTCTTGGGAGTTAGGTGGGAAAATTCAACATGGGTGATCTAGTGCGCACTCAAAGCCCTCAAACACGTCACATCAAGTGCAAACCTTGGGGGACAAAAATAAGATCCGTCAACAGCATTCTAATGTATTCGGGCAGCTTAAAGGACCTCTGTCAAGAGACTTGTAGCTAGGAAATTGGCTGACTTGGTCCCATGTTCTCCCTATTGCTGCAAATGAGCTGCTAGGAGCAATGGGGGCGTTGCCATTACACTAAGAGGCTCTGCTCTCCTTCGCCACTTTGACAAGGCCAGGCAATAAAAAACATCACCACGCCTGGACGGGTCAATCAAATTGGAGAGGGCGTGACAGTTGCAGAGAGAGAGAGCAGAGCCTCTAGGAGTAATGGTAACGCCCCTGTTGCTCCTAGAGGCTCATTTGCATATATTAAAACTTCATGTTTCTCAGCATTGCGGACACATATGGACATGGGACCAACACAGATGCCTTCAGCTGCCAAGCGCACATGTAACAGGTCAGCCAGTGTCATAGGTACAAAACTGCTGACAGATGCCCTTTAAAGGGGTTGTCAACAGATCACTAGGGTCCGACACTTCACACTCTTGCCAATCAGCTGTTTTTGGGCAAGCCTCCAGCACCGGAAACTAAACAATGGACAGAGCTGGAATCAGACAGCTCCATACGCTGTCTACTGGCCATGCTGGGGTACTGCAGCTCACTACTAACTGGTACTTACCCTAACATCTATAAGTATAGCTTATATGGGGCATACGGTAGGGGGCTCTGCCGCCTGACGGTGCCGATAACACAGAACAATGGATTATATTTGATGAGGTTTCTCTTGGGCTTCTGACCACACCGGGAGAATATTAAAAGGGGACGCATTCTGTACTTAAAGGAACACTCCAAGGGGAAAAAAAAACGGATACACTAGGCCTGAGTGGGAACAGCACGGTATTCCAGGACGGAAGTTATGCTCTGGCCCCAAGCTTTGCCCCAGGCATAGCACAGTGTATCCGTGTTCTCTGGAGTATTCCTTTAAGAAACAGTAGCAAGGTTTTCACTGCACAATCTGAACCCAAGTCTGAGCAATATGAATTGTACACAAAATGAGTCTGTGGTCCACAGGATGCGATGATGTGGGATCTCTTGAGAAGTTGTGGTTTTCACCCTCCACTTCCTGTTAAACTACTCCTGAGAAGGTGGCAAAATGAAGATATGAATCAGAGGACTTCTCTGGAATAAAAAAAAGTGCGGCATTAGATAGAACATATGCTGCACAGCGGCATGGCCTATAATAGTGTTATTACAGTCTATATCAGCGTCTGACAACCTCGTAACTGCGGCATGCAGCGCTAATCTTCCTGTCAGACACCACGTCTGGCTATTCAGCTCTACCAAACATACAGGAGAATACAGCACAACATATTTATTACATCTGGTGATTCTCCTCTGACCTTCTCTTTCCCTTTTTCCATTTGGCCCAGACCGCCATGAAGACTTCTAGCCACATCTTGTCTTTGCAGAGTTTTCCACCCCCACGTCTTTGGTTCCTCACTTTTCCATTATCCTCCCCACCTTCTCAACACAAACTCCCTATCTTGGTGACCCCACAGTGTTGTCCTGCTTCCACCCCCAATACTATGCCCACTGTGCTCCTCAATACCCCCTGAAAATACTAGTACCACACAAATAGTGCCCCTTTAATAATGATTGCCACACAATGCCCATAAAAATAATTGCCCCATGACAGTAATAGTGCTCCTAAAAGTCCCACCAAAAGTAATAATCCTCTCGTAGAGTGCCCTCATTATTAACAGTGTCCCCAATAGTAATAATGCTCTCCCAGAGTTCCCCTTGTTGGTAGTAGAGCCCTCCACACTGTGCCCAAAAATGTCCCCATACAGCCCATAATATTCCCCGTAGTCACCCAGTCGTAATAATTGACCCCTATAGTGCCCCAGTACTATTAATACCCCATATAGTACCCCCCAATAGTAATAATGCCACCTATAAGGCCTCCAGTGGTAGGAAAGCCACCATAATGCCCTCAATAGTAAAAAAAAAAAATCATAGTGCCCCAAGTAGTAATAATGTCCCCAACAATAATTCCCACCAGTATGCAGAAACCTAACCATAGTGCCCCCACTAATAATCTCTGCGTTATGTGAAAATCGCAGCATGTTCTATATTCTGCGTTTTTCCAGCAGCCCTGGCTCCATAGAAGTGAATGGGGTTTCCGTGAAAAGCTCATTGCATCCGGATTCAAAGCATTTTTCACTGATCGTTGCTAGGAGATGTTGTCATTCATCAGTTTTTTTACGCGCCTACAAAACACATCAATACTGATCGCGCCCTGCAGAGAAAAAACTGAAACACTGAACGCAGACAAAACTGACTGCACTTGTGTGCAAAGCCATTTGTTTTTTCCTAAACAGATCCAGACACAACCCGTATGTGAAAGGGCCAAACAGCGAGCGGCAGGACAAGAAGACATCAGCTCCTGTGCCAGGCCGCAGCATCCAACTGTATCCCTGTCCTGAGGACAGAGATACAGTTGAATGTGGAGAGGGCCCATATTATTGCCCTAGCAACCAGCAATGAAATATTGTTGGATGCGAGAGCAATCTTAAGCGCCCCTCCTCATCCTGCAGAGCGTTCTCCCTCGGCTGTGCATCCTGATCCTCCTATTACCCCTGTAACATCTTATTACAGTAACCCGGCTCCTGATCCTCTTATTACCCCTGTAACATCTTATTACAGTAACCCGGCTCCTGATCCTCTTATTACCCCTGTATCATCTTATTACAGTAACCCGGCTCCTGATCCTCTTATTACCCCTGTAACATCTTATTACAGTAACCCGGCTCCTGATCCTCTTATTACCCCTGTAACATCTTATTACAGTAACCCGGCTCCTGATCCTCTTATTACCCCTGTAACATCTTATTACAGTAACCCGGCTCCTGATCCTCTTATTACCCCAGTAACATCTTATTACAGTAACCCGGATCCTGATCCTCTTATTACCCTGTAACATCTTATTACAGTAACCCGGCTCCTGATCCTCTTATTACCCTGTAACATCTTATTACAGTAACCCGGCTCCTGATCCTCTTATTACCCCTGTAACATCTTATTACAGTAACCCGGCTCCTGATCCTCTTATTTACCCTGTAACATCTTATTACAGTAACCCGGCTCCTGATCCTCTTATTACCCTGTAACATCTTATTACAGTAACCCGGCTCCTGATCCTCTTATTACCCCTGTAACATCTTATTATAGTAACCCGGCTCCTGATCCTCTTATTACCCTGTAACATCTTATTACAGTAACCCGGCTCCTGATCCTCTTATTACCCTGTAACATCTTATTACAGTAACCCGACTCCTGATCCTCTTATTACCCCTGTAACATCTTATTATAGTAACCCGGCTCCTGATCCTCTTATTACCCTGTAACATCTTATTACAGTAACCCGGCTCCTGATCCTCTTATTACCCTGTAACATCTTATTACAGTAACCCGACTCCTGATCCTCTTATTACCCCTGTAACATCTTATTATAGTAACCCGGCTCCTGATCCTCTTATTACCCTGTAACATCTTATTACAGTAACCCGGCTCCTGATCCTCTTATTACCCCTGTAACATCTTATTACAGTAACCCGGCTCCTGATCCTCTTATTACCCCTGTAACATCTTATTACAGTAACCCGGCTCCTAATCCTCTTATTACCCCTGTAACATCTTATTACAGTAACCCGGCTCCTGATCCTCTTATTACCCAGTAACATCTTATTACAGTAACCCGGCTCCTGATCCTCTTATTACCCCTGTAACATCTTATTACAGTAACCCGGCTCCTGATCCTCTTATTACCCCTGTAACATCTTATTACAGTAACCCGGCTCCTGATCCTCTTATTACCCCTGTAACATCTTATTACAGTAACCCGGCTCCTGATCCTCTTATTACCCTGTAACATCTTATTACAGTAACCCGGCTCCTGATCCTCTTATTACCCTGTAACATCTTATTACAGTAACCCGGCTCCTGATCCTCTTATTACCCCTGTAACATCTTATTACAGTAACCGGCTCCTGATCCTCTTATTAACCCTGTAACATCTTATTACAGTAACCCGACTCCTGATCCTCCTGTTACCCCTTTAATATCCTATTACAGTAACCCGGCTCCTAATCCTCTTATTACCCATGTAATATCTTATTACAGTAACCCGGCTCCTGATCCTCTTATTACCCCTGTAACATCTTATTACAGTAACCCGGCTCCTGATCCTCTTATTACCCCAGTAACATCTTATTACAGTAACCCGGCCCCTGATCCTCTTATTACCCTGTAACATCTTATTACAGTAACCTGGCTCCTGATCCTCTTATTACCCTGTAACATCTTATTACAGTAACCTGGCTCCTGATCCTCTTATTACCCTGTAACATCTTATTACAGTAACCCGGCTCCTGATCCTCTTATTACCCCTGTAACATCTTATTACAGTAACCCGGCTCCTGATCCTCTTATTACCCCTGTAACATCTTATTACAGTAACCCGGCTCCTGATCCTCTTATTACCCCTGTAACATCTTATTACAGTAACCGGCTCCTGATCCTCTTATTACCCCTGTAACATCTTATTACAGTAACCCGCTCCTGATCCTCTTATTACCCTGTAACATCTTATTACAGTAACCCGGCTCCTGATCCTCTTATTACCCTGTAACATCTTATTACAGTAACCCGGCTCCTGATCCTCTTATTACCCCTGTAACATCTTATTACAGTAACCGGCTCCTGATCCTCTTATTAACCGTGTAACATCTTATTACAGTAACCCGGCTCCTGATCCTCCTGTTACCCCTTTAATATCCTATTACAGTAACCCGGCTCCTAATCCTCTTATTACCCATGTAATATCTTATTACAGTAACCCGGCTCCTGATCCTCTTATTACCCCTGTAACATCTTATTACAGTAACCCGGCTCCTGATCCTCTTATTACCCTGTAACATCTTATTACAGTAACCTGGCTCCCGATCCTCTTATTACCCTGTAACATCTTATTACAGTAACCCGGCTCCTGATCCTCTTATTACCCCAGTAACATCTTATTACAGTAACCCGGCCCCTGATCCTCTTATTACCCTGTAACATCTTATTACAGTAACCTGGCTCCTGATCCTCTTATTACCCTATAACATCTTATTACAGTAACCTGGCTCCTGATCCTCTTATTACCCTGTAACATCTTATTACAGTAACCCGGCTCCTGATCCTCTTATTACCCTGTAACATCCTATTACAGTAACCCGGCTCCTGATCCTCTTATTACCTCTGTAACATCTTATTACAGTAACCCGGCTCCTGATCCTCTTATTACCCCTGTAACATCTTATTACAGTAACCCGGCTCCTGATCCTCTTATTACCCCTGTAACATCTTATTATAGTAACCCGGCTCCTGATCCTCTTATTACCCTGTAACATCTTATTACAGTAACCCGGCTCCTGATCCTCTTATTACCCCTGTAACATCTTATTACAGTAACCCGGCTCCTGATCCTCTTATTACCCCAGTAACATCTTATTACAGTAACCCGGCCCCTGATCCTCTTATTACCCTGTAACATCTTATTACAGTAACCTGGCTCCTGATCCTCTTATTACCCTGTAACATCTTATTACAGTAACCTGGCTCCTGATCCTCTTATTACCCTGTAACATCTTATTACAGTAACCCGGCTCCTGATCCTCTTATTACCCTGTAACATCCTATTACAGTAACCCGGCTCCTGATCCTCTTATTACCTCTGTAACATCTTATTACAGTAACCCGGCTCCTGATCCTCTTATTACCCCTGTAACATCTTATTACAGTAACCCGGCTCCTGATCCTCTTATTACCCCTGTAACATCTTATTACAGTAACCCGGCTCCTGATCCTCTTATTACCCCTGTAACATCTTATTACAGTAACCCGGCTCTTGATCCTCTTATTACCCTGTAACATCTTATTACAGTAACCCGGCTCCTGATCCTCTTATTACCCCTGTAACATCTTATTACAGTAACCCGGCTCCTGATCCTCTTATTACCCCTGTAACATCTTATTACAGTAACCTGGCTCCTGATCCTCTTATTACCCTGTAACTTCTTATTACAGTAACCTGGCTCCTGATCCTCTTATTACCCTGTAACTTCTTATTACAGTAACCCGGCTCCTGATCCTCTTATTACCCCTGTAACATCTTATTACAGTAACCCGACTCCTGATCCTCTTATTAACCCTGTAACATCTTATTACAGTAACCCGGCTCCTGATCCTCTAATTACCCCTGTAACATCTTATTACAGTAACCCGGCTCCTGATCCTCTTATTACCCTGTAACATCTTATTACAGTAACCTGGCTCCTGATCCTCTTATTACCCTGTAACATCTTATTACAGTAACCCGGCTCCTGATCCTCTTATTACCCCTGTAACATCTTATTACAGTAACCTGGCTCCTGATCCTCTTATTACCCTGTAACTTCTTATTACAGTAACCCGGCTCCTGACCCTCTTATTACCCTGTAACATCTTATTACAGTAACCCGGCTCCTGATCCTCTTATTACCCCTGTAATATCTTATTACAGTAACCTGGCTCCTGATCCTCTTATTACCCCTGTAACATCTTATTACAGTAACCCGGCTCTTGATCCTCTTATTACCCTGTAACATCTTATTACAGTAACCTGGCTCCTGATCCTCTTATTACCCCTGTAACATCTTATTACAGTAACCCGGCTCCTGATCCTCTTATTACCCTGTAACATCTTATTACAGTAACCCGGCTCCTGATTCTCTTATTACCCCTGTAACATCTTATTACAGTAACCCGGCTCCTGATCCTCTTATTACCCCTGTAACATCTTATTACAGTAACCCGGCTCCTGATCCTTCTATTACCCCTGTAACATCTTATTACAGTAATCCGGCTCCTGATCCTCTTATTACCCTGTAACATCTTATTACAGTAACCCGGCTCCTGATCCTCTTATTACCCCTGTAACATCTTATTACAGTAACCCGGCTCCTGATCCTCTTATTACCCCTGTAACATCTTATTACAGTAACCCGACTCCTGATCCTCTTATTACCCCAGTAACATCTTATTACAGTAACCCGGCTCCTGATCCTCTTATTACCCCTGTAACATCTTATTACAGTAACCCGGCTCCTGATCCTCCTATTACCCTGTAACATCTTATTACAGTAACCCTGATCCTCTTATTACCCTGTAACATCTTATTACAGTAACCCGGCTCCTGATCCTCTTATTACCCCTGTAACATCTTATTACAGTAACCTGGCTCCTGATCCTCTTATTACCCTGTAACTTCTTATTACAGTAACCTGGCTCCTGATCCTCTTATTACCCTGTAACTTCTTATTACAGTAACCCGGCTCCTGATCCTCTTATTACCCCTGTAACATCTTATTACAGTAACCCGACTCCTGATCCTCTTATTAACCCTGTAACATCTTATTACAGTAACCCGGCTCCTGATCCTCTAATTACCCCTGTAACATCTTATTACAGTAACCCGGCTCCTGATCCTCTAATTACCCCTGTAACATCTTATTACAGTAACCCGGCTCCTGATCCTCTTATTACCCTGTAACATCTTATTACAGTAACCCGGCTCCTGATCCTCTTATTACCCTGTAACATCTTATTACAGTAACCCGGCTCCTGATCCTCTTATTACCCCTGTAACATCTTATTACAGTAACCTGGCTCCTGATCCTCTTATTACCCTGTAACTTCTTATTACAGTAACCCGGCTCCTGATCCTCTTATTACCCCTGTAACATCTTATTACAGTAACCCGGCTCCTGATCCTCTTAATACCCCTGTAACATCTTATTACAGTAACCAAGCTCCTGATCCTCTTATTACCCCTGTAACATCTTATTACAGTATCCCGGCTCTTGATCCTCTTATTACCCTGTAACATCTTATTACAGTAACCTGGCTCCTGATCCTCTTATTACCCCTGTAACATCTTATTACAGTAACCCGGCTTCTGATCCTCTTATTACCCCTGTAACATCTTATTACAGTAACCCGGCTCCTGATCCTCTTATTACCCCTGTAACATCTTATTACAGTAACCCGGCTCCTGATCCTCTTATTACCCTGTAACATCTTATTACAGTAACCCGGCTCCTGATCCTCTTATTACCCCTGTAACATCTTATTACAGTAACCCGGCTCCTGATCCTCTTATTACCCCTGTAACATCTTATTACAGTAACCCGGCTCCTGATCCTCCTATTACCCCTGTAACATCTTATTACAGTAACCCGGCTCCTGATCCTCTTATTACCCCAGTAACATCTTATTACAGTAACCCGGCTCCTGATCCTCTTATTACCCCTGTAACATCTTATTACAGTAACCCGGCTCCTGATCCTCCTATTACCCTGTAACATCTTATTACAGTAACCCTGCTCCTGATCCTCTTATTACCCTGTAACATCTTATTACAGTAACCCGGCTCCTGATCCTCTTATTACCCCTGTAACATCTTATTACAGTAACCTGGCTCCTGATCCTCTTATTACCCTGTAACTTCTTATTACAGTAACCTGGCTCCTGATCCTCTTATTACCCTGTAACTTCTTATTACAGTAACCCGGCTCCTGATCCTCTTATTACCCCTGTAACATCTTATTACAGTAACCCGACTCCTGATCCTCTTATTAACCCTGTAACATCTTATTACAGTAACCCGGCTCCTGATCCTCTAATTACCCCTGTAACATCTTATTACAGTAACCCGGCTCCTGATCCTCTTATTACCCTGTAACATCTTATTACAGTAACCCGGCTCCTGATCCTCTTATTACCCTGTAACATCTTATTACAGTAACCCGGCTCCTGATCCTCTTATTACCCCTGTAACATCTTATTACAGTAACCTGGCTCCTGATCCTCTTATTACCCTGTAACTTCTTATTACAGTAACCCGGCTCCTGATCCTCTTATTACCCCTGTAACATCTTATTACAGTAACCCGGCTCCTGATCCTCTTAATACCCCTGTAACATCTTATTACAGTAACCAAGCTCCTGATCCTCTTATTACCCCTGTAACATCTTATTACAGTATCCCGGCTCTTGATCCTCTTATTACCCTGTAACATCTTATTACAGTAACCTGGCTCCTGATCCTCTTATTACCCCTGTAACATCTTATTACAGTAACCCGGCTTCTGATCCTCTTATTACCCCTGTAACATCTTATTACAGTAACCCGGCTCCTGATCCTCTTATTACCCCTGTAACATCTTATTACAGTAACCCGGCTCCTGATCCTCTTATTACCCCAGTAACCTCTTATTACAGTAACCCGGCTCCTGATCCTCTTATTACCCTGTAACATCTTATTACAGTAACCCGGCTCCTGATCCTCTTATTACCCTGTAACATCTTATTACAGTAACCCGGCTCCTGATCTTCTTATTACCCTGTAACATCTTATTACAGTAACCCGGCTCCTGATCCTCTTATTACCCCTGTAACATCTTATTACAGTAACCCGGCTCCTGATCCTCCTATTACCCCTGTAACATCTTATTACAGTAACCCGGCTCCTGATCCTCTTATTACCCTGTAACATCTTATTACAGTAACCCGGCTCCTGATCCTCTTATTACCCCTGTAACATCTTATTACAGTAACCTGGCTCCTGATCCTCTTATTACCCTGTAACTTCTTATTACAGTAACCCGGCTCCTGATCCTCTTATTACCCTGTAACTTGTTATTACAGTAACCCGGCTCCTGACCCTCTTATTACCCTGTAACATCTTATTACAGTAACCCGGCTCCTGATCCTCTTATTACCCCTGTAATATCTTATTACAGTAACCCGGCTCCTGATCCTCTTATTACCCCTGTAACATCTTATTACAGTAACCCGGCCCCTGATCCTCTTATTACCATGTAATATATTACAGTCATAGAATATTCTGGCTCCTGACCCTCTTACCTCCTTTATAACAATACAGGAGTATATATATAAACATTACACTATATATTATTTATTGCAGTCTTTTAGTTTTGGACTTCCTTATTGTTACGCGTCACGTATGTTGCATGGTCCTTGCCAAACAGGACTTGAAATTAAATTGTCACCTCCCGAGGACACTTAATGACATGTAATTATACACTTAGACGCGCCTATAATTATTGTGATGTGGAATCTCGCCCTCTCGTTAATCTGTTTGAGGATTGGATAATAAGGTCGCCGGAGTGGGTGTGGGGAGGCCATGTCAGTGATCTATACCGTAGCGTAGTTCCAGTTCCAGCCATTACGCCTTGTTTTCCTTCTCTCTTTCCTACAGTCTCTCTGGGTCTCGCTCTCTGGTTTGGGAGCTGTCCAGCTCTGAGACTTGTTTCTGGGAAATACAGACACCTGGCATCTGTCTTCCCATGTTTAACCTCCCCCTGGAGACACAGACTTCAACTTTCCCGTTAACCCCTTGTACGCAGTGTTTAACCCTCTCACTGCTGGAGGGTACAGACCAGACTACCAATTTTTTTTGTACAAAATCTCACGAAAGCAGCACAGTCATCTCATGAGCACTTCGTGTAAAGAAGTGAATCTAGAATGTGATTAATCATTGATGTACTGTAATGGGGGTCATCCTGAAAGTGGCAACGTGAGCAAAGTGAGGTTAAAACAATGGTGCAGCGACACACACATAAATATATATATATATATATATATATATATATATATAATTTTACATTTAATAGATTTGAACCCTATGTAAACTATTGTAAGATAGTCAGTAGTACCAGATACAACCTATGAACTGGAGTGGCGCTGTTTCTGAAACAAAGGCAGACTTCTTTTACGAGATATTGTGCATACCGCCACACTGGCCTTACAGTAATGGGACACGTTTTCACTGCGTTCTTTGTTTCCCCTTGCACAGCTAGAGGTTAAGACTAATTTATAACGAGGCACGTGCCTCATCATAAATTTGGCTAATGTAAGGCAACCGGGCCCCTAGCTGAAGAAGTACTCCCAAGCTGGTGTCGTTTTTGAGTAATAAAATGTTAGTACAATTGCCAGGGCCAGAGTCAAACCAATGAAAACTTTTCAGCACGACCCATCAAAAAGGGGACTTGCAACTTTTTTTATTTGTAAACAATAGTCACAAGTCCCTTGATAAATGACCACCGATTGGTGTAGGATCACATGGATTTTGCAAGCGTATGTATTAGGAGAGTCAGGGGCAGTGAAAGATGAGATATGAGGAGCTGTTTGGAGCGGTCCGCCCAATCTGGATCTGCATAAAAGGGTATTTCGACCAAAAATGATTACCGCCTATCCAGACTGATGAGACACCAATGACTAGAAACGCGGGCCCTGGTTCTATGTCCACCCAGCCCACAGATGTTGGGGCATCCAGACTAAGGGGACGACCGAATGGCGCGGTCGTGTGGTGCTTGTGACATGGCCGTATGGGCTGCTGAGAGAAGCAGGATGGTTGTTTCCACGTATCGCCTGACGACAAGGCCGTTCTGACCTAGCTGGTAGGAGATGCTGGGAGCAGTAGTTACCCCCAAAGTTTACATACAGCACACACAGTATAAAATATCTTACCCTATATATAAATACACTATATATATAGTGTGTGTGTGTGTGTAGCACATAGAGTATATAATATCTGACCCCCTATATATACACTGCACAGAGTATATAATATCTGAGCCCCTATATATACCACACAGAGTATATAATATCTGAGCCCCTATATATATAGCACAGAGTATATATCTGACCCTCTATACATATACACCACACATAGAGTATATAATATCTGACCCCCTATATATACCACACAGAGTATATATCTGACCCTCTCTCTCTATATATATATATATATATATATATATACACTGCACATAGAGTATATAATATCTGACCCCTACATATACCGCACATAGAGTATATAATATCTGACCCTATATATATATATATATATATATACTGCACAGAGTATATAATATCTGACCCCCTATATATACCGCACAGAGTATATATCTGACCTTCTCTCTCCTTATATATATATATATACCGCACATAGAGTATATAATATCTGACCCTATATATACCGTACATAGAGTATATGATATCTGACCCCTACATATACTGCACATAGGAGTATATAAAATGTGACCCTCTATATATATACCCCACACATAGTGTATATAATATCTGACCCTATATATACCGCACATAGAGTATATAATATCTGACCCCCTATATATACAGCACATAGAGTATATAATATTTGACCCCCTATATATACCGCACATAGAGTATATAATATCTGACCCTATATATACCGCACATAGAGTATATAATATCTGACCCCTACATATACCGCACATAGAGTATATAATATCTGACCCTCTATATATATATATATATATATATATATATACCGCACATAGAGTATATAATATCTGACCCTCTATATATATATATATATATATATATACACCGCACATAGAGTATATAATATCTGACCCTATATATTCCCCAAATAGAGTATATAATATCTGACCCTCTCTCTCTCTATATATATATATACAGTCAGGTCCATAAATATTGGGACATCGACACAATTCTAACATTTTGGCTCTATACACCACCACAATGGATTTAAAATGAAACGAACAAGATGTGCTTTACCTGCAGACTGTCAGCTTTAATTTAAGGATATTTACATCCGAATCAGGTGAACGGTGCAGGAATTACAACAGTTTGAATATGTGCCTCCCACTTGTTAAGGGACCAAAAGTAATGGGACATAATAATAATCATAATTCAAACTTTCACTTTTTAATACTTGGTTGCAAATCCTTTGCAGTCAATTACAGCCTGAAGTCTGGAACGCATAGACATCACCAGACGCTGGGTTTCATCCCTGGTGATGCTCTGCCAGGCCTCTACTGCAACTGTCTTCAGATCCTGCTTGTTCTTGGGGCATTTTCCCTTCAGTTTTGTCTTCAGCAAGTGATATGGATGCTCAATTGGATTCAGGTCAGGTGATTGACTTGGCCCTTACATAACATTCTACTTCTTTCCCTTAGAAAACTCTTTGGTTGCTTTTGCAGTATGCTTTGGGTCGTTGTCCATCTGCACTGTGAAGACCGTCCAATGAGTTCTGAAGCATTTGGCTGAATATGAGCAGATAATATTGCCCGAAACACTTCAGAATTCATCCTGCTGCTTTTATTAGCAGTCACATCATCAATAAATACAAGAGAACCAGTTCCACTGGCAGCCATACATGTCCACGCCATGACACTACCACCACCATGCTTCACTGATGAGGTGGTATGCTTAGGATCATGAGCAGTTCCTTTCCTTCTCCATACTCTTCTCTTCCCATCACTCTGGTACAAGTTGATCTTGGTCTCATCTGTCCATAGGATGTTGTTCCAGAATTGTGAAGGCTTTTTTAGATGTCGTTTGGCAAACTCTAATCTGGCCTTCCTGTTTTTGAGGCTCACCAATGGTTTACATCTTGTGGTGAACCCTCTGTATTCACTCTGGTGAAGTCTTCTCTTGATTGTTGACTTTGACACACATACACCTACCTCCTGGAGAGTGTTCTTGATCTGGCCAACTGTTGTGAAGGGAGTTTTCTTCACCAGGGAAAGAATTCTTCGGTCATCCACCACAGTTGTTTTCCGTGGTCTTCCGGGTATTTTGGTGTTGCTGAGCTCACCGGTGCGTTCCTTCTTTTTAAGAATGTTCCAAACAGTTGTTTTGGCCAGGCCGAATGTTTTTGCTATCTCTCTGATGGGTTTGTTGTGTTTTTTCAGCCTAATGATGGCTTGCTTCACTGATGGTGACAGCTCTTTGGATCTCATCTTGAGAGTTGACAGCAACAGATTCCAAATGCAAATAGCAGACTGGAAATGACCTCCGGACCTTTTATCTGCTCACTGTAATTGGGATAATGAGGGAATAACACACACCTGACCATGGAACAGCTGAGAAGCCAATTGTCCCATTACTTTTGGTCCCTTAACAAGTGGGAGGCACATATGCAAACTGTTGTAATTCCTGCACCGTTCACCTGATTTGGATGTAAATCCCCTCAAATTAAAGCTAACAGTCTGCAGGTAAAGCACATCTTGTTCATTTAATTTCAAATCCATTGTGGTGGTGTATAGAGCCAAAAATGTTAGAAATGTGTCGATGTCCCAATATTTATGGACCTGGCTGTATATACTACACATAGAGTATATAATATCTGATCCCCTATATATTCCGCACATAGAGTATATAATATCTGACCCTCTCTCTATATATATATATATACTGCACATAGAGTATATAATATCTGACCCCCTATATATACTGCACATAGAGTATATAATATCTGACCCCTACATATACGGCACATAGAGTATATAATATCTGACCCCCTATATATTCCGCACATAAAGTATATAATATCTGACCCTCTCTCTCTCTCTATATATACCGCACATAGATTATATAATATCTGACCCGCTATATATACCGCACATAGAGTATATAATATCTGACCCTCTCTCTCTCTATATATATATCTACCGCACAGAGTATATAATATCTGACCCCCTATATATACCGCACATAGAGTATATAATATCTGACCCCCTATATATACAGCACATAGAGTATATAATATCTGACCCTCTATACATATACACCGCACACAGAGTATATAATATCTGACCCCCTATATATTCCGCACATAGAGTATATAATATCTGACCCCCTATATATACCGCACATAGAGTATATAATATCTGACCCCCTATATATACCGCACATAGAGTATATAATATCTGACCCCCTATATATACTGCACATAGAGTATATAATATCTGACCCCCTATATATACCGCACATAGAGTATATAATATCTGACCCCCTATATATACCGCACATAGAGTATATAATATCTGACCCCCTATATATACCGCACATAGAGTATATAATATCTGACCCCCTATATATACCGCACATAGAGTATATAATATCTGACCCCCTATATATACCGCACATAGAGTATATAATATCTGACCCCCTATATATACCGCACATAGAGTATATAATATCTGACCCCCTATATATACCGCACATAGAGTATATAATATCTGACCCCCTATATATACCGCACATAGAGTATATAATATCTGACCCCCTATATATACCGCACATAGAGTATATAATATCTGACCCCCTATATATACTGCACATAGAGTATACTATATCAGAACTTCCTGGTTATGTTTTCCAGACAAAGAATTTCCTCCTGAGAGACGGAAAACATGTTTTTGTCTGGATGCAGAAAGAGACAGCTAGAAAGACAGACAGATAGACACACACCCTGCCCTGTCTGGGACATGTGACTCACCTCTCAGGGACTGACCCCCAGACACACACAGGTCACCCACCCCCCAAGGTGTGTGACTCACCCGCAAAAAGCCGGGTGTACATACAGACAGACGCATGCTACACAGAAGTCAGCCAAACAGACGGTAAATATGTATGGCCACCATTGCAGCTCCTACAGTGGCTGTCACTCAGCTTTTACAGAGTCCGGATCAGTCAATTTAACCCCTTCCCGACATATGATGTACCTGTATATTACAAGAGAGTGTATGGATGGGGGCTCAGGTGCCGGGATCAGAGATAACACGTTTAACCCCTTAGATGCCACAGTCAATAGCGATTGCAGCATCTAAGCAGTTAGACAGAAGAGGGGGTGTCCTGTTTGATGCTTTCGTCCCACCCCCACAAAGCGATTGTGGAGTGTCAGGTGGTTGTCATTGTCGCCGGGTGGGTCTAGTGAGTACGACTACACTTGCCACCTTGCTTCAAGCAAGGCCTCTTTCACACTACCGTTTTTTGTTTCCGTTTTTTGCGGTCCTTATACGGAACCATTCATTTCAATGGGTCTGCAAAAAAACCTGAATGTACTCCGTACGCATTCCGTTTCCGTGTTTCCGTTCCGTGCAAAGATAGAACATGTCCTATATTTGGCCGCAAATCACGTTCCGTGGCTCCATTAAAGTAAAAAAAAAACGGAATGCATACGGAAATGCATCTGTATGTCTTCCGTATCCGTTCCGTTTTTTGCGGAACCATCTATTGAAAATGTTATGCCCAGCCCAATTTGTTCTATGTAATTACTGTATATTGTATATGCCATACGGAAAAACAGAACGGAAAAACGGAACGGAAAAAAAAAATGGATCAGTGAAAAACGGACCGCAAAACACTGAAATAGCCATACGGTAGTGTGAAAGAGGCCTAAAACTAGACATGACAGCCAGGGGCCTAATGAAGGCCTGTCCTCAGGGTAAGGGCTCATTCACATGACCATGGCTTGGTTCCGCATCAGAGCCACATTTTTTGCAGCTCGGGTGCGGACCCATTCACTTCAACGGAGCCGCAAAAGATGCGGACAGCACTCCGTGTGCTGTCTGCATCCGTTGCTCCGTTCTGTGACCCTGCAAAAATTATGAGTCATGTCCTACCGCAAAATACGGCACGTTCGTGTGAACAAGCCCTAAGCCCTATTAGGCTGCACCTCTTTGGCCTAGCCTGAGTTTTTTTTTTATTGTGCAAAAGTAGTAATTATTGTAGCAATCATATTGTAGCAATTCTAGTAGTTATTGTGTGATTTATGCCAAAAAAACTTTAAAAAAAACCTGTGGCAGTATTGCTGTTTTTTCCCATCCTTAGATTCCAGAAACGAATAATAAATGTTAATCAGTAAGTTAGGTGCACCCCAAAATGGCGCCATTACAAACTACAACTTGTCCTGCAAAAAACAAGCCCTCATACAGCTATATCGACAGATACATTTAAAAAATGTTATAGCTTTTAGAAGGTGATGATAAAAAAAAAAAATACTTGGCTACAGCCAAAACAGTCTGGTCACTAAGTGGTTAAAAGGTGATTATTTTTTTTGCTTGAGTTTTTGTTCTGGACATCCCCTTTAGGCCTCCTGCACACGAACGTGTGCGCCCCGTGGCCGTGCTGCGGGCCGCATTGCACAAACACCGACCGTGGGGCAGTCGCAGCAGATTGCGGACCTATTCACTTTAATAGGTCCACGAACCGGCCGTTCCGCAAAAAGATAGGACATGTTCTATCTTTTTGCGGAACAGAAGTACGGGACGAAACCCCACGGAAGCACTCCGTAGTGCTTCCGTGGGTTTCCGTTCGGTGCTTCTATTCCGCATCTCCGGATTTGCGGACCCATTGAAGTGAATGGGTCCGCATTCGTGATGCGTAATGCCCACTGAGCGGCACCCGTGTATTGCGGATCCACAAATGCGGCACGCAATACGGCAACGGGGAGCACACGTTCGTGTGAAGGAGGCCTTAAAGTATTTTTTTCTAATACGTCACATGTACCCCAAAACGGCGCAGTGAAAAACATACGAGTCGCCTCACAAAAATGGGGAAAAGGCGGGATTTAAAAATGAAAACGGGCTGTGATAGGGAAGGGGTTAAGAAGAAGACTGCCGTGCCCTTCAGTATCTCTGTATAACTACACGGGTTCGCCTTTCTGCATTCTGGGTGACAACTGCTGTGGAGGTTATATTGTTGGCGGCCATATTGGTGGTCATCCAGACTTCCTGACTATCCGTAGACAAGGAAGAGGTTAATGGACACTATTCTCAGAGACGTATGATGGCGGGGAGTAGCACGTGTAGGACGTAAGTGACCCTGCCGGTATGCTTGAGAGGTGATTCAGAGGGTTAATCAAAGGATAATGTGACAGCACTGCGGCGGTGTGAAGAGGACACACTGCGAAGGCGGAGGATCTCCTGTACAGAGGGACTCTAAGAGCGGAGGATTAATAGAGAGGGGTGTGGGGAGGATTAGAATTATTAGGCGATTTTCTGAATCTTTTCTTAAGACGCCCGTAGGTAAGTTAGCGAAGGTTGTGAGAGGAACATAGGCAATGGCGCAGATGTATGTGGGGCCCCTGACTACCCCACTGATGACCCAGCCTGCAACTGTGCCCCAATATCTTCCTTCAAGGCATAAAAGTAAAAATTCACTGAGTGGCGCCATATTTCTCTCTCCAAGGGGAAACTGTTGCCCATAGCAACCAATCACTGCGCAGCTTTCATCATTCTAGAGGAGACTACAAAATGAAAACTGCGCTGTGATTGGTTGCCATGGGCAACAGGGCCAGTTTTGCTTTTAGTTTCATAAAGCCTTTGGGCATGACAAAGGGATGCAAGGAGCACCGAAAAATCATCCTTGTGGTCCCCGGACCCCGACTAACACAGTGGCCCACACTTACTATGCAGGGGGAGACTGCTGCCCATAGCAAACCAATCACTGCGCAGCTTTCATCATGCTACAGCAGTTTACAAAATAAAAGCTGCGCTGTGATTGGTTGCCATGGGCAACAGGGCCAGTTTTGCTTTTAGTTTCATAAAGCCTTTGAGCATGACAAAGGGATGCAAGGAGCACCGAAAAATCATCCTTGTGGCCCCCGGGCCCTGACTAGCCCAGTGGCCCACATTTAATATGCAGGGTAGACTTTTGCCCATAGCAAACCAATCACAGCGCAGCTTTCATCATTCAGGAGCAGAATACAAAATGAAAGCTGCGCTGTGATTGGTTGTTATGGGAATTAGAGCCATTTCATTAATTTTGACAGATTTATCAACAGAAAAATGCAGCAAATTTTTGGGTAAACCTGTGCTTGGTGACAGTACACTGGATTATCTTATTTTCATGAATGCGCTAAATTTATAGGCGTTCTCTCTGAATAAATTTGGGTCCGACCACTGCTTCCATGCTGTCCAAAGAGAAGTATGAAGCAGCAGCTGTTGCTCGCTGTTATCAGCCATTTCAGATTGGGAGAGGCTCTTCAATGGATGACTAACAGGAAGAGCAGGAGGCTCTCTGCCCCCATGATCACTACTGTCAGTGCCATCCCCAGTGCGGGGAACCTCCGGAGGCCTTTACGTCCACACGTGTCACTGGTGTTATAACGTTAGTGGACTGGGTCAGGATGAGCTGATGTAGCAGAGCTGACTATGTGGCGATTCTCGTACATCTGGTGTTACTGAGCCGATCTTTCCCTCTGGCTGCGTCTCACATCTCTCTGTGGGGCGTCCAGCTGTAAAGCCGGGATTTTTACAGATGAATCACCCCAGTCCTCCCAAAACCACGGAATTAACCATTTCTTATCTTGGCAGTCTTATTCTCTACGGTAGAGGCTGGGAAATTGTCACAGGAGGTTTATTCTAAATTACAGGGCGGGGTGGCTTCTAGCCCACAGTGACAGCAACAGGACCCCTATAACACTGATAGCAGGACCCCCATAACAGTGACAGCAACAAGGCCCCCACAATAGTGACAGCAACAGGACCCCATAACATTGATGACAGGACCCTCATAACAGCAACAGGACCCCCATAACACTGATAACAGGACCCCCATAACAGTGACAGCAACAGGACCCCCATAACATTGATAACAGGACCCTCATAACAGCAACATGACCCCCATAACACTGATAACAGGACCCCCATAACACTGATAACAGGACCCCCATAACAGTGACAGCAACAAGGCCCCCACAATAGTGACAGCAACAGGACCCCCATAACATTGATAACAGGACCCTCATAACAGCAACATGACCCCCATAACACTGATAACAGGACCCCCATAACAGTAACAGGACCCCCATAAGAGTGACAGCATCAGGACCCCCATAACAGTTATTGCAATCACACAACCTCAATAACACTGACAGCAATAGGGTCCTCATAAATGTGACAGCTCCAGGACCACCATAAACAGAACCAGATAATGACAGCTACTAGACCACAATAATAATGACGGCAACATCCCCTCCAAACAGCCACAGACTGCCAGTAACAGTCCCAATATCAGGACCCCCAAGAAAAGTGCCAACTCATGGCCCCCAATAAGTGATAGCCACAGCCCCCCAATAACAGTGATGATGCCCAAGAATATGCTGAATTATACTTTCTGCACATGTAACCTAGCTTTATCTGCACATTGCTGCTGCCAGATTATCAGACTTTTTGGATTATTGAAAGTAATCAAAATACAATAATCTGGTCAAAGCAGAAAACATGAAGGGAACGCTGCAACACTGAGAGTCCAGATACATTATCAGATACTGGAAAGCTTCTGTGTACAGCAGGGCCGCCCTGTAGTCTTTGGGTTATCGTGCCTGTTGTCCTTGGCAAATCTGCCCAAAACCTAATCAAAACACATTGCTGCTACCTGGAAACTGTCAACATGCTGCTGTTGATGGACTTGTTATTTGTAATACAGAAGTATGGAATATTCAAGTATCAAATGGACTACTCGAATGCGTATGTATTTATTTATATAATGGTGAAGAGGTGCCCACAATATGGGGGTATGAAGGAGGTGTGTATTATAGTGGAGAGGAGTCCTGGTTATAGGAGTATGGAGGGGGGGGGGGGGCTTATAATAGAGAGGAGTCCTGGATATAGGAGTATGGAGGGGGGGGGGTATAATAGAGAGGAGTCCTGGTTATAGGAGTATGGAGGGGGGGGCTTATAATAGAGAGGAGTCCTGGATATAGGAGTATGGAGGGGGGGGGGGGATAATAAAGAGGAGTCCTGGATATAGGAGTATGGAGGGGGATAATAATAGAGAGGAGTCCTGGATATAATAGTATGGAGGAGGGGGGTATAATAATAGAGAGGAGTCCTGGATATAGGAGTATGGAGGAGGGGGGTATAATAGAGAGGAGTCCTGGATATAGGAGTATGGAGGGGGGGGGGGGGGATAATAAAGAGGAGTCCTGGATATAGGAGTATGGAGGGGGATAATAATAGAGAGGAGTCCTGGATATAATAGTATGGAGGAGGGGGGTATAATAATAGAGAGGAGTCCTGGATATAGGAGTATCGAGGAGGGGGGTATAATAGAGAGGAGTCCTGGATATAGGAGTATGGAGGGGGGTATAATAGAGAGGAGTCCTGGATATAATAGTATGGAGGAGGGGGGTATAATAATAGAGAGGAGTCCTCGATATAGGAGTATGGAGGAGGGGGGGTATAATAGAGAGGAGTCCTGGATATAGGAGTATGGAGGGGGGTATAATAGAGAGGAGTCCTGGATATAGGAGTATGGAGGGGGGTATAATAGAGAGGAGTCCTGGATATAGGAGCATGGAGGGAAATATACATTTCTGACATTCAAAAACAAAACAAAAACAAATCAGTGACCAATATAGCCACCTTTCTTTGCAAGGACACTCAAAAGCCTGCCATCCATGGATTCTGTCAGTGTTTTGATCTGTTCACCATCAACATTGCGTGCAGCAGCAACCACAGCCTCCCAGACACTGTTCAGAGAGGTGTACTGTTTTCCCTCCTTGTAAATCTCACATTTGATGATGGACCACAGGTTCTCAATGGGGTTCAGATCAGGTGAACAAGGAGGCCATGTCATTAGATTTTCTTCTTTTATACCCTTTCTTGCCAGCCACGCTGTGGAGTACTTGGACGCGTGTGATGGAGCATTGTCCTGCATGAAAATCATGTTTTTCTTGAAGGATGCAGACTTCTTCCTGTACCACTGCTTTAAGAAGGTGTCTTCCAGAAACTTGCAGTAGGACTGGGAGTGAGCTTGACTCCATCCTCAACCCGAAAAGGCCCCACAAGCTCATCTTTGATGATACCAGCCCAAACCAGTACTCCACCTCCACCTTGCTGGCGTCTGAGTCGGACTGGAGCTCTCTGCCCTTTACCAATCCAGCCACGGGCCCATCCATCTGGCCCATCAAGACTCACTCTCATTTCATCAGTCCATAAAACCTTAGAAAAATCAGTCTTGAGATATTTCTTGGCCCAGTCTTGACGTTTCAGCTTGTGTGTCTTGTTCAGTGGTGGTCGTCTTTCAGCCTTTCTTACCTTGGCCATGTCTCTGAGTATTGCACACCTTGTGCTTTTGGGCACTCCAGTGATGTTGCAGCTCTGAAATATGGCCAAACTGGTGGCAAGTGGCATCTTGGCAGCTGCACGCTTGACTTTTCTCAGTTCATGGGCAGTTATTTTGCGCCTTGGTTTTTCCACACGCTTCTTGCGACCCTGTTGACTATTTTGAATGAAACGCTTGATTGTTCGATGATCACGCTTCAGAAGCTTTGCAATTTTAAGAGTGCTGCATCCCTCTGCAAGATCTCACTATTTTTGACTTTTCTGAGCCTGTCAAGTCCTTCTTTTGACCCATTTTGCCAAAGGAAAGGAAGTTGCCTAATAATTATGCACACCTAATATAGGGTGTTGATGTCATTAGAGCACACCCCTTCTCATTACAGAGATGCACATCACCTAATATGCTTAATTGGTAGTAGGCTTTCGAGCCTATACAGCTTGGAGTAAGACAACATGCATAAAGAGGATGATGTGGTCAAAATACTCATTTGCCTAATAATTCTGCACGCAGTGTAGTATGGAGGAGGGGGGTATAATAATAGAGAGGAGTCCTGGATATAGGAGTATGGAGGGGGGGGGGGGAGTATAATAATAGAAAGGAGACCTGGATATAGGAGTATGGAGGGGAGGGGGGGGTAGAAATGAGTCCTGGATATAGGAGTATGGAGGGGGGTATAATAGAGAGGAGTCCTGGATATTGGAGTATGGAGGGGGGGGGGGAGTATAATAACAGAGAGGAGTCCTGGATATAGGAGTATGGAGAAGGGGGGTATAATAATAGAGAAGAGTCCTGGATATAGGAGTATGGAGGGGGTATAATAGAGAGGAGTCCTGGATATAATGTATGGAGGAGGGGGGTATAATAATATAGAGGAGTCCTGGATATAGGAGTATGGAAGGGGGGGGGAGTATAATAATAGAGAGGAGTCCTGGATATAGGAGTATGGGGGGGGGGGGGGTAGAGAGGAGTCCTGGATATAGGAGTATGGAGGGGGGGGGGAGTATAACAATAGAGATGAGTCCTGGATATAGGAGTATGGGGGAGGTGAATATAATAATAGAGAGGAGTCATGGATATGAGAGTATGGAGGAGGAGAGTATAATGATGCGGAGGAGTCCTGGATATGGGAGTATAATTGAGAGGAGTCCTGGATACAGGGGAGGAGGAGAGTATGATGGTGGAGAGGAGTCCTGGATATGGGAGTATGGAGGAGGGGAGTATAAAAATGGTGGAGAGGAGTCCTGGATATAGGGATATGAAGGAGTATAATGGAGAGGAGTTCTAGATAAAGGAGTATGGAGGAGGGGAGTATAATGGAGAGGAGTCCTAGATATAGGAGTATGGAGGGGTCCTGGGTATGGAGGACAGTATAGTGGTACAGATTTAAGTAGAACAATGTCGGTGTGTAGGTTGGTACCTGGATGTTGGTAAAGAAACATGACGAGGAGCACGGTTAGACCGGGCCTCCTAGATTAACATTTTGAATGCTATTCTTGTTTTAATTGGAATTCAGTGGAGACTGACACACAGGCTTGGCATTTCAGGAACGGGAAGAGGGATGGATAACATGAACAGCAGAGCTCAGGATGTAGGGTTGAGGTGCCGCAAAAAAGCTGTTGGAAGTAGTTAATGAGTCATAACTAAAATAGAAAAAATAAACCTGTTATGAGATCTTCTTTCTAAGCATGGCCTGCCTGCTGACGGTTTCCCGAGAGCAATAGTGAGAAAAAAACACCACAAAGAAACATCTCAAAAGAGATATATTACAAAGGATTTTACATTTCCTAATTACAGTATGTACGGTATATAATACATAGAACTTAATACATCGGGGGGGGGGTTACTTTTTGGCAATAAAGTCAGAGTGAGTCCTATGCCTCATCACTGACTCACTCCCACTCTCAATGGAGCTTGTGTAACGTGCCAGGAGGACTGGTGAAATTCTTCCTCCCAAAATCCTCAAATTACCAACAGATGTCAAATCTGACACGGGGTATTGAGGTCGGGAGGAAATCTATTGATCTATTGGCTGCCACTACTGGTGGGGGCACGTGCAAGAGCTGGGTGTCCCACCGAGGATCAGGGTGCTCTGTAATGTGCCTGTACCTCTCAGTACCACTACAGTATTACACTTCCGTTTATCTAGATACCCTCCTTGTAACCGGATGTCTAGTCACAATGTCAATGAGCACTGTGTAATACTTAAATTCTCCTGTGGTGGCGCTGCAAGAAATTGAACACTTGCTGCCGGGTTCTCCTCGGGACATTCTGTGATCGACTTATGGTCAGGGCGCCTTTTAAGAAAAAAAAGTGGAAATTCCCTTTAAATTAGTCTAATAGGAATTACATGAGCTCTGTTGCTGCTTCTGATTGGCCAAGGAGCTCAGTGAGGGGCTATATTCGCATTGTGAGCTTTACCTTCAATCACCGTTTCAGGGGGCGTTAAGTACATCTTATAAGTGGCAGCTTCCCAGTAAGGTAGGTTTCCCCTTTAAATGCCACTAGTACTGCCTGTACGGAGGGGTCACTGCTTAAAGGGGTTATCCCATGACTAATGTAAAAAATGAAAATCAGACATCATACAGTATAGGGCAATCTCTATCTAACAAAGCTAGAACCAGCCCTGTACCTCACATGGATCCAGAGATCTGCCCATTCATTGCTCTGATAGATTTATATCAAGCTAATGGCTCAAGGGGAGTGTCTTTCCTGCTGCAGAGAAGGGGGCGTGTCCATGCTCTCCCTATCACAGCTCAGGGGGCGTGTCCATGCTCTCCCTTTCACAGCTCAGAGGGCATGTCCATGCGCTCCCTATCACAGCTCAGGGGGTGTGTCCATGCTCTGCCTATCACAGCTCAGGGGGCAGTTGAAGGATGAAACTGAGCATGTGCGACCTTCTCAGTGAGCAGGTCAAAGGAATAAGAAAAAGAACAAACTGCAGGTGGCGCCATACAGCTATATTTTATTGGATAGCTCAGTGGCTATGCTAAATTATTAATTACATGCAATTACAAAAGTATTCAGATCCAGGGGCTGGTTTGAAAACTGTAGAATATTTTTTTAGTATCTTCCATTCATTTCTAGAGTAAAGCAGCTGAGGACGGACAGAAAGGGGTTAACAAAGTCTTCCCACCTCTGGGTGTCCTGCCCATCACTTCCTGCTGTGTCATAGGATATTAATAGGAAGAAGGAAGTATGGGCGTAGTCACTGTGCAGGAGTAACCAGGCAACCTGCTGTGTACTGCAGGCCCGTGTCACCCTGTGGTGGGAGGAGCAGACTGCATGTCACATAGCTCCTCCCTCCTGTCTGTGTCACCCTGTGGTGGGAGGGGCAGACTCCATGTCACATAGCTCCTCCCTCCTGTCTGTGTCACCCTGTGGTGGGAGGGGCAGACTCCATATCACATAGCTCCTCTCTCCAGTCTGTGTCACCCTGTGGTGGGAGGAGCAGACTGCATGTCACATAGCTCCTCCCTCCTGTCTGTGTCACCCTGTGGTGGGAGGAGCAGACTCCATGTCACATAGCTCTTCCTCCTGTCTGTGTCACCCTGTGGTGGGAGGAGCAGACCTCATGTCACATAGCTCCTCCCTCCTCTCTGTGTCACCCTGTGGTGGGAGGAGCAGACCTCGTCACATAGCTCCTCCCTCCTCTCTGTGTCACCCTATGGTAGGAGGGGCAGACTCCATGTCACATAGCTCCTCCCTCCTGTCTGTGTCACCCTGTGGTGGGAGGAGCAGACTCCATGTCACATAGCTCCTCCCTCCTCTGTGTCACCCTATGGTAGGAGGGGCAGACTCCACGTCACATAGCTCCTCCCTCCTGTCTGTCACCCTGTGGTGGGAGGGGCAGACTCCATGTCACATAGCTCCTCCCTCCTGTCACCCTGTGGTGGGAGGAGCAGACCCCATGTCACATAGCTCCTCCCTCCTCTCTGTGTCACCCTGTGGTAGGAGGGGCAGACTCTATATCACATAGCTCCTCCCTCCTGTCTGTCACCCTGTGGTGGGAGGAGCAGACCCCATGTCACATAGCTCCTCCCTGTGTCACCCTGTGGTAGGAGGGGCAGACTATGTCACATAGCTCTTCCTCCTGTCTGTGTCACCCTGTGGTGGGAGGAGCAGACCTCATGTCACATAGCTCCTCCCTCCTGTCTGTGTCACCCTGTGGTGGGAGGGGCAGACTATGTCACATAGCTCCTCCCTCCTGTCTGTGTCATCCTGTGGTGGGAGGGGCAGACTCCATGTCACATAGCTCCTCCCTCCTGTCTGTGTCACCCTGTGTTGGGAGGGGCAGACTCCATATCACATGGCTCCTCCCTCCTGTCTGTGTCACCCTGTGGTGGGAGGGGCAGACTCCATGTCACATAGCTCCTCCCTCCTGTCTGTGTCACCCTGTGGTGGGAGGGGCAGACTCCATGTCACATAGCTCCTCCCTCCTGTCTGTGTCACCCTGTGGTGGGAGGGGCAGACTCCATGTCACATAGCTCCTCCCTCCTGTCTGTCACCCTGTGGTGGGAGGAGCAGACCCCATGTCACATAGCTCCTCCCTCCTCTGTGTCACCCTATGGTAGGAGGGGCAGACTCCATGTCACATAGCTCCTCCCTGTCACCCTATGGTAGGAGGGGCAGGCTCCATGTCACATAGCTCCTCCCTCCTGTCTGTGTCACCCTGTGGTGGGAGGGGCAGACTCCATGTCACATAGCTCCTCCCTCCTGTCTGTGTCACCCTGTGGTGGGAGGGGCAGACTCCATGTCACATAGCTCCTCCGTCCTGTCTGTCACACTGTGGTGGGAGGAGCAGACCCCATGTCACATAGCTCCTCCCTCCTCTGTGTCACCCTATGGTAGGAGGGGCAGACTCCATGTCACATAGCTCCTCCCTCCTGTCTGTCACCCTATGGTAGGAGGGGCCGGCTCCATGTCACATAGCTCCTCCCTCCTGTCTGTGTCACCCTGTGGTGGGAGGAGCAGGCCCCATGTCACATAGCTCCCTGTGTTGCCCTACAGTAGGCGGGGCAGCCTGCAGTCTCCAGGCGGAGTACAGTGTGTAAGGAGTGCCCTCCACCTGGAGCACAGACAGGAGCAGGCTTGTGCCAGGCCTCTCCCAGCTCATTTCACAACTGCTCCTGTATCGTGGCTGAACACCCCGTGACCTCACACAACCAGCAAACAAAGGGTGAAGTGCTAGAACATGAGAGGCGCACCCCATACTGCCAGGATGATGGGTGACAACAGGGGGTGGTGGGGAGGGGTACTGACACCCTCATTAAACCGTTCAGTAGTCTGACTGCTGACAGTGACAACCCGGCTGCGACAGAATGCGCCTAAAAGACCTGAGCCTGAAGGCGTCCGGGGCCGTGTGTTTGAGGGTGACAGGTGGGGACACGTGGTTCCAGGCCAGTCCTGCAGGATGCCAGCACTGGAATTCCAGGAATGACAATCCTGGCACACAGTGACCTCCCCAAACAGGGTGCGGCACATCCGGATTCCATAGGGTGCCGAGCGCCTGAGGCCAAGGAGCAGCCGGCCTGAGACGCAGATTCTCCTGGGACAGGCAGGTCTCACCACATAGGTGCACTTGGCACTTCCAGAATAGCCAGAGGGGAGGGAAGATGGCGGATGGCACCCGCTGCACTGACGAGCAGACATCACTAGGAAGTGAAACCTGCTGTCACCAAGGAGGTCCATGTCCTCCACCAGCTTCTGCCCAGCCTCCTCCATCCACTTCCCTCTTCTTAGGTCACCCCCCACCCCTCCCAACCACCATCTTTCCGTTCCTCATTCCTATTATATCCACCTCTGTAATTGGCGTACAGAAATAGATCCTTTTTTCGGTTTTCTTCCAGACGCTCAGATACTTGAGCACCACGAGTACTAAAGATCACATGGAGTATTTCCAGGCAGATTATAACTCTCATGGGCCTCATCTAGTATACCCTATAGCCCCCCCATTCCCGGCTGTTCTCAGCATCCCTCATAGCCCTAAAATTAAAGGAGACAAGGATTTAACAAACAAAAAAAAAAAGCGCCACTCTTGTGCACTGGTTGTGTGTGGTATTGCAGGTCATCCCCATTCATGGCATAGGAACCCCAAGCGAGGTGTGGCATATGGGGAGTGGGGTTCCCTGATAATTGTGCCCCTCTATAAGCTAAAGAAAGATCCCATAATACATGTTTGCCCTTTCACCTGAAGATTGAAATCATTCATCCCCCGTCCACCACTTCCTCATCCCCTCCATATCCTTTACAGCGCCCCCTACTGATTTCACATATACCATAATGTCTTCCTATTAACCCTTCTGTCCCCATCCCAATTTCTATTCTTGTGTCCCTTATAGAATCCCCTTATTCTTCCCATTATAATGTCCTTCCTCTTATTAACCCCTTATCCTCTCCGGTGACCACTTTCCCCTCCTCCCTGTAATTCCTTTCTCCTTACCCACATATAATACCCATACGTCTCCCTGTGCTCTCATTACTGCCCTACGTCCGCTCCTCATCCAGCGTCTCCCTATAGTTACCGCTTGTCCTATCATTAACATTTGCTTCCTCATTAACCCCTTATTATCCCCCACATTCACTACATGTGATGGGACCAAGGTCACATGACATGATGTCACCACTATGGGCACGCCGTCATTACAACATGTCATGTAGCTTCTACGGGCAGCGAGAGTCATCACATGAGGTGTTTCTACTGTGGACGACGGCTCTCCAATATACGCCACTTTTATGGAGGTGCCAGCTGCAGATACCACCATAACATGCCAGTCCAAGATGTCCTCATAACACTGGGATCTACAGATCCCCCAAAGAACTGTACCAGTAAGAGAGGCCCCCTAACACTGTTTTTGCAGATAACCCCTAACATTGTGCCAACTTCATATACCCCATAATATTGTGCCAGCCTGATACCCCATAACATTGTGCCAGCTTCATATACCCAATAGTATTGTGCCAACTTCATATACCCCAAAGTATTGTGCCAGCTTTATATACCCCATAGTATTGTGCCAGCTTTATATAACCCATAATATTGTGCCAGCTTCAGATGCCTATAATAATGTATCAGTCACTGATGCCCATAAACCTGTTTATGGGTGATACCTACAGAACACTACGCCAGCTTCAGAGGCCCCCATAACACTGTGCCATTGAACGATACCCCTAAAGCGGCCAACTATTAATGCCTCACAATGTAGTACTGGCTTCAGATATCCCATAACATTGTGCCAGTTAGTGATGCCTCCATAACACTGCCAGCTATAGATGCCCCTATTATAACATATCAGTCACTGACCAGCTTTATATGCCCCCACACACATCGGTACACCTATGGCACTGCCAGCTGCAGACCATAACATTGTACGGTCCACAAATCACCCCATAGCAATGCCAGCTGATGCCCAGTAACAAGGTGCCAGCCATGAACGCCTTCCTTCCATTATTGATTCCCTTATTATAAAGCATGTCAGGAGAAAGTTGTCACTTCACCTAGTCATAGGTGACCCCTTTATTCCCCAGAGCCCCCTTACTAATAGGTGACCCCCTTCATCCCCAGAGCCCCCCCCCCCTCAGTAATAGGTGACCCCCTTTATCCACAGAGCCCACCTCAGTAATAGGTGACACCCTTTATCCACAGAGCCCACCTCAGTAATAGGTGACACCCTTTATCCACAGAGCCCCCCTAAGTAATAGGTGACCCCCTTTATCCCCAGAGCCCCCCCCCCTCAGTAATAGGTGACCCCCTTTATCCACAGAGCCCCCCTAAGTAATAGGTGACCCCTTTTATCCCCAGAGCCCCCCTAAGTAATAGGTGACCCCTTTTATCCCCAGAGCCCCCCTAAGTAATAGGTGACCCCTTTCATCCCCAGAGCCCCCCTCAGTAATAGGTGACCCCCTCTATCCCTAGAGCCCCCTCAGTAATAGGTGACCCCCTTTATCCCCAGCACCCCCCTCAGTAATAGGTGACCCCCTTTATCCCCAGCACCCCCCTCAGTAATAGGTGACCTCTTTTATCGCAGGCACCCCCCTCAGTAATTGGTGACCCCCTTCATACCCCAAGCCCCCTCCGTAATGGGTGATCCCTTTTATCCCCAGAGCCCCCCTCAGTAATAGGTGATCCCCTTTTATCCCCAGAGCCCCCCTCAGTAATAGGTGATCCCCTTTTATCCCCAGAGCCCCCCTCAGTAATAGGTGATCCCCTCTATCCCCAGAGCCCCCCTCAGTAATAGGTGACACCCTTTATCCCCAGAGCCCCCCTAAGTAATAGGGGACCCCTTTTATCCCCAGAGCCCCCCTCAGTAATAGGTGACCCCCTCAGTAATAGGTGACCTCCTTTATCCCCAGCACCCCCCTCAGTAATAGGTGACCCTCTTTATCCCCAGAGCCCCCCTCAGTAATAGGTGATCCCCTCTATCCCCAGAGCCCCCCTCAGTAATAGGTGACCCTCTTTATCCCCAGAGCCCCCCTCAGTAATAGGTGATCCCCTCTATCCCCAGAGCCCCCCTCAGTAATAGGTGACCCTCTTTATCCCCAGTGCCCCCCTCAGTAATAGGTGACCTCCTTTATCCCCAGAGCCCCCCTCAGTAATAGGTGACCTCCTTTATCCCCAGAGCCCCCCTCAGTAATAGGTGATCCCCTTTTATCCCCAGAGCCCCCCTCAGTAATATGTGATCCCCTCTATTCCCAGAGCCCCCCTCAGTAATAGGTGACCTCCTTTATCCCCAGCACCCCCCTCAGTAATAGATGACCCTCTTTTATCCCCAGTGCCCCCCTCAGTAATAGGTGATCCCCTCTATCCCCAGAGCCCCCCTCAGTAATAGGTGATCCCCTTTTATCCCCAGAGCCCCCCTCAGTAATAGGTGATCCCCTTTTATCCCCAGAGCCCCCCTCAGTAATAGGTGATCCCCTCTATCCCCAGAGCCCCCCTCAGTAATAGGTGACACCCTTTATCCCCAGAGCCCCCCTAAGTAATAGGGGACCCCTTTTATCCCCAGAGCCCCCCTCAGTAATAGGTGACCCCCTCAGTAATAGGTGACCTCCTTTATCCCCAGCACCCCCCTCAGTAATAGGTGACCCTCTTTATCCCCAGAGCCCCCCTCAGTAATAGGTGATCCCCTCTATCCCCAGAGCCCCCCTCAGTAATAGGTGACCCTCTTTATCCCCAGAGCCCCCCTCAGTAATAGGTGATCCCCTCTATCCCCAGAGCCCCCCTCAGTAATAGGTGACCCTCTTTATCCCCAGTGCCCCCCTCAGTAATAGGTGACCTCCTTTATCCCCAGAGCCCCCCTCAGTAATAGGTGACCTCCTTTATCCCCAGAGCCCCCCTCAGTAATAGGTGATCCCCTTTTATCCCCAGAGCCCCCCTCAGTAATATGTGATCCCCTCTATTCCCAGAGCCCCCCTCAGTAATAGGTGACCTCCTTTATCCCCAGCACCCCCCTCAGTAATAGATGACCCTCTTTTATCCCCAGTGCCCCCCTCAGTAATAGGTGATCCCCTCTATCCCCAGAGCCCCCCTCAGTAATAGGTGACCCTCTTTTATCCCCAGTGCCCCCCTCAGTAATAGGTGATCCCCTCTATCCCCAGAGCCCCCCTCAGTAATAGGTGACCCTCTTTTATCCCCAGTGCCCCCCTCAGTAATAGGTGATCCCCTCTATCCCCAGAGCCCCCCTCAGTAATAGGTGACCCTCTTTATCCCCAGTGCCCCCCTCAGTAATAGGTGACCTCCTTTATCCCCAGAGCCCCCCTCAGTAATAGGTGACCCTCTTTATCCCCAGTGCCCCCCTCAGTAATAGGTGACCCTCTTTATCCCCAGAGCCCCCCTCAGTAATAGGTGACCCTCTTTATCCCCAGAGCCCCCCTCAGTAATAGGTGACCCTCTTTATCCCCAGAGCCCCCCTCAGTAATAGGTGACCTCCTTTATCCCCAGAGCCCCCCTCAGTAATAGGTGACCCTCTTTATCCCCAGTGCCCCCCTCAGTAATAGGTGATCCCCTTTTATCCCCAGAGCCCCCTCAGTAATAGGTAATCCCCTCTATCCCCAGAGCCCCCCTCAGTAACAGGTGACCCTCTTTATCCCCAGAGCCCCCTCAGTAATAGGTGACCCCCTTCATTCCCAGAGCCCCCCTCAGTAATAGACGACCCTCTTTATCCCCAGCGCCCCCCTCAGTAATAGGTGATCCCCTTTTATCCCCAGTGCCCCCCTCTGTAATAGGTGACCCCCTCTATCCCCAGAGCCCCCCTCAGTAATAGGTGACCCCCTTCATTCCCAGAGCCCCCCTCAGTAATAGACGACCCTCTTTATCCCCAGCGCCCCCTCAGTAATAGGTGACCCCCTCTTTATCCCCAGTGCCCCCCTCAGTAATAGGTGACCCCCTCTTTATCCCCAGCGCCCCCCTCAGTAATAGACGACCCTCTTTATCCCCAGCGCCCCCCTCCACCCACCTCCCTGTTTACAAGCAGCACGAGTTCCTGGCACTGACGTCACACGCACGCCTCCCCTCTCCTCACGTTGACGGCTGTGACGTCACTGAGCCTGGCTCCAATCAGCGCTCACCTTTTCGCTTCCGGGGGCAGGGCTTTCGTATAAAGCCTATGGCGCCGGAGCGTGAGCTGTCAGAAGGAATAGAGCGTCCCGGGTGAGCACAGCGCCGTACTCAGCACTTTCCCGCCTTCTCCAGCTCCTGTCAGGCGGCCGTCACCCCCCGCTCTCCTATCCGGTCTCATGTGCTCCCAGATGGAGCAGCCTTTCTACCACGACGACTCCATGCTGTCCGCTTACTCCCGGCCAGACCCGTCCTTCCTGAAGCACAGCCTGTCCTCCTTCAACGAGCAGTACCGGAGCCAGAAGCCGGAGCTGTCCTACTACATGGAGCAGCCGAGCCTGAAGATGTCCGCCCCGGAGCTGGAGAGGCTGATCATCCACAGCGGCCCCGGCGTCATTAACAGCGCGCCCGGGGGGCAGCTCCTCTACCGGGGCGGCACGGAGGAGCAGGAGGGCTTCGTGGACGGCTTCGTCAGGGCGCTGGACGATCTCCACAAGATGCACCGGGACGTGCCGCCGAACGTGTCCCTGGCGGGGGGGACCGCCACCCCGGTCAGCAACCCCGGCCTGTACGGGGGAGACCCGGCCATCTACACCAACCTGTCCGCCTACAACTGCTACCGCCAGCCGTCCGCCACCATCAGCTACCTCCCGCAGGCGGCGGCCAGCTACGGCCCTTCCCCGGTCTTCAAGGAGGAGCCGCAGACGGTACCGGACGCCGGCGGCAGCCGAGACAGCACTCCCGCCCCGATGTCCCCCATCAACATGGAGGAGCAGGAGAAGATCAAGGTGGAGAGGAAGCGCCTGCGGAACCGCCTGGCCGCCACCAAGTGCCGCAAGCGCAAGCTGGAGCGCATCTCCCGCCTGGAGGACAAGGTGCGGGAGCTGAAGAGCGAGAACAGCGGCCTGAGCGGCACCGCGGGGGCTCTGCGGGAGCAGGTGGAGCAGCTGAAGGGCCGGGTGCGGGAGCATGCCAGGCACGGGTGCCAGCTGCTGCTGGGCGGCAAGGGCCACTCTGTCTTCTGAGGGCGCCCCCTGCTGTCTAAGGACTGACCTGCACTATCAGAGCCCAGCAGCGCCCCCTGCTGTCTGCCCGATCTATAGACTCGGCCCCCTGCAGGCTATAGACTGATCTACATCTAATGGGCAGCTGTGCCAGGGGCTGATGACTACAGTGCCCCCTGCAGGCTATAGACTGATCTACATCTAATGGGCAGCTGTGCCAGGGGCTGATGACTACAGCGCCCCCTGCAGGCTATAGACTGATCTACATCTAATGGGCAGCTGTGCCAGGGGCTGATGACTACAGTGCCCCCTGCAGGCTATAGACTGATCTACATCTAATGGGCAGCTGTGCCAGGGGCTGATGACTACAGCGCCCCCTGCAGGCTATAGACTGATCTACATCTAATGGGAACTACAGCGCCCCTCTTGTCTGCCCGATCTATAGACTCAGCCCCTTGGGGATCTGCACTCCCCCCCTGCTGTTTATAGACTGATCTACATCTAATGGGCAGCTGTGCCAGGGCTGATAATGATGACTACAGCGCCCCCAGCTGTGTGCCCTAGCCATAGGCGCACTCTGGGGTTTGAGGACTATGAACTGATGGGAGATCCGGTTTTCGGTGGACCCCCCTGAATATGCCGCACTTACAGACTAGGCCCTGTGTGGGTGAAGAGGGCAATCGGTGCCCGCTGCAGACTGTTTTTGATCTTAGGGGTTGCCAACCACCCATGATATTGCTGCTCTAAACTCCAGAAGGACCATGACTTTGGGAGAGACTCCTTACTGAGGAACTACTAGTCCCAGCAGTGCGCTGTAGGGTACTTGCAGCTCCGCAGTAATCGGGTGGCCTGGGGTCTGATGAGCCCTCCTGCTGCCACATTGGCATTGGGCTCGCCCTGCCCTTGTGGCAGTAGAAGGGTTAATCCTGACTGCATGGTGACTAATCCCTTCCTCTCTCTTCCCCCCCCCCTCCCCACCGGCACTTAATTATGATGTCTTCCTGATCTATGATGTATCACCATGTGAAAGAGGACGTGGGTCACGTGCCTGCGCAGGTTCTGGGACCACCCTTACCCACCTGTTCACTGTAATAGGGACCACGGCCCAGCGTGTGGGGACTGAACTGGACCAGACTACGGCGAAATATTGGATTTCTTCCAGTGTGAGGTTTACAGACCAACATGTGACTCCTGTCAATGGGGGCGCTTACTGCGTGCGGCTGTGGGCTCCTGCTGGGCAGGCCTGGCACTGCGCAGTAAGGCCTTTATATATAAAGAGGGGGAGGGGGGCTCTGCAGGACTCGGACCCCCCCTGCTCTCTCTCTAGAAGTATTTAATGCACAGTAGTTTATTTAAGGTACTTTCCAGGCGGAGATTTCTTGGTGTCTAAATCTTTTATGTGTTTTTATACCGTGCTGTCGCCGGACTGTTTTATGTCTTGTTTCTGTATTTAAGTAAATGATTGTTTACAAATGAACGTTGGTCTCCTGTCTGATTTACTGATGATGAGAGTTGTACTCCTCACCCATTCCCCCCCCCCCCCCTGCAACCATGGCTATGCTTTGTAATAAAAGGCTACCCCAACTGGGCTGTTGGGTGCGCTCCCATCTATTGGCAGTTACAAATGGGTCCACTAGGACTATGTGGCCTTTTAGGGGTTAAAATTATATAAAAAAAAAAAAATTCTCATGCATGTGCAGAAGCAATCCTTCCTCCCCTGACGCTGAAAGACCTGCGCTCCCAGTGTGATGATGTCACCACATGCCCCCCCCCCCCAAATGGGTGGTCTCCAGTGTCCGTCACTGGTTTATAAGGTGGCAGGACCTGTAGCCTCTCTGACCTCTCTTGTAGCCAAGGGCGGCTATAATACTGTGCAGGAGCCTTATGATTTGGGGTCCCCTAATGACCTGTACCCCCCCCCAACCAAAAAAAAAATCACTGTGGCAGTCATCAGAAAACTGGATTGGGGAGGGGTGATTACTGTCTGAGCTGTATTGAAGGGCATTCCCAGGACTTAGATACTGAGGACCGATCGTCAGTATCCACATTATTGGGGTCCGGCCCCCACTGATCAGCTGTAGTCTCCGATGCAGGCGCCCTCCAGCTCGGCTCCCCTTCACTTGACTGGTGCAGTATCCCGGCACGACCACTACACCGAGGACTCAACCTCGTGCTTCAAGGCTCCGTCCTCTATTCCCAGCAGGTGCGGGGTACGGGGTGTTGGACTCCGACCCACTGATATTGAAGACCTGTCCTGAGCATAGGCTATCAATATTGAAGTACTAGAAAGTTCCTTTTAAGGTCCATTCACACGTCCGTAGTGTATTGCGGATCCGCAACACACCCTAGCCGGCACCCCCATAGAATTGCCTATTCTTGTCCGCAATTGCGGACGAGAATCGGACATGTTCTGTTTTAGTTCGGGGGCATGCTCCGAAGATGTGGCTGCGGACAGTACACTGTGTGCTCTCCGCATCCATTCCTGCCCCATAGAGAATGAACGGGTCCGCACCCGTTCCACAATTTGCGGACCCATTCTAGGGACGTGTGAATGGAATCCAAAGGGGTTCTCTGCTTTGAACCATGGCAGACATGATATGTTTGACTACACCCTAATGGGACATTCACATGGTGGTTTATGCCCAAATTCCTGCGGTGGTGTCTGTCTCCCGCACTTTAAAGCTTCCACCGTGCCAAGAAGGGACGCTTCATGGGTTTGCGGTGAACAACAGTGGCGGATTTTGACAGCGTGTGACCGTACCCTTAAAATGATCCCAATCCCAGGGTCTGTGCATGTGGGGTGGGGGAGGGCTGAACACATGAACAGTAGTACTGCCACATAATACAGCGCTGTGAACCCCCAAATCTCTGCTCCATGGAAAGCCCTATTCACCAGACCGGTGGGTATCTTACACCAGGGCACTGGATTTCTCTGTACCTCCTCTATCGAGGTCACTGCTCTGCCTCGTATATAGGTTACACGGTTGCCTCATTTTTGGGGCGTGCAATAGGTCACGGGTCATCAGGCGGTAATTATACGGCCAGGAGAGGCTGGGTGGTGTAAATACCTCATTATGGATTATAGGGTCACACCCAAACTGTGATGTTTAACTGCCTGGTTACATAAATCCGTGCGGCTGTGATGTCATCGTGAAGCCCTGCAGTGATTGGCTCACAGACAGAGAGCTGCTAGTGTAGAATATTGATAGACGGATGTAGCAGAGCTGAATTTGTCAATGACTCCCGGTTTATGAGGCCTCCTGTCTGCCTTAGTCTCCATTAGCTTTTACCTAGATTGTCATGGACCCCCGCCCCGAAGACTTGAGGGGGGGTCCCGCTGCAGGCACTGACCCGGACGCCATAGCTGACCTGCAATCCTACAGGTTATTAAATTCGTTCACGCTTCTTTTACTGGTGAAAGCTGAATTGCGTTATGGATTCGGTTACCACGGACCACAACGCAATCCTATAACGGAACAGATCCATTCATCTGCTCGTTCCTATGGCAAATAGTGCTGAATGACAAGATGCAGCGTTTTAGGTACACAGCTCCTATGCAGACCTATGTGTCTCCATGGTTACAGACCATAAACAATAGTGGAGCATGGCTGTGAGGGCACAGTCTTTGGGTATCACAGACCCGTGCAGCATAGCTCCGCACTGTGGCTGCATACACGAGGCCTGCTCTTGGCATTCGCGTTTATCTTGTTTTCTGGAGTTTTTTCTGACGTTTTTTTCAGGGGTTTTTCCTCGTCCGCTCGTCAGTCACATGTTACGGTATATCACACATGCAGCTTCCTGTAATCAGCTTTTACTGTGACTTCTGTCCACTTCCTCTATTCTGCACCAGAGACCTGTGCAGTAATCTATAGAGGCCTTATATACTGTGCTGGCATCTTCCATAGGTCCCATTGTAGCGTGTGGTGTCAGTGTATATAGGGGTCCTGTATACAGCGAGGTGTCAGTGTATATAGGGGTCCTGTATACAACAAGGTGTCAGTGTATATAGGGATCCTGTATACAGCAAGGTGTCAGTGTATATAGGGTGTCAGGTATACAGCGAGGTGTCAGTGTATATAGGGGTCCTGTATACAGCGAGGTGTCAGTGTATATAGGGGTCCTGTATACAACAAGGTGTCAGTGTATATAGGGATCCTGTATACAGCAAGGTGTCAGTGTATATAGGGTGTCAGGTATACAGCGAGGTGTCAGTGTATATAGGGGTCCTGTATACAGCGAGGTGTCAGTGTATATAGGGGTCCTGTATACAGCGCGGTGTCAGTGTATATAGGGGTCCTGTATACAGCGAGGTGTCAGTGTATATAGGGGTCCTGTATACAGCGAGGTGTCAGTGTATATAGATGTCCTGTATACAGCGAGGTGTCAGTGTATGTATATAGGGGTGCTGTATACAGCAAGGTGTCAGTGTATACAGGGGTACTGTATACAATGAGGTGTCAGTGTATATAAGGGGTCCTGTATACAGTAAGGTGTCGGTGTATATAGGGGTCCTGTATATAGCGAGGTGTCAGTGTATAGTAGAAAATTGGTACCTGGAATTTTACTTTCCTTGAGTCCGAAGGCAGCACAGAATGGGTTAACGTCGACCTCTTTTGTTCATAGGACCGCCCACCTAGATTTAAATAATTAGACAATTAAATAATCAATGTGTCTATAAGGTCTGGTGAATGCAACTGCCCCTTGTATAAAAAAATAGATCCACACAGTTGCAGAACAAAAAATATAATTTATTTAGGGAGGGTAAGTCTGTGCTGCCTTCGGACTCAAGGAAAGTAAAATTCCAGGTACCAATTTTCTACTTTCCCTTATCGTCCTCGGCAGCACAGAATGGGATTTTTATAGATTCCAAAGGGGGGGATTATACTGAAGCTGAACTTAGAATGCCTGTGCCAAAGGCTGAGCTCCTGGACTCGATGTCGAGGCGATAATGTTTTGCGAAGGTGGAAGGAGTGGACCAGGAGGCTGCGCTGCAGATTTCTTGTATAGACACCTGCCCATATTCCGCCCAAGAGGCTGCTGTCGATCTTGTGGAATGAGCCTTGATGGAAAGTGGTGGAGTTTCCCCTTCTAACAAGTAGGTTTCCGTAATCGTGTTTTTTATCCACCGGGCGAGTGAATCATTGAATGGCGTTCGCCCTCTTCTCGGTCCAGAATAAAGCAGAAAAAGATTTTCGTCTATATGGAACTCTTCCGTTCTTCGCAAATAGGTTTCTACTGCTCTTCTCACATCTAGCATATGTAACTGCTCCTGTTCTTCATCAGCCGGATTTGGGAAGAATGTAGGCAAGAAGGTTTCCTTATTAATATTCATTGTAGAAGGAACCTTTGGTTGAAAAGAAGGTATGGTTCTAATCAATATCCCATCAGGAAGGATTCGTATATATGGATGTCTGGATGATAGAGCTCGTAGTTCCCCCAATCTCTTTGCCGAAGTAATGGCTACAAGAAATAGAACTTTGCAGGAGAGATATCTGATGTCCACCTGTTCCAATGGTTCAAAGGGTGGTTTTGTGAGTCCCCTTAGTACTAGGGATACATTCCACACAGGAAAGGGTTCGTGAATCACCGGTCTTAGCCTCTTCAAGGCAGAGGATGGAACAGATATTTATTCTCTGTTAAGATATTAATGGCAGTCATCTGGGATTTTAAGGTATTCGGCTTTAAGCCCATATCAAATCCTTCTTGAAGGAACTGGAGAATACTGGAGATATTTATTTCCGTATAACCTTTCTCAGACAACCAGGACCGGAATTTTCTTAATACTTTGGCATATTTCACATTGGTAGAACGCTTGCGGGAATTCATTAGTGTGTCAATGACCGAAGCTGGTAGGCCCTCTTCCTCTAATCTGCTTCTCTCAACATCCAGGCCGTGAGGTGTAACCTGTCTAGGTTCTGATGATATGGACCCTGCTGGAGGAGAAGGTCGGGGGCTCTTGGAAGCTTCCAATAATTCCCTTTGGACAGTTGAAGAAGAAGAGGAAACCATGACCTGCTGGGCCAAAATGGTGCTATTAGTATTACTTTGGGTCTTTCTACCGCAATCTTCTGTAGAACCCTCAGTATGAGGGGTGCTGGTGGAAATAGGTAGACAAATAGGCGACTCCAAGACATCGAGAAGGCGTCTACTACTGTCGCCCCGTCGTGTTCGCTCCGGGAACAGAACTTCTGGAGTTTCCGATTTAGTCTGGAGGCCATCAGATCCCAGGTTGGACAACCCCATCTGGTTATGATTTGATTGAAGTAAACCGGATTCAAACCCCACTCGCTCGGACTGATTGTCATCCGACTCAGACGATCCGCTTGTATATTGTAACAGCCTCTTATATGAAACGCTCTTAATTGCACAAGATGTGATTCTGCCCAGGTGAAAATCCGCTTGCCTAACTTCATCAAGGACGGGCTCCTCGTTCCTCCCTGTTTGTTCAGATAGAACACAGTGGAGAGGTTGTCTGAGCGAACCAGCACGGACTTTCCTTCCAGGAGAGTTTGAAAATGGACTAGCGATTTCAGAACAGCCTTCATTTCCTTGAAGTTCGAGGACTGTCGCAGATTCTGGGGAGACCATTTCCCTTGGATCCATCTGTTCTGCACATGAGCTCCCCAGCCTCTGGCTGAGGCATCCGTGGTCATTATTATCGGTGACAGATACTGAAATGATTTCCCTACTGTGAGCTTCTCCGTCTGTAACCACCAGTTCAGACTCTGAATAACGGATGGTCTTAGGCTGACTCTTCTCTCCAAATCGTAATGACTGGTGCGTCTTGCCTGTATCATATTCCATTGAAGGTCTCGCATATGGATCTTCGCCCAGGGGACCGCATCTATGGTAGAAGTCAGATGGCCCAAGGTCTTCATCACTCTGTATATGGATGGCTTGTGAATGGACCTCAAGTTTTTCACTTCCTCTCTGATCTTCTGACTCTTGTCTGAAGGAAGAAGAACCTTCATGCAGCGGGTGTCTATCACCATCCCCAGGAATCTTCTTGACGTTGTTGGGGAGAGCTGAGATTTCTTCCAACTCATTATGAAACCGAGGGACTGGAGAAGCGAGATGACTGTACGGAGATGAAGTTGTAACTGTTCCTCCGTCGCTGCTGCCACTAGCCAGTCGTCCAGGTAAGAGTAGACTTGAATGGCCTGTAGGCGTAGATGCACCGCTGCCACCACTGATATCTTGGTAAAAATTCTGGGTGCGGACGTCAGCCCGAAGGGCAACGCTCTGAATTGAAAGTGCAGGATTTTCCCTGCTCTTCTGACGGCTACTCTCAGGAATTTCCTTGAGGAAGATCTTATGGGTACATGCAGGTAGCCGTCCTCCAAGTCCAGGGAGACCATGAACTGGTTTCGCTGAAGTGTGGACACCACCGATCTTAACGTTTCCATTTTGAAATGGATTTTTCTTAGAAAATGGTTTAGGTATCTGAGGTCTATAACGAGATGCCAATCCCCGCTTGCTTTTGGGACTAGAAACTATTTGGAGTAAACTCTTTTCTTGACCTCTTGGCACCCGTTCTAAAGCTCCTTTCTTTAGAAATTGGTCCACCAGGAGATCTATACATACGAGGGTCTTCTCTTTGATACAGAAATCTGTCCCTTGGATGGTGCAGAAATTCTAGCGAGTATCCGTCTCTTATTAGATCCAGAACCCACTTGTCTGTAGTGATTCTTTCCCAGTTGGTGTAGAAGTAGGATAAGCGACCTCCTACAGACTGGCTTTCGACATCAGAAATCAGTCTTGGAGCTATTACTGATGTCCTCCCTTCCTCTTGCTTTTTCAGAAGAACTGGGAAGGACTCTTCTGTCTGACCGGCCTCTGCCAGATCGCCCACGATAGCCTGTTCTGCGGTAAGGCTGCCTACCAAAGGGACGAAAATTCTTCGGACGACTCTTAGTCTTAACCTGAGGGAACTTCAGAGATTTTTCGTCAGAGTTGGATTCTAACAGCTTGTCTAGCTGAGAGCCAAACAGTTTCCCAGGCTCAAAGGGTAAAGAGCAGAGGTTGGTCTTAGAGGCAACATCTCCTGCCCATAGCTTAAGCCACAAGGTTCTTCTTATCGAATTTGAGAGAGCCATATCTTTAGCCAGAAATCTCAGCGAATCTACTGGAAATTCGCACAAAAACTCAGCGGCCATTTTAAGGGACGGCAGTTGAAGAAGCAGGTCTTCTCTGGAGACTCCGTCCTCGATGTCCCTTCCTAGATGACTTAGCCAGATTCTGAGGGCTCGAGCCACTGGTACTGCGGCCATAGCTGCTTTACCTAACGTGGCCAAGTAAGAATACAGTCTTTTTAACAAGCTATCTGCTTTTCTGTCCATCGGGTTCCTCAGCAGCGCGGAGTCATCTGCAGGAAAGAAGGACCTTTTAGCCAACCTGGCTACCGCAGGATCCACTCTGGCGGGGACTTCCCAGCTTGAGGACTCAGTGGAGTCGATCTTATAAACTAAACGGAATCTTGAGCCAGGATCCATTTTCTTTAGGGGACCTTTCCATTCTTTCTGGAATATGGAGTCCAGAACTGGATGGCTTGGAAGGACTGAAGCTTTTTTCTTTGGAAAATAGAAGAGACTCTCCTTGTCCTGTGCAGCGACAGGGTCTTCTTTAGTTTCCATTATTCCTTTTACTTCCTTGATTAAGCGATTCACATTTTTCTTATCAAAAAGGAAATTTTCCTCTATATTAGAGACTTCCCAATCAGAGTCTGACTATTCGCTCTCAGAAGTCAGAGAATCATCAGAGGATGAGGAGATAGGATCACGCTTTCTCTTTTTGGCCTTCTGTTTCTGCTTTGTCTTTGTCAGAAAAGACTTAAAGAGGCTCATTAGTCTTCTGGATTCTGCGTCAGACTCGTCTACATGCTGAGTACAGGAAGCGCAGATATTGGACTGTGAATTCTCCGGTAAGGGCTGAATACAAGAGATGCAGCGGGATTGCTTCTTTTTTGACCTTTTTGATCCAGAAGAAGATCTATGAGAATGGACAGAATCAGCCGCATTACAGTTGCCACAGTAGTCATCTTGATGCTCATCAGGTAGGGGCTGTTCACATGACAGGCAATATCTGTGTCTGTGCTTCTTAGACCTTTTTCCCCCTGAACTGGGAAGATTGGACATCTAGAACAGACAAAAAAAAGAAATACAATGAGCAATCCAGCAAGGATCTCTGTCAGAAGGGCCCCCAGCTGACACAATACCTTAATCTCACAGGAGCTCGGCTGCCAGGCACTTATGGCAGCTTGCTCCAGCCTGCATCCACCTTTAAATATTCAAATCTGGCGCCCTGGACGCAGACCGATGACGTCAGCCGCTCCTGCGATCTCCCCATTGGCTCCAGTAGCGTGCGCTGAGAGATGACGTCAGACGCTACAGAACCCGGAAGTGCGGCGGCGGCCTCTGATCCTAGGAGAGGCATGCTGACGATCTTAATGCCGGGAGCACTCGCGCGAACAATCGGCAGGGCAGCGGCTATCAGACCGCAAAGGAGCCCTCCTGCCGGCGCGCACATCGTGGATGCGGCATAGTGTCAGCGCCAAGGACACACCCGTGACAATGCTGGACACTCGGCCTGGAGCCTGGGACACACCCCACGGCATAGGTGGCCGTACTTCACCACACCAGAGAGGTGGGCAGATTCCTCAGAAATGAGGACATAAAAAAAATACAAGGAGCAGTTGCATTCACCAGACCTTATAGACGCATTGATTATTTAATTGTCTAATTATTTAAATCTAGGTGGGCGGTCCTATGAACAAAAGAGGTCGACGTTAACCCATTCTGTGCTGCCAAGGACGATAAGGGAAATAAGGGGTCCTGTATACAGCGAGGTGTCAGTGTATATAAGGGGTCCCTTATACAGCGAGGTGTCAGTGTTTATAGGGTGTCAGGTATACAGTGAGGTGTCAGTGTATATAGGGTGTCATGTATACAGTGAGGTGTCAGTGTATATAGGGTGTCAGGTACACAGTGAGGTGTCAGTGTACATAGGGTGTCAGGTATACAGTGAGGTGTCAGTTACTGTGAGGTGTCAGTGTATATAGGGTGTCAGGTATACAGTGAGGTGTCAGTGTATATAGGGGTCCTGTATACAGTGAGGTGTCAGTGTATATAGGGTGTCAGTGTATATATTGGTCCTGTATACAGTGAGGTGTCAGTGTATATAGGGTGTCAGGTATACAGTGAGGTGTCAGTGTATATAGGGTGTCAGGTACACAGTGAGGTGTCAGTTACTGTGAGGTGTCAGTGTATATAGGGTGTCAGGTATACAGTGAGGTGTCAGTGTATATAGGGGTCCTGTATACAGTGAGGTGTCAGTGTATATAGGGTGTCAGTGTATATATTGGTCCTGTATACAGTGAGGTGTCAGTGTATATAGGGTGTCAGGTATACAGTGAGGTGTCAGTGTATATAGGGTGTCAGGTACACAGTGAGGTGTCAGTGTATATAGGGTGTCAGGTATACAGTGAGGTGTCAGTTACTGTGAGGTGTCAGTGTATATAGGGTGTCAGGTATACAGTGAGGTGTCAGTGTATACAGTATATAGGGGTCCTGTATACAGTGAGGTGTCAGTGTATATAGGGGTCCTGTATACAGTGAGGTGTCAGTGTATATAGGGTGTCAGGTATACAGTGAGGTGTCAGTGTATATATTGGTCCTGTATACAGTGAGGTGTCAGTGTATATAGGGGTCCTGTATACAGTGAGGTGTCAGTGTATATAGGGTGTCAGGTATACAGTGAGGTGTCAGTGTATATAGGGTGTCAGGTACACATTAGGTGTGTCGGTAGATATCACAATCCACATGTGATTAGCTCCCTGCCTCCCTCTGCTTCCCCTTCTCAGTAAGTGACTGTTTGCCGGGACCGCCCGCATTCTCCTCACTCCCCCGCACACTGCCCTTCCCGCCAATGACGTCTGTACACGGGCGGGACCTGTCAGGAAGCCCCAGGAGGAAAGTGTCCATATATGGGCAATTGTTGGTTAAGTGATGTCAGAGAGATTTTCCGGGAAGCCACGCCCAGGACTTCCGGACAACCCTGCTAAAGATCACATGATGTCAGGGGAAATCCCAGACAATGAGCGAATCTATACAGGAGCTGAGCTACTGACAGATATAATACAGCACTAATGTCCTGTATACTACTGCTATATACTGCTAATGTCCTGTGTACTACTGCTATATACTGCTAATGTCCTGTGTACTACAGCTATATACTGCTAATGTCCTGTGTACTACAGCTATATACTAGTAATGTCCTGTGTACTACTGCTATATACTGCTAATGTCCTGTGTACTACAGCTATATACTGCTAATGTCCTGTGTACTACTGCTATATACTGCTAATGTCCTGTGTACTACAGCTATATACTGCTAATGTCCTGTGTACTACAGCTATATACCGCTAATGTCCTGTGTACTACTGCTATATACCGCTAATGTCCTGTGTACTACAGCTATATACCGCTAATGTCCTGTGTACTACTGCTATATACTGCTAATGTCCTGTGTACTACTGCTATATACTACTAATGTCCTGTGTACTACAGCTATATACTACTAATGTCCTGTATACTACAGCTATATACTGCTAATGTCCTGTGTACTACAGCTATATACTACTAATGTCCTGTGTACTACAGCTATATACTGCTAATGTCCTGTATACTACTGCTATATACTGCTAATGTCCTGTGTACTACAGCTATATACTACTAATGTCCTGTGTACTACTGCTATATACTGCTAATGTCCTGTGTACTACTGCTATATACTGCTAATGTCCTGTGTACTACTGCTATATACTGCTAATGTCCTGTGTACTACTGCTATATACTGCTAATGTCCTGTGTACTACTGCTATATAATGCTAATGTCCTGTGTACTACTGCTATATACTAGTAATGTCCTGTGTACTACAGCTATATACTGCTAATGTCCTGTGTACTACTGCTATATACTGCTAATGTCCTGTGTACTACTGCTATATAATGCTAATGTCCTGTGTACTACTGCTATATACTACTAATGTCCTGTGTACTACTGCTATATACTGCTAATGTCCTGTGTACTACTGCTATATACTACTAATGTCCTGTGTACTACAGCTATATACTGCTAATGTCCTGTGTACTACTGCTATATACTGCTAATGTCCTGTGTACTACTGCTATATACTGCTAATGTCCTGTGTACCACTGCTATATACTGCTAATGTCCTGTGTACCACAGCTATATACTGCTAATGTCCTGTGTACCACTGCTATATACTGCTAATGTCCTGTGTACTACTGCTATATACTGCTAATGTCCTGTGTACTACAGCTATATACTGCTAATGTCCTGTGTACTACTGCTATATACTGCTAATGTCCTGTGTACTACTGCTATATACTGCTAATGTCCTGTGTACTACTGCTATATACTGCTAATGTCCTGTGTACTACTGCTATATACTAGTAATGTCCTGTGTACTACTGCTATATACTAGTAATGTCCTGTGTACTACTGCTATATACTAGTAATGTCCTGTGTACTACTGCTATATACTGCTAATGTCCTGTGTACTACAGCTATATACTGCTAATGTCCTGTGTACTACTGCTATATACTGCTAATGTCCTGTGTACTACAGCTATATACTGCTAATGTCCTGTGTACTACTGCTATATACTGCTAATGTCCTGTGTACTACAGCTATATACTGCTAATGTCCTGTGTACTACTGCTATATACTGCTAATGTCCTGTGTACTACAGCTATATACTGCTAATGTCCTGTGTACTACTGCTATATACTGCTAATGTCCTGTGTACTACTGCTATATACTGCTAATGTCCTGTGTACTACTGCTATATACTGCTAATGTCCTGTGTACTACTGCTATATACTGCTAATGTCCTGTATACTACTGCTATATACTACTGCTAATGTCCTGTGTACTACTGCTATATACTGCTAATGTCCTGTGTACTACTGCTATATACTGCTAATGTCCTGTGTACTACTGCTATATACTGCTAATGTCCTGTATACTACTGCTATATACTACTGCTAATGTCCTGTGTACTACTGCTATATACTGCTAATGTCCTGTGTACTACTGCTATATACTGCTAATGTCCTGTGTACTACTGCTATATACTGCTAATGTCCTGTATACTACTGCTATATACTACTGCTAATGTCCTGTGTACTACTGCTATATACTAGTAATGTCCTGTGTACTACAGCTATATACTACTAATGTCCTGTGTACTACTGCTATATACTGCTAATGTCCTGTGTACTACTGCTATATACTGCTAATGTCCTGTGTACTACTGCTATATACTGCTAATGTCCTGTGTACTACTGCTATATACTGCTAATGTCCTGTATACTACTGCTATATACTACTGCTAATGTCCTGTGTACTACTGCTATATACTAGTAATGTCCTGTGTACTACTGCTATATACTGCTAATGTCCTGTGTACTACAGCTATATACTGCTAATGTCCTGTGTACTACAGCTATATACTGCTAATGTCCTGTGTACTACTGCTATATACTGCTAATGTCCTGTGTACTACAGCTATATACTGCTAATGTCCTGTGTACCACTGCTATATACTGCTAATGTCCTGTGTACTACAGCTATATACTGCTAATGTCCTGTGTACTACTGCTATATACTGCTAATGTCCTGTGTACTACTGCTATATACTGCTAATGTCCTGTGTACTACTGCTATATACTGCTAATGTCCTGTGTACTACTGCTATATACTAGTAATGTCCTGTGTACTACTGCTATATACTGTATTACTGTGTACTACTGCTATATACTGCTAATGTCCTGTGTACTACAGCTATATACTGCTAATGTCCTGTGTACCACTGCTATATACTAGTAATGTCCTGTGTACTACTGCTATATACTGCTAATGTCCTGTGTACTACAGCTATATACTACTAATGTCCTGTGTACTACTGCTATATACTGCTAATGTCCTGTGTACTACTGCTATATACTGCTAATGTCCTGTGTACTACAGCTATATACTACTAATGTCCTGTGTACCACTGCTATATACTGCTAATGTCCTGTGTACTACTGCTATATACTGCTAATGTCCTGTGTACTACTGCTATATAATGCTAATGTCCTGTGTACTACTGCTATATACTAGTAATGTCCTGTGTACTACTGCTATATACTGCTAATGTCCTGTGTACTACTGCTATATACTGCTAATGTCCTGTGTACTACTGCTATATACTACTAATGTCCTGTGTACTACAGCTATATACTGCTAATGTCCTGTGTACTACTGCTATATACTGCTAATGTCCTGTGTACTACTGCTATATACTGCTAATGTCCTGTGTACCACAGCTATATACTGCTAATGTCCTGTGTACCACTGCTATATACTGCTAATGTCCTGTGTACCACTGCTATATACTGCTAATGTCCTGTGTACTACTGCTATATACTGCTAATGTCCTGTGTACCACAGCTATATACTGCTAATGTCCTGTGTACTACTGCTATATACTGCTAATGTCCTGTGTACTACAGCTATATACTGCTAATGTCCTGTGTACTACAGCTATATACTGCTAATGTCCTGTGTACTACTGCTATATACTGCTAATGTCCTGTGTACTACTGCTATATACTGCTAATGTCCTGTGTACTACTGCTATATACTGCTAATGTCCTGTGTACTACTGCTATATACTAGTAATGTCCTGTGTACTACTGCTATATACTAGTAATGTCCTGTGTACTACTGCTATATACTGCTAATGTCCTGTGTACTACAGCTATATACTGCTAATGTCCTGTGTACTACTGCTATATACTGCTAATGTCCTGTGTACTACAGCTATATACTGCTAATGTCCTGTGTACTACTGCTATATACTGCTAATGTCCTGTGTACTACTGCTATATACTAGTAATGTCCTGTGTACTACTGCTATATACTGTATTACTGTGTACTACTGCTATATACTGCTAATGTCCTGTGTACTACAGCTATATACTGCTAATGTCCTGTGTACCACTGCTATATACTAGTAATGTCCTGTGTACTACTGCTATATACTGCTAATGTCCTGTGTACTACAGCTATATACTACTAATGTCCTGTGTACTACTGCTATATACTGCTAATGTCCTGTGTACTACTGCTATATACTGCTAATGTCCTGTGTACTACAGCTATATACTACTAATGTCCTGTGTACCACTGCTATATACTGCTAATGTCCTGTGTACCACTGCTATATACTAGTAATGTCCTGTGTACTACTGCTATATACTGCTAATGTCCTGTGTACTACAGCTATATACTACTAATGTCCTGTGTACTACAGCTATATACTACTAATGTCCTGTGTACTACTGCTATACAGGGAGTGCAGAATTATTAGGCAAGTTGTATTTTTGAGGATTAATTTTATTATTGAACAACAACCATGTTCTCAATGAACCCAAAAAACTCATTAATATCAAAGCTGAATATTTTTGGAAGTATTTTTTAGTTTGTTTTTAGTTTTAGCTATTTTAGGGGGATATCTGTGTGTGCAGGTGACTATTACTGTGCATAATTATTTGGCAACTTAACAAAAAACAAATATATACCCATTTCAATTATTTATTTTTACCAGTGAAACCAATATAACATCTCAACATTCACAAATATACATTTCTGACATTCAAAAACAAAACAAAAACAAATCAGTGACCAATATAGCCACCTTTCTTTGCAAGGACACTCAAAAGCCTGCCATCCATGGATTCTGTCAGTGTTTTGATCTGTTCACCATCAACATTGCGTGCAGCAGCAACCACAGCCTCCCAGACACTGTTCAGAGAGGTGTACTGTTTTCCCTCCTTGTAAAGCTCACATTTGATGATGGACCACAGGTTCTCAATGGGGTTCAGATCAGGTGAACAAGGAGGCCATGTCATTAGATTTTCTTCTTTTATACCCTTTCTTGCCAGCCACGCTGTGGAGTACTTGGACGCGTGTGATGGAGCATTGTCCTGCATGAAAATCATGTTTTTCTTGAAGGATGCAGACTTCTTCCTGTACCACTGCTTGAAGAAGGTGTCTTCCAGAAACTGGCAGTAGGACTGGGAGTTGAGCTTGACTCCATCCTCAACCCGAAAAGGCCCCACAAGCTCATCTTTGATGATACCAGCCCAAACCAGTACTCCACCTCCACCTTGCTGGCGTCTGAGTCGGACTGGAGCTCTCTGCCCTTTACCAATCCAGCCACGGGCCCATCCATCTGGCCCATCAAGACTCACTCTCATTTCATCAGTCCATAAAACCTTAGAAAAATCAGTCTTGAGATATTTCTTGGCCCAGTCTTGACGTTTCAGCTTGGTGTCTTGTTCAGTGGTGGTCGTCTTTCAGCCTTTCTTACCTTGGCCATGTCTCTGAGTATTGCACACCTTGTGCTTTTGGGCACTCCAGTGATGTTGCAGCTCTGAAATATGGCCAAACTGGTGGCAAGAGGCATCTTGGCAGCTGCACGCTTGACTTTTCTCAGTTCATGGGCAGTTATTTTGCGCCTTGGTTTTTCCACACGCTTCTTGCGACCCTGTTGACTATTTTGAATGAAACGCTTGATTGTTCGATGATCACGCTTCAGAAGCTTTGCAATTTTAAGAGTGCTGCATCCCTCTGCAAGATCTCACTATTTTTGACTTTTCTGAGCCTGTCAAGTCCTTCTTTTGACCCATTTTGCCAAAGGAAAGGAAGTTGCCTAATAATTATGCACACCTAATATAGGGTGTTGATGTCATTAGACCACACCCCTTCTCATTACAGAGATGCACATCACCTAATATGCTTAATTGGTAGTAGGCTTTCGAGCCTATACAGCTTGGAGTAAGACAACATGCATAAAGAGGATGATGTGGTCAAAATACTCATTTGCCTAATAATTCTGCACGCAGTGTATACTACTGCTACATACTGCTAATGTCCTGTGTACCACTGCTATATACTGCTAATGTCCTGTATACTACTGCTATATACTGCTAATGTCCTGTGTACTACTGCTATATATATATATATATATATATATATATATACTGCTAATGTCCTGTATACTACTGCTATATACTGCTAATGTCCTGTGTACTACAGCTATATACTGCTAATGTCCTGTGTACTACAGCTATATACTAGTAATGTCCTGTGTACTACTGCTAATGTCCTGTGTACTACAGCTATATACTACTGCTATATACTGCTAATGTCCTGTATACTACTGCTATATACTGCTAATGTCCTGTGTACTACAGCTATATACTGCTAATGTCCTGTGTACTACTGCTATATACTGCTAATGTCCTGTGTACTACAGCTATATACTACTAATGTCCTGTGTACTACTGCTATATACTGCTAATGTCCTGTGTACTACTGCTATATACTGCTAATGTCCTGTGTACTACAGCTATATACTACTAATGTCCTGTGTACTACTGCTATATACTAGTAATGTCCTGTGTACTACTGCTATATACTAGTAATGTCCTGTGTACTACTGCTATATACTACTAATGTCCTGTGTACTACAGCTATATACAGCCAATGTCCTGTGTACTACAGCTATATACTAGTAATGTCCTGTGTACTACTGCTATATACTACTAATGTCCTGTGTACTACTGCTATATACTAGTAATGTCCTGTGTACTACTGCTATATACTAGTAATGTCCTGTGTACTACTGCTATATACAACTGCTATATACTGCTAATGTCCTGTGTACTACTGCTTTATACTGCTAATGTCCTGTGTACTACTGCTATATACTGCTAATGTCCTGTGTACTACTGCTTTATACTGCTAATGTCCTGTGTACTACAGCTATATACTGCTAATGTCCTGTGTACTATTGCTATATACTGCTAATGTCCTGTGTACTACTGCTATATACTAGTAATGTCCTGTGTACTACTGCTATATACTAGTAATGTCCTGTGTACTACTGCTATATACTGCTAATGTCCTGTGTACTACTGCTATATACTGCTAATGTCCTGTGTACTACTGCTATATACTAGTAATGTCCTGTGTACTACTGCTATATACTAGTAATGTCCTGTGTACTACTGCTAATGTCCTGTGTACTACTGCTATATACTAGTAATGTCCTGTGTACTACTGCTATATACTAGTAATGTCCTGTGTACTACTGCTATATACTACTAATGTCCTGTGTACTACAGCTATATACTATATTACTGTGTACTACTGCTATATGCTGCTAATGTCCTGTGTACTACTGCTATATGCTGCTAATGTCCTGTGTACTACAGCTATATACTACTAATGTCCTGTGTACTACTGCTATATACTACTAATGTCCTGTGTACTACTGCTATATACTGCTAATGTCCTGTATACTACTGCTATATACTGCTAATGTCCTGTGTACTACAGCTATATACTGCTAATGTCCTGTGTACTACTGCTATATACTGCTAATGTCCTGTGTACTACTGCTATATACTGCTAATGTCCTGTGTACTACTGCTATATACTGCTAATGTCCTGTGTACTACAGCTATATACTACTAATGTCCTGTGTACTACTGCTATATACTGCTAATGTCCTGTATACTACTGCTACATACTGCTAATGTCCTGTGTACCACTGCTATATACTGCTAATGTCCTGTATACTACTGCTATATACTGCTAATGTCCTGTGTACTACTGCTATATACTACTGCTACATACTGCTAATGTCCTGTGTACTACTGCTATATATATATATATATATATATATACTGCTAATGTCCTGTATACTACTGCTATATACTACTGCTATATACTGCTAATGTCCTGTGTACTACAGCTATATACTGCTAATGTCCTGTGTACTACAGCTATATACTGCTAATGTCCTGTGTACTACAGCTATATACTGCTAATGTCCTGTGTACTACAGCTATATACTACTGCTATATACTGCTAATGTCCTGTATACTACTGCTATATACTGCTAATGTCCTGTGTACTACAGCTATATACTACTAATGTCCTGTGTACTACTGCTATATACTGCTAATGTCCTGTGTACTACTGCTATATACTGCTAATGTCCTGTGTACTACAGCTATATACTACTAATGTCCTGTGTACTACTGCTATATACTAGTAATGTCCTGTGTACTACTGCTATATACTGCTAATGTCCTGTGTACTACAGCTATATACTACTAATGTCCTGTGTACTACAGCTATATACTGCTAATGTCCTGTGTACTACTGCTATATACTGCTAATGTCCTGTGTACTACTGCTATATACTGCTAATGTCCTGTGTACTACTGCTATATACTGCTAATGTCCTGTGTACTACTGCTATATACTGCTAATGTCCTGTGTACTACTGCTATATACTGCTAATGTCCTGTGTACTACTGCTATATACTGCTAATGTCCTGTGTACTACTGCTATATACTAGTAATGTCCTGTGTACTACTGCTATATACTAGTAATGTCCTGTGTACTACTGCTATATACTACTAATGTCCTGTGTACTACAGCTATATACAGCTAATGTCCTGTGTACTACAGCTATATACTAGTAATGTCCTGTGTACTACTGCTATATACTACTAATGTCCTGTGTACTACTGCTATATACTGCTAATGTCCTGTGTACTACAGCTATATACAGCTAATGTCCTGTGTACTACTGCTATATACTAGTAATGTCCTGTGTACTACTGCTATATACTAGTAATGTCCTGTGTACTACTGCTATATACTGCTAATGTCCTGTGTACTACTGCTATATACTGCTAATGTCCTGTGTACTACTGCTATATACTAGTAATGTCCTGTGTACTACTGCTATATACTAGTAATGTCCTGTGTACTACTGCTATATACTAGTAATGTCCTGTGTACTACTGCTATATACTAGTAATGTCCTGTGTACTACTGCTATATACAACTGCTATATACTGCTAATGTCCTGTGTACTGCTGCTATATACTACTGCTATATACTGCTAATGTCCTGTGTACTACTGCTTTATACTGCTAATGTCCTGTGTACTACTGCTATATACTGCTAATGTCCTGTGTACTACTGCTATATACTGCTAATGTCCTGTGTACTACTGCTATATACTAGTAATGTCCTGTGTACTACTGCTATATACTGCTAATGTCCTGTGTACTACTGCTATATACTGCTAATGTCCTGTGTACAACTGCTATATACTAGTAATGTCCTGTGTACTACTGCTATATACTAGTAATGTCCTGTGTACTACTGCTATATACTAGTAATGTCCTGTGTACTACTGCTATATACTGCTAATGTCCTGTGTACTACTGCTATATACTAGTAATGTCCTGTGTACTACTGCTATATACTAGTAATGTCCTGTGTACTACTGCTATATACTAGTAATGTCCTGTGTACTACTGCTATATACAACTGCTATATACTGCTAATGTCCTGTGTACTACTGCTATATACTACTGCTATATACTGCTAATGTCCTGTGTACTACTGCTTTATACTGCTAAAGTCCTGTGTACTACTGCTAATGTCCTGTGTACTACTGCTATATACTGCTAATGTCCTGTGTACTACTGCTATATACTGCTAATGTCCTGTGTACTACTGCTATATACTAGTAATGTCCTGTGTACTACTGCTATATACTGCTAATGTCCTGTGTACTACTGCTATATACTGCTAATGTCCTGTGTACTACTGCTATATACTAGTAATGTCCTGTGTACTACTGCTATATACTAGTAATGTCCTGTGTACTACTGCTATATACTAGTAATGTCCTGTGTACTACTGCTATATACTGCTAATGTCCTGTGTACTACTGCTATATACTAGTAATGTCCTGTGTACTACTGCTATATACTAGTAATGTCCTGTGTACTACTGCTATATACTAGTAATGTCCTGTGTACTACTGCTATATACAACTGCTATATACTGCTAATGTCCTGTGTACTACTGCTATATACTGCTAATGTCCTGTGTACTACTGCTTTATACTGCTAATGTCCTGTGTACTACTGCTATATACTGCTAATGTCCTGTGTACTACTGCTATATACTGCTAATGTCCTGTGTACTACTGCTATATACTAGTAATGTCCTGTGTACTACTGCTATATACTGCTAATGTCCTGTGTACTACTGCTATATACTGCTAATGTCCTGTGTACAACTGCTATATACTAGTAATGTCCTGTGTACTACTGCTATATACTAGTAATGTCCTGTGTACTACTGCTATATACTAGTAATGTCCTGTGTACTACTGCTATATACTAGTAATGTCCTGTGTACTACTGCTATATACTGCTAATGTCCTGTGTACTACTGCTATATACTAGTAATGTCCTGTGTACTACTGCTATATACTAGTAATGTCCTGTGTACTACTGCTATATACTAGTAATGTCCTGTGTACTACTGCTATATACAACTGCTATATACTGCTAATGTCCTGTGTACTACTGCTATATACTACTGCTATATACTGCTAATGTCCTGTGTACTACTGCTTTATACTGCTAAAGTCCTGTGTACTACTGCTAATGTCCTGTGTACTACTGCTATATACTGCTAATGTCCTGTGTACTACTGCTATATACTGCTAATGTCCTGTGTACTACTGCTATATACTGCTAATGTCCTGTGTACTACTGCTATATACTAGTAATGTCCTGTGTACTACTGCTATATACTGCTAATGTCCTGTGTACTACTGCTATATACTGCTAATGTCCTGTGTACTACTGCTATATACTAGTAATGTCCTGTGTACTACTGCTATATACTAGTAATGTCCTGTGTACTACTGCTATATACTAGTAATGTCCTGTGTACTACTGCTATATACTGCTAATGTCCTGTGTACTACTGCTATATACTGCTAATGTCCTGTGTACTACTGCTATATACTAGTAATGTCCTGTGTACTACTGCTATATACTAGTAATGTCCTGTGTACTACTGCTATATACTAGTAATGTCCTGTGTACTACTGCTATATACAACTGCTATATACTGCTAATGTCCTGTGTACTACTGCTATATACTGCTAATGTCCTGTGTACTACTGCTTTATACTGCTAATGTCCTGTGTACTACTGCTATATACTGCTAATGTCCTGTGTACTACTGCTATATACTGCTAATGTCCTGTGTACTACTGCTATATACTAGTAATGTCCTGTGTACTACTGCTATATACTGCTAATGTCCTGTGTACTACTGCTATATACTGCTAATGTCCTGTGTACTACTGCTATATACTGCTAATGTCCTGTGTACTACTGCTATATACTAGTAATGTCCTGTGTACTACTGCTATATACTAGTAATGTCCTGTGTACTACTGCTATATACTAGTAATGTCCTGTGTACTACTGCTATATACTGCTAATGTCCTGTGTACTACTGCTATATACTAGTAATGTCCTGTGTACTACTGCTATATACTAGTAATGTCCTGTGTACTACTGCTATATACTAGTAATGTCCTGTGTACTACTGCTATATACTGCTAATGTCCTGTGTACTACTGCTATATACTACTGCTATATACTGCTAATGTCCTGTGTACTACTGCTTTATACTGCTAAAGTCCTGTGTACTACTGCTAATGTCCTGTGTACTACTGCTATATACTGCTAATGTCCTGTGTACTACTGCTATATACTACTAATGTCCTGTGTACTACTGCTATATACTGCTAATGTCCTGTGTACTACTGCTTTATACTGCTAATGTCCTGTGTACTACTGCTATATACTGCTAATGTCCTGTGTACTATAGCTATATACTACTGCTATATACTGCTAATGTCCTGTGTACTACTGCTATATACTAGTAATGTCCTGTGTACTACTGCTATATACTGCTAAATTACACTATGGGGGCATCTAGTGGCACATCATGGGGGACACTATAGGGGCATTACCAGAACATTATGGGGGCATCTACTGGGGGAATTACTGGCACATCATGAGGGGCACTATGGGGGCATCTACTGGCACATCATGGAGGACACTGTGGGGGGAATCTACTGGGGGCATTACTGGCACATCATGGGGGGCACTATGTGGGCATCTACTGGCACATCATGAGGGAAACTATTAGGGCATCTACTGGGCGCATTACTGGCACATCATGGGGGACATTATGGGGCATCTACTGGCACATTATGGGGGCACTATGGTGTTGGAGGGGGAAAGAACTCTATGAAGGCATATTATATAGGCACATTATGGGGGCACTATAAAGGGGTATTTATACTGGCGCATTATGGGGGACACTATGGGGGAATCTTATTCTGGCTTATTATGGGGGCACTATGGATTTGGGGGGGAGAACACTATGGGGGCATATTATATGGGCACATTATGGGGGCACTATGGCGAAGGGGAAGGAGCGCTATGGGGGCATTTTATACTGGCACATTATGGGGGACACATTGGGGAAGGGAAGAGTACCACTTGGAACCGAACCCGAGTTCGGGAAATGGTTTTTTACAGTACAAATTAATTTATGGAGCCAATACATTCTAATACTGTACAGAGCTCTCGCTCCATACAGTATTAGGCCTCTTTCACACGACCGTTTTTTCCCCCCCGTTTATGGGCTGTTTTTTGCGTTCCGTATACGGTCCGTATACGGAACATTGATTTCAATGGTTCCGCAAAAAAAACGGAATGTACTCCGTATGCATTCCGTTTCCGTTTTTCCGTTCCGTTAAAAGATAGAACATGTCCTATTATTGCCCGCAAATCACGTTCCGTGGCTCCATTCAAGTCAATGGGTCCGCAAAAAAAACGGAACACATACGGAAATGCATCCGTATGTCCTCCGTATCCGTTCCGTTTTTTGCGGAACCATCTATTGAAAATGTTATGCCCAGCCCAATTTTTTCTATGAAATTACTGTATACTGTATATGGCATATGGAAAAACGGAACGGAAACAAAAAACCGAACAACGGATCCGTTTAAAATGGACCGCAAAACACTGAAAAAGCCAATACAGTCGTGTGAAAGAGGCCTAAGAACAAAGTTTTATGCAAATCGACTTCGGATGTTTCATCCGAAGTCGATTTGCTCATCCCTCATCCCATAATGTTTACACTATTAGTGTCAGGAGCACTATTCGCTGGGTGCAGTTATTTTAGGGAAGTGTGTGCCAATAATTATTGAAGGGGCACTATCTGTGTGGTACTAGTGTTATCAGGTGGATTATCTGTTTATGTAGTATAGTATTGGGAGCACAGCGGGCACAGTATTGGGGGCACTATCTGTGTGGTACTAGTGTTATCAGGGGGATTATCTGTTTATGTAGTATAGTATTGGGAGCACAGCGGGCACAGTATTGGGGGCACTATCTGTGTGGTACTAGTGTTATCAGGGGGATTATCTGTTTATGTAGTATAGTATTGGGAGCACAGCGGGCACAGTATTGGGGGCACTATCTGTGTGGTACTAGTGTTATCAGGGGGATTATCTGTTTATGTAGTATAGTATTGGGGAGCACAGCGGGCACAGTATTGGGGGCACTATCTGTGTGGTACTAGTGTTATCAGGGGGATTATCTGTTTATGTAGTATAGTATTGGGAGCACAGCGGGCACAGTATTGGGGGCACTATCTGTGTGGTACTAGTGTTATCAGGGGGATTATCTGTTTATGTAGTATAGTATTGGGGAGCACAGCGGGCACAGTATTGGGGGCACTATCTGTGTGGTACTAGTGTTATCAGGGGGATTATCTGTTTATGTAGTATAGTATTGGGGAGCACAGCGGGCACAGTATTGGAGGTGGCAGGATGAGTTGTTCAGAAGGTAGGAGGAGGATGGAAAAGTAGGAGCCTAAGATGTCTTTTTGTCAAACTGCAGAGACAAGAGATAGGGGAAAAATCATCATGGGGGTCTGGTCTGAAAGGAGAAGATGAGGAAAGAGAGCATCTACATCAGAGGTGACGTCACTGGATGTAAGAGGTATGTGGCTCTGTATTCTGGATAGCACTGAATATATTGTGTATGCAAATATGTCTTTAGTGCTAGGTACTGTCACGGACGTACCAAGACATACGGACGTCACGGTGAGTGGCAGGAGATCTGTGAGACTGGCAACATGTGGTTTGATCTGACAGGTTTTCCTTGTGGATCAATAGGTGTCTGTGTTGTTTCTGGTAATGGCCGCACCTCTTGCCTCCGGGTGTTGCTTATGTGGTCATTTAACCTTCCTTATTTATAGTTGCTTCTCCCACTATGCTGTGCGGTTTATAGCTTCTGTGCCTGTGGATAGTTTGTGGTTGGATCTTGGCTGAGTTCCTGGTGCTTCCATAGCTTCTTTGAAGTTAAGTCTTTCCTTTCCCTTTTGTATTTTGTTTGGGTTCTGTGTGTTACTTTTCCCTATTGTTTGTATTAGGCCTGTAGTAGACTCCTGTTCGTCCTTCCTTTTGGAGGAACAGGTAGTCTCGTCCCTGCCATTAGTACCAGGGTCCTATAGGGCTAGATGGGACTCTAGGTATTCCTGCGTATGAACACACCTACCTTTGGGGTCTGTTCATACTGGTAGTCAGTCAGGATTTTGGTTAGGGTTTTCACTAGGAGGCGTCCATCTTCCTTCCCTCGTTCTCAGGCCTAATTCCCTGTTACCCCCTTCCCTCCTATACTCGACGTTGTGTTTCCCTCCCACACCGAAGCGTGACATTATAAACTGCCAAAACCGTCATTTTTTGTTTGTTTGTGTGCAGCCATGGATCCTGTTGCTGCACAGTCTTTAGAGGTAGCTGACCTCCGCACAACCGTCTTGCATTTGGAGATTACAGGCTGTTGGTAGTGGTGGAGACCAGGCCTGTCTGGAGCATAAAGTTGCCCTCCCGGACAGATTCTCTGGGGGACGTGGTAATTTTTATTTTGTTTAGGGAGACGTGCAAACTGTATTTTAGGCTACATCCACACTCATCCGGGGATGAGAAACAGCGAGTCGGTGTGGTTATTTTCTTGCTTAAGGGGGATGCGCAGTCATGGGCTTTTCTCTGCCGACCGGATCGCAGTCTCTCTGGTCGGTATATGAATTTTTCGAAGCTTTGGGTCTTATCTATGATGATCCGGATCGGACCTCTCTAGCCGAAACCAAGCTGCGTGGCCTTCGTCAGGGTGATCGTCATGGCTCCTTAGGGTTTTTAAAAGTTGGTTGGTATGTGTGTGTAGTGTATATATAGTGTATTTATGTATGTGTACCATGTATATGGTGTATTTAGGTATGTGTACCATGTATATGGTGTATTTAGGTATGTGTACCATGTATATGGTGTATTTATGTATGTGTACCATGTATATGGTGTATTTAGGTATGTGTACCATGTATATGGTGTATTTAGGTATGTGTACCATGTATATGGTGTATTTAGGTATGTGTACCATGTATATGGTGTATTTAGGTATGTGTACCATGTATATGGTGTATTTAGGTATGTGTACCATGTATATGGTATATTTAGGTATGTGTACCATGTATATGGTGTATTTATGTATGTGTACCATGTATATGGTGTATTTAGGTATGTGTACCATGTATATGGTGTATTTATGTGTACGTGTGTGGCATCTGTATGGTGTATGTATATGTAAACATGTGTCATGACGACGAGTGTCCGCGGTTGAGTAGGGAACCTGTTGTTAAAACTTTGAATCCCACCCTGACTACACCTACAGTGGATATAAAAAGTCTACACACCCCTGTTAAAATGTCAGGTTTATGTGATGTAAAAAAAAATTAGACAAAGATAAATCATTTCAGAACTTTTTCCACCTTTAATGTGACCTATAAACTGTACAACTCAGTTGAAAAACAAACTGAAATCTTTTAGGTGGAGGGAAGAAAAATAAATAATGTGGTTGCATAACTTATAACTGAGGATGTAGCTGTGCTCTAGTTGGTCTTTCCTGAAATGTTCTTAGTCGCATCCCACAGAAAAAGCCATGGTCCACAGAGAGCTTCCAAAGCATCAGAGGGATCTCATTGTTAAAAGGTATCAGTCAGGAGAAGGGTACAAAAGAATTTCCAAGGCATTAGATAGACCATGGAACACAGTGAAGACAGTCATCAAGTGGAGAAAATATTGCACAACAGTGACATTACCAAGAACTGGACGTCCCTCCAAAATTGATGAAAAGACGAGAAGAAAACTGGTCTGGGAGGCGACCAAGAGGCCTACAGCAACATTAAAGGGGCTGCAGGAATATCTGGCAAGTACTGGCTGTGTGGTACATGTGACAACAATCTCCCGTATTCTTCATATGTCTGGGCTATGGGGTAGAGTGGCAAGACAAAAGCCTTTTCTTATGAAGAAAAACATCCAAGCCAGGCTACATTTTGCAAAAACACATCTGAAGTCTCCCAAAAGCATGTGGGAAAAGGTGTTATGGTCTGATGAAACCAAGGTTGAACTTTTTGGCCATAATTCCAAAAGATATGTTTGGCCAAAAAACAACACTGCCCATCACAGTTCCAAATACCAGTCAATATTGGCACAAAACCTTCAGGCTTCTGCTAGAAAGCTGAACATGAAGAGGAACTTCATCTTTCAGCATGACAACGACCCAAAGCATACATCCAAATCAACAAATGAATGGCTTCACCAGAAGAAGAGTAAAGTTTTGGAATGGCCCAGCCAGAGCCTGTAACGGATAACCTGGCACCCCGACTGAGTACCTCTGTTGATGGATGCTCCTAGCGTTTTCCTGAGGTTTCCAAGCACTCTGGCAGACACCACAATCACCGAACCGAAGAAGCATATAAATCCTCTTCAAGCATATGAATGCTGTAGGCAGTTGAATAGGAAACCATACGAATAGGTTTACACTCCTAGCAGTCAAACTGGGACAGCATACCATAAATCCTCCCCCAAGAATGAGACGACACTTCACCTTGAGGGTTAAAACAGGAACTCACTTTATTTAGACACAGCACACCTACTTTAAACCCCCCAACAGCCTCATTTACATACAATAGGGCACCTAGAGGACTATGGTACAAGGAAGGGTGGGGCCAGACAATAGCAAGGGCTGATGGGAGATTGAGGAGGGACAGAGCAGCTGGTTTAAACTGGTCTCCCAGTGTCCCTGCGACAACACCCTGCCGGGGAAACAATGGGACGGGAAAAAGGGGGAGGAGAAGAGGCACAGAACAGCCATGCCTTTAACATAGCAAACTTTACAGTCAGGGCAAGATATATACAGTCCACAACACACAGCAATACAAAATACCACATGCCCAAATTGCATTCAACGTACAAATTCACCAGGGGCCATAGTCAGTAGGTAGGAGGCGGGTAGCCAGGCCTCTCCAATGCCCAGTGGCGAGGCGGGTTCCGCCACAGAGCCCAGACCTGAATCCGATTGAAAATCTGTGGGGTGATCTGAAGAGGGCTGTGCCCAGGAGATGCCCTCACATTCTGACAGATTTGGAGTGTTTTTGCAAAGAACAGTGGGCAAATCTTGCCAAGTCAAAATGTGCAATGCTGATAGACTCATACCCAAAAAGACCGAGTGCTGTAATAAAATCAAAAGGTGCTTCAACAAAGTATTTGTTTAAGGCTACATGCACACGTGTGTGTTTTGAGGTCCGCAAATTGCGGATTTGCAAAAAAAAGGATGATGTTCCGTATGACATCCTTTTTTTTTGCAGATCCATTGTAATAATGCCTATCCTTGTCCGCAAACTAGAAAAAAATAGGACATGCACTATTTTTTTTGCGGAGCAACGAAACAGACATACTGATGCGGACAGCACATGGTGTGCTGTCCGCGTTTTTTGGGGACCGATTGAAATGAATGGGTCCGCATCCTATCCGAAAAAAACGGAGCGGACATGGAAACAAAATACTGTCGTGTGCATGAGGCCTAAGGGTGTGCACACTTATGCAACCATATTTTATTTTTTTAGATTTTTTCTTCCCTCTACCTAAAATATTTCAGTTTGTTTTTCAATTGAGTTGTACAGTTTAAAGGTCACATTAAAGGTGGAAAAAGTTCTATAATTATTTATCTTTGTCTAATTTTTTTTACATCACAGAAACCTGATATTTTATACTACTAATGTCCTGTGTACTACTGCTATATACTGCTAATGTCCTGTGTACTACTGCTATATACTGCTAATGTCCTGTGTACTACAGCTATATACTGCTAATGTCCTGTGTACTACTGCTATATACTGCTAATGTCCTGTGTACTACTGCTATATACTGCTAATGTCCTGTGTACTACTGCTATATACTGCTAATGTCCTGTGTACTACTGCTATATACTGCTAATGTCCTGTGTACTACTGCTATATACTGCTAATGTCCTGTGTACTACTGCTATATACTGCTAATGTCCTGTGTACTACTGCTATATACTGCTAATGTCCTGTGTACTACTGCTATATACTGCTAATGTCCTGTGTACTACTGCTATATACTGCTAATGTCCTGTGTACTACTGCTATATACTACTAATGTCCTGTGTACTACTGCTATATACTGCTAATGTCCTGTGTACTACAGCTATATACTGCTAATGTCCTGTGTACTACTGCTATATACTGCTAATGTCCTGTGTACCACTGCTATATACTGCTAATGTCCTGTATACTACTGCTATATACTGCTAATGTCCTGTGTACTACTGCTATATACTGCTAATGTCCTGTGTACTACTGCTATATACTGCTAATGTCCTGTGTACTACTGCTATATACTGCTAATGTCCTGTGTACTACAGCTATATACTACTAATGTCCTGTGTACTACTTCTATATACTACTAATGTCCTGTGTACTACTGCTATATACTACTAATGTCCTGTGTACTACTGCTATATACTGCTAATGTCCTGTGTACTACTGCTATATGCTACTAATGTCCTGTGTACTACTGCTATATACTGCTAATGTCCTGTGTACTACTGCTATATACTGTTAATGTCCTGTGTACTACTGCTATATACTAGTAATGTCCTGTGTACTACTGCTAATGTCCTGTGTACTACTGCTATATACTGCTAATGTCCTGTGTACTACTGCTATATACTGCTAATGTCCTGTGTACTACTGCTATATACTACTAATGTCCTGTGTACTACAGCTATATACTACTAATGTCCTGTGTACTACAGCTATATACTGCTAATGTCCTGTGTACTACTGCTATATACTACTAATGTCCTGTGTACTACTGCTATATACTACTAATGTCCTGTGTACTACAGCTATATACTGCTAATGTCCTGTGTACTACTTCTATATACTACTAATGTCCTGTGTACTACTGCTATATACTGCTAATGTCCTGTGTACTACTGCTATATGCTACTAATGTCCTGTGTACTACAGCTATATACTGCTAATGTCCTGTGTACTACTGCTATATACTGCTAATGTCCTGTGTACTACTGCTATATACTGCTAATGTCCTGTGTACTACTGCTATATACTGCTAATGTCCTGTGTACTACTGCTATATACTGCTAATGTCCTGTGTACTACTGCTATATACTACTAATGTCCTGTGTACTACTGCTATATACTACTAATGTCCTGTGTACTACTGCTATATACTGCTAATGTCCTGTGTACTACTGCTATATACTGCTAATGTCCTGTGTACTACTGCTATATACTGCTAATGTCCTGTGTACTACAGCTATATACTACTAATGTCCTGTGTACTACAGCTATATACTAGTAATGTCCTGTGTACTACTGCTATATACTGCTAATGCCTTGTGTACTACAGCTACAGTCAGGTCCATAAATATTGGGACATCGACACAGTTCTAACATTTCTGGCTCTATACACCACCACAATGGATTTGAAATGAAACGAACAAGATGTTCTTTACCTGCAGACTGTCAGCTTTAATTTGAGGGTATTTACATCCAAATCAGGTGAACGGTGCAGGAATTACAACAGTTTGTATATGTGCCTCCCACTTGTTAAGGGACCAAAAGTAATGGGACAGAATAATAATCATGAATCAAACATTCACTTTTTAATACTTGGTTGCAAATCCTTTGCAGTCAATTACAGCCTGAAGTCTGGAACGCATAGACATCACCAGATGCTGGGTTTCATCCCTGGTGATGCTCTGCCAGGCCTCTACTGCAACTGTCTTCAGTTCCTGCTTGTTCTTGGGGCATTTTCCCTTCAGTTTTGTCTTCAGCAAGTGAAATGCATGCTCAATCGGATTCAGGTCAGGTGATTGACTTGGCCATTGCAGAACATTCCACTTCTTTCCCTTAAAAAACTCTGGTTGCTTTTGCAGTATGCTTTGGGTCATTGTCCATCTGCACTGTGAAGACCGTCCAATGAGTTCTGAAGCATTTGGCTGAATATGAGCAGATAATATTGCCCGAAACACTTCAGAATTCATCCTGCTGCTTTTTTCAGCAGTCGCATCATCAATAAATACAAGAGAACCAGTTCCATTGGCAGCCATACATGCCCACGCCATGGCACTACCACCACCATGCTTCACTGATGAGGTGGTATGCTTAGGATCATGAGCAGTTCCTTTCCTTCTCCATACTCTTCTCTTCCCATCAGTCTGGTACAAGTTGATCTTGGTCTCATCTGTCCAAAGGATGTTGTTCCAGAACTGTGAAGGCTTTTTTAGATGTCGTTTGGCAAACTCTAATCTGGCCTTCCTGTTTTTGAGGCTCACCAATGGTTTACATCTTGTGGTGAACCCTCTGTATTTACTCTGGTGAAGTCTTCTCCTGATTGTTGGCTTTGACAAACATACACCTACCTCCTGGAGAGTGTTCTTGATCTGGTCAACTGTTGTGAAGGGTGTTTTCTTCACCAGGGAAAGAATTCTTCAGTCATCCACCACAGTTGTTTTCCGTGGTCTTCCGGGTCTTTTGGTGTTGCTGAGCTCACCGGTGCGTTCCTTCTTTTTAAGAATGTTCCAAACAGTTGTTTTGGCCAGGCCTAATGTTTTTGCTATCTCTCTGATGGGTTTGTTGTGTTTTTTCAGCCTAATGATGGCTTGCTTCACTGATAGTGACAGTTCTTTGGATCTCATCTTGAGAGTTGATAGCAACAGATTCCAAATGCAAATATCAGACTTGTAATGAACTCTGGACCTTTTATCTGCTCATTGTAATTGGGATAATGAGGGAATAACACACACCTGGCCATGGAACGGCTGAGAAGACAATTGTCCCATTACTTTTGGTTCCTTAACAAGTGGGAGGCACATATGCAAACTGTTGTAATTCCTGCACCGTTCACCTGATTTGGATGTAAATACCCTCAAATTAAAGCTGACAGTCTGCAGGTAAAGCACATCTTGTCCGTTTCATTTCAAATCCATTGTGGTGATGTATAGAGCCAAAAATGTTAGAATTGTGTCGATGTCCCAATATTTATGGACCTGACTGTATATACTGATAATGCCTTGTGTACTACTGCTATATACTGCTAATGTCCTGTGTACTACAGACAGACTACATGGAGAAAGGTATGGTGACACGTACTTATTACACCTACAGGAGCTGTTATGACGTCCCATTCTGCATCCATAGCAGGGGGAGACACAGACAGCAGAGGGCCTCTGCGCAAAGAAGGTACCTGGGCCCCCCTGCCCCCCTTACTCCCCAAGCCAAATTCTCAACTTAACCTATTGCAGCAATACAAAACATACAGGGTAAGGCTACTTTCACACCTGCGGCAGTACGACCCCGGCCACCTGATCCAGCAGAGAATGCAAGGAATTGGCCGACACAAACCGCAGCATGCCCCGCTGATTCTCTGCATTTTTACCAGATTGTGGCCGGATCTCTGCTGGACCCCAATATAGTTAATGGGTCCGGCGGGCATTACGTCTGCATCCAGCAGTGCCGGAGCCGGTGAATTCCGGCAGGCTGTTCTCTTATGGAACAGCCTGCCGGGATACACGCTGCTGATGTGAAAGTAGTCTAATACAGCACCACACACCTCTTACATCCAGTGACGTCTCCTTTAATGTAGATGTTCTCTGTCCTCATCTTCTCCTTTCAGACCAGACCACCATGATGATTTCTTTCAGCCATGTCTTTTGTCTCTGCAGAGTTTGACAGACAGACAGACATCTTAGTTTCCTAGTTTTCCATCATCCTCCCACCTTCTGAAAACCCTATCCTGCCACCCCCAATACTGTGCCCGCTGTGCTCCCCAATACTATACGGCAGAAACAGATAAGCCCAGGGCCACTTTAAGTTCCCAGTCCGCCCCTGGATAATCCCCCTGAAAATACCAGTTACACACAGTAATAGTGCACCCCAAAGTCCCACCAATAGAAATAATTATCTGCCAGAGTGCACAGAGCAGTAATAGTGCCCCCAACAGTAATAATGTCCCCACTGTGCCCCAGAAGTAATACAGATCCCATAGTTCCCATACTAGTATTCACGTTCCTCATAGTTCTCCAATTGTAATAAATCCCACCATAATGCCATTGATAGTAATAATTCTCTTTATAATGTTTGACAGTAGAAAAATGCCCACTTATAATGTGTGCCAGTACATAAAAATGCCCTGTTGTGTGGCAGTATAACAAAAACAGAAGAGCCAATGCCCCATACTGTGTGTCTAAAAAACCCTCTTAGTGCCCCCAGTTGAGCTAAGGTTCCCATAGTGGCCTATAATTTGCGCCAGTTTAAAATACTCCTATACAGTGCCCCCATAATCCTCTTCCCCTCGTCCCCATAGTGCCTGACATATTGTGGCAGTATAAAATGCCCCCATCCCCCTTCTCGATAGTGCCCCCATAATGTGTGCCAGTATAATGTCCCTATATAATGCCCCCAGTAAATGCCCCATAGTGCTCCTCCCCCCTTCTCCATAATGCCCTCCAGTAGATTCCCATAGTGCCCCCATGTGTGCCAGTATATAAGATATGGCCCCCATCGTGCCCCCATAGTGCTTCTCCCCCCTTTTTCATAGTGCCCCTCATGTGTGCCAGTATATAAGATATGGCCCCCATCGTGCCTCTCCCCTCTTTTTCATAGTGCCCCTCATGTGTGCCAGTATATAAGATAGGGCCCCCATCGTACTCCCCCCCCCCCTTTTCCATAGTGCTCGTCATGTGTGCCAGTATATAAGATAGGGCTCCCATTGTGCCCCCATAGTACTTCTCCCCCCCTTTTCCATAGTGCCCCTCATGTGTGCCAGTATATAAGATAGGGCCCCCATGTATGCCAGTATATAAGATAGGGCCCCCAGTAGATTCCCCCATAGTTCTTCTCCCCCCCTTTTCTATAGTGCCCCTCATGTGTGCCAGTATATAAGATAGGGCCCCCAGTAGATGCCCCCATAGTGCCCCTCATGTGTGCCAGTATATAAGATAGGGCCCCCATCGTGCCCCCCATGTATGCCAGTATATAAGATAGGGCCCCCAGTAGATTCCCCCATAGTTTTTCTCCCCCCCTTTTCTATAGTGCCCCTCATGTGTGCCAGTATATAAGATAGGGCCCCCAGTAGATGCCCCCATAGTGCTTCCCCCCCCCTTCTCCCTAGTGCCCCACATGTTTGCCAGCATATGAGATAGGGCCCCCAGTAGATGCCCCTATAGTGTCGTCGTCCCCCCACCCCCCAAGGACGACGATACAGATGAATATAGAGATGAGAAGTGCTCATCTCCCACTGCCCTCCTTCAGAAGCTGCACATGGGCCCCCCTCCCACACTGGGCCCCTGTGCAGCCGAACCGACATGAACATGGAGTTGTTCCTCCTTTTCTCTTCTGGGAGGTTTTTCTACAATATTTTTGCCCATTCATCCAGGAGAGCATGTGTGAGGTCAGATGCTGATGTTGGAGAAGGCCTGGCTCACAATCTCTGTTCTGGTGTTCTTTGGGGTTGAGGTCAGTGCAGACGGTCAGGTTCTTCCACACTAGACTCCTCCAAACATGCCTTGATGGACCTTGCACATTGCTGTATTCCAGTCATGCTACAACAGAAAAGGTCCTTCTCCAAACTTTTCCCACAAAGTTGGAAGCATAACATTGTCCACGATGTCTATGTCTGCTAAAGCATTAATATTTAACTTCACTGTTCCTGAAGAACACCCCCATAGCATTATCCTCCTCCGCCATCTGTACAGCTGGCACAATGCGGTCAGGTAGGTAATGTTCTCCTGGCATTCACCAGACTCGTCCATCAGATGCCAGATAGAGAAGTGTGCTCCATCACTCCACAGTGGTGATGTAAGGCTGGCATGCAGCGGCTCGGCCATGGAAACCCATGCCATGAAGCTCCCGACACAGCACAGGTTTTGTGCTGATGTTAATGGCAGAGGAGGTCTGGACTCTGCAGGTATAGAGTCAGCGGAGCGGTGGTGACTTTTATGCATTATGCTCCTCAGTGACTCCGCTCTGTAACTTTACATGGTCTCCACTTCTCTGCTGAGTTGCTGCAGTTCCTTACACTTTACAAAAATACAGTTCACTGGTGATGGTGGAATATTCAGGAGGAAGAAATGTCAGGAAATGACTTGTGGCAGTGGTGATGTCCTATTCCAGGACCACGCTGGAGTTCACTGAGCTCTATACAATGTCTATAAAGGAGACTGTATGGGTAGTGCTGGATTATATACACCTGTGGTAACGGTAGACTGCATGGCTGGGCTGGATTTTATACACCTGTGGTAATGGTACACTGCGTGGCTAGGGGCTTTATTTTATACATCTGTGGTAATGGCAGACTGCATGGCTGGGCTGGATTTTATAAACCTATGGTAATGGTACACTGCATGGCTAGGGGCTGGATTTTATACACCTGTGGTAATGGCTGACTGCATGGCTAGGGGCTGGATTTTATACACCTGTGGTAATGGCTGACTGCATGGCTAGGGGCTGGATTTTATACACCTGTGGTAATGGCTGACTGCATGGCTGGGCTGGATTTTATACACCTGTGGTAATGGCTGACTGCATGGCTGGGCTGGATTTTATACACCTGTGGTAATGGTACACTGCGTGGCTAGGGGCTGGATTTTATACATCTGTGGTAATGGCAGACTGCATGGCTGGGCTGGATTATATAAGCCTGTGGTAATGGTACACTGCATGGCTAGGGGCTGGATTTTATACACCTGTGGTAATGGTACACTGCGTGGCTAGGGGCTGGATTTTATACACCTGTGGTAATGGGACCATATAAAACACCTGAATTTGAATTCAATAATTAAGATGTGTGGCCCAAACTTTTCTCCATATAGGGGAAGATTTATCAAAGTGCTGTAAAGGAAATTGCCTTAGTTGCCCATAGCAACTAATCAGATTCCAGCTTTCATTTTCCAAACTAGCTCTGAAGAATAAAAGGTGGAATATGATTGGTTGCCATGGGCAACTGAGACAATTTTTCGCAATTCCACAATTGCCAACCATCATTTTGGGGAAAACATTTATGTTTATCATAAAGTTGCAGTTAAATGAGGTTATGAAAGGTGACCCCCCCCCCCCCCATTAACTCCAAATTCTAGACACCCCCTTTAAATAACTGAAACAGAGTGTCGCCACATGATCCCCTCCCCTTATACCCTACTATTATCTGAACCATTACTTTTACGAGAGCCGATGATTCAGGTGATTGTAGGTGTGGGGAAATCATATAACCAAATGTATTAACAGTACACTATGAAATTGTTATCTAAGCAATTTTCCTCTCAATGCTTTAGTGTTATATAATAATATACGGGCAACACAAGTAATAAAATCACTGCCCTGCGAGAAGATGTGTTTGCTTCACTTCTCCCTTATGACACATTCAGCGCTTGTTAGTTTCTGGTGTTATCTGGAACGAAATGAACACCCACGGCCATGTAGCTGATTACGAGGGTGAACGACGTCACAGCGTGAATGAAGATAGCACAAAGCCAGCACTTCACCCACCATCTAACGATGCAGCAGTATGCAGAGCGCGCAATGTGTGTGTGACAAAGGGCACAAGGGACTAATATGGGGAAAAATAGACCATGGAGTAGTCGTATGTGCTGCTACCAAATGTGCCATTGACATCATTGTAGTCTGAAATCATAAAAGGTAAGACTAAATATATACACTGCTCAAAAAAAATAAAGGGAACAGACAAATAACACATCCTAGATCTGAATTAATTAAATATTCTTCTGAAATACTTTGTTCTTTACATAGTTGAATGTGCTGACAACAAAATCACACAAAAAAAAAAAAATGGAAATCAAATTTTTCAACCCATGGAGGTCTGGATTTGGAGTCACACTCAAAATTTAAGTGGAAAAACACACTACAGGCTGATCCAACTTTGATGTAATGTCCTTAAAACAAGTCAAAATGAGGCTCAGTAGTGTGTGTGGCCTCCACGTGCCTGTATGACCTCACTACAACGCCTGTGCATGCTCCTGATGAGGTGGCGGACGGTCTCCTGAGGGATCTCCTCCCAGACCTGGACTAAAGCATCTGCCAACTCCTGGACAGTCTGTGGTGCAACATGACGTTGGTGGATAGAGCGAGACATGATGTCCCAGATGTTCTCAATTGGATTCAGGTCTGGGGAACAGGCGGGCCAGTTCATAGCATTAATGCCTTCGTCTTGCAGGAACTGCTGACACACTCCAGCCACATGAGGTCTAGCATTGTCTTGCATTAGGAGGAACCCAGGGCCAACCGCACCAGCATATGGTCTCACAAGGGGTCTGAGGATCTCATCTCGGTACCTAATGGCAGTCAGGCTACCTCTGGCGAGCACATGGAGGGCTGTGCGGCCCTCCAAAGAAATGCCACCCTACACCATTACTGACCCAATGCCAAACCGGTCATGCTGGAGGATGTTGCAGGCAGCAGAACGTTCTCCACGGCGTCTCCAGACTCTGTCACGTCTGTCACATGTGCTCAGTGTGAACCTGCTTTCATCTGTGAAGAGCACAGGGCGCCAGTGGCGAATTTGCCAATCTTGGTGTTCTCTGGCAAATGCCAAACGTCCTGCACGGTGTTGGGCTGTAAGCACAACCCCCACCTGTGGACGTCGGGCCCTCATATCACCCTCATGGAGTCTGTTTCTGACCGTTTGAGCAGACACATGCACATTTGTGGCCTGCTGGAGGTCATTTTGCAGGGCTCTGGCAGTGCTTCTCCTGTTCCTCCTTGCACAAAGGCGGAGGTAGCAGTCCTGCTGCTGGGTTGTTGCCCTCCTACGGCCTCCTCCACGTCTCCTGATGTACTGGCCTGTCGCCTGGTAGCGCCTCCATGCTCTGGACACTACGCTGACAGACACAGCAAACCTTCTTGCCACAGCTCTCATTGATGTGCCATCCTGGATAAGCTGCACTACCTGAGCCACTTGTGTGGGTTGTAGACTCTCCGTCTCATGCTACCACTAGAGTGAAAGCACCGCCAGCATTCAAAAGTGACCAAAACATCAGCCAGGAAGCATAGGAACTGAGAAGTGGTCTGTGGTCACCACCTGCAGAACCACTCCTTTATTGGGGGTGTCTTGCTAATTGCCTATAATTTCCACCTGTTGTCTATCCCATTTGCACAACAGCATGTGAAATTGATTGTCACTCAGTGTTGCTTCCTAAGTGGACAGTTTGATTTCACAGAAGTGTGATTGACTTGGAGTTACATTGTGTTGTTTAAGTGTTCCCTTTATTTTTTTGAGCAGTGTATATATAAATAAGAGGATCAGGAGCTGTGTTACTATAATACAATGTTACAGGGGTATTAAGTGGATCCGGAGCCGGGTTACTGTAATAAGATGTTACAGGGGTAATAAGAGGATCAGGAGCCGGGTTACTGTAATAAGATGTTACTGGGTAATAAGAAGATCAGGAGCCGGGTTACTGTAATAAGATTTTACAGAGGTAATAAGAGGATCAGGAGCTGGGTTACTGTAATAAGATGTTACAGGGTAATAAGAGGATCAGGAGCCGGGTTACTGTAATAAGATGTTACAGGGTAATAAGAGGATCAGGAGCCAGGTTACTGTAATAAGATGTTACAGGGGTAATAAGAGGATCAGGAGCCGGGTTACTGTAATAAGATGTTACAGGGGTAATAAGAGGATCAGGAGCCGGGTTACTGTAATAAGATGTTACAGGGTAATAAGAGGATCAGGAGCCGGGTTACTGTAATAAGATGTTACAGGGTAATAAGAGGATCAGGAGCCGGGTTACTGTAATAAGATGTTACAGGGTAATAAGAGGCTCAGGAGCCGGGTTACTGTAATAAGATGTTACAGGGGTAATAAGAGGATCAGGAGCCGGGTTACTGTAATAAGATGTTACAGGGTAATAAGAGGATCAGGAGCCGGGTTACTGTAATAAGATGTTACAGGGGTAATAAGAGGATCAGGAGCCGGGTTACTGTAATAAGATGTTACAGGGTAATAAGAGGATCAGGAGCCGGGTTACTGTAATAAGATGTTACAGGGGTAATAAGAGGATCAGGAGTCGGGTTACTGTAATAAGATGTTACAGGGTAATAAGAGGATCAAAAGCCGGGTTACTGTAATAAGATGTTACAGGGGTAATAAGAGGATCAGGAGCCGGGTTACTGTAATAAGATGTTACAGGGTAATAAGAGGATCAAAAGCCGGGTTACTGTAATAAGATGTTACAGGGGTAATAAGAGGATCAGGAGTCGGGTTACTGTAATAAGATGTTACAGGGTAATAAGAGGATCAAAAGCCGGGTTACTGTAATAAGATGTTACAGGGGTAATAAGAGGATCAGGAGCCGGGTTACTGTAATAAGATGTTACAGGGTAATAAGAGGATCAAAAGCCGGGTTACTGTAATAAGATGTTACAGGGGTAATAAGAGGATCAGGAGCCGGGTTACTGTAATAAGATGTTACAGGGGTAATAGGAGGATCAGGAGCCGGGTTACTGTTATAAGATGTTACAGGGGTAATAAGAGGATCAGGAGTCGGGTTACTGTAATAAGATGTTACAGAGTAATAAGAGGATCAGGAGCCGGGTTACTGTAATAAGATGTTACAGAGTAATAAGAGGATCAGGAGCCGTGTTACTGTAATAAGATGTTACAGGGTAATAAGAGGATCAGGAGCCGGGTTACTGTAATAAGATGTTACAGGGTAATAAGAGGCTCAGGAGCCGGGTTACTGTAATAAGATGTTACAGGGGTAATAAGAGGATCAGGAGCCGGGTTACTGTAATAAGATGTTACAGGGTAATAAGAGGATCAGGAGCCGGGTTACTGTAATAAGATGTTACAGGGGTAATAAGAGGATCAGGAGCCGGGTTACTGTAATAAGATGTTACAGGGTAATAAGAGGATCAGGAGCCGGGTTACTGTAATAAGATGTTACAGGGGTAATAAGAGGATCAGGAGTCGGGTTACTGTAATAAGATGTTACAGGGTAATAAGAGGATCAAAAGCCGGGTTACTGTAATAAGATGTTACAGGGGTAATAAGAGGATCAGGAGCCGGGTTACTGTAATAAGATGTTACAGGGTAATAAGAGGATCAAAAGCCGGGTTACTGTAATAAGATGTTACAGGGGTAATAAGAGGATCAGGAGCCGGGTTACTGTAATAAGATGTTACAGGGGTAATAGGAGGATCAGGAGTCGGGTTACTGTAATAAGATGTTACAGGGTAATAAGAGGATCAGGAGCCGGGTTACTGTAATAAGATGTTGCAGGGTAATAAGAGGATCAGGAGCCGGGTTACTGTAATAAGATGTTACAGGGTAATAAGAGGATCAGGAACCAGGTTACTGTAATAAGATGTTACAGGGGTAATAAGAGGATCAGGAGCCAGGTTACTGTAGTAAGATGTTACAGGGGTAATAAGAGGATCAGGAGCCGGGTTACTGTAATAAGATGTTACAGGGGTAATAAGAGGATCAGGAGCCGGGTTACTGTAATAAGATGTTACAGGGGTAATAAGAGGATCAGGAGCCAGGTTACTGTAATAAGATGTTACAGGGTAATAAGAGGATCAGGAGCCGGGTTACTGTAATAAGATGTTACAGGGTAATAAGAGGATCAGGTGTAGGGTTACTGTAATAAGATGTTACAGGGGTAATAAGAGGATCAGGAGCCGGGTTACTGTAATAAGATGTTACAGGGTAATAAGAGGATCAGGAGCCGGGTTACTGTAATAAGATGTTACAGGGTAATAAGAGGATCAGGAGCCGGGTTACTGTAATAAGATGTTACAGGGGTAATAAGAAGATCAGGAGCCGGGTTACTGTAATAAGATGTTACAGGGTAATAAGAGGATCAGGAGCCGGGTTACTGTAATAAGATGTTACAGGGGTAATAAGAGGGTCAGGAGCCGGGTTACTGTAATAAGATGTTACAGGGGTAATAAGAAGATCAGGAGCCGGGTTACTGTAATAATATATTACAGAGGTAATAAAAGGATCAGGATCCAGGTTACTGTAATAAGATGTTACAGGGTAATAATAGGATCAGGAGCCGGGTTACTGTAATAAGATGTTACAGGGGTAATAAGAGGATCAGGAGCCGGGTTACTGTAATAAGATGTTACAGGGGTAATAAGAGGATCAGGAGCCGGGTTACTGTAATAAGATGTTACAGGGTAATAAGAGGTTTAGGAGCCGGGTTACTGTAATAAGATGTTACAGGGTAATAAGAGGATCAGGAGCCGGGTTACTGTAATAAGATGTTACAGGGGTAATAAGAGGATCAGGAGCCGGGTTACTGTAATAAGATGTTACAGGGTAATAGGAGGATCAGGAGCCGGGTTACTGTAATAAGATATTACAGTGGTAATAAGAGGATCAGGAGCCGGGTTACTGTAATAAGATGTTACAGGGTAATAGGAGGATCAGGAGCCGGGTTACTGTAATAAGATATTACAGGGGTAATTATAGGATCAGGAGCCGGGTTACTGTAATAAGATGTTACAGGGTAATAAGAGGATCAGGAGCCGGGTTACTGTAATAAGATGTTACAGGGTAATAAGAGGATCAGGAGCCGGGTTACTGTAATAAGATGTTACAGGGTAATAAGAGGATCAGGAGCCGGGTTACTGTAATAAGATGTTACAGGGTAATAAGAGGATCAGGAGCCGGGTTACTGTAATAAGATGTTACAGGGGTAATAAGAGGATCAGGAGCCGGGTTACAGGGTAATAAGATGTTACAGGGTAATAAGAGGATCAGGAGCCGGGTTACTGTAATAAGATGTTACAGGGTAATAAGAGGATCAGGAGCCGGGTTACTGTAATAAGATGTTACAGGGTAATAAGAGGATCAGGAGCCAGGTTACTGTAATGTAATAAGATGTTACAGGGTAATAAGAGGATCAGGAGCCGGGTTACTATAATAAGATGTTACAGGGGTAATAAGAGGATCAGGAGCCGGGTTACTGTAATAAGATATTACAGGGTAATAAAAGGATCAGGAGCCGGGTTACTGTAATAAGATGTTACAGGGGTAATAAGAGGATCAGGTGTAGGGTTACTGTAATAAGATGTTACAGGGGTAATAAGAGGATCAGGAGCCGGGTTACTGTAATAAGATGTTACAGGGTAATAAGAGGATCAGGAGCCGGGTTACTGTAATAAGATGTTACAGGGGTAATAAGAGGATCAGGAGCCGGGTTACTGTAATAAGATGTTACAGGGTAATAAGAGGATCAGGAGCCGGGTTACTGTAATAAGATGTTACAGGGGTAATAAGAGGATCAGGAGCTGGGTTACTGTAATAAGATGTTACAGGGGTAATAAGAGGATCAGGAGCCGGGTTACTGTAATAAGATGTTACAGGGTAATAAGAGGATCAGGAGCCGGGTTACTGTAATAAGATGTTACAGGGTAATAAGAGGATCAGGAGCCGGGTTACTGTAATAAGATGTTACAGGGGTAATAAGAGGATCAGGAGCCGGGTTACTGTAATAAGATGTTACAGGGTAATAAGAGGATCAGGAGCCGGGTTACTGTAATAAGATGTTACAGGGGTAATAAGAGGATCAGGAGCCGGGTTACAGGGTAATAAGATGTTACAGGGTAATAAGAGGATCAGGAGCCGGGTTACTGTAATAAGATGTTACAGGGTAATAAGAGGATCAGGAGCCGGGTTACTGTAATAAGATGTTACAGGGTAATAATGGGATCAGGAGCCGGGTTACTGTAATGTAATAAGATGTTACAGGGTAATAAGAGGATCAGGAGCCGGGTTACTATAATAAGATGTTACAGGGGTAATAAGAGGATCAGGAGCCGGGTTACTGTAATAAGATGTTACAGGGGTAATAAGAGGATCAGGTGTAGGGTTACTGTAATAAGATGTTACAGGGGTAATAAGAGGATCAGGAGCCGGGTTACTGTAATAAGATGTTACAGGGGTAATAAGAGGATCAGGTGTAGGGTTACTGTAATAAGATGTTACAGGGGTAATAAGAGGATCAGGAGCCGGGTTACTGTAATAAGATGTTACTGGGTAATAAGAGGATCAGGAGCCAGGTTACTGTAATAAGATGTTACAGGGTAATAAGAGGGTCAGGAGCCGGGTTACTGTAATAAGATGTTACAGGGTAATAAGAGGATCAGGTGTAGGGTTACTGTAATAAGATGTTACAGGGGTAATAAGAGGATCAGGAGCCGGGTTACTGTAATAAGATGTTACAGGGTAATAAGAGGATCAGGAGCCGGGTTACTGTAATAAGATGTTACAGGGTAATAAGAGGGTCAGGAGCCGGGTTACTGTAATAAGATGTTACAGGGTAATAAGAGGATCAGGTGTAGGGTTACTGTAATAAGATGTTACAGGGGTAATAAGAGGATCAGGTGGCAGGTTACTGTAATAAGATGTTACAGGGTAATAAGAGGATCAGGAGCCGGGTTACTGTAATAAGATGTTACAGGGGTAATAAGAGGATCAGGAGCCGGGTTACTGTAATAAGATGTTACAGGGTAATAAGAGGATCAGGAGCCGGGTTACTGTAATAAGATGTTACAGGGGTAATAAGAGGATCAGGAGCCGGGTTACTGTAATAAGATGTTACAGGGTAATAAGAGGATCAGGATCCGGGTTACTGTAATAAGATGTTACAGGGGTAATAAGAGGATCAGGAGCCGGGTTACTGTAATAAGATGTTACAGGGTAATAAGAGGATCAGGAGCCGGGTTACTGTAATAAGATGTTACAGGGGTAATAAGAGGATCAGGAGCCGGGTTACTGTAATAAGATGTTACAGGGTAATAAGAGGATCAGGAGCCGGGTTACTGTAATAAGATGTTACAGGGGTAATAAGAGGATCAGGAGCTGGGTTACTGTAATAAGATGTTACAGGGGTAATAAGAGGATCAGGAGCCGGGTTACTGTAATAAGATGTTACAGGGTAATAAGAGGATCAGGAGCCGGGTTACTGTAATAAGATGTTACAGGGTAATAAGAGGATCAGGAGCCGGGTTACTGTAATAAGATGTTACAGGGGTAATAAGAGGATCAGGAGCCGGGTTACTGTAATAAGATGTTACAGGGTAATAAGAGGATCAGGAGCCGGGTTACTGTAATAAGATGTTACAGGGGTAATAAGAGGATCAGGAGCCGGGTTACAGGGTAATAAGATGTTACAGGGTAATAAGAGGATCAGGAGCCGGGTTACTGTAATAAGATGTTACAGGGTAATAAGAGGATCAGGAGCCGGGTTACTGTAATAAGATGTTACAGGGTAATAATGGGATCAGGAGCCGGGTTACTGTAATGTAATAAGATGTTACAGGGTAATAAGAGGATCAGGAGCCGGGTTACTATAATAAGATGTTACAGGGGTAATAAGAGGATCAGGAGCCGGGTTACTGTAATAAGATGTTACAGGGGTAATAAGAGGATCAGGTGTAGGGTTACTGTAATAAGATGTTACAGGGGTAATAAGAGGATCAGGAGCCGGGTTACTGTAATAAGATGTTACAGGGGTAATAAGAGGATCAGGTGTAGGGTTACTGTAATAAGATGTTACAGGGGTAATAAGAGGATCAGGAGCCGGGTTACTGTAATAAGATGTTACTGGGTAATAAGAGGATCAGGAGCCAGGTTACTGTAATAAGATGTTACAGGGTAATAAGAGGGTCAGGAGCCGGGTTACTGTAATAAGATGTTACAGGGTAATAAGAGGATCAGGTGTAGGGTTACTGTAATAAGATGTTACAGGGGTAATAAGAGGATCAGGAGCCGGGTTACTGTAATAAGATGTTACAGGGTAATAAGAGGATCAGGAGCCGGGTTACTGTAATAAGATGTTACAGGGTAATAAGAGGGTCAGGAGCCGGGTTACTGTAATAAGATGTTACAGGGTAATAAGAGGATCAGGTGTAGGGTTACTGTAATAAGATGTTACAGGGGTAATAAGAGGATCAGGTGGCAGGTTACTGTAATAAGATGTTACAGGGTAATAAGAGGATCAGGAGCCGGGTTACTGTAATAAGATGTTACAGGGGTAATAAGAGGATCAGGAGCCGGGTTACTGTAATAAGATGTTACAGGGTAATAAGAGGATCAGGAGCCGGGTTACTGTAATAAGATGTTACAGGGGTAATAAGAGGATCAGGAGCCGGGTTACTGTAATAAGATGTTACAGGGTAATAAGAGGATCAGGATCCGGGTTACTGTAATAAGATGTTACAGGGGTAATAAGAGGATCAGGAGCCGGGTTACTGTAATAAGATGTTACAGGGTAATAAGAGGATCAGGAGCCGGGTTACTGTAATAAGATGTTACAGGGGTAATAAGAGGATCAGGAGCCGGGTTACTGTAATAAGATGTTACAGGGTAATAAGAGGATCAGGAGCCGGGTTACTGTAATAAGATATTACAGGGTAATAAGAGGATCAGGAGCCGGGTTACTGTAATAAGATGTTACAGGGTAATAAGAGGATCAGGAGCCGGGTTACTGTGATATCAGGCTCTGCTCTCACACCTGGTTAGGTCTTGGCCTCTCCTTCTCTTGCACTCATTGACCTCACAGCGTCTGTAGTTGGGCAATCAGTCAGTGTTGAAATCAGACTCTCAAGGACGTTTCCTTTGAACATGGGAGAGATCACGCCCGCCTTAGACACAGGAAACAGCAGCGTCTGGAAACTTAAAGCTCACGGAGTTCATTCTGTACACACATCCCACATTATGTCCAAGAGGTATTGAGCCTGGTACCAAAACATTTCCCACAAGGACAGTAGTAGTTATTAACCCTTTTAGTTCACTGTTTATATAGAAATCATTTATTTGCTTCCTACTGAAAAAAAACTATTGTTGCTTTTTGTAAAAAAAAAAAAGCCGGGACCCCCACCATTTCAATAATTATGGATTCTCACTCCCCTTTTTCTATGGGGTGATGGCTGCGAGTCCATTTACTTTGGGATAAGAAGTTATGGAAACCATTGTGTGGTCTTGCAGCTGGTGCCAAATCCCTCCATACAGGGGGCAGAGAGGACACGAGTCAGGGGGCAATCAGGCAGGGTGTTATTGACCCCCTCTCCTCTGATAGTTATCACTTATCTTGTACATAGGACACAAGTAAATTTCATGTAATCTCTTTGACCCTTTTACCATCTTAGACCATCAGTGATGATATCCTCACCATTCTAGACCACTAGGGATGAAGCTATTAACCACCTCACTGCCCGCAGCCATCGGGGATAGTAAAATCAAACCCTTTACTATCCTAGACCACCAATCAGAATCAATGAATTGTATTAAATATCTAAACCAACACAGACCATCGGAAATATTATTAAACCCTAAGACGAGGTCTACACAGAGACTCCCTGCATCACTGTGAAATGACAGCTGCATACAACTCAATGTATGGCTTCTAGTCGCAGGTAAGATTTCTCTGTTCTGGCATCATATTAGCTATAAAGTTTCGGCCACAGTCAGTAAGACTCGGGCAAAATGAGAGAGTACACAAACTCAGGGCAAATTGGGCTGTAGTACCTCATGTAGCAGCTTGTGGGCGCCACTAGCACATGGTCACCATCAGACAGTTGTAAACACTGCCCTCTAGAGGTGCTAATGTACATTACATGTTGTCATATTTGAGCCTACAGGCTGCCTATCTCTTATATATATAAAAATGAGTTTCTGTCTGTTCTTTATGCGCAACCAAACGACTGAACTGATCTTCACCAAATTTGGCACACAGGTACATCAGGTGTCCGGGAAGGTTTTAAACCGGGTCTCAGCTCTCTAGGACTTACCGTTCCTGAGATATTCCCAAAAAATGACCTGCATTAGCCAATAGAAGCCAGCAAGCCTTTCACTTAAATCCGAACTGCCATTTACATGGTCACATGTCCCTTATTAGCCAATAGAAGCTCGCAGGTCCTACTCCACGTGTCCATAACAACTGATCACAGGTTTTAGCAGTTCGCAGGTCCTTAAAGGGGTATTCCCATCACAATGATCATTGTTAAATCTCTTAATGATTTGACAGTGATCATTTTTCTAAATACTGTACATTTTATTACCCAATTCCCACCCTTTTTGAGAAAATAAGTACCCTCTTACCTGATTGTTGTCTTTCGTCTCTCCTGGTTACGGCCACCTCTCCTGTCGAATCCCGCCGGGTCGCGCTTGCGCAGAAGACTGAAGATTCTCTCCCAGCCGGGCCGCGCAATGTCCTGAACGCGCACGTCACCATGGCGCATGCGTGGCAGCGTGCGCGTTCAGGACATTGCGCGGCCCGGCCAGGAGAAAAACGTCAGTCTTCTGCGCAAGCGCGGCCTGGCCGGGAGAAAACGTCAATCAATCAATCACCGCCGAATCCAGGAAGTGAACGTCACGCTGGACGAAGCTAAGTATGAAAAATGAAGATGGGAATACCCCTTTAAATATTCAGTCATATGACGTATGACGGCACAACTACACTGCTACATGCATGTGGGGCAGGGGCCACTATTTAAACGGATGGGCACTGTGGAGTTCACTGTTAAAGGGGCGGGCATTGTGGAGGTCACTTATAAAGTGGCATGCACTGTGGAGGTCACTGTTAAAGGGGAGGGCACTGTGGAAGTCACTGTTAAAGGGGCGGGCACTGTGAAGGTCACTGTTAAAGGGGCGGGCACTGTGGAGGTCACTGTGAAAGGGGTGGTCAATGTTAAAGGGGAAGGCACTGTGGAGGTCACTGTTAAAGGGGTGGTCACTGTTAACTTCTTAAGGACCGGGCTCATTTTCACCTTAAGGACCAGGCCATTTTTTGCAAATCTGACCAGTGTCACTTTATGTGGTGATAACTTTAAAACACTTTGACTTATCCAGGCCATTCTGAGATTGTTTTTTTCGTCACATATTGTACTTCATGACACTGGTAAAATGGAGTCCAAAAAATTCATTTTTATTTATTACCTAAAATTTGGAAAAATTAGCAAATTTCCAAGTTTCAATTTCTTTACTTCTATAATACATAGTAATACCTACAAAAATAGTTATTACTTTACATTCTCCATATGTCTACTTCATGTTTGGTTCATTTTGGGAATGACATTTTATTTTTTGGGGATGTTAGAAGGCTTAGAAGTTTAAAAGCAAATCTTAAAAATGTTTCTGAAATTTTCAAAAACCCACTTTTTAAGGACCAGTTCCGGTTTGAAGTCACTTTGTGAGGCTTACATAATAGAAACCACCGAAAAATTACCACATTCTAGAAAATACAACCCTCAAGGTATTCAAAACTGATTTTACAAACTTTGTTAACCCTTTAGGTGTTCCACAAGAATTAATGGAAAATAGAGATAAAATTTCAAAATCGCACTTTTTTGCCAGATTTTCCATTTTAATATTTTTTTTCCAGTTACAAAGGAAAGGTTAACAGCCAAACAAAACTCAATATTTATGGCCCTGATTCTGTAGTTTACAGGAAAACCCCATATGTGCTGTACGGGCACACGGCAGGGCACAGAAGGAAAGGAATGCCAAACGGTTTTTGGAAGGCAGATTTTGCTGGACTGTTTTTTTTTACACCATGTCCCATTTGCAGCCCCCCTGATGCACCCCTAGAGTAGAAACTCCAAAAAAGTGACCCCATTTTAGAAACTACGGGATAGGGTGGCAGTTTTGTTGGTACTATATTAGGGTACATATGATTTTTGCTTGCTCTATATTACACTTTTTGTGAGGCAAGGTAACAAGAAATAGCTGTTTTGGCACCGTTTTTATTTTTTGTTATTTACAACATTCATCTGACAGGTTAGATCATGTGGTATTTTTATAGAGCAGGTTGTCACGGACGCGGCGATCCTAATATGTATACTTTTTGTTTTATGTAAGTTTTACACAATGATGACAAAAAATGGCTTTTTTTTTTACACCGTTTTTTTTTTTTTTACAATGTTCACCTGAGGGGTTAGGTCATGTGATATTTTTATAGAGCAGGTTATTATGGACACGGCGATACCTAATATGTATACTTATTTTTTATTTACTTAAGTTTTACACAATAACAGCTTTTTTAAAACAAAAAAAATGATGTTTTAGTGTCTCCATATTCTGAGCCATAGTTTTTTTATTTTGTGGGTGATTGTGTTAGGTAGGGGCTCGCTTGCTGTTGATCGCTTGCTGTTGTACATTTAGTGATGTAAGGTGACAAAAAAAGGTTTATTTAGCACAGTTTTTATTTTTTATTTCTTACGGTGTTCATCTGAGGGGGTTAGGTCATGTGATATGTTTATAGAGGCGGTTGATACGGACGCGGCGATACCTAATATGTCTACTTTTATTTTTTTCCTATTTTTTTGCCATTTTTTTTACTTTATTTGGGAAAATGACGTTTTTTGTTTTTTTTACTTGAAACTTTACATTTTTTGGGGGGAAAACTTTATTTTTCAACTTTTTTTTCACTTTATTTTTTGTCCCACTTTGGGACTTCAACTTTTGGGGGTCTGATCCCCTTTACAATGCATTTCAATACTTCTGTATTGGAATGCATTGGCTGTATGAGTAATGCAGTGTGTATTACTCATACAGCTTCCTGCCTGTGAGATCCAGGGGGCTGGATCTCACAGGCTCTTCACTGGAAGGCAGCCCCGATGCCTAAGGAAGGCATCGCGCTGCCTTCCCTGCTATCGGGTCCTTGACACAGCAGCACAGGGACCCGATAGCCACTGCACTCGCCCCCCGAACCACCCGGTAACGCCGCAAGCCTGAATTCACCTGCGGTTTGCGGCGATCGCCGATATGGGGGAGTCACAGGACCCCCCTCGGCATTGTCCCAGGGTGCCTGCTGATTGATTTCAGCAGGCACCCAGTTCCGATAACCCCCCGCCGCGCAGCGGTGATCGGAAATACACATGACGTACCGGTACGTCATGTGTCCTTAAGTACCAGGACATATGTACGTCATATGTCCCTAAGAGGTTAAAGGGGGGGGACACTGTGGAGGTCACTGTTAAAGGGGGGGGACACTGTGGAGGTCACTGTTAAAGGGGGGGACACTGTGGAGGTCACTGTTAAAGGGGCGTTGTGACCGCCAGTTCTGTGAGAAGGTCTGGCAGACGTTCTTCTCTACCTCTTGTATGACGTTCTTTGTTTTGGTTTCACTTTCTCATCTCTTTTCCTTCTGCCAGGTGTCACTTATTTAGACTAATCGTCTTCCTTTATATTCCCTCCCATACTGCCTCACTTTGCAGTTTATACTACTTCCTGGATGAAGTGTTCACTGCTGGAGGCTGCTGCTGCTGTTTGCTCAGATAAGTCTTTTCCCTTATTGTGTTTCCTTGCTGGCTTGATTCTAGGTGACGTGACTCCGTCCATATTAAGTGCAGGGAGCCGGTGGTCGTGTCCCCTCACTATTATAGGGTTTTCAGGTGTCACACAGTCTTAGGTACGTGGGCATGCAATAGTCTACCATTGAGACCCTTGCATGTGCATAGCAGTCAGGGAGAGCTCTTAGGGTTTTATAGGGCTCACCCATATGCTCCATAGTTTGGGATCAAGCCAGTTGGTCGTTTATTTATAAGTTCCAGCTATCTGCAACTTCATCCGTGACAGGCGTGCACTGTGCAGGTCACTGTTAAAGGGGCAACTGTTGAAATCTTTTTATGACACACAGAAACATAAAATGAAATAGATTAAATATACCCGGGCGAAGCCGGTTCCTTCTGTTAGTATATATAAAAAAGGATGTATGTGTATATGTATGTTCCGCGAAAACTCAAAAACGCAACCATCCATTTCAACGAAACTTGGTATACACATCCCTTGCTGCCAGAAAATAAATCTTGCGGGGGTCTCAGCTCTCTACGACGTACCGTTCCCGAGATATTCCCCAAAAATGACCTGCATTAGCTAAAACAAGCCTGCCAGCCTCTCACTTAAATCCTAACTGCCATACACACGGTCACATGTCCCTTATCAGCCAATAGAAGCTCTCAGGTCCAACTCCAGGTTGCCATAACAACTAATCACAGGTTTTAGCAGTTCGCAGGTCCTTAAATATTCAGTCATATGACAGCACAACTACACTGCTACATGCATGGGGGCAGGGGCCACTATTAAACAGATTGGTGCTGTGAAGTTCACCGTTAAAGGAATGGCCACCGTTAAAGGGGCAGCCATAGACATGAACAGAGGTGTCCTCTGCTTTGATATTAAGCCTGGCCATAATTGGTGTTCTCCAGGTACAGAGGCTGGGAGCTAATGATCTATAAGCAGGTATCGCCATCTAGTGGCACCTTATGTTAACTGCATGCAATTTGCAACATTTCAGACTAGGAATTACTGCAGATAACCCTAAAATAAAAAATTGGACTTACAAGCAAACCATGCAGCCCAAAACTAAACCTAAGGGCTTGACGGCAAGCAGAGGGACATTGCTGTAGTGCATTGTTCTTCAGCTGTGACAGTGTTACAACAGGTAGAGATCACAGGTAGTGCCTTCGACATGGGCGATGGCTCATCTTCTGTTCAGTATACAGTATCAGCGACTAATAGCAGGGGTTTCAAACAAGGCCAGATATAGGGGCTACACAAAAGATCCAGCTGATGGGCTGCATTCATTTCAAATATGATCATACAAATTCAGTTAGTAGCATACAGCACCACATACATCGTGACATCTGCCCTGATGTAGACGTCCTTCTCCATTTGACCAGACCGCCATGATGTCTTTTAGACACACCCTCTCTGAAGAGTTTGGCACAGACAACTTAGGTTCCTTGCTTTTCAATCCTTCTCCTGGTGCCTCAACAATGTTATTTTACCCCCAAAGCGACAGTGCTCCCCCAATAGCAATGCCGTCCATGTTTTACTCAATAACTGTGCCCCCACAGTACCTCAGCCCTTCTATAAGGCAGTGTTTCCCAACCAGTGTGCCTCCAGCTGTTGCAAAGCTACAACTTCCAACATGCCCAGACAGCCTTTGGCTGTGCAGGCATGCTGGGAGTTGTAGTTTTGCAACAGCTGGAGGCACACTGGTTGGGAAACACTGCATAAGGCACCCTTAGAGCCCAGCAGTAATAAAGCCTGCTATAGTAGCCCCATGTAGTAGCTCCAGTAGTTATAATGCTGGGAGTTGTAGTTTTGCAACAGCTGGAGAGCCTCAGGTTGGCCATCCCTTGGGATAGTGTCACAACCAGGGAGAAAGCTGCCCACTGCAGAAACCAATGCCTCCTCCTTCCTGTTCCCATGGTCCAAATTACAATATAGCATGTTGGCACAGCTGCAGAGGTATTTTTGAAGAAAAAAAAAAAAAGTTTGCAGCTACCAGTGCGAAACAAAAACCCATAAGAGGTCCTTTTTAAGGAGGCAGTGCAGCTGTGGGTCTAGTTGCAAATTACCAGTCTTGTCGCCATTTGCAATTCTAAGTTGCATTGACGACCAATCCAATTTGGTCACCGTCTGGAGCACTGTGCAATACCACACACAACCTACGGTCAGACATGGCACTCCGTAAGAAAGCAGCCATGTATTTTTAAAATCCTGGAATGAGGAAGATGTCTTACAAGGTTTAAAAAAAAAAAAAAGTTTTACCAGTAGGGCCCCCCCCCCACACCAGACATTTACAGCATCTCCTGACTGCTATAAAGGCCTGAGCTCAGTGTTGGTTTTAGACAGATATCATGACAAGCACCAGATGAGGATGAAGAGTCGTCAGTAACTAGTAACTTTTTATTAAACAACAAGACTAAGTGCAGTTATTTCCCTGGGCGAGGAGGACAGCGGTGGCAGCAGCCGGGTGAGTACCGCAGGTCAGTGCACATGAGGATCCCTCCAGCCACCAGGGACGCTTCAGTGTGGAGTCAGGGTGGGCTCAGTGCTCCTTGGAGAAGTAATCCTTGCTGTCCTTCACATTGGGTTTGATGGTGCGGCTGCCAGGCTTCCATCCTGCAGGGCATACTACAGGGAGAGACCAGAGACAACAGGTCAGGCGGACTGTAAGGAAGACAATTTTGATAGTAAAGTTTATAAACTCCATGAACGGGGTCTTGTGATTGGGGCCCAGTGAAGGATGCTCCTGGATGGCCAGTCCAACCCAGCCTATCCATACCTTATTAAGTCCATGAGCAGGATCATGACTTAAGGGGCGGTTCGGGAGGATCAGCTACTGTATTTTACACTTTGGAAGTGAAAGCCAAACTGCCCCCCATAAAAGTTGTATGGCCTTGTATATCAGCTCAGGCGCATGGCTTGTGCTGGATTGCCAGTGTTACACTGGAGGCTGCACTATGGATGTCATTGCACCCAATAGCTTTGCTTCTAGTGCAATCTCAAGCCATGTTACTGACATTAAGGCTACATTCACACGAGTGTATTTTGCTTCCATGTCCGTTCTGTTTTTTGCAGACCATATGCAGAACCATTCTTTTCAATGGGTCTGCAAAAAATGTGGACAGCACACCGTGGACCACAAAACACATACGGTCGTGTGAATGAGCTCAATTCTATAAATTACACATTCGATATTTGCAGTAGCTGTGGGTATGGTGCGGTACAGAGGCACATGATGTGCCTATAGCGCTATACAGAACCATGGCACTACCCACTGAGGGGGTTAAAGGGTATTCTGGTTACAAGATGTTCTCCCCTAGCCACAGCGCTCTACAGTCATCGCTGGCACTCCCACAGAGCAGCGGTACACATGCCAACTATATGCTCCGGCCATTTAAAAAAGGAAGCTCCACTGTTTGGGCCCCCTTGTTCTTGTGAGCAGCAGGGGTCCCAGCAGTAGAACCCCAATCTAATAGTCATCCCCTATGCTGTGTATAGGAATAACTTTGAACCAGAATACTAAAGTAGGGATGAACAGTCATTGCCCATAAGTTTCCAGTTAAAATTAGAATTTATATGGCTGACTGGTCGGTCCCAGTAACAAGCCCCTTGAACATTTGCCCCATGTTATACTGTCTCAATCTGCTAGGTCAGGGATCAGCGACCTCCAGCTGTTCAGAAACTACAACTCCCAGAATGCTTCACTTTTATGGGAGTTAGAACAGGTGAGCATGTTTGGAGTTGTAGTTTCACAGCAGCTGGATTACTGCACAATGCTGATGCTTCTGCCCACATGGGCCACTATAGAAGAACATCAGATACAGTGAAAGTGTTGGGCCTTACCTTCGCCATGTTGGTCTGTGAACTGGAATGCTTGCACCAGTCGCAGCACCTCATCTACAGAGCGGCCAACTGGCAGATCATTGATTGTTATCTGACGGAGGATGCCCTTGCTGTCTATGATGAACAGACCCCTGAGGGAGAGAACACACATGGTCAATTGTGGCAGAAAAATAAATAAAAAAAATTATATATACACTCATTCCTTAAACACTACCTGAATGCAACCCCGTCCTCCTCCTTGAGAACGCCATAGTCCCTGGAGATTGCGTGCTTCAGGTCTGACAACAGGGGAATGTTCATGGGTCCCAGGCCGCCCTCCTTGCGAGGAACATTTGTCCTGAACATAGACAGATTAATTCAGATTATACTTTTACAGTCCTAACATTTAGCTCAGTACCTCCATTCTAGTCATCCATGGGGGTCCCAGCAATCCAGTGACTACATCGCAGGGATACTGATGGATCTAACTGCAGCATTAAAGGGGTATTCTGGATGCTACAAGGTATCCCAGATCCACATGTGCAACCAGGTGCTCTATTTTCAGGGGGGCTGCAGGGGGTACTGGGCCCAGTTCTCATGATCGGTGGGGGTCCCAGTGGTAGGTGCCCGTGCCGATTAGCTGCTGGTGCTCTGTTCCATTCAAGTGAATATGATTAAGCTGCAATACCAAGAACAGCCACTACACCATGTATGGCGCTGTGCTCTGTAGCCTCTAAACTGGTGGGAGTCTAATTCCCACTTATCAGATATTGATGACCTATGCTGAGAATATATCAATATTTAACCCCTTGGTGGCTACCAATACACCTTTTTATGGCAGTCACTAAGAGGCCTTAGGCTAGGCTGCCACTTTTTCTCAACACCGGCATAGGTTAGACATGCCAGGAAGAGCAGCAGCTCTCATGACCACCGGGGACTCCTGTTCTAACACTCCAGATTGGCAGAACCACCAGTCCCAGACGTTTAACCCCTTAAATACTGTGGTCAATAGCGATCAAGGGATTCGAGGGGTTGCTCCTTCAGTCACCCATTGGCACCCCTAGTGTGGGGCGATATACTGGTATCCACGATATATCATGATATCACCGTTTCTTAAATACCACAATATTTTAAGTGGCATCATAAAGCAATGACATCTGGGCATGTGCCATTTTGTGAGCCTTATGAACTACACATTGACAACTTGCTAGGCCATCAGTAGATGCTGAAGTCTCCTCAGCTTGTGACAAGTGGCGTCATATGGGAGACACGCACTGAAGCGTATACCGCCCTCCCACTATCAGCAGTGGTGTACAAGAAGCATCGTAAAGTACGACTCCGCTCTGTGTTTAGGACGGAGGGTTTAGCTGGGACTTAGAGTATCCTCTTTAGCATAGAAATCACTGGGCCCCATAGCAAGAATCTAAATTGGGCCCCCATTCCCCTTTTATAGCCCCTCCCACTACCCATTCCAGGCCTCTCTGTTCCATGAACTATTCTTGCTGCTGCGTTTTATAATTTGCCATCAGGGCCGGATTGGGATTACAAAGCAGCCCTGGCACACAAAAGAGGTATAATAGATACAGTGTGTACAGATGTATAGTGTATACAGCAGTGTACTGATATGTGAGGAACGTGGTAATATATGCAGTGTGTAGAGGTATATAGTATATACAGCAGTGTATTGATATGTGAGGTACAGGGTATAATATATGCAGTCTGTACAGATATAGTATATACAGTAGTGTAATGTGAGGTATAATATATGCAGTCTGTACAGATATAGTATATACAGTAGTGTAATGTGAGGTATAATAGATGCAGTGTGTACAGATAATATTGTGTATATATAGCAGCTACTGACATGTGAGGTATGAGGTATAAATTACAGCTCGTACCTCACATATCAATCCAACACTGTATATACAATATACCTGTACACATTTCATCTATTATACCTCGTACCTCACATATCAGACCTTGTATCTCACATATCAGTACACTGCTGTATATACTATATATCTGTACACACTGCATCTATTATACCTTGTACCTCACATATCAGTACACTGCAATATATATTATATATCTGTACATATTGCATCTCTAATACTGTGTAATATATGCAGTGTAATATATACATATATACACACACACACAGAGCAGTGTATTGATGTGAGACATAGAAGGTATAATACTGTAGATGCAGTGTTTATAGAAATGTGGTCAGTTATGCATTATGGTCACTATGTATGAGGTGCATGAGGTTGTGGTCACTGTACCTGTCTGAAGTATTATACATGAGTGAGCAATGAATAAAACAGGGCATGGGGGGAGGGGGGTAAATGACGAGAAGTGGAGGACCTCCTCTTACCAGTCTGTATGGATCAATGCAGAGCTGATTGTGAACTTCTAATACTTGCTGTTAGGGGTTGAGGGACCTGTGATGATGTCATCACAGGTCCTGGCAGATATACCTTTCAAACCTAGGAACTACACCATCATGGTGCAGTTCCTTTGCTAGATTCTGCAGGACCTGTGATGCTGAAGATGATGTCATCACAGGTCCTGGCAACTACACTTCACAGGTCCTGTAAGGGAACTGCACATTGTAATTACATCAAAGGTCCTTTAGCTTTAGAAAGATAGACAGGAGAAATGAGGTGGCGGGGCCTTTCCTCCACTGCGGGCCCCTCTTCCTCATGGGCCCCATAGCAGCTGCGTGGTCTGCCTATACGGTAGGTACGCCACTGCTCTTCAGTGACACTACATCCGGCTGCAGAGGGAGTGCACCGTGGTGCAGCACTAGCTGTTGTAGCTGCTACGGAGCCCATATAACAATAGTGGGGCTATAAACTGATATGGCAATGGCATAACCACCTGGTATGCCGATGTGCGACTGCTATCCCCCAAGTTGCATCCACATCTATGTACACTATACTGAGAAGTAAGAGGTGGGGGATGTATTAGACGCAAGGGGAATACACAGGTCATGAGTCCTATGAGAGTACAAGCCCATACTGTACACAGTCCCCTTGCATCCACCATCGTGATAAATTTCTCATTATTGTGGGAAATATTCCTGATATTGCCCAACCCTAGGCACCCCCTAAAAACACGATTGTGGTGTGCCGATGTCTTTACATGGCAACCGTGGGTCTACTGAAGGCCCCACTGCTTCTACTGGCAGAATCAGCATAATACACTGCACTACATAAGCAGCACAGTGTGTTATGGAAGCAACCAAAAGTCACTTTGTAAAAAAAAAAAAAATCCACATTTACCACCACATCTGTGACTACCTGTATGAGCTATACAATTACACGTATCTCACACAGTGAACGCCATTTAACCAAAAACAGCAACACTTTATCTGCTACTCCAGGGAGAAAAAAAAAGTTGACAATTGATCCTAAAATATTACCAATGACGACTACAAGTTGTCCCTCAAACCAGGCCCCCACAGCTCCGCAGAATGTAAAATAAGTTATGGGTCTTGGGACGCAGTGATTCAAACATTTAAAAAGTTTGTGTGACATTTGGCATCTCATTGCACCAGAGAATGACGTTGCTTGTCATTTATGCTGCACACTGATCACAATGTAAAAACTCATGACAATGGTGGTATTGCCCCCCCCCCCCCCCCATTCTCACCTCAAAGTTAAAGGGGTATTCTGGATATAGAATGTTATCCCCCGAGTACAGAGCTCTGCCATCTCCAGCACTCCCATAACATTGAATGGAGCAGTGCAGAGCTTTTCCATACACTGTCCATTTTAGGGGGGCTCCAGAAGGGCAAGAACCCCCATGTTCTTGTGATCCATGGGTGTCCCAGCAGTAGGACTCACCAATCCCTTATATCTTCCCCCCTTCCCCCGTGGATAGGGGGTAACATTCAATAAGAATACCACTTTAACTTCAAGAATTACTGAGTTCAGCAAGCCTTCTTCATGGAGACAAAATGTTGACTGTGGGAGATCCAAGACCCCATGATCCCTAGAGCAGGACTCATAGCGCCCTCTCCTCACTGCAGGGGACAGACTCAAGGGCCCGTAGACTTTCCATTAAGTCACTCTTGCTTCTTCTGCCGTAAGGAGTGCAACATGCAACTCAAACCCCCCCACCGATTAAAACTTTTGATATGTCTGACGTTTACAGAAACCCCACGGAGCCTTTAAAGCAATGAGTTCAGTGTTCCTCAAAATAGTGCAATTAAAAAAAGAAATTACAGCTAGTCACAAAAAAGTAAGCCCTCGTATGGCTACACAGAAAAATAGCACAGGCTGGTCACTAAGGAGTTAATTCCTGGAAAACTGATTGCTAGTGCTGCACATGGGATGTATTGATAGGTCATCAATAAGACATATCAATTACAAAGCGGCAAAGTGTCACAGGGCTAAACAAGCGTGTGACAAGGGGACGGAAACAATGACAAGGACGTTCCGTGTCGGAGCTCAGATCAAATTTCCGAAATGAAGGGGACAACACCCATGGTCACAAATCGTACAGTAGTGCACGTCTACATGCGACAAAGCAGCAGCGCCCAGAGTGGTCCCAAACACCAGAAGCTGGTGCCTTTCTTGTGCAGCAGAAGAGCAGCTGCAGCCAGCAGATAAGACGTCTTGCTGAAGATCCGTTACTTTAATATGTCTGCATTGTACTTACAGGGTGGAGACTGGCAGAACAGTGCTCCGATAAGGGAGGAGGCTGCCCACGATTAACACCTCCACGCCCTGCGCCATTCTGCTGAGTTTTAAGGCTCCGTTAACCGCCATGACAGGAGTCACCAGATCCTTTTGCATTTGGCATTAAGCCCCCTTTGTCAGTGGATTTCCGCTGCCTACAGTCTATATAGTTCAGGCCTGTAGTCTCCAGCTGTAGCAAAACCAAAGCTCACCATGTCCTGCCACCTGATGGGAGTTGTAGTTTTGCAACACTGAAGACGGCTGCTCTCCACAGACCTTAATGGGCAGCAACTGCTGCAGACTTTCTGCTGTGGATTTGGGAGGTAAATCCACAACAGTGTGGGATAAGACCTTCAGAAGCCACAGCCACACATCTGCAGTATGAACGGACCTGCGGAGCCCTTTTTTTTACTGCAGACTCCACCCTTTGCAATGCATACAGGGAAACCCTGCTCCAAATACCGTAGCCATACACTAAGAGCAAGTACACACGTTGCAGATTTTACCCCACTGAGAAGTTTCCTTAGCATGCCACTTGTGGTTTCGGACGGGTAAAATCTGTGGCAGTTCCACGCCTTGTGGACTTGCCCTAAATGCACCCAATATAGCAGGGATCAGCAACCTCCAGCTGCTCTAAACTACAACTCCCAGAATGCTTCATTCACTTCTGTGGGAGTTACAAGAACAGCCAAGCATGCATGCTGGGAGTTGTAGTTTCACAGCAGCTGGAGTGCCAAAGGTTACTGATCCCTGCAATATAGTAAAATAATCCTGCAGCCCCCGCTGGCCTGAAAGCAGCATTATGCTCTAGCTCAGATGACAGGACGTCAGCACGCAGGATCTCACCATGCGAGGTGTGAGAAGTGCGAGTCCACAGAAGCTCCGATGACTTCGCAGCCGATCTTTCGGAACTCGTCCGCGTGCTCACTGAAGGCGATGATCTCCGTGGGGCAGACGAAGGTGAAGTCCAGAGGGTAGAAGAACAGCACGACATATTTACCTGCAGAAGACAATGGCTCAGTGGCGTCACATAATATACAGCAGGAGGGGGCATCTGATGCCAATACACCTCATTAGTGGAAACTAGAGAAATGCAACATCACAAAATCCCATTCCCACTACCTGAGTGCAGAAGGGTCCCACTAGAGTGGAAGGGGGGTGGGGGTAACATGCATCAAAAAGTGATCTATTTAAATCACGTTTTTACATTTGATACTTCAATTTTTCATGTCAATATCTATATTTAAACAAAAAAACAATCCTGCAGTTTTCACACTGCCCACTAAGCACTACTTCTTGCTCTGTAGAGAACACTTTACTGCAGTTACCTGCTTATCTGCCATTCTAATCCTGCCTATAATGATATCACCTCTGTATAGATAAGACAGGATCCACCATTCACAACAGGTGACTCAAGTCTTGACTGCCATATCCAGCACCTTGTAGGAGGCAGTCCGGCGACGGATGGGGCACGTCACCTGTTGTATCTACCTCTACTAGCATCGATGAACAGGTGATGTATCCGGTACCCATTATAAAGTCTGCCTTATTCTTCGGACATCAGATGCGCTCCCTTGCCCTGTGCTAGATCGGGCAGGGCATGGGCTCTTTACAATAACACTGCTGGGTGGAAGCTTCCGCCCGGTAGTGTGTTCAGTGATGTCACCAACTGATGGGCGGGCTTTAGCGCTCCCCTAGCCATTTTACATTTCATGCGATATCTACGGGACTGAGATAGCGGAGTTCTGCACGCAGCATCTCAGTCAGTCCCATAGTGTTTGAATAGATTAGATGGGGGGCGTATGACTACCACTGTACCCAGACTACTCCCAGAGCTGGTGGTCAGGACCCCAGATATCACACATTCATACCATGTATAGGTAGTGCTGTGGATTAACCCCTTCATAATAAAGTCTGGGCATATTGCTTGGACTGATGCTGAAAATGAAGGGGCCACATCACTGCAACCCTTACACAGCGCATGGTCAGGAGTAAGTGAATTGGGCCGGCTATACAGCACACGGCCAGGGCCCGTCTGGTTATACTAGCGCTGCCATGTCTTGCAAGAAATTCAAGTTCTGGTGCAGGTGACGCTGCTATCGTTCATTATACTGCCACATACCAGTCTGATACCGCACTGTGGCTGTACGAGATCGCCCAAAGCCTTAAGTCACCCTGCGGCCCTAGCAGAGCTCCGTAGGTTCACACAGAAGCCCTCACCCGTTATAATGCAGTCACCCGGGGATCTCCTCTTCCCCATAGGAGACAGAAGTCATTGTAAACTCTGTCTCACAGCGTCTAGTCCTCCATCACTGACCACTCACCCCTGTAGTCAGCCAGCTTAACTTCCTTAAACTCTCCATTTACCACAGCGGTGGCCTGGAAATCAGGTGCAGGCTTCCCAATGTGAGCATTCCCAGCGGCCATGGTGTCTGAAAGAAATAAAGTCTACGATAGAATATAAAATGCTAAAAATATAGTATACAACAGATACTATATATATATTAAAAAAATATAATACACTATATATTAGTAATAAAATATATACACATTCATTTCTTAACATTAACTTTCAAGTGAAACATTTCACTAACTTTGCCCCTGGTAAATCTATCCATATCCCATCAAATCTATAGGTCTGATAGAAAATATGGCTGAAGTCCCCTTGTAACAGCACGACATACAGGGCGCTCTATCTGGTCTTACAGCCCGGCTCACCCGCCACTACATGACCCACCTTCTCCGTGTCTCAGCGAACACTGCGCGGGCCCCTCACAGACTGACCCTTATACATCCTTGGATCCTACCCAGGGCCGGATTAAGAGCATCATGGGCCTGGTGCTGAGGATTTTGCTGGGCCTTTTTATGGAACTGCACTCAGTGTCTTAATTACATATATATTTTATCGATACCATTAAAGTATTTTGTTCCTGCAACTACCCCTTCATTTGGCTTCTATCTTGGCAACATGGAGGGGGACCACGGGTGGGGCACCCTCAGGGCACTATAGTGTCAGGAAAGCCGCTTTGTTTTCCTGACACTATAGTGATCATTTAACATGACTATGAAGATTACTGTTTTCTAGCTGCTGTGGACTGTGGACAACAGCAGCTAGAAACAGTAATTTTCATAGAGCTGTGTTATGATTTATGGACACAGCACTCAGTATGCTTAGCCAGTCAGATAGAAGGCTGGCTAAGCATGCTGAGAGCTGTGTCTAAATAACATACCACATTAAAGGGATTCTGTCACCAGGTTTCACCCGTCAGCTAAAAATATGCTGATGTTCAGGGCGTCTTCACGATTCCTAATGTGGGCTTATAAATGTCATCTGTGGGCTTATTTAGCTAAAAAACAGCTTTTACTAACCTGTCAGTCAAACAAATAAGGTGCCCAAGGGGATGTTAATGAATGCAAGGTGTCGGCCGCACCCGCCGCCGTTCGTGCCCAGCGCCGCCTTTGCGGACTTCTGCGCCGCCTCCTAATCCTCTGTGCAGCCTCTCGCTCTCCCTCCCTCCCCCCTCCTCCTGCTGTAAGATCTTGCGCATACAGGGGTTGAGCGAAGTGCCGGCGCATGCGCACTTCGCTGTAAGAAGCCAAATGGAGAAGTCTGCACGGGCGCATCAGGCAGAGCCCTGTGCGCAAGCGTGAGATCTTACAGCAGAAGGAGGGGGGAGAGAGGGAGAGCGAGAGGCGGCACAGAGGATTAGGAGGCGGTGCAGAAGTCAGGAAAGGCGGCGCTGGGCACGAACGGCGGTGGGTGCGGCGGGCATCTTGCACCCATTAACATTCCTTTGGGCACCTTATTTGTTTGACTGACAGGTTAGTAAAAGCTGTTTTTTAGCTAAATAAGCCCACAGATGACATTTATAAGCCCACATTAGGAATCGTGAAGACGCCCTGAACATCAGCATATTTTTAGCTGACAGGGGTCAAACCTGGTGACAGAATCCCTTTAAAGAAATTACTGTTTCTAGCTGCTGTGGACTGTGGACTGTGGACTAGCAGCTAGAAACAGTAATTTCTTTAATGTGTTATGTTATTTAGACTGAGCTCTCAGCATGCTTAGCCAGTCAGTAATTTCCATAGTGCTGTTCTGATTTATGGACACAGCTCTCAGCATGCTTAGCCAGCCTTCTATCTGGCTGTGCTTCTTGAGAGTCACAGTCCACAGGCTCAGAAACAGCCAGATAGAAGGCTGGCTAAGCATGCTGAGAGCTGTGTCCATAAATCAGAACAGCACTATGATTGCCCTCCCTTCCAACTGGATGAGTTTATCTGATACCTGCCCTGCTCCAGAAGCTCCTGCTGTCTCACGGGCTGGTGTGGCTGAGCGCTGTGGGCCGTGTGCTGGTCGAAACTGCTGAGTAGGTTGTACACAGCGCAGCGTGCAGGAGGGATAACCGCGGGCGCACTGAGGTCATATCCGGCGGGCCGGCATTACAGGAACCGCACCAGCTGCTCTGACGTCCTGCCGCCGGATATCCTGTGACGTATATCCGGCGGCAGGACGTCAGAGCAGCTGGTGCTGTTCCTGTAATGCCGCGGCCCGTCGGATATGACCTCAGTAGTGATAGGAAGTTCGGATCTTTCAGATGAATCGGTTCATTTGAATCAGCTCATTCAAATGAACCGATTCATGAATCGGATCTTTGGTTCACTTGGTGAGTCACTGACTGCTGAGCTGACTCGCAAGTGAACTGAAGACTCTAGGTGCCGGTGCGCATGCGCAGATGCTATCCATCCGATTCACTTGCTGCTGCTGACTCCGCCGGCTCTTCAGCTCTCTAATGAGTGAGTCAGGATCAGGAAGAGTGATTGATTATAGTGATAGTGAAGGGAAGCTGAGGCTGACGCCGGACAGGAGTACTCAGGACAGGAGTCAGGAGCTGTCACTGTGGTGTGCATTGTTGTCTGTTGTGCATGGTTACCCACAGGGACAACAGTCTGACACTGACAGTAGTACAACGAACCAAGTGAAGTGAAATGTGAATGCACGCACAGGGAAAACTATGTGCTGAACTGATAACAGTATTACAGTAACACAGTCACTGGCTGATAATAAAATAGTCCCCACAGTCCCCACTTAACGGAATCCATAAAGGAGATGTGAACCCACCCTAAGGCTACTTTCACACTAGCGTTCGGAGCGGATCCGTCTGATGTTTCATCAGACGGATCCGCTCCAATAATGCAGACGTTCGCATCCGTTCAGAACGGATGCGTCTGCATTAAAACTTAGAAAATTTTCTAAGTGTGAAAGTAGCCTGAGCGGATCCGTTCAGACTTTACATTGAAAGTCAATGGGGAACGGATCCGCTTGAAGATTGAGCCATATTGTGTCATCTTCAAGCGGATCCGCCCCCATTGACTTACACTGTAAGTCTGGACGGATCCGCTCGCCTCCGCACGGCCAGGCGGACACCCGAACGCTGCAAGCAGCGTTCAGGTGTCCGCTCACTGAGCGGAGCGGAGGCTGAACGCTGGCAGGCGGATGCATTCTCAGTGGATCCGCCTCCACTGAGAATGCATTGGGGCCAGACGGATGCGTTCGGGGCCGCTCGTGAGCCCCTTCAAACGGTGCGCACGAGCGGACACCCGAACGCTAGTGTGAAAGTAGCCTTAGTTATATAGCTACTGAATGAGATGCCTTTAACATATTTATCTCCTGAGAAGCCAATTTGATCCTAAAGGGTTAATTCAACCTGTAATCTAAACTCTGTGTCATCTGTCACTTCTCTTATCTCTCTGCTCCTGTCAAAGGCGTACATAGAAATCCCTGGGCCCCATAGCAAGAATCTAAATTGGGCCCTCATTGCCCTTTTATAGCCCCTCCCACTACCCATTCCAGGCCTCTCCCTTTGTTCCATGAACTATGTTCGCTGCTGTTTTATAATTTATGCATCAGGGCCGGATTGGGATTACAAAACAGGCCTGGCACACAAAAGAGGCATAATAGATACAGTGTGTACAGATGTATAGTGTATACAGCAGTGTACTGATATGTGAGGTACGAGGTATAATATATGCAGTGTGTTCAGGTATATAGTATATACAGCAGTGTACTGATATATGAGGTATAAATTACAGCTCGTACCTCACATATCAATCCAATGCTGTATATACAATATACCTGTACACACCATCTATTATACCTCGTACCTAACATATCAGTACACTGCTGTATATACAATATATCTATACACACTGCATATATTATACCTTGTACCTCACATATCAGTACACTGCAATATATATTATATATCTGTACATATTGCATCTATAATACTGTTTAATATATGCAGAGTGTGTGTGTGTGTGTGTGTGTGTGTGTGTGCATATATATATATATATATATATATGTGAGACATACAAGGTATAATACTGTAGATGCAGTGTTTATAGAAATATGTGGTCAGTTATACATTATAGTCACTGTGTGTGTGAAGTACATGAGGTTGTGGTCACTGTACCTGTCTGAAGTATTATACATGAGTGAGCAATGAGTAAAAACAGGGCATGGAGAGGGGGTAAATGATGAAAAGTGGAGGACCTCCTCTTACCACTCCATTCCAGTCTGTATGGATCAATGCAGAGCTGATTGTGAACTTCTAATACTTGCTGTTAGGGGTTGAAGGACCTGTGATGATGTCATCAAAGGTCCTGGCAGATGTACCTTTCAAACCTAGGAACTACAGCATTTTTGGTGCTGTTCCTTTGCTAGATTCTGCAGGACCTGTGATGCTGAAGATGATGTCATCACAGGTCCTGGCAGATGCACTGTTCTAACCTGGGAACTACACTTTACACTGTGCAGTTCCCTTACAGGACCTGTGAAGTGCTTGCCTTGCCTCAGCTCTGATTGGTTGGTGGGCGGGGAGGGGAGGGGCTGGCAGAAGCAGCTTCCACTCTAGGATCATATTACGCTCCTCCCGAGTCCCGCCCTCAGGCTCCCTGCTGCCAGCATGAGGTGAGCGTCTCCGCATTGTCTGTGTGCTGCTATGTGACGCTGCGCTGTGTACAACAGAGGACTTTTAACCCTCCGACGGCCTTTTGGCTGGCAGATGGGCCTATTTTATGGTAGGGGCCTGGAGCTGCAGCTCCATCAGCCCCTACGTTAATCCGGCCCTGATCCTACCACTGACGAAAAGAGGGGTACGATCGTTCGCCTCTCTCCGTTTTCGTTAAAAAAAAAAAAAAAAAAGACGGCTCATTAGGCCCTTCACCACATGGTTAGACTAACAGAAGAACAAAGCAACATCAGTATCTCAGCAACGTGGGATGGAGAGAACTCGGAGAACGCTCCCCCCCCCCTTCTGAGCTGCTAAATAAGCTCGTCCGCACCTGCCGCCTTCTCTCTTCTGAGCATCCTCTGTGAGGGCTGTGACAGGGATGTGGTCACGTGACGCGGCCCTGTGTACTGTATCGCGTGTGTGTCGCGATATATTTATATATACTTAGTAAAACAGTATATATATTCTACCTCCTGTGTAAAAAGTGTGGGGGCTGGGGAATGGCCAAAATCTGCTTTTAACCGGCCCAGTGTTTTGGTCCAGACACGTTTAGGTGGTTTAGGGCATGTTCACACTGTAGATTTTTACATTTGATGAATATATGTTTATTTTTATTTTTTTATCACTACTTGTATTTCATTTATATGTGGATTTTGAGCAGATTCCACTCAGAATTAAAAAAAAATCCACTGGGGGTCATTTATGAACATTTTTACACCAGTTTTTGGCGGAAAAAAAGGAGCAAAACCCCTTTTTAACCACTTTTTTAATGACCATGCGACAGGTGGTCAGTGATGCATCTGTGAAGCTGTCCGTGAAGAATCCGTGTTGGGTCCCTGTGTCCGTTTTTTGCTGTCCGTGAAGAATCCGTGTTGGGTCCCTGTGCCGTTTTTTGCTGTCCGTGAAGAATCCGTGTTGGGTCCCTGTGTCAGTTTTTTGCTGTCCGTGAAGAATCCGTGTTGGGTCCCTGTGTCCGTTTTTTGCTGTCCGTAAAGAATCCGTGTTGGGTCCGTGTGTCCGTTTTTTGCTGTCCGTGTTGCATCCGTGTTGCATTTTCAAAGCATAATTTCTTAATGATCCGTGAACCTGGTGCGGGTCCGCATTTCCAGAGCCGGGCCGAAGATAATCTTCTTGAATCACCTCTTCCCAAGACCCATAACTTTTTTTATTTTTCATTCTATGGAGTTGAGTGAGAGCTTGACTTTTGCGGGACGACTTATGGTTTTCATTGGTATCATTTTGGGGTAAATAACACTTTTTGATCCCTTTTTTTATTAATTTTTTTTCTATTAAATACCAATTCTGGCATTTTTTATTTTTTTTTACGACGTTCACCGCAGGAAATAATTTACATGATTTTTGTGTAGTGCGGGTCATTAGGGACACGGTGATACCAGACATGTGGAGCTGATTTTATTGAAAAAAGCAGTTTTTTTAAATAAAATTTATTACGTTTAATAAATAAATAAATTGAATAAACAGTCCAGCTGCTTGTGGGCGTTCCAGAGGAGTACGTTGATTTTTGGCTTTATTTATCATAGGGATTGGGGGTCATTTGTAAATGGCGCTATACCTGTTTTTGGCATATAAAAAATTGCAAGACCTCTTTTCCAAATTTTAGAATGTCCATGAAACAATATTTTGCGCATAGGCGTTTTTATGCCGTCGTCGCCACTTGAGAGTGGCTGGGACTGGGATTTTGTTTCTGTCAAAATTATTAGGGGTCATTTACGAACAGTTTGACGCCTCTTTTTGGCATAAAATTGTTGCACAACCGTTTTTTATTTGTCGCACTGACCCTTTTATGCCACATTTGACACATAGGAGAGTCGAGGGAGTGGCGGGCGCCGAACTTCAACTTCAGCAAATTTACTAATTGCCGTCATAAATTAGGCGCATCTTCTGGAAGCAGCGACGGCATAAAATGTACGAAAAAGACTGCCAAAAATTATATTCTTCATAAATGACCCCCACACTTGAAAACAGGTGTAATAGAGGAGTAAAACTACTCCACTTAGGGGCTGAAGTACTCTTTGTCATAAATTTGGGGGGAAACAAAGACAGGTGTAAAAAGCTCCACTCCTGACCTGCTGTAGTTGTGGCAGGTGAAAATAAGTCAGAATGTGATCATTTGGCCTGTGCTAAATTTAACAAGTGCTGTGCGTTGCTTTCATAAATTTAGCTCACAGTTACCTTAAAGGCTATATACACCTTTGGGGGCAATTTATTATTATTATTATTATTATTATTATTGCATTGTACTAATTTTAAGCTAGAAATCATTTTCTCATATGGTCTTTATTAAAAAATGTTGAGCCCTTTTCTCTGTACAGCCTTGAGATTCTTTAGTAGAATGCTGTTTTCACTGTGTTCTGTCAGGCAGCTCACCTGACAGCTTCTTATCTCATTATAGCTCAATCCTTATCTGACAGGTAAGAATGTAGCTTAACCACCTCAGCCCCCAGTGCTTAAACACCCTGAAAGACCAGGCCACTTTTTACACTTCTGACCTACACTACTTTCACCGTTTATTGCTCGGTCATGCAACTTACCACCCAAATGAATTTTACCTCCTTTTCTTCTCACTAATAGAGCTTTCATTTGGTGGTATTTCATTGCTGCTGACATTTTTACTTTTTTTGTTATTAATCGAAATTTAACGATTTTTTTGCAAAAAAATGACATTTTTCATTTTCAGTTGTAAAATTTTGCAAAAAAAACAACATCCATATATAAATTTTGCTCTAAATTTATTGTTCTACATGTCTTTGATAAAAAAAAAATGTTTGGGTAAAAAAAAAATGGTTTGGGTAAAAGTTATAGCGTTTACAAACTATGGTACAAAAATGTGAATTTCCGCTTTTTGAAGCAGCTCTGACTTTCTGAGCACCTGTCATGTTTCCTGAGGTTCTACAATGCCCAGACAGTACAAACACCCCACAAATGACCCCATTTCGGAAAGTACACACCCTAAGGTATTCGCTGATGTGCATAGTGAGTTCATAGAACTTTTTATTTTTTGTCACAAGTTAGCGGAAAATGATGATTTTTTTTTTTTTTCTTACAAAGTCTCATATTCCACTAACTTGTGACAAAAAATAAAAAGTTCTATGAACTCACTATGCCCATCAGCGAATACCTTGGGGTGTCTTCTTTCCAAAATGGGGTCACTTGTGGGGTAGTTATACTGCCCTGGCATTCTAGGGGCCCAAATGTGTGGTAAGGAGTTTGAAATCAAATTCTGTAAAAAATGACCTGTGAAATCCGAAAGGTGCTCTTTGGAATATGGGCCCCTTTGCCCACCTAGGCTGCAAAAAAGTGTCACACATCTGGTATCTCCGTACTCAGGAGAAGGTGGGGAATGTGTTTTGGGGTGTCATTTTATATATACCCATGCTGGGTGAGAGAAATATCTTGGCAAAAGACAACTTTTCCCATTTTTTTATACAAAGTTGGCATTTGACCAAGATATTTATCTCACCCAGCATGGGTATATGTAAAAAGACACCCCAAAACACATTCCTCAACTTCTCCTGAATACAGAGATACCACATGTGTGACACTTTTTTGCAGCCTAGGTGGGCAAAGGGGCCCATATTCCAAAGAGCACCTTTAGGATTTCACAGGTCATTTTTTACAGAATTTGATTTCAAACTCCTTACCACACATTTGGGCCCCTAGAATGCCAGGGCAGTATAACTACCCCACAAGTGACCCCATTTTGGAAAGAAGAGACCCCAAGGTATTTGCTGATGGGCATAGTGAGTTCATTGAAGTTTTTATTTTTTGTCACAAGTTAGTGGAATATGAGACTTTGTATGAAAAAAAAAAAAAAAAATCATCATTTTCCACTAACTTGTGACAAAAAATAAAAAATTCTAGGAACTCGCCATGCCCCTCACGGAATACCTTGGGGTGTCTTCTTTCCAAAATGGGGTCACTTGTGGGGTAGTTATACTGCCCTGGCATTCTAGGGGCCCAAATGTGTGGTAAGGAGTTTGAAATCAAATTCTGTAAAAAATGACCTGTGAAATCCGAAAGGTGCTCTTTGGAATATGGGCCCCTTTGCCCACCTAGGCTGCAAAAAAGTGTCACACATCTGGTATCTCCGTACTCAGGAGAAGTTGAGAAATGTGTTTTGGGGTGTCATTTTACATATACCCATGCTGGGTGAGATAAATATCTTGGTCAAATGCCAACTTTGTATAAAAAAAATGGGAAAAGTTGTCTTTTGCCAAGATATTTCTCTGACCCAGCATGGGTATATGTAAAATGACACCCCAAAACACATTCCCCACCTTCTCCTGAGTACGGAGATACCAGATGTGTGACACTTTTTTGCAGCCTAGGTGGGCAAAGGGGCCCATATTCCAAAGAGCACCTTTCGGATTTCACAGGTCATTTTTTACAGAATTTGATTTCAAACTCCTTACCACACATTTGGGCCCCTAGAATGCCAGGGCAGTATAACTACCCCACAAGTGACCCCATTTTGGAAAGAAGAGACCCCAAGGTATTCGCTGATGGGCATAGTGAGTTCATGGAAGTTTTTATTTTTTGTCACAAGTTAGTGGAATATGAGACTTTGTATGAAAAAAAAAAAAAAATCATAATTTTCCACTAACTTGTGACAAAAAATAAAAAATTCTAGGAACTTGCCATGCCCCTCACGGAATACCTTGGGGTGTCTTCTTTCCAAAATGGGGTCACTTGTGGGGTAGTTATACTGCCCTGGCATTTTCCAGGGGCCCTAATGTGTGGTAAGTAGGTAAATGACCTGTGAAATCCGAAAGGTGCTCTTTGGAATGTGGGCCCCTTTGCCCACCTAGGCTGCAAAAAAGTGTCACACATTTGGTATCTCCGTACTCAGGAGAAGGTGGGGAATGTGTTTTGTGGTGTCATTTTACATATACCCATGCTGGGTGAGAGAAATATATTGGCAAAAGACAACTTTTCCCATTGTTTTATACAAAGTTGGCATTTGACCAAGATATTTATCTCACCCAGCATGGGTATATGTAAAAAGACACCCCAAAACACATTCCTCAACTTCTCCTGAATACAGAGATACCAGATGTGTGACACTTTTTTGCAGCCTAGGTGGGCAAAGGGGCCCAAATTCCTTTTAGGAGGGCATTTTTAGACATTTGGATACTAGACTTCTTCTCACGCTTTGGGGCCCCTAAAATGCCAGGGCAGTATAAATACCCCACATGTGACCCCATTTTGGAAAGAAGACACCCCAAGGTATTCAATGAGGGGCATGGCGAGTTCATTGAAAAAAAAATTTTTGGGCACAAGTTAGCGGAAATTGATTTTTTTGATTTTGTTCTCACAAAGTCTCCCTTTCCGCTAACTTGGGACAAAAATTTCAATCTTTCATGGACTCAATATGCCCCTCAGCGAATACCTTGGGGTGTCTTCTTTCCAAAATGGTGTTATTTGTGGGGTGTTTGTACTGCCCTGGCATTTGAGGGTCTCCGCAATCATTACATGTATGCCCAGCATTAGGAGTTTCTGCTATTCTCCTTATATTGAGCATACAGGTAATGAGATTTTTTTTTTCCGTTCAGCCTCTGGGCTGAAAGAAAAAAATGAACGGCACAGATTTCTTCATTCGCATCGATCAATGTGGATGAAAAAATCTCTGCCAAAAAAAGAAAAAGGAGGGGACAGGCGTCTGCCAGGAAATGGGAGCTCCGCCCAACATCCATACCCACTTCAGCTCGTATGCCCTGGCAAACCAGATTTCTCCATTCACATCAATCGATGTGGATGAATAAATCATTGCCGGGATTTTTTTTTTTATATATACAAAGTGTTTGCCAAAGTATATGAACACCGCCACCTCCTCAGCTCATATGCCTCGGCAAACGTATCTTTTACTGCAGAGGAGAAATCTCGTCTTGCAGCCCCGCATACACCGACTTGCGTGTAATCTGACAGCAGCGCAATGCTTCTGTCCGAATGCACATCAGTGCTGCAGCTGGTCGATCGGTTGGTCCACCTGAAAGGTAAAAAAAACAAAACAAAAAAGAAAAAACCAGGCCGCAAAGCAATAACTTTATTAACTTTAGAACAGAACATATTAACTTTTTTTTAACTTTTTTTACTTTTTTACTTACCGGTAATTTTTTTTTTGTTTAGTTTTTTTTACCTTTATAGAACAAACCTCTCCTTCCCCATGGGACAATGTGCAAAGCGCAAATCGCCCAAAGATGTGGCGAAGTACGTTATGCACTTTATCCCAGGTGAAAGGAGAGGTTTGCAGCAGCTGTGAGTAAAAGGGCCCTAATAGCCCTGTGTGCCTGTCCTGTGAGATGCAATCCCTATGCTAGGTGTACCTGTGTGTGGTACTTCCGGAAACACTCACCAAAGCATAGGGCAGGGTGGTCAGGACAGTCAGGACAGAAATAGCGGGTGTCACGCCTTATTCCACTCCTGCTACAGACACGACATCTTTTTCGGGGTGACGGTTGGGTTGAGGTACCAGGAACGACACTGGGGAAATGTCGCTCGTGTAGACGGCTAACTACACTGGTGGATGGGGCCACGGAACCTCCTGGGTAAAGGAGGTTCTCGATGATCTCTTCCTGGAATTTGAGGAAGGATCCTGTTCTCCCAGCCTTACTGTAGAGAACAAAACTATTGTACAGCGCCAATTGAATTAAATATACAGACACCTTCTTATACCAGCGTCTGGTTCTGCGGGAAACTAAATACGGAGACAACATCTGGTCATTGAAGTCCACCCCTCCCATGAGCGCATTATAGTCGTGGACACAGAGGGGCTTTTCAATGACACGGGTTGCTCGCTCAATTTGGATTGTCGTGTCTGCGTGAATGGAGGAGAGCATGTAAACGTCACGCTTGTCTCTCCATTTCACCGCGAGCAGTTCTTCGTTACACAAGGCAGCCCTCTCCCCCCTTGCAAGACGGGTGGTTACAAGCCGTTGGGGGAAGCCCACGCGACTAGTTCGCGCGGTGCCACAGGCGCAAATCCGTTCTAGAAACAAATGCCTAAAGAGGGCCACACTTGTGTAAAAATTGTCCACATAAAGATGGTACCCCTTGCCGAATAAGGGTGACACCAAGTCCCAGACTGTCTTCCCACTGCTCCCCAGGTAGTCAGGGCAACCGACCGGCTCCAGGGTCTGATCTTTTCCCTCATAGATCCGAAATTTGTGGGTATAGCCTGTGGCCCTTTCACAGAGCTTATACAATTTGACCCCATACCGGGCACGCTTGCTTGGGATGTACTGTTTGAAGCCAAGGCGCCCGGTAAAATGTATTAGGGACTCGTCTACGCAGATGTTTTGCTCGGGGGTATACAAATCTGCAAATTTCTGGTTGAAATGGTCTATGAGGGGCCGAATTTTGTGGAGCCGGTCAAAAGCTGGGTGGCCTCTGGGACGGGAGGTGGTGTTGTCGCTAAAATGCAGGAAACGGAGGATGGCCTCAAATCGTGCCCTGGACATAGCAGCAGAGAACATGGGCATGTGATGAATTGGGTGCGTGGACCAATATGACCGCAATTCATGCTTTTTTGTCAGGCCCATGTTGAGGAGAAGGCCCAGAAAAATTTTAAGTTCGGAAACTTGGACTGGTTTCCACCGGAAAGGCTGGGCATAAAAGCTTCCCGGGTTGGCGGATATAAATTGTGTGGCATACTGGTTGGTCTCTGCCACGACTAAGTCCAAGAGCTCCGCAGTCAAGAACAGCTCAAAAAATCCCAGGGCCGTACTGATCTGAGCCGTCTCAACCCGAACTCCAGACTGGGCGGTGAAAGGGGGAACTAATGGTGCGGCTGAAGTTGGTGACTGCCAATCAGGGTTTGCCAGCACCTCAGGGATTCTAGGGGCTCTACGGGCCTGTCTGTGCGGTGGCTGCGACGGGGGAACTAATGCACGTGCCACCGTACCAGCTTCAACTGCCCTTCTGGTGCTCGCCACGTCACCATGTTGTACGGCAGTGCTGGTACTAGGTCCAGGAAGGGCTGCGCTGCTGGTGTATGCCTCATCACGTGATCCGGCAGCGACAGCCCCACTCTGCTGCTCTTGAAGCGGATCCTGCGTAACCTGTGGTCTAGCGACACGGGGCCGGGTACGCCTGGTGCTATCAGGGACCTCCACCTCCTCGTCCGAACTTTGGGTCAGAGAGCCACTGCTTTCCACAGGTTCATATTCTGACCCGCTAGATTCGTCAGATGAGGGTTCCCACTCCTCATCCGACTGGGTCAGAATCCTGTAGGCCTCTTCAGAAGAATACCCCCTGTTTGACATTTTGGACTACTAAATTTAGGGGTATTCCCTGAGACTACCCAAGAAAAAAAGCAAACCTGTCTTACAAAGGGGAGGCTAGCGAAGTACCGGAGGCTGCTGCGGTTGATAAAAAATATCAAAACTGATTTTTTTATCGCCGCAGAGCGTGTAAAATGAATGTGCAGTGATCAAAAAATATATATTTTTTGTCACTGCGGTGGGGCGGGCGTGGGTGAACGCACGTGTGGGCGACCGATCAGGCCTGATCGGGCAAACACTGCGTTTTGGGGGGAGGGCGAGCTAAGGTGACACTAATACTATTATAGATCTGACCGTGATCAGTTTTGATCACTTACAGATACTATAAAAGTACAAATGCTGATTAGCGATACGCTAAACAGCGAATAAAAGTGACTGCGGTGCGGTGGGCTGGGCGCTAACTGACGCTAACTACCTAACCAAGGGGCCTAAACTATCCCTAAAACCTAACAGCCAATACTAGTGGAAAAAAAAAAGTGACAGTTTACACTGATCACTTTTTTTCCTTTCACTAGTGTTTGACAGGGGCGATCAAAGGGGTGATCAAAGGGTTAATTGGGGTGCAGGGGGGTGATCTGGGGCTACAGTGAAGTGTTTGGTGCTACTCACAGTTCAGTCTGCTCCTCTGCTGGATCCAACCGACGAAAAGGACCAGCAGAGGAGCAGAGAAGCCATATAACAGATCACATTTACTAATATGATCTGTTATATGACTTTTGATTGGATTTTTTGAAAATCGCCAGCCTGCCAGCCAATGATCGTTGCTGGCAGGCTGGTGACGAACTTCTTCTTTGAATTTTGCCGGCCCGCGATGCGCATGCGCGGGCCGGCTTTGAGCGAAATCTCGCGTCTCGCGAGATGACGCGTATATGCGTGATTGTGCGCAGCACTGCCACCTCCGGAACGCGAATCTGCGTACAGCGGTCCGGAGGTGGCCCCCCAGGAAGAGAAGACTGCGGGCATCAGCGATAATCGGCAGTCTTCTCTTCCGGGTGTAGTGTGACGTAATCGGCGCAGGCGCACTGAGGAAGAAGCTGGCAAGCGCGCGTCCTTCACTCAGTACGCCTGCAGCGATTGAGGAATGTTACGGCGCAGGCGCGGGAATTCAGCAGCAGACGGGGCCGGCGGGAGGAGGAGAGCGCTCGCTAGCCCTGTCTATCAAGAGGAGATGGGGCGTGTCTAGAAGCGGCAGATGCGGCGGCTACCAGCAAGTACACGCCCAACTTGCTGGTAGTGAATAAATTTGCATATGATAAAAGTATGATTTTTACAAGAAATAAGCCACAGACAAAGGTAGGACAGTAGTAGTTTACAGATAAGGGTCATGGCACAGTGTGAAAGTAGGATTCACACAGCTAGACAAATAGTTAACCCTTTTTGTCAAATTGGCTGAATATTTTTTAATAAAGACCAATTGAAAAAAATCATTTTAGCTCAAAATGAATAAATTGCAATCATAAAAAAAAAAATGCCCCCAAAGGGTGGCGTGTGGTCGTATGGGCTGTAAATAAATAAATGGTCTCCATTGTTAATGGTTGCACAGTATGGCCGATGCGACCATTAACAATGCAGAACTAAACAGTGCAGTCTCATTAGCTTAATTAGGGCTTTCTGCAGCCTGTATGGCCACGCTGCACCCGACTACAGTGCCGCCATGTCAAAACAGTGACACAACCGCGCAGTGTTGTCATACCCTTAGGCCTCCTGCACACGAACGTGTGCTGCCTGTTGCCGTATTGCGGACCGCATTTGCGGGTCCGCAATACACGGGCGCTGTTCCGTAGGCATTCCGCATCACGCATGCGGACCCATTCACTTCAATAAGTCCGCAAATCCGGAGATGAGGAATGGTGTGAAACGGAACCCTACGGAAGGACAACGGAGTGCTTCCGAGGGGTTTCGTACCCGTACTTCCGTTCCGCAAAAAGATAGAACATGTCCTATCTTTTTGCGGAACGGCCGGATCGCGGACCCATTAAAGTGAATGGTTCCGCGATCCACTGCGGCTGCCCCTTGGTCGGCGTTCGTGCATTGCGGCCCGCAATTTGCAGGCCGCAGCACGGCCACGGGGCGTACACGTTCGTGTGCAGGAGGCCTGACAAATGTTAACACAAACTTCACATTGTCCCCTGTCAGGACCTATGGGGTTCATTCCTCCATCTGCTGCCGAGGGATGCGCATAATTTATGACGAGGTGTGCTCAAGCTATAGCAGTCCGTGCGCCTGGAGTGGAAAACGACTCCATTCCCTCAGTGGAGTAAATTGTCACAAACAGTTACGTCTGATACCAATAAAGTAAATTTTCGCTTAAAAAGTCGCAAAAAGGGGTCTTGTGACTTTTTAATACCAAAAACTGGTGTGGGCATATTAGCAAATGACCCCCATTATACTTTTCAGTACACACCCTCTCCACCCCAACACTGCCGCTCTGGACCTCCAGGCCAGGCTTTGTTTTCATGGCTGCAGCGCTGACATGTTCATATACCGCATATGGCACTTGTCCACTGCAGCCAATCACTGGCCCCAACTGTCTTGCATACTGCTGAGGCCAGTGATTGGCTCCAGCGCTCACGTGTAGCATACTGGCACATCATGGCTGCTGCAGCAGCGCTTGGACAGAGGGGGGTTTTTCATTTTCATTTTTCTCGCCTATCTTCCTTGAGCCATAACCTTTTTATTTTTATTTTTATGCATATGAGGGCTTATTTTTTGCGGGACAAAAACGGGGTGGGATTGAAAAAAACGCAATTCCGCCACTGTTTTATGGGTTTTGTCCGTACGGCGTTCCCTTTGCGGCAAAACTGACCTGTGCCCTTCATTCTCTGGGTCAGTACGATTACAACGATACCACGTATGTATAGGTTTTTTATGTATAAATAGTGTAAAAATAAATTGAAACTTTGGAAAAAAAACTTTTTTTTAACACCACCATATTCTGACCCCCCCATAACTTTTTTATAGTTATATCTACTGAGCTGTGGGGGGCTTCATTTTTTTGCAGGACAATCTGTAGTTTTTATTGATACTATTTTGGAATGTGTGTGACTTTTTGATCACTTTTTTGGGGGTAAGAGAAGTGATGAAAAAATGGCAAATCGGCCATTTTGACCCTTTTTTCCATTACGCCCAATCGCCGTATTGGAAAAATATTTTTCTATTCTAATAGTATGGGTGTTTTCGGATGCGGTGATACCCATGTTGTTTATATTTTTTTTAATGTATTTATTTTGTATTCTACAGAAAGGGGGATGATTTCAATTTTATTTTTTTTATATATTTTTTTTACATTTTTTTTTCATTCTGTACCATCACGTTTCTTATAGATCTCTGATGAGAGCAGAATTGCTCATTTGTTATGTTGGCCTGCCACCTGCTGGCCAAAATTTTTATTGCAGCTCCAATACCTTGTGTCTGTTCAGAGAGATCCAGCGTATTGAAACCAATTACTGGCATCCTCACTGGCTGCAGAGTATGCTGGTAATAAGATGGAGTAATCACACTTGTTCATGGCATTTAAAGGCTTTAATGACCGCAAAAGGCATTATTGCCAGTCCCGGTCATGAGCCGCAGGTCTCTGCTGTTTCAAACTATGGCGCCCGCTGCACATGCGAGTGGGCGCCATGTTTTTCCATCGCTCCAGCGCCGTACATGTACAGCGCTGGTAGCAAAAGGGTTAACCCAGTAAGTATAAATTATTTTAAGGTCAGCCATAATGAACCATTTCAGGTGACTCAATATGGCTGACCTGAAATGGCGAATCTCACTTTGCTGTAAAGAAGTATCCCCTGCGATAGTTCTACGCGTTCATGAAGACTGGATTAAACGTTTAACCATGTGCATAAGGGACACATCAAACCCCTCGTGTAAAGAACAAACCCCTCGTGTAAACTCTGACCTCGCTTAACTCCTAAACAGATAAAGAGAGGTCAAAACTGACATTTCCAGTGCGTTTCTGAGTAAATTCTAGCCAAGACTGATATATCACATGACCGTATTATAGATGTCACCATCACATAGGACACTACTACAGGTGACAGTATTATAGATGTCACCATCACATAGGACACTACTACAGGTGTCAGTATTATAGATGTCACCATCACACAGGACAGTACTACAGGTGACAGTATTATAGATGTCACCATCACACAGGACAGTACTACAGGTGACAGTATTATAGATGTCACCATCACACAGGACAGTACTACAGGTGACAGTATTATAGATGTCACCATCACATAGGACAGTACTACAGGTGTCAGTATGATAGATGTCACCATCACATAGGACAGTACTACAGGTGTCAGTATGATAGATGTCACCATCACATAGGACAGTACTACAGGTGTCAGTATGATAGATGTCACCGTCACATAGGACACTACTACATGTGTCAGTATTATAGATGTCACCGTCACATAGGACAGTACTACAGGTGACAGTATTATAGATGTCACCATCACACAGGACAGTACTACAGGTGGCGGTATTATAGATGTCACCATCACACAGGACAGTACTACAGGTGACAGTATTATAGATGTCACCATCACACAGGACAGTACTACAGGTGACAGTATTATAGATGTCACCATCACATAGGACACTACTACAGGTGACAGTATTATAGATGTCACCATCACACAGGACACTACTACAGGTGTCAGTATGATAGATGTCACCATCACACAGGATAGTACTACAGGTGGCAGTATTAAAGATGTCACCATCACACAGGACAGTACTACAGGTGGCGGTATTATAGATGTCACCATCACATAGGACAGTACTACAGGTGACAGTATTATAGATGTCACCATCACACAGGACACTACTACAGGTGACAGTATTATAGATGTCACCATCACACAGGACACTACTACAGGTGTCAGTATTATAGATGTCACCATCACATAGGACACTACTACAGGTGACAGTATTATAGATGTCACCATCACACAGGACAGTACTACAGGTGACAGTATTATAGATGTCACCATCACACAGGATAGTACTACAGGTGGTAGTATTAAAGATGTCACCATCACACAGGACAGTACTACAGGTGGCGGTATTATAGATGTCACCATCACATAGGACAGTACTACAGGTGACAGTATTATAGATGTCACCATCACACAGGACACTACTACAGGTGACAGTATTATAGATGTCACCATCACACAGGACACTACTACAGGTGTCAGTATGATAGATGTCACCATCACATAGGACACTACTACAGGTGTCAGTATTATAGATGTCACCATCACATAGGACACTACTACAGGTGACAGTATTATAGATGTCACCATCACACAGGACAGTACTACAGGTGACAGTATTATAGATGTCACCGTCACATAGGACAGTACTACAGGTGTCAGTATGATAGATGTCACCATCACATAGGACACTACTACAGGTAACAGTATTATAGATGTCACCATCACATAGGACACTACTACAGGTGACAGTATTATAGATGTCCCCATCACATAGGACAGTACTACAGGTGTCAGTATGATAGATGTCACCATCACACAGGACACTACTACAGGTGACAGTATTATAGATGTCCCCATCACATAGGACAGTACTACAGGTGTCAGTATTATAGATGTCACCATCACATAGGACACAACTACAGGTTGCAGTATTATAGACGTCACCATCACATAGGACACTACTACATGTGTCAGTATTATAGATGTCACCATCACATAGGACACTACTACAGGTGGCGGTATTATAGATGTCACCATCACACAGGACACTACTACAGGTGGCGGTATTATAGATGTCACCATCACATAGGACACTACTACAGGTTGCAGTATTATAGATGTCACCATCACACAGGACACTACTACAGGTGGCGGTATTATAGATGTCACCATCACACAGGACACTACTACAGGTTGCAGTATTATAGATGTCACCATCACACAGGACACTACTACAGGTGTCAGTATGATAGATGTCACCATCACATAGGACAGTACTACAGGTGGCGGTATTATAGATGTCACCATCACATAGGACAGTACTACAGGTGACAGTATTATAGATGTCACCATCACACAGGACACTACTACAGGTGACAGTATTATAGATGTCACCATCACACAGGACAGTACTACAGGTGACAGTATTATAGATGTCACCATCACATAGGACACTACTACAGGTGTCAGTATTATAGATGTCACCATCACACAGGACACTACTACAGGTGACAGTATGATAGATGTCCCCATCACATAGGACACTACTACAGGTGACAGTATTATAGATGTCCCCATCACATAGGACAGTACTACAGGTGTCAGTATTATAGATGTCACCATCACACAGGACAGTACTACAGGTGACAGTATTATAGATGTCACCATCACACAGGACACTACTACAGGTGACAGTATTATAGATGTCACCATCACACAGGACAGTACTACAGGTGACAGTATTATAGATGTCACCATCACATAGGACACTACTACAGGTGGCGGTATGATAGATGTCACCATCACATAGGACACTACTACAGGTGACAGTATGATAGATGTCCCCATCACATAGGACACTACTACAGGTGACAGTATTATAGATGTCCCCATCACATAGGACAGTACTACAGGTGTCAGTATTATAGATGTCACCATCACACAGGACAGTACTACAGGTGACAGTATTATAGATGTCCCCATCACATAGGACACTAATACAGGTGACAGTATGATAGATGTCCCCATCACATAGGACAGTACTACAGGTGTCAGTATTATAGACGTCACCATCACATAGGACAGTACTACAGGTGTCAGTATTATAGACGTCACCATCACACAGGACACTACTACAAGTGACAGTATTATAGATGTCCCCATCACATAGGACAGTACTACAGGTGTCAGTATGATAGATGTCACCATCACATAGGACACTACTACAGGTGGCGGTATTATAGATGTCACCATCACACAGGACACTACTACAGGTGGCGGTATTATAGATGTCACCATCACACAGGACACTACTACAGGTGACAGTATTATAAATGTCACCATCACACAGGACACTACTACAGGTGGCAGTATTATAGATGTCACCATCACATAGGACACTACTACAGGTGTCAGTATTATAGATGTCACCATCACATAGGACAGTACTACAGGTGTCAGTATGATAGATGTCACCATCACATAGGACACTACTACAGGTGGCGGTATTATAGATGTCACCATCACACAGGACACTACTACAGGTGGCGGTATTATAGATGTCACCATCACACAGGACACTACTACAGGTGACAGTATTATAGATGTCACCATCACATAGGACACTACTACAGGTGTCAGTATTATAGATGTCACCATCACATAGGACACTACTACAGGTGTCAGTATTATAGATGTCACCATCACATAGGACACTACTACAGGTGTCAGTATGATAGATGTCACCATCACATAGGACACTACTACAGGTGGCGGTATTATAGATGTCACCATCACACAGGACACTACTACAGGTGGTGGTATTATAGATGTCACCATCACACAGGACACTACTACAGGTGACAGTATTATAGATGTCACCATCACACAGGACACTACTACAGGTGACAGTATTATAGATGTCACCATCACATAGGACACTACTACAGGTGTCAGTATTATAGATGTCACCATCACATAGGACACTACTACAGGTGTCAGTATTATAGATGTCACCATCACATAGGACACTACTACAGGTGTCAGTATTATAGATGTCACCATCACATAGGACACTACTACAGGTGGCAGTATTATAGATGTCACCATCACATAGGACAGTACTACAGGTGGCAGTATTATAGATGTCACCATCACATAGGACAGTACTACAGGTGACAGTATTATAGATGTCACCATCACATAGGACACAACTACAGGTTGCAGTATTATAGACGTCACCATCACATAGGACACTACTACAGGTGTCAGTATTATAGATGTCACCATCACATAGGACACTACTACAGGTGGCGGTATTATAGATGTCACCATCACACAGGACACTACTACAGGTGGCGGTATTATAGATGTCACCATCACACAGGACACTACTACAGGTGGCGGTATTATAGATGTCACCATCACACAGGACACTACTACAGGTGTCAGTATTATAGATGTCACCATCACATAGGACACAACTACAGGTTGCAGTATTATAGACGTCACCATCACATAGGACACTACTACAGGTGTCAGTATTATAGATGTCACCATCACATAGGACACTACTACAGGTGGCGGTATTATAGATGTCACCATCACACAGGACACTACTACAGGTGGCGGTATTATAGATGTCACCATCACACAGGACACTACTACAGGTGGCCGTATTATAGATGTCACCATCACATAGGACACTACTACAGGTGGCGGTATTATAGATGTCACCATCACATAGGACAGTACTACAGGTGTCAGTATTTTAGATGTCACCATCACATAGGACAGTACTACAGGTGGCAGTATTATAGATGTCACCATCACACAGGACAGTACTACAGGTGACAGTATTATAGATGTCACCATCACACAGGACAGTACTACAGGTGTCAGTATTATAGATGTCACCATCACACAGGACACTACTACAGGTGTCAGTATGATAGATGTCACCATCACACAGGACAGTACTACAGGTGTCAGTATGATAGATGTCACCATCACATAGGACAGTACTACAGGTGTCAGTATGATAGATGTCACCATCACATAGGACACTACTACATGTGTCAGTATTATAGATGTCACCGTCACATAGGACAGTACTACAGGTGACAGTATTATAGATGTCACCATCACACAGGACAGTACTACAGGTGACAGTATTATAGATGTCACCATCACACAGGACAGTACTACAGGTGACAGTATTATAGATGTCACCATCACACAGGACAGTACTACAGGTGACAGTATTATAGATGTCACCATCACATAGGACAGTACTACAGGTGTCAGTATTATAGACGTCACCATCACACAGGACACTACAACAGGTGACAGTATTATAGATGTCACCATCACATAGGACAGTACTACAGGTGTCAGTATTATAGATGTCACCATCACACAGGACACTACAACAGGTGACAGTATTATAGATGTCACCATCACATAGGACACTACTACAGGTGTCAGTATGATAGATGTCACCATCACACAGGACAGTACTACAGGTGGCGGTATTATAGATGTCACCATCACATAGGACAGTACTACAGGTGACAGTATTATAGATGTCACCATCACACAGGACACTACTACAGGTGACAGTATTATAGATGTCACCATCACACAGGACACTACTACAGGTGTTAGTATGATAGATGTCACCATCACATAGGACAGTACTACAGGTGGCGGTATTATAGATGTCACCATCACACAGGACACTACTACAGGTGTCAGTATGATAGATGTCACCATCACATAGGACACAACTACAGGTGTCAGTATTATAGATGTCACCATCACATAGGACAGTACTACATGTGTCAGTATTATAGATGTCACCATCACATAGGACACTACTACAGGTGACAGTATTATAGATGTCACCATCACATAGGACACTACTACAGGTGACAGTATTATAGATGTCCCCATCACATAGGACAGTACTACAGGTGTCAGTATGATAGATGTCACCATCACACAGGACAGTACTACAGGTGACAGTATTATAGATGTCACCATCACACAGGACACTACTACAGGTTGCAGTATTATAGATGTCACCATCACACAGGACACTACTACAGGTGACAGTATTATAGATGTCCCCATCACATAGGACACTACTACAGGTGTCAGTATTATAGATGTCACCATCACATAGGACACTACTACAGGTGGCGGTATTATAGATGTCACCATCACATAGGACACAACTACAGGTTGCAGTATTATAGACGTCACCATCACATAGGACACTACTACATGTGTCAGTATTATAGATGTCACCATCACATAGGACACTACTACAGGTGGCGGTATTATAGATGTCACCATCACACAGGACACTACTACAGGTGGCGGTATTATAGATGTCACCATCACACAGGACACTACTACAGGTGGCGGTATTATAGATGTCCCCATCACATAGGACAGTACTACAGGTGTCAGTATTATAGATGTCACCATCACATAGGACACAACTACAGGTTGCAGTATTATAGACGTCACCATCACATAGGACACTACTACAGGTGTCAGTATTATAGATGTCACCATCACATAGGACACTACTACAGGTGGCGGTATTATAGATGTCACCATCACACAGGACACTACTACAGGTGGCGGTATTATAGATGTCACCATCACACAGGACACTACTACAGGTGGCGGTATTATAGATGTCACCATCACATAGGACAGTACTACAGGTTGCAGTATTATAGATGTCACCATCACACAGGACACTACTACAGGTGTCAGTATGATAGATGTCACCATCACATAGGACAGTACTACAGGTGGCGGTATTATAGATGTCACCATCACATAGGACAGTACTACAGGTGACAGTATTATAGATGTCACCATCACACAGGACACTACTACAGGTGACAGTATTATAGATGTCACCATCACACAGGACAGTAATACAGGTGTCAGTATTATAGAGGTCACCATCACATAGGACACTACTACAGGTGTCAGTATTATAGATGTCACCATCACACAGGACACTACTACAGGTGACAGTATTATAGATGTCACCATCACACAGGACAGTACTACAGGTGTCAGTATGATAGATGTCACCATCACATAGGACACTACTACAGGTGACAGTATGATAGATGTCCCCATCACATAGGACACTACTACAGGTGACAGTATTATAGATGTCCCCATCACATAGGACAGTACTACAGGTGTCAGTATGATAGATGTCACCATCACATAGGACACTACTACAGGTGTCAGTATTATAGATGTCACCATCACACAGGACAGTACTACAGGTGGCGATATTATAAATGTCACCATCACACAGGACACTACTACAGGTGACAGTATTATAGATGTCACCATCACACAGGACACTACTACAGGTGGCAGTATTATAGATGTCACCATCACATAGGACACTACTACAGGTGGCAGTATTATAGATGTCACCATCACATAGGACAGTACTACAGGTGACAGTATTATAGATGTCACCATCACATAGGACAGTACTACAGGTGGCGGTATTATAGATGTCACCATCACACAGGACAGTACTACAGGTGGCAGTATTATAGATGTCACCGTCACATAGGACAGTACTACAGGTGTCAGTATTATAGATGTCACCATCACATAGGACACTACTACAGGTGTCAGTATTATAGATGTCACCATCACATAGGACACTACTACAGGTGTCAGTATTATAGATGTCACCATCACATAGGACACTACTACAGGTGTCAGTATTATAGATGTCACCATCACATAGGACAGTACTACAGGTGTCAGTATTATAGATGTCACCATCACACAGGACAGTACTACAGGTGTCAGTATTATAGATGTCACCATCACATAGGACACAACTACAGGTTGCAGTATTATAGACGTCACCATCACATAGGACACTACTACAGGTGTCAGTATTATAGATGTCACCATCACATAGGACACTACTACAGGTGGCGGTATTATAGATGTCACCATCAGACAGGACACTACTACAGGTGGCGGTATTATAGATGTCACCATCACACAGGACACTACTACAGGTGGCGGTATTATAGATGTCACCATCAGACAGGACACTACTACAGGTGGCGGTATTATAGATGTCACCATCACACAGGACACTACTACAGGTGGCGGTATTATAGATGTCACCATCACACAGGACACTACTACAGGTGTCAGTATTATAGATGTCACCATCACATAGGACACTACTACAGGTGTCAGTATTATAGATGTCACCATCACATAGGACAGTACTACAGGTGTCAGTATTATAGATGTCACCATCACATAGGACACAACTACAGGTTGCAGTATTATAGATGTCACCATCACACAGGACACTACTACAGGTGACAGTATTATAGATGTCACCATCACATAGGACAGTACTACAGGTGTCAGTATTATAGACGTCACCATCACATAGGACACTACTACAGGTGTCAGTATTATAGATGTCACCATCACATAGGACACTACTACAGGTGGCAGTATGATAGATGTCACCATCACATAGGACACTACTACAGGTGACAGTATTATAGATGTCACCATCACACAGGACAGTACTACAGGTGTCAGTATTATAGATGTCACCATCACATAGGACAGTACTACAGGTGTCAGTATTATACACGTCACCATCACATAGGACACTACTACAGGTGGCGGTATTATAGATGTCACCATCACACAGGACAGTACAACAGGTGACAGTATTATAGTTGTCACCATCACACAGGACAGTACTACAGGTGACAGTATTATAGATGTCACCATCACACAGGACACTACTACAGGTGACAGTATTATAGATGTCACCATCACACAGGACACTACTACAGGTGGCGGTATTATAGATGTCCCCATCACATAGGACAGTACTACAGGTGTCAGTATTATAGATGTCACCATCACATAGGACACAACTACAGGTTGCAGTATTATAGACGTCACCATCACATAGGACACTACTACAGGTGTCAGTATTATAGATGTCACCATCACATAGGACACTACTACAGGTGGCGGTATTATAGATGTCACCATCACACAGGACACTACTACAGGTGGCGGTATTATAGATGTCACCATCACACAGGACACTACTACAGGTGGCGGTATTATAGATGTCACCATCACATAGGACAGTACTACAGGTTGCAGTATTATAGATGTCACCATCACACAGGACACTACTACAGGTGTCAGTATGATAGATGTCACCATCACATAGGACAGTACTACAGGTGGCGGTATTATAGATGTCACCATCACATAGGACAGTACTACAGGTGACAGTATTATAGATGTCACCATCACACAGGACACTACTACAGGTGACAGTATTATAGATGTCACCATCACACAGGACAGTACTACAGGTGTCAGTATTATAGAGGTCACCATCACATAGGACACTACTACAGGTGTCAGTATTATAGATGTCACCATCACACAGGACACTACTACAGGTGACAGTATTATAGATGTCACCATCACACAGGACAGTACTACAGGTGTCAGTATGATAGATGTCACCATCACATAGGACACTACTACAGGTGACAGTATGATAGATGTCCCCATCACATAGGACACTACTACAGGTGACAGTATTATAGATGTCCCCATCACATAGGACAGTACTACAGGTGTCAGTATGATAGATGTCACCATCACATAGGACACTACTACAGGTGGCGGTATTATAGATGTCACCATCACACAGGACAGTACTACAGGTGGCGATATTATAAATGTCACCATCACACAGGACACTACTACAGGTGGCAGTATTATAGATGTCACCATCACATAGGACACTACTACAGGTGGCAGTATTATAGATGTCACCATCACATAGGACAGTACTACAGGTGACAGTATTATAGATGTCACCATCACATAGGACAGTACTACAGGTGGCGGTATTATAGATGTCACCATCACACAGGACAGTACTACAGGTGGCAGTATTATAGATGTCACCGTCACATAGGACAGTACTACAGGTGTCAGTATTATAGATGTCACCATCACATAGGACACTACTACAGGTGTCAGTATTATAGATGTCACCATCACATAGGACACTACTACAGGTGTCAGTATTATAGATGTCACCATCACATAGGACACTACTACAGGTGTCAGTATTATAGATGTCACCATCACATAGGACATTACTACAGGTGTCAGTATTATAGATGTCACCATCACACAGGACAGTACTACAGGTGTCAGTATTATAGATGTCACCATCACATAGGACACTACTACAGGTGTCAGTATTATAGATGTCACCATCACATAGGACACTACTACAGGTGGCGGTATTATAGATGTCACCATCAGACAGGACACTACTACAGGTGGCGGTATTATAGATGTCACCATCACACAGGACACTACTACAGGTGGCGGTATTATAGATGTCACCATCACACAGGACACTACTACAGGTGGCAGTATTATAGATGTCACCATCACACAGGACACTACTACAGGTGTCAGTATTATAGATGTCACCATCACATAGGACACTACTACAGGTGTCAGTATTATAGATGTCACCATCACATAGGACAGTACTACAGGTGTCAGTATTATAGATGTCACCATCACATAGGACACAACTACAGGTTGCAGTATTATAGATGTCACCATCACACAGGACACTACTACAGGTGACAGTATTATAGATGTCACCATCACATAGGACAGTACTACAGGTGTCAGTATTATAGACGTCACCATCACATAGGACACTACTACAGGTGTCAGTATTATAGATGTCACCATCACACAGGACAGTACAACAGGTGACAGTATTATAGTTGTCACCATCACACAGGACAGTACTACAGGTGACAGTATTATAGATGTCACCATCACATAGGACAGTACTACAGGTGTCAGTATTATAGATGTCACCATCACATAGGACACTACTACAGGTGGCGGTATTATAGATGTCACCATCACACAGGACAGTACTACAGGTGTCAGTATTATAGATGTCACCATCACATAGGACAGTACTACAGGTGTCAGTATTATAGACGTCACCATCACATAGGACACTACTACAGGTGGCGGTATTATAGATGTCACCATCACACAGGACAGTACTACAGGTGACAGTATTATAGATGTCACCATCACACAGGACAGTACTACAGGTGACAGTATTATAGATGTCACCATCACACAGGACACTACTACAGGTGACAGTATTATAGATGTCACCATCACACAGGACACTACTACAGGTGGCGGTATTATAGATGTCACCATCACACAGGACACTACTACAGGTGGCGGTATTATAGATGTCACCATCACATAGGACACTACTACAGGTTGCAGTATTATAGATGTCACCATCACACAGGACACTACTACAGGTGTCAGTATGATAGATGTCACCATCACATAGGACAGTACTACAGGTGTCAGTATTTTAGATGTCACCATCACATAGGACACTACTACAGGTGACAGTATTATAGATGTCACCATCACACAGGACACTACTACAGGTGGCGGTATTATAGATGTCACCATCACACAGGACACTACTACAGGTGGCGGTATTATAGATGTCACCATCACATAGGACACTACTACAGGTTGCAGTATTATAGATGTCACCATCACACAGGACACTACTACAGGTGTCAGTATGATAGATGTCACCATCACATAGGACAGTACTACAGGTGTCAGTATTTTAGATGTCACCATCACATAGGACAGTACTACAGGTGGCAGTATTATAGATGTCACCATCACATAGGACACTACTACAGGTGGCGGTATTATAGATGTCACCGTCACATAGGACAGTACTACAGGTGTCAGTATTATAGATGTCACCATCACATAGGACACTACTACAGGTGTCAGTATGATAGATGTCACCGTCACATAGGACAGTACTACAGGTGTCAGTATGATAGATGTCACCATCACACAGGACAGTACTACAGGTGACAGTATTATAGATGTCACCATCACATAGGACACTACTACAGGTGTCAGTATGATAGATGTCACCATCACATAGGACACTACTACAGGTGTCAGTATTATAGATGTCACCATCACACAGGACAGTACTACAGGTGTCAGTATTATAGACGTCACCATCACATAGGACAGTACTACAGGTGTCAGTATGATAGATGTCACCATCACATAGGACAGTACTACAGGTGGCGGTATTATAGATGTCACCATCACACAGGACACTACTACAGGTGTCAGTATTATAGACGTCACCATCACATAGGACACTACTACAGGTGTCAGTATGATAGATGTCACCATCACATAGGACAGTACTACAGGTGGCGGTATTATAGATGTCACCATCACATAGGACACTACTACAGGTGTCAGTATTATAGATGTCACCATCACATAGGACACTACTACAGGTGTCAGTATTATAGATGTCACCATCACATAGGACACTACTACAGGTGTCAGTATTATAGACGTCACCATCACATAGGACACTACTACAGGTGTCAGTATGATAGATGTCACCATCACACAGGACACTACTACAGGTTGCAGTATTATAGACGTCACCATCACATAGGACAGTACTACAGGTGGCGGTATTATAGATGTCACATTATATAGGGCACTACTACAGGTGGCGGTATTATAGATGTCACCATCACATAGGATACTACTACAGGTGTCAGTATTATAGATGTCACCGTCACATAGGACACTACTACAGGTGTCAGTATTATAGATGTCACCGTCACATAGGACACTACTACAGGTGGCGGTATTATAGATGTCACCGTCACATAGGACACTACTACAGGTGGCGGTATTATAGACGTCACCATCACATAGGACAGTACTACAGGTGTCGGTATTATAGATGTTCCTGTTCTAGGAGGGCACTACTACAGGTGTCAGTATGATAGATGTCACCATCACATAGGACAGTACTACAGGTGTCAGTATTTTAGATGTCACCATCACATAGGACAGTACTACAGTTGGCAGTATTATAGATGTCACCATCACATAGGACACTACTACAGGTGGCGGTATTATAGATGTCACCGTCACATAGGACAGTACTACAGGTGTCAGTATGATAGATGTCACCATCATATAGGACACTACTACAGGTGGCAGTATTATAGATGTCACCATCACATAGGACACTACTACAGGTGGCGGTATTATAGATGTCACCATCACATAGGACAGTACTACAGGTGTCAGTATGATAGATGTCACCATCACATAGGACAGTACTACAGGTGTCAGTATTATAGATGTCACCATCACATAGGACACTACTACAGGTGTCAGTATGATAGATGTCACCGTCACATAGGACAGTACTACAGGTGTCAGTATGATAGATGTCACCATCACATAGGACACTACTACAGGTGTCAGTATTATAGATGTCACCATCACATAGGACACTACTACAGGTGTCAGTATTATAGACGTCACCATCATATACAGTAGGACACTACTACAGGTGTCAGTATGATAGATGTCACCATCACATAGGACACTATTACAGGTGACAGTATTATAGATGTCACCATCACACAGGACAGTACTACAGGTGTCAGTATGATAGATGTCACCATCACACAGGACAGTACTACAGGTGACAGTATTATAGATGTCACCATCACACAGGACAGTACTACATGTGACAGTATTATAGATGTCACCATCACATAGGACACTACTACAGGTGTCAGTATTATAGATGTCACCATCACACAGGACACTACTACAGGTGTCAGTATGATAGATGTCACCATCACATAGGACACTACTACAGGTGTCAGTATTATAGATGTCACCATCACATAGGACACTACTACAGGTGTCAGTATTATAGATGTCACCATCACATAGGACACTACTACAGGTGTCAGTATGATAGATGTCACCATCACACAGGACACTACTACAGGTGTCAGTATGATAGATGTCACCATCACATAGGACACTACTACAGGTGTCAGTATTATAGATGTCACCATCACATAGGACACTACTACAGGTGTCAGTATTATAGACGTCACCATCACATAGGACACTACTACAGGTGTCAGTATGATAGATGTCACCATCACACAGGACACTACTACAGGTTGCAGTATTATAGACGTCACCATCACATAGGACACTACTACAGGTGTCAGTATTATAGATGTCACCATCACATAGGACAGTACTACAGGTGTCAGTATTATAGATGTCACCATCACATAGGACAGTACTACAGGTGTCAGTATGATAGATGTCACCATCACATAGGACACTACTACAGGTGTCAGTATTATAGACGTCACCATCACATAGGACACTACTACAGGTGTCAGTATGATAGATGTCACCATCACACAGGACACTACTACAGGTTGCAGTATTATAGACGTCACCATCACATAGGACACTACTACAGGTGGCGGTATTATAGATGTCACCATCACATAGGATACTACTACAGGTGTCAGTATTATAGATGTCACCATCACATAGGATACTACTACAGGTGTCAGTATTATAGATGACACCATCACATAGGACACTACTACAGGTGGCGGTATTATAGATGTTCCTGTTCTAGGAGGGCACTATCATGTGGCACACTTTAATCATGTTGGGCACCATCATACATGGCGGTAACTGTTTATGGGGTACTTCTATAGTTTGCACACTTCTATAAGCCAATATTATGTCTGACTCCATTACACATGGCACTGCTAACTAGCACTTGGGGCTCAGTCAGCAATGGCGGTGTGCGTCAACACAACATACTGGTAATACAGTATGTGCTGTGATCCCTGCACAGTGTGTCAATAAAGCTCGTTGAAGGGAGGCGCGTTCTGATTGGCTGACGGCTGACGCGCAGTTTTGGCGCCAAGAAGGCTTGTTGCCGGAAGTCGCCTTGTCAGCATGGATCTGGAGAAGTTCGAGCAGGACAATACTCGGAGCTGTCTCCTGGCCTCTCCGGTACCGGATCGGTGCCGGGAGGAGCCGTGCTGCCTGGGGATAGATGAAGCCGGCCGGGGACCCGTACTCGGTGAGCGGAAGTTATCATATCACGTGTAGCTGCCCAACCACCAATGCTGTGAAAAGGAACTACAAGTCCCAGGTCTTCCAGGAGCAGTCCTGTCAGCGGCCGCAGTGTCTCTAGTCTTCCTGGGCTCAGTCGCATACAGCGGCCTCAGCTCTGCCTTTGTCCATAGCAACCAATCAGAATTTAGACCTTGTGTTCCCAGTGCAGTCTTTGGGATTGGTTGCTATGGGCAACAAGGTCACGTTGTCACTGAAGACACCCTTAATACATGAGGCCCACAGGGGGAGATTTATCAAAACTGGTGTAAAGAAAAACTGGCTTAGTTGCCCATAGCAACCAATTAGATGCCACCTTTCATGTTCCAGAGGAGCTGTCCAAAATGAAAGGAGGAATCTGATTGGTTGCTATGGGCAACTAAGCCAGTTTTACTTTACACCAGTTTTGATAAATCTCCCCCAGTGTGTTCTGAGTCTAGTGATACCAGTTGGCCCGCTGATCATGTGATCAGTCACATGATCACAGTCTACCGTGACTGGATAGCGGATAACTTCAAATTATCTGAGTGCCCCTTTAAAGCTAAGTCATGGCAGGACTCCGAGGGTCAGCATGTCAGTTAATGCGAAATACGTGGCAAATCCACGGTAACTCTGGGTATGTCATATGTGGCTGATATGTGAGAGCTCCTCCTCTACCATCCCCCTAATCATATATCTGGATAAAAGAAGTCTCCCGTTCCTTCATGATTCCCACTGCCAGATGTTCAGGGCTTCCCCATCCTCCCAGTTAAGCCTCATTCACACGTCAGTGTTTCACGGACATGTTCTCGCCGGTTAGCACACATCCCCATTCATTTGAATGTGTGTAGTCACACATCAGTGTTTTAGCACGGTCCGTGTTTTCAGCACGGATGCATGTCCTATCTGGATCCGTGTTCCCGGATCATTCACGCCCATTATAGTCCATGGGTTCGTGAAAACCACGGATGCCATCCGTGTTGCATCTGTGTTTCACGGATCATTAAGAAGAGATGCTTTGAAAATTATTTTTCAGCTGTTCAGTGTCAATGAAACACGGACAGCAAAAAACAGACACACGGATCCTTCGCAGACAGCTTCATGGATGCATCACTGACCACCTGCTCACGGATTTGAGCACGGACACGGATGTGTGAATGAGGCTTTAGGGCCCATTCACACGTCCGTATGTGTTTTGCGGATCTGCATAACACTGTCATCGGCAATGTGTGTTCCGCACATCGCCGGCACTCTCATAGAAAATGCCTTTTCTTGTCCTCAATTGCAGACAAGAATAGGACATGTTCTATTTTTTGCGGATCCGGACAGCACATTCCGGCCTCGTTGAAAATGAACGGGTCCGCACCTGTTCCGCAAAATTGCGGAACGGATGCGGACCCATTTTGCGGACGTGTGAATGGACCCTTAGTGTGGGTTTCTGGAGGAAAAGGGGATATGCCATAAAATATATTGGACCCCGCCAGTGTGGACAAACCCTTTTATAGGGTGTACATTGGAGGAGGCTTTTCATTGGTGCCGGACTATCGGATGCTGTATTCCATGGATGTGTGTAGGAGATTGTAATAAGTGACGTGTTACTGAGTTTGTGCCCGTGTCCCCTCTGCGCAGGTCCCATGGTGTACGGCATCTGCTATTGTCCTGTTTCGCGGAAGAAAGACTTGGAGGAGCTGAAAGTTGCAGGTGACTTTTTTTCTTTCTATTTTTTTATTTTATTTTTTATTTTTTGCATCTGTGCCTTTAAAGGGGGTCGTTCACTCCGACAGCCCGTACCGCCACCAATCAGCTGTGTCAGGTAGGCAGTACTACCCCTCTTCATCCGTTGTGTGGTGGACGGAGCCGTTTACTGCAGTATTGACTTCAATGGAAGCGATGCTGCAATTACCAGCTCCAGCCACTGCACAATGGAAGGAGCTGTGCAGTTCTGGCGCCTGATCAGTGGGGTGTCAGACCCCCAGCTATCAGATAGTGATGGCCCAACCGTGAAAATAGGCCATCACTTGTAAATGGTTCGACACCGCCATGTAAGGTGCTACAGCGTAGGGGCCACAGAGAGCTGTTTATCTGCTTACATGTACGGCATTATGTGCAAGGGCTCGTGTGGCTCCACACATGGCGGGTTCCAGCTGTATAATACAGCAGACACCTGGTTGCAATGACCAGGATCGGTGATGACGCTGAAGCTGGTTATACTGATTGCGGCATCTGTGAGTTTAAGCAGAGGGAGGGGGATCCCAATCGGACCCTCCTGCAGGAAAATAGCAAGGCTCCGATCAGTTTCACACGAGCGAGTTCCATGCATCGGACTCGCATTGTGTCCTGACCTCCCAGAACTGCCGGGGTCGCATAGCATTATGTTGATTTATGATGCTATGTATCCCTTAGAGGTCTGGAATGTATTGTATAGCACTGACATAATGCTGCCAGTGTTATCCAATACATTCCAGAACTGTAAGGGTTACATAGCATCATAAATCACTATACTGCTATGCGACCCCGGCAGTGCTGGGAGGTCAGGACGGGAGCTGCTGCATACACACGCTGCGAGTCCGATGCGTGGAACTCACTCGTCTAAAAGAGGCCTTACCATGACAGCTTGGGGCCTGCTGAAGGTTCTCAGACCTGTCATGGTTAACTGCCTGTGAAGGTGTGCAAGAGGAACGGCTTCACAAGCAGGCAATGAAAATCCCATAGACCATAATAGTTTTCAATTATGGTCTATGGGATCAGATCACAGCTTATAGCCCCCTAAGAGGACTAAAAGTTATTGAGTTAAAAAAATAATTTTTTTTTAAATCGCCATCTTTCCCCCCCCCCTTCCCCAATTTTATATATAAAAAATATATAAACAATAAAAAAAATAAACTTAACAGGTATCGCCGTGTCTGAACTATTAAAGTATAAAGATATTTTTCCTGTGTAATGAAAGCTGTAACAAAAAAAAAATTCGCCTTGTCCCTCACCCCTCAAAAAAATTGAATAACTTGATTAAAAATTCATACATACCCCAAAAATGGTACCAATAAAGTTTTGATTAATTTTCAATTTTTTATTTTTTTTTGTAGTAAAACAATAAACGATACAAGTTTGGTATCGCCGTAATCGTATTAAGCAGCAGAATTTTTTTGCACAGTGAATGTTGTGATATCAAAACTCAAAAAGCCTTGTCAGAATTTTTTTCATTTTTACCCCACAAAGAATTTTTTTCCATTTTCCAATACAAGAATTGGTGAATTAAATGGTGCCATTTAAAAATATACCTTGTGGGAACGGAAAATGTTAAATGTTATGGCTTTTTGAATATGGGGAGAAAAAAAAAATGCAAAAGCTAAAATGGGCCTGATAGTCCTGGTGTTTAATATTAATGACCTCTCCTCAGGTTAGGCATTGAATATCAGATCGTTGCCGCCTCCTACAGCTCACCAAGCGCAGCGCCGTACATTTTATAGTGGCTGTGTGTGGTACTGCAGCTCAGCCCCGTTCACTTGAATAGGACTGAGCTGCGCTTAGGCCACATTACTGATGTACGTGACATCACTGTCCTAGGAAGAAGCCTAAGCGCTCACGGAGCACTGCGGCCTCTTCATACAGCTGATCGCTGGGCAGTTGGACCCCCCGCCGATCTGATAATGATGACTAGGGATGAGCGAATCGACTTCGGATGAAACATCCGAAGTCGATTCGCATTAAACTTCGTTCTAATACTGTACGGAGCACGAACACCGTACAGTATTAGAATGTATTGGCTCCGATGAGCTGAAGTTATTGCTTCGCGAGACTTTGGGTAATAACTTCATAAATTGATTTCTACTGTAAAAAAAACATTTCCCGAACTAGAGTACAGTTCCAAAGTACCACTTGGAACCGAACCTGAGTTCGGGAAATATTTTTTTACAGTACAAATTAATTTATGAAGTTATTGCGCAAAGTCTCGTGAAGCAATAACTTCGGCTCATCGGAGCCAATACATTCTAATACTCTACGGTGCTCCTGCTCCGTACAGTATTAGAACGAAGTTTAATGCGAATCGACTTTGGATGTTTCATCCGAAGGATTCGCTCATCCCTAATGACTACCTTCTCTGAGTAAAGACCAACAATATGTAAATCCTGGATAATCCCTTTAAACCCGCGATGCTTATCGGGGTGCCACCTTTAGACCTCCCCTTTAGCATAAACCTCCAGCTAGTGTCAGGGTTTTTGAGTCGGTGCCAATTACTCCCATCCGCTTTAGAGCATGTTCTTGCGATTTGGTGGGGGTCCCAGGGGTCAAACCCTGTCCTGTGGATAGGGCAAAACTACTTCTAACCAGAATGCCCCTTTTAAACTTTTTTTTTTTGAATCAAATCGTTTTTATTAAACAATAAATACATATTATAACATAATACAATATGTTGACTTTTTCTTTCTTTAAATTATCCACGATGCAGATTCAGTGAACAACAATACTCATAAGTATATCACCACTCAGTATTATCATGAATCCATACACTACATATACCTTTGCTAAAACATATTATGGGCAAAAAAAAAAATTACCAGAAACTTGACCTTTCCAAACTCCCTCCCCCCCTTACCCTACCCTAACCCCCCAACCCTAACATTGGTCTTGACCATCACGTGACTATATAACCACGTGGGTATGAGATAACCATTCAGTCCACATTTTTTCAAACTTCTGAGGGCACCCTCTCTTCACAAACACCCCTTTTTCAAGTACCAGCATGTCATGCACCTTCCGTTCAAACTCACTCAGTGTGGGCGGACTCCCCTGGATCCACCTCATAGCGATCAGTTTCCTGGCCACATATAGCAATCTCCCCGCAGCTACCCTAACCGGTTCATTTCCTCCAATTTCAGACACATACCCCAGAATACACACCTTAGGATCTTTTTGAATTCTTAATGTCAATTTACTATTAATCATCTCTACAACTTCCTCCCAATAATTAGCAACTACTGGACAAGACCACAACATATGTAATAAGTCTGCACCATCTTCCATACACTTTGGGCACTTGTCATCACCTCTTACTCCTATCTTTTTCAGGAACACCGGTGTTTTGTACACTCTGTGTATAATAAATAGTTGGGACAGTTTGCCCTGTTCACTTAGAGACACCTTGGGGACTGCTTCTAAAATATCTTCCCACATATCCTTAGACATATCCCCCACGTCAGCCTCCCACTTTTTCATTCTTGAAAGCGGATATCCCTCTAAGAATTTTTCCATTAGAAGAGCGTACACCTGTGATATTAACCCTCTTTTTCCCCCTCCCGACGGAAGAACAAGCTTATGGACCACCTCCATTTGAGCTATCACACATCCCTTCCGCATCGTGACCCCAAGGGCATGTCTTATTTGAAGATATTTATAAAACCACTCCTTGGGGATATTAAATTCCTGCTGCAGGCTTTGAAATGACTTACATGTCTTGTCCTTAATTAATTGTCCAATTCTCGTCACTCCATAAGTTTCCCAGTTCCTAAGTCCTGGTATGGCCAATAGTTCTGGCAACAAGTGGTTCTTTCCAATAGGTGAAAGTTCACTAATACCTCCCACTCCTCTTAGCAGCTTCACTTTTGCCCAAACTTTTTTCATGAGTTCAATCAGAGGAAGTTTTTCCCTCCCTGCATGCATTCCTAAACCTTCCAGAATGCCCATGAGGTCACGACTGCCCAGCCAATGCTGCAATATCTGCCCAGTCATATCCGGTGCTTGTAGATCAATCCATCCCTTAAAATGCTGACATTGGGAAGCCAAAAAATAAATCCATGCGTTAGGGACAGCTAAGCCCCCTTCCGACTTAGAATACTGCAATGTCTCCAGTTTGATCCTAGCCTGTCCATACTTCCAAGTAAGATCTCTAAATATAGAGTGAATTTTCTTAAATCTATCCAGAGGGATCCAAACTGGAGCATTATTCAGTATATATAACAGTTGGGGCATCATAACCATTTTTAAAAGGTTAACTCTACCTACCACCGAAAGAAAGAGCCTACACCATGACCTCACTTTAAGCCTAAAAGTAGCTAGCAAAGGGGATAGATTTAGTTCTTCAAAATCCGCTAGTCTCGGTGTTATATGTAATCCCAGATATTTAAATTTATCCACCCAGGGCACCAAACTATCTACTTGTCTGCCTACCAGGGCCTGCCCGTCAATTGGCATCAAAGAGGATTTCTGCCAGTTTATCCGTAGTCCGGAAAAGCTACCAAATCTGTCAATCAATGCCATGGCCGCATCCAGGGACGCACCAGTATCGCCCAAGAAAAGTAGGGTATCATCAGCGTACATAGCCACTTTATTATGCAGTTCACCATATCTAAACCCCTCTATACTTGTAGATAAGCGAATATGCGCCGCCAACGGCTCTATTGCAAGAGCAAACAATAAGGGCGACAGTGGGCATCCCTGTCTGGAACCCCTGGCGAGGGGAAAACAGTCTGATAATCCTCCATTAGCTCTAATTCTCGCCTTAGGGCTAGAATACAGAACCTGTACCCACTGAATGAACCGTTCACCAAAGCCCATAATTCTCAGGACCCCCCACAAATACCTCCATTCCACACTATCAAACGCCTTAGCGGCGTCAAGCGCAAGCAAGGCCCTGTCACCACCATTATCCGCCGGAATATTTAAGCTAGTGTACAGCCTACGAAGGTTAATAGCCGTTGATTTTCCTGGCATAAATCCCGTCTGATCCGGATGTACTATGGTCAGAATTACCTTGGACAGCCTGTTCGCCAACACCTTCGCCAGTAGCTTAACATCAGCCGTGAGAAGTGAAATTGGCCTGTAGGAATCCGGTATTTTAGGATCCTTCCCAGGCTTAGGCAAAACCACAATTATAGCTTCCTGCATCGAATGTGGTAACGAACCTGCCTCCAATGAGTGCTCAAACACCTTAAGTAATTCAGGGAGTAATATCCCCTTTAGTTTTTTGTATATCTCTACTGGGAGACCATCAGCTCCAGGGGCCTTACCACTTGCCATGTCCCCAAGTGCAGCTTCCAGTTCCTCTAGTGTAATCGGCTCCTCTAGCCTCTCTCTATCTTCTTCTGACAGCACCGATAACTGCGCCTCCTCTAGGAAATCCTTCAGGGCCTCATCAGAACTAGATCCAGTGGAAGTATATAGAGATACATAGAAGCTTTTTAAAATTCCTAATATTCCTTTTGTGTCCTGACAACTGTTCCCCCTGTCATCTCTCAACTCCTGAATACAAGAGGAGCCTCTCTGAGCCTGCGAGACCACTGACAACAAATGACCCACCTTCTCTCCTTCCTCAAAAGATCTCTGACGGTAAAAGCTTCTCTTTCTATCTGCGGCCTGTACCAGATGACATCTCAGCTGCTCCTGAGCAACCTCCAGCGCCTCACTACTAACCATGGTGGGGGATCTACTAAACTCTCTCTCAGCCTCGGACACTAGTACATGCGCCTTGACATCCGCCTCTCTGGTCCTGGATTTATGTTTGTTGATTTCTTTCATCAGAACTCCCCTCAGAAATGCTTTCATGGCGTCCCATACACCTGGTATCGAAGCCGACCCTGTATTGATATCAAAAAATTCCTTAATTTCCATAGAAATCCCAGATAGGTCACCCAACACATTCAACCAATGAGGATTACACTTCCACAGCCTCGGTCCCTGTCTGAGCACCCCCAGGCACAAGTCAATCTGCACCAGAGAATGGTCAGACAACGACCGAGGATGATAAACAACATCCCTAACTAGTGGTAGCATTATGTCGTTAACAAGGGCCAGATCTATACGCGATAGTGAATGGTGCGTGGCGGATCTACATGAATATTCACGCTTATCCGGGTTACGCCGTCTCCATACATCTTGCACTCCTACCTCACCCAAAATATTCCTGAGAGCCGCACTCCCCGGTGAACCACCTGCTCCCTCCACCCGGCATCTATCTAGGGAGTCATTCATCGTGCAATTAAAGTCCCCAACCAACAGCCACGGCAGCCCAGGGAAGTCCGCCACAAAGCCCATGATCTCTCTTATTAATGGGGAAGCAAACGGTGGAGGCACATACACAGACACCAGCACCAGCTGTATTCCATCTACCTTACACACCACACACACATACCTGCCCTCAGCGTCCACACACTCCTGCATATGTTCATACCTGATACTCCTATGCACAATCATACTTACACCTCTAGAATGAGAGGAATGAGTTGAATGTAACGCATGGATCACCCAATTTTTATTCATCCAGTGTAAATTTTCTCCTGTCAAATGCGTTTCCTGAAGACAACATATAGCCGGCTGAAACCGCCCCAGATACTGAAAAATACACTGTCTTTTCCGTGCTTCAGCCATCCCTCTCACATTCCAGCTTAAGATTCTAATCGCCTGTGACATGGTAAAATTTTAAACCATATTTGAATCTCACACCCCATTCAGATAACACTCGCTCATAGTTCAAGACCCTAACCTTCCCCCCCAACCTTTTCCCTACCCCCCCACCCCCCTCCCTCCCTCTCATACTCAGGTTACTGTAGCTGGGGAAACCTTTCCCTTTCTTATCCACTTCCCACATTAAAACAAGGCAATCCGAGAGCAACATGCCCTTCAACCTACAATAAGCATAACAATTTATAACACTTTTCCTCAGGTAGAGAATCCTCCCCACAACTGAGAAATACATTTTACTATCATTACCGCCTGCTCCCTCCTCAGGAACTACCATTTGGTAGCATTACATAATACACTCCCTAACTGGTGCAACATTTAAAGCAATCCTAGAGTGTAAATGCATATATAACTTGAACATAAGAAACGTATATCTGCCTCCTTCAAGTGTCCAGGGCCCCACTTCTCAATTGTCGCTCGTGGACGTCCAGCCACTGCGTCGCCTCCTCCGGATCTTCAAAAAATCTGGTGGATCCCAATGCCACCACACGCAGTTTAGCAGGAAACAGCATAGCGTACTGGACTTGTAGAGCTCTCAGCCTTTTCTTTATATCCATAAATCTGCTTCTCCTCCGCTGCACTTCGTTGGAATAATCCGGAAATATGGATACTTTCACCCCATTCAGGACCATCTCCTCATTGTCCCTAGATTGTCGCAGGATAGTGTCCCGGTCTTTAAAATGGAGTATCTTCGCCAGTATGGGACGGGGAGGTCTGCCAGGCGGAAGCGGCCGCATGGGGACTCTGTGCGCCCGCTCCACCGCATATAATGAGGATAGACCTTTTTCATGAAATAATTGGTGCAGCCATTTTTCCACAAATTCGGTGGCATTATCCCCCTCCGTCTTCTCTGGCACACCCACAATCCGCAGGTTATTCCTTCTGGACCTGTTCTCCAGGTCATCTGTTTTGGCGTATAACGCCGCTATATCTTTAGCAGATGATTTTGCCGCCATTTGCATAGGCTGGATAACGTCCTCAATAGTGGACACCCTCTTCTCCAATTCAGAGGTGCGTTCTGTGATTTTGTGTAGGTCATGCCTAATTAAAGACACATCCGACCTCAGGCTGCCAACCTGTACTGTAAGCACCTTCAGTGTGCTGTTACAACTGGCCACAGCGGCCATAATATCTTTTAGAGTAGGCTCTGCTCCATCCACAACTTTAGGGCCTACCGCGTCTTTTGCCGGCCGTGCAGGGGTTAATGGCGGCCAATTTACCGCGTCCAGGGTCTCCCCGTCGGTGGATTCATCCTCTTGTCCAGAGGAAACCTGAGCGTCCATCTCCTTCTCCTCAGCCCAGTCTCCCCCAGCACTCTCCGTGCGAGCAAACCTGCTCAGCTTTGCGGCAGCCGTCTGTCTCGTCTTGGGCTGTAAGGCCGGCCCCTCTTCTTCCTCGGCGCCATGCCGACTCTCCTCTGGCCTGTCACAGCGCGGCCCTTTACCGGACTTTCTAGGCATGTCGGGACTCAAAAGATCAGCACCACACTCTCCTGTCTCCTCTCAACCACCAGGTAGGCAAGGATCTGCGAAATAGGGGGTTGCTACCACTCTAAAATCAGGATGTCTGCAGGAGCTCAGTGCGGTGCGACCTACTCCATGCGCTCTCAGGCCACGCCCCCCCTTTTAAACTTTTTATACTTGAAATCATCCCCTTCGTGAAATTGTCCTTTCATTTTTTATATTTTAGACTCCAAGACGTTAAGTGAGCCTGAGAGGGAGCGGCTCTTTAAGAAGTTGGATGGTTCTTCGGATTTCATCGGCTGGGCTCTGCATATACTGTCCCCCAACGTCATCTCCACCAGCATGCAGCAAAGGTGAGGGCTCTGTTAAGTCTCATAAGCAACCCGTCCGATCACCTCGTGCTGGGTGCCATCCGAGTGGTAATGATTGCCAGGTACACAGCTTCCTGCACTCTGCCCCGTGCTGGCAGGAAGCTTCAGATGCCACCGAGCAGCACGGTCACCATGGCCTCTGCTGTGATCTCTGTATGCCGGCAGGGTGTGATCATTTCTACTAGATAGCGCTGCATACCGTCAGATCTGTGTAGTCAGGGTGCTTCCACCTGGAGCTGAATGCATGAAGGCCAGAGACCAGGGATCCCCAACCCGAGGCTCTCCAGCTGTTGCAAAACTACAACTCCCAGCATGCCAAGACTACCTACAGCTATCAGCCTGCAGCAGGGCTTGGTGGGAGTTATAGTTTTACAACAGCTGGAAAGCCGCAGGTTGGCCATGCCTGCCAGAGAGCAAAACCTGCTGCTTTAAGGGGGGATTTTATAGTTTCTAGACCTAGCGAATGGTTTATAGGTTTTTATAGTCCTGGTTTTATTGCTGACATTTACAAAAAAAAATTTTTTCTCCACTTTTAGAGCAAAATATAATCTCAATGCCTTATCCCATGACACTGCAATAGGCCTGGTTCAGCATGCTCTGGACTGTGGCGTCCAAGTTACAGAGGTGCGTATAAAGGGGACTCCTACCACAATAGTACGGGCAAGTCTAGAAACGCTAGCTACGAAAATCCTAAAGAGCAAATCTGATCACGAGGGAAATGCCTCACTGGTTCATATCTGTATTTTTTTTTTTTTTCTCTCCATACAGAACAGAAAATTTGTAAATTTCTTATACATAGGAGGCAGTATTATAGTAGTTGTATTCTTGTACATAGGAGGCAGTATTATAGTAGTTATATTCTTGTACATAGGAGCAGTATTATAGTAGTTATATTCTTGTACATAGGAGGCAGTATTATAGTAGTTGTATTCTTGTACATAGGAGCAGTATTATAGTAGTTATATTCTTGTACATAGGAGCAGTATTATAGTAGTTATATTATTGTACATAGGAGGCAGTATTATAGTAGTTATATTCTTGTACATAGGGGGCAGTATTATAGTAGTTATATTCTTGTACATAGGAGCGGTATTATAGTAGTTATATTCTTGTACATAGGAGCAGTATTATAGTAGTTATATTCTTGTACATAGGAGCAGTATTATAGTAGTTATATTCTTGTACATAGGAGGCAGTATTATAGTAGTTATATCCTTGTACATAGGAGCAGTATTATAGTAGTTATATTCTTGTACATAGGAGCAGTATTATAGTAGTTATATTCCTGTACATAGGAGCAGTATTATAGTAGTTATATTCTTGTACATAGGAGGCAGTATTATAGTAGTTATATTCTTGTACATAGGAGCAGTATTATAGTAGTTATATTCTTGTACATAGCAGGCAGTATTATAGTAGTTATATTCTTGTACATAGGAAGCAGTATTATAGTAGTTATATCCTTGTACATAGGAGCAGTATTATAGTAGTTATATTCTTGTACATAGGAGCAGTATTATAGTAGTTATATTCTTGTACATAGGAGCAGTATTATAGTAGTTGTATTCTTGTACATAGGAGCAGTATTATAGTAGTTATATTCTTGTACATAGGAGGCAGTATTATAGAAGTTATATTCCTGTACATAGGAGCAGTATTATAGTAGTTATATTCTTGTACATAGGAGGCAGTATTATAGAAGTTATATTCTTGTACATAGGAGGCAGTATTATAGTAGTTATATACTTGTACATAGGAGCAGTATTATAGTAGTTATATTCTTGTACATAGGAGGCAGTATTATAGTAGTTATATTCTTGTACATAGGAGCAGTATTATAGTAGTTATATTCTTGTACATAGGAGGCAGTATTATAGTAGTTATATTCTTGTACATAGGAGGCAGTATTATAGTAGTTATATTCTTGTACATAGGAGGCAGTATTATAGTAGTTATATTCTTGTACATAGGAGCAGTATTATAGTAGTTATATTCTTGTACATAGGAGCAGTATTATAGTAGTTATATTCTTGTACATAGGGGGCCGTATCATTGTTATAGTTTTATTCCTCTCTACCCTTCGTTCCTTTGGCTTTTGATTATAACAAATACACGTCTTCCTCCTACAGGTGTTTGTGGATACTGTGGGTCCTGCCGATAAATATCAAGAAAAACTGAGTAAGCTTTTCCCCGGAATAGAAGTGACTGTGAAGCCCAAAGCTGATTCCCTTTTCCCTGTGGTCAGTGCAGCAAGTATCTGTGCAAAGGTAAGGGATGTGGCCGCCCTGATCTGAATAACATGAACTGTCGTATAGTCATCAGATATGTGTAGATCATCCGCCCCCCCCCCCCCAGCCCCTAAGTTCTCAGCAATGGAGGTATGTGACATAAAGCTGTGATTATAGGGGGAGGCAGGGATGTTTTTGAGTCGGTAATATTCAATTCCTAAGACATGGAGGGAGTGTTCTGTGCTGCTAAATATCTGCCCTTTCTGATTTGTGTAGTTCTGCTGTTTCCCATTAGGGGGGACATCACCTCTTGCACACTGTATATAGCTAGAGATGAATGTTACTATTGCCTTTATTAAGTGCAAACTCTATACAGTATTTGGAGATGGTGCTCAGCCATTATCTTGCAGGGGCCTCTGCTGGGGGGATGTAGTATTACATTCTCGCTTCTCAGCTCTGTATGAGAGAAGTGGCTGCCCAGGTGCTGATCTCCTCCGTGACGGAGCACTGCTCTCTACTACTGACAGATAATAATTGCATTTAATATAACTTGAGTTCACATTCATGTTTTTCTATGTTTTAGGTTGCCAGGGATAGAGTGGTAAAAGGCTGGAAGTTCCTGGAGGACTTAGGTGAAATCAATGTTGATTATGGCTCTGGATACCCAAATGGTCAGTTAAGTAAAGACGTAAATCTCCTTTCCGATCTAAGGCCAGAGGCTTTATCCTTTTACAGGGAGCTTGTAGGTTACTCAGTAATGAGCTTATCAAAGAAAGCCGCCAGTAGCAGAAAGGAAGCCCCAGGTCTGCGGAGAGCCCGTCACAAAGGATGCGGGTAGTGGAAACAGGGGGGTCACCACCAATGACTGTATAGGGGTCATCCCGTTTACCATAGATTAATAATCAAACTTTTTGATCATGTGATTAATATGAGGTCTCCACAGGACTCCTGGGAGTGTCGCACAATGTCATTGTTTTCTATGGATAAAAAAAAAAAAAGATAAGCAACAGTCGCAAAAATTCTGACATAGTTGGGGTACTTGAGATTGTTGGAAGTTGCTTTCTCCTCCATAGGGAAACACTCCTGCCCCCCTCTGCTGACAAGTCCTCTGTGTGAACACTGGACTAAGCGGCTGCCATGTCTAGAATTCACAAGTTAATGTCGGTGACATGATTTATCCACCTGCTGGTTTCTTTTATGGCCGGCCTTGAAATCTTCCGAAGCATGAATGGCGACAGGCAGCATATTTTCCTGTATATACGCATGCGCTGAATGCGTTCTCTGCTGGCACAGAAGAGAACGCAGCTGGTGAGGTGGTTCTGTGGGTAAAGCACATGACTGCCATTATCTTGGGTAGTGTGGACACAGCAGACACCACCTCCACTATTGCTTACCCAAAGGCAGCAGGGGGCTTTATGGTTTGTTCTACTGTAAAGAGTGACCCCTTTGGGGGTTACATATAGCAGGCATGCTCAACCTGCGGCCCTCCAGCTGTTGTAAAACTAAAACTCCCACAATGCCCTGCTTTAGGCTGTTCGGGCATGCTGGGAGTTGTAGTTTTGCAACAGCTGGAGGGCCGCAGGTTGAGCATGCCTGACCTATCCCCTCACACACTGGTAAGATTTCATTAGAAAGTGACCAGCAGCAGGTAAGAGAATCTCCAGGGAGGCATCGCAGAATAACATGCAAAAATAACAACATTTTCTGGCATCTTCAGAAACATTAGTGCAAGCACTCCTCATGTAGTGCTTGCTGTTACCAGGAGCATCAGTAAAGGTGGGTTTACACGGGATGAGCTTAAAGCCGATTGTCGGCTTCTCATTCAGTGGCGGTGACCGCAGCATTACTTGCAGCGATCTCCTCCACAGTCTGAGGATGAGGGATTGCTCGTCCCTATGCAGCTGCGTTCCCTCATCAAAGATCCCTCTTTATACTGCATGACCTGCTGCCCAGAAACGATAATGTGCCTGCACGAACAACAGGATCACCCAATGAACGAACGTTTCGCTTGTTCATCGGGCGATTGGCGGCACATTTAGACGGGCACATTGTTGGGAACGAGCTTTCGCAGGAACGTTTCTTCTCGATAATCTGCCCACATATTGGGCAATGTAAAGCACTGATCTCCTGCTTGCATCTCTCCAGCTGTTTTGAAACTACAACCCCCAACATGCTGTGACTGTGGCTCTCAGGGTATACATAGAGGCAGTGCCACATAAAGTGATATTTCTGGATTCCTGCAGTCTGTTTTATCTGTTTTTCTCTTTCTGTATGGTTACGTGATTCATCAGCACATTCCTCAGTAGAATGAAAACACTTCCCTCTGGATTTCTATCATGAAGGGGCCTCATGTAACACAGTGACCCCGCAGTGTTTGTAACGTTAATCTGTGTTATTTGAGCATCTCCCTTGTTGGGATGACATGTGGGAACCTGGCAGCGATGATCGCACCAGCCCGGTTTTGTCTTGTAGCATGTGATTGGTTGTTGAAGGCTTCAATCACGCATCTCTCATGGCGGCATCTGGGCTTGATAAAATCACAGCATTACTGCATCCTACGGGGAGAATCGGAATAATTGTGACATCGTAATTTGTGACTTTTCCAGCGTACAGAAGCTTTAAGTAGTGGCAATGCAGTGAGTTTACATGGCCCTGCGGCTGACCTGATCTGTCTACGGTGCATTTGTCATCTAAGGTGCACTTCATGCTTTTAATCCTGAGGATACGGCTTTAGGTTGTTGGTTAACCATTCGTGTCTTATTCTTTCTCATCCATCAGACCCAAAGACTAAGGAATGGTTGGCTAAACATCTGGACCCTGTATTTGGATATCCCCAGTTTGTTCGGTTCAGCTGGAGCACTGCGCAATCCATCCTAGAAAGCAAAGCTGCCCCTGTTCTATGGTGAGTGCGAGGTACTGACGTAAAGAGAGGAGAGGGTGCAGATTAAGTCGGCATGGTTAGGGTGCGGAAAGTGAGCAGGGATACCTTACTGTTATAGGGGGCACAGGAGGTGTGGAGAGAGAGAGAGGAGGGCACTGGTGTAGTGGGCATAGTGAGATTGTGTCATATGAGACTTGCACAGAAATTAGCAACCTCTTGGCACCAGTATTCTGACGCAGAGAGTGCGCTAAATCTACGGTTACATACTAGAAGAGGGTACTGGTGTAATGGGTATGGTGAGTAAGTGGTAGGCTGCGCTTAAAGGGGTTGTCCGACCCCAAAACCAGTTGTAGTGGCGCATACACAGTTCCTGCTCTGCGCCTGCACAGCTACTCGGAGCAGTTGCGCAGGTGTAAGGTTGTCTGGGTAGCCGCGCACATAATCACGGATTGGACTTCATACTTCCCTCGCTGGTCCTGGAAGGAGCAGGGATGGGGCCCCGACGCTGCAATGGAGCGTTTAGTCGGGGCCCTTTTCCTCTTGTGAATGCTTTTCTAGCGTTATTTATAGTTGGACCCCAGTGTAGAGTTGTTAGAAGGTGGAGGATGAATGTTCCTGGACCACGTAGGAGAGTTCAGTAAATCAGGTTATAGATTATTGTATTCTAAACATTATTTAATAACCTTTTAACCATTTCCTCCTCCTCTTATTTAACTCTTTGCACTATTTTTTTCTTTCTTAAGCAACGTGAATATTATCCACGGGTTTCACTAGCTATGATAATGGAAATGTCTGTACAGAACCAGCAGAGGGCAGCAGAGGCCAAGTACATGAGTATTGTCCTTTACAGGAACAGATGCTCCTCTCCCTTTAAATGCTCACATGTGCAGTAACGGTGGGTGATGAGTTTCCTGCTCAGTCAGCGATGGCCTTGCTTGTTGGTAACATTTACACTGATTAGCAGTGTCAGATTATGCGGGTGATGAAGGGAGGGGAGGTCAGGCAGACCTTGTGTCCTACTAAAGAGGATTTGGGTGTACAAACTATTCCCCCCCCCCCCCCTCCCCCATCCGTACCACAACCTTGAGTGCATTTTTTTTTTTTCTTCTAATGGTGCTGCTGATCAGTGTCAGTATATGATCAGTCTATGATTACTTATATATGTGTTCTATCTTTACTCAGGGGTGACGATGAAGAGGACGCAGGTAAATCTTCCTCACATTCCCTGCTCTCCTACTTTGCTGCTTCGAAGGAACCTTCAAAGCCCCAACGTCACAGGTTCTTCATGGAGAGACAGCTGGAGCCCCTGGTTGATTTGTAGAACAGATTTACTATGAAGTACCCCAAGAATATTACCTGTCGTAGGCCTGGCAACACATTAGTATCATATCCAAATACTGCCCCCCTCCTATTTGAAAGGGGGGAAATTTTGCTAAAAATCAACCAAACCTCTACCCTACTATAAACTGCTTTCTTCCTCCAGAAACGGAGCCACTCCTGTCCATTGTCTGGTATTGCGCCACAGCCACGTATCCGATCCAGACCTTGGACAACAGTGACCCTCTTTCTGAAAGAAGGCAGCCATGTTTTTTTTAATCTAAACATTGTTCCACATTTACTACTCCTAACAGGCATAGATTTGGTTTTCCGACCATTAGAGTACATTCACACGACCGTATGTATTTTATGGTCTGCAGGATGTGTATCGTCTGTGTGACCATCGGGATGCGGAAAGCAAACGGATGACATTGTAGAAATAATTATTTCTTTAAGGCTACTTTTACACTTGCGTTCAGAACGGATCCGTCTGCATTATAGTTTAGAAAAAATTCTAAGTGTGAAAGTTGTTCAGACGGATCCGTCCAGACTTTACATTGAAAGTCAATGGGGAACGGATCCGTTTGAAAATTTAGCCATATTGTGTCAACTTCAAACGGATCCGTCCCCATTGACTTACATTGTAAGTCTGGACGGATCCGCTCGCCTCCGCACGGCCATGCGGAGGCTGAACGCTGCCAGACTGATGCATTCTGAGCGGATCCGCCTCCACTGAGAATGCATTGGGGCTGTACGGATCCGTTCGGGGCCGCTTGTGAGAGCCTTCAAACGGAGCCCCGAACGCTAGTGTGAAAGTAGCCTAAATCTGCACTCACATCGGCATTTGCCTTCTCTTGGATGAGTTTGGCTAGGGCTGTAGTACTCTTGTCACCTTCATTTTGCATTTGACACTGTCAATCTGTGGCCCTCCAGCTGTTGCAAAGCTACACCTGCCACAATGACCTGCTGTAGACCGATAGCTGTGGTCTGTCCAGACATGCTAGGAGTTGTAGTTTTGCAACAGCTGGAGGGACTCGGGTTGGGCATCACTGCTATATATAATGTGTTTTTTGATACCTCTTTTTAGTTAAAGGAGTTTTGGGAGATTCTGATGTTGATGACCTATTCAATCAGCTGTTTGTGGAGGCCGCAGCCTCACAAGCCCAGCGCTGTCCATTTGATAGCGGCTGTTCTTGGTATTGGAGCTCAGCTCCATTCACTTGGCCACAATACTGATGAACGTGACGTCCCTGGCCTAAATAGAGTCCGGTCAATGCCGCAGCCTCTTCAAACAGCTGATCGGCAGGGGTGCCAGGAGTCGGACCCCCACTGATCAGATATTGGTGACCTATCCTGAGGATAGGCCATCAGTATCAAAATCTCAGAGAACCCCTTAATGACTTCTTTCCAATTATTCGTTTAAATAAAGGTTAGTATTTGTAGACTCTTGATATCTTGCAGTGTGTTTGTATGGAGGTATAATACAGTACCTTAAAGTATTCATACCCCTTGAACTTTTTCACATTTTTCACATTTTTCACATTACACCCACAAACTTAAGTGTATTTTATGTGATAGAACAACAGAAAGTAGTGAGTATGTGTGAAGTGAAAAGAAAATGATTCATGGTTTTCACATTTTTTTTATAACTTTATTTTATTAAACCTGTATAAAGCAGTATGGCATATACATGAAGGTCAAGTCAGCGGCACACTGCCTATCAAAAATCTCAATAAGAATAATTAATTACAGCGTGAAAATTATACACAGTAGGACTTCAATCTAAAATGGCAGTTATATAGAATCATGGCTGAAGGTGGAGCAGTTGGGCTTTCGGGGCACTAATGGAAGGTACTGTGCACAACACGTACCACATACTTTCTGAAACTTTTGCTGACAACCTCTGTTTTTAAATACAACATTTTTAAACATCACAGTCTGATTTAATAAGGCTTTCCATTGAATGAGCTTGGGAGGGTGATTTCCCCCATCCACTGCAAAGCTATCGCCTTACGGGCCATAAACAATGTTTCCCTCTAAAAGATTCTATCATGGCATGGCCATAATTCCTTGGGTAAGATGCCCAAAAACCTCTGGGTCAGGAGGGGCTGGGCGCAGCGGGACTCTTGAAAGGGTATCTACTACCTCCTTCCAGAATGAACTTGCAAGTAATTATGCTAGCTCATTCTGGAAGGAGGTAGTAGATATACTTTCAAGAGTCCCGCTGCACCCAGCCCCTCCTGACCCAGAGCTTTGTCTATTGGGCATCTTGCCCAAGGAATTATGGCCACACCATGATGGAATCTTTTTGAGGGAAACCTATTCGATGCCAAAAATCGGGGCACCACACCTATAACAATTCCGTTTTTCACTGACGTGTGCTGCCCGCATTTTCCACGGACAGCGCACATACCCATTGATTTAAATGTTTCTGTTCACATTTCAGTATATTGTTTTACTGATTGTGGATCATAAAAAATAAAATAATAATTAATCACGGAGTCATGCACTACTTTGATACATGATTCGGACCAAGCAGGCGCATAGAAGTCTATGGGTCCGTGAAAATCACGGACACAACACACATGGCATCTGTGGTGTGTCTGTTTTTTCACTGAAGACTGATAGGAGATTCTTTGGAAATTTAATTTTCAGCTGAGCAACGTCAGTTAATTACGGATGACACATGGATGGTAAAAATAAACACACGGGCCAACCACGGATCCTTCATGGCTTAAACACGTACGGCCGTGTCACTGACATGGAAATGTGGACGAGGCCTTGGTATGATAAAGACTGCTTATTCTAGATAGCAATGGTCCAGAATGAACAACTGTTTGTTATTAACAGATGGGGATACCAGCAGTGGGGAGTACATTTCTGCCATCAATCTTCACTGGATAAAGAAGGAATGTGTTCCTTCCATTTGGCAGCTGCTGATAGTGGTGCAAAAGACAGTCTAGAATCAATCAGGTAGGTATACAGCATGGAGATAATGCCATGCGGGCCCTGAGTAGTAAAGACTATTAGGGGGTACATTGAGATCACCCTCTGATTTCCCAACAAATGCGTCTGCAGTGCATGGCATAGTTGTAAGTATAAAAGCACTCATGTGGGATCCCATATAATTCTTGTATTTGTACAAATGATAGGATCGTTCCATCCTTGTATATATCCCCAACTGACCGCATCACATGACCCTGCCAGAATTCACTGCCTTCCAACTTAAGCATGTGGGAAAACAGTATATTTTCCTACAGAGGAGCTTCAGAGTAGTGTCACAGGTCTTTCGCCGCCGGTTTTCAAAGTGTTTAATAAATAGAAATCTGAAAAGTGTGTTGTGCATTTGTATTCAGCCCCCAGTACTCTGATACCCCGAAATAAAATCCACTGAGACCAATTGTCTTCAGAAGTCACCTAATTAGTAAATAGAGTCCTCTGTGTGTAATGTATTCTCAGTATAACTACAGCTGTTTTGTGAAGGCCTCAGAGGTTTGGTATGGAACATTAGCGATCAAACGGCATCATGAAAACCAAGGAACACACCAGACAGGTCAGGGATAAAGTTGTGGAGAAGTGTAAAGCAGGGTTAGGTTATAAAAAATATCCCCAAGCTCTGAACATCTCACAGAGCACTGTTTAATCCATCATCCGAAAATGGAAGGAGTATGGCACAACTGCTAACCTACCAAGACATGGCCGTCCACCTAAACTGACAGCCTAGGCAAGGAGAGCACTAATTAGAGAAGCAGATAAGAGGCCCATGGTCACTCTGGAGGAGCTGCAGAGATCCACAGGTCAGGTGGGAGAATCTGTCCACAGGACAACTATTAGTCCTGTACTCCACAAATCTGCCCTTTATGGATGAGCAGCAAGAAGAAAGACATTACTGATAGCAGGCCATAAGGTCTGTTTGCGACAAGCCATGTAGGGGACACGGCAAACACGTGGAAGAAGGTGCTCTGGTCAGATGAAACCAAAGTTGAACCTTCGCCTATGACAGCACTCCTGGAGAGACTGCCTCTTCCTCAGGACAGGAAACGGGAACCAGAATCGCTTTAACAGAGGGTCCACCCTCTCTATCCCCAGTTCTGTTTCCTGTCCTAAGGGACAGGTGGAGTTGGAATCGCTGTTTTTTTTATGGCTGTATGATTATGGAGCAGGCTGAAACCACCAATGATACACCGGTACCAGGGTGGGGTAAGAGGGGTTGTTCCCCATTAACATCAGTGTTATGTATTTGCTCATGTGGGCCTTCTTCTATGCCTAGATATGAGTCTTCTAGGAAGGTCTCCAGATCAAAGGAGAAGGGGTGTGCTGTTTGTAACGAAAGTTACCATTTGCCTGGGTTAAACCCCTGTATCAAGCATGCATAAGCAAGTTAATGGGGGAGGAAGCTCCGTCTCTGATGGGCAGTATCAAGCAGATGATCTGTGATGAAGTTAAAGAATCTGTTAGTGGCCTGCTTAAAAATCACCCTAGTACCTCTGTGGCTGCATCTAACCCCCTTCCAGTGACAGTGATGTATTATCTGGTTTGGAGGAAGAAGAGGAATGGCAATCTCCTAACGATTCTGAGGACAAGTCTGCAGGAAAGCTGCTCTTCCATGCTGAGAACACTAATGTCCTGGTTAAAGCAGTTAGAGCTTCTGTGGGTTTAGATGATGAGAAATTACCACAATCCGTTCAGGACTCTGTTTGTGGACAGCGTCGGACTGGGTGCCTAGGGCCCTCCAGTAAAATTTATTATGGGGGCCCACCGTATGGATACATTCAAATATCACCTGCTCACACAGCAGCAAGATGCTACCAGATGATTGAATGTGTTGGTCCCTGCAGCAACTTTGAGAAGGTAGGTCCTGGGGAGAAGAGGACCCTGGTAGCTTTCCTCAATACCTAGAAGTCATCTCAGCTCTGATCGTGTCTATAATAATAAACTGGGAAGTTTCTTTAATAATCTTTTATGTTTTTTTATATGAAAATAGGCTGGTGGAGGTGCTGTACACTGAACGTATGTAGTGCAGTAAGTCTACTGTGTTATGTGCCACTTGTGCAGGAGGTGAGAGACTAGGGGCCCCACCTTGCTCAGGGGCCCACCGGGGGGGATTCACCTGTACCCCTGTGGGCCAGTCAATGCCTGTTTGAGGACCTAGGTCCTAGAAAGAGAGGTTTTTTGTCGTCCATAAAAATATTCAGGCTGTAATTTCCATAGAGTGGAAGAAACCTGATAAATACTTTTTTTTTAATTTTTTTTATTCCAGCTTGATGCCCCTGAAGGCAAAATGTCCAGGAAGGGAGCGCTTCCCTTTGAAGATATAGGATCTCTTATAGATCCGATGGATAAAGGGGCAGAGATTAAAAAAAATAAAAAAAATTTGGGAAGCCTCTGTTGCAGCATTTAAGCCGGCCATTGCTGCCATTTCCGTTGGTACGTCCCTAAAACTTTGGTGGTGGAATTAGAAGCCACACAATTAACGGGGCACCCCTAGGGAGCAATTGCTTACCTCCTTCCCGACTATTGATAATGCTTTGGATTTTTGGCTGATGCTTCTGCGGACTCCTTAAGAATATCCGCAAGAGCTTCTGCCCTGTCTAACTCTGCCTGTAGAGCGATTTGTTTGCAGGGCTGGAATGGGAACGCTAGTTCAAGAGCTAAGCTTGTGCCATTCCATGTCAGGGCGAATCTTTTATTTGGGCCTGTTTTGATTGATTTGCTAGAGAAGGCTTCAGATATAAAAAAAAAAAAAAGGGCATCCCTTTTACCAGTCAGCAGCCCCCTAGGAGGTCCTTCAGTTCCAGGTTTAATAGGGACAGTTACAAAGGGAAGGAAAGGGCAAAACATCATGCAGGAGGTGCTAAAAAGGTGTTTCTTTTTTCTGGGTCAGATGCCTCAAAGAAACAACCCTAATGACGCCAGGCCCCCAGGTAGTCTTTCTTTTCCCATCAATGGCAGAAGATCTCCAACAGTCCCTGGATAAATTCTGTTATAAGAGAGGGCTTGAGACTAAAGTTCAAGTTTACTAAAAGAAAGTTTGGTTATAGCAAATTCAGTCAGATTTCCCAAAGTAGTTGGCTATTGTGGCAGAAGTTTTTCTTACCTCCTAGAGAAGAAGGTCCTAGTAGAGGTTCCAAAACGGGAGGTGGCCAAAGGGTTTTATTCAACCCTTTTTCTTGTCAAAAAACCGTATGGTTCTTTCCGGACTATAATAAGTTTGAAGTGTTTGAACCATTATCTAGTGTACGAGAGGTTTCGGATGGAATCCATCGGTGATAAACAATCTCTTTCCAGACTGCTTCATGGCCACTGTAGATGTGAGGGATGCGTATTATGTCACTATCCATCCCACACATAAGAGGTTTTTGAGGGTTGCAGTTCAGCTAAAGGAAAAGAGTCCTACTCTTTCAGTTCCAAGCCCTACCATTTGGGCTGTCTCAGGCCCCCGAGGGTCTTCACTAACATTGTATTAGAGATGATGGCCCATGTCCGGGAGAGGGAGGTAGTTATCATCCCCTACCTAGACGACTTTCTTATTGCCAAATCAAGTCAGATCCTTCTAGGACATATTGTTTGGTTGAGGGAGGTTCTAGAGAAACTGAGTTGAGATATAAATCTAAAACAACCAGTTTGTGCCCAAATCAGACTTGCAAATTCTTAGGGATGATCTTAGATTCCAGATCTGAGGTGCCTGCTACCCCTACAAAAGCTCTTTTGATCAAGTCAAAAGTTCATGTTCCTCTCTCCCGTCAGTCGGCTTCCTTGAGGGAAGCCATGTCTGTGCTGGGTCTCATGACAGCCGCTATTCCAGGGGTAGAATCGGCCCAGTATCATTCGAAGACTTCTCCAGCTTCAGATTCTGGAGGAGTGGGACAGGTGTATCTTTTCACTGGATGCAGAGATCTCTCTATCACCAAAAGATGTCAATTGCCACCCCTTGGATTCTACCGGAATCCCAGGAGCTCTGGCTCAGGAACCAGTTTTTCACCCACAGAAAATAAATCTTCTACTGACCGCCTGGCTGGCAGATTTTAAGAAAGAGAGGGCTTTCTGAAGATATTACCACTCTGTTGGCCAGTCATAAGGAGATCCCATCTTCCATTTATCTGAGAGTTTGCAGATTGCCAACAGACCAGTGGAGGTGCTGTCTGCGCCAGACATTCCACTTGTGTTAGATTTCTTACAGGAAGGATGCTCTCTTTGCGTTTAAGTTGGCAGAACACATTTGGGTTAGGACAGGGATAGGCAAACTGCGGCTCTCCAGCTGTTGTAAAACTACAAATTCCAGTATGACCAGTCTGCCAACAGCTATCAGCCTACAGCAGGGCATAATGGGATTTGTAGTTTTATAACAGCTGGAGAGCTTCAGTTTGCCCATCCCTGGGTTAGGAGATTGTGGCAGCAGTTTCTAAGTTGTCCCCGGTCTGTAAAATTAAGATTCCTCCTTGAGATCTAAACTTGGTTCTTTCGGCCCTCACTTCAGATCACTCACTTCAGCCTATCAGTATGATCTCCCTAAAATGACTCTCGCTTAAGCTTGCTTTTAGGTTTCACCGTTCGCAGGGGATAGTGTTACCATCCTGCTCTTCTTCTAAAAATAAAAAAGAGTCAGTATTCCATTGTTTGGACGTTAGGAGATGCATTGTTCAGTATCTGCAGGTCATGCAACCATGGAGGTCCTCCTCCCATTTGTTGCTCTTATATCAGGCTCCTGGTGTCTCCTCCTAGACCATAGATGGATTAGGCAGGCTTTTGCCTTTAGCATATTCTTCTAAGGGAGTTCCTTCACCTTCAGGGTTCGGGGCCCACTCTACTAGGTCAGTCTCCACTTCCTGGGCAGAGAGGGCTTCCGCTTCCATAGAGCAGTTCTGTGGAGCAGCCACCTGGAGTTCTACTCACACTTTCTTTAGGCACTATAGACTTCAGCTCCCTTCTAATGAAGGCCTTACTTTTGGTTGTAAGGTGCTTCAAGCTGTTGTCCCACCCTAGATGGGATTCTTGCCTATTTTCCAGGGGTGCTGTCATAGGTGAAGGGGAAAATTTAGATTACACTTACTGGTAATCGGTTTTCTTTGAGCCTATGACAGCCCCACATAATTCCCTTCCCTAAAAATGCTTTCTCTATGAAAAAATAAATAAATAAATAAATGAAAATTACAATTTTATTATAAGAAAGTTGGATAGAATATAAGAAGGTTTTATTAGGATGTTGTGTTCCTTAGTTCTTGGAAAAGGACTGGGGACAGAGGGGGTGGACCCTCTTTTAAAGTGATTCTGTTTCCTGTCCTGAGGAGGAGGAGGTGGTCTCTCCAGGGGGTGCTGTCGTAGGCTCAAAGAAAACCGATTGCCGGTAAGTGTAATCTAAATTTTTTGGCCTAAATGCAAACAGCTATGTGCAACAGAAAACTAACACTGCACATCACCCTGAACACACCATCACCACTGTGACATAAGGTGGTGGCATCATCATGCTGCGGGGAAGCTTTTCTTCAGCAGAGACAGGGAAGCTGGTCAGAGCCGATGGGAAGATGGATGGAGCTAAATACAGGGCAATCCTGGAGGAAAACCTGGTCGAGGCTGCAAAAGATGAGACTGGGGCGTAGGTTCACCTTCCTGCAGGACAACAACCCCAAACATCCAGCCAGAGCTACTTGGTTTTCCTTCCTTTGAGGGATATCTGGCTTTCACTGTGTTGAAGACCCATAACTGGGGCTCCACGGATATTTTGCATATTACTGTTTCCCAGGGAGCTTTGCACTTTGGATTGCTGTGTCGAGACTCTTAAATGAGGCTCCACAGTGTTTTCTGTAGCTGGTCTCCCTAAGATCAGCCATTGTTTTGTTTGAGCCAGAGCTACAATGGAATGGTTTAGAACAAAGCATATTCATGTGTTAGAATGGCCTAGTCACAGTCCAGACCTAAATCTCACTTAGAATCTGTGACAAGACTTGATAATTGCGGTTCACGGACGCTCTCCATCCAATCTGACTGAGCGCGAGCTATTGTACAAAGAAGGATGGGCAAAAATTCCAGCCGCTAGATGTGTAAAGCTGGTTGAGACATAACCCCAAAAGACCTGCAGCTGTAATTGCAGCAAAACGTGGTCCTACAAAGTGTTGACTCAGGGGGGCTGAATACAAATGCACGCCACACTTCCCAGATTTTTATTTATTTAAAATTTTGGAAACCATGTATCATTTTCTACTCACTTCACGCATACTTGCTACTTTGTGTTGGTCTATCACAGAAAAAACAAAATAACGTGGTCATAAAAGGTAGAGAAGTGCTCAAAATCTGCGCTGTAGCGCATATATATATATATAATCGGGGGAGGTAATCCTGCACATGTGATCCGTTGCTAACAGCAATCCCCAGCAAAAATGCATACGGTGGAGGATGTCGGCAGCGGACCACATGTATTACAGAGACATCCTACACTAGATAGTCAAATGTGTGGATGTAATTGGCTATATAAAGCAAACATTTACAGAGCATGTACATGTTTGCCTGGAGGTGTGGCAACTCCAGGTTTGAATGTACCTTGATTTTGATTTGATGGTAACATTCAGGTACACCTGTGTGGCCTGCGTTACTTGAGCCGGTGATAGGTGGGACTCACAGCCTCCTCCCACCGTATGTGTGATTTCACTCTGGAGGTAACTGGGAGCTTCTGGCTGTGAGTCGGACTCTATGCCCCTATCCATATTTGCTCATATGGCATAGATAGGTTAGCGTTAGGTCCCGTGCCACTTTGAGAGACCTTGACGGGGTGCGCGGGCTCTGGTATGTTCTTGATATAAGAATATATCGTCAAAAGTCTCATTTTAATATCAGTGTGAGGGTTTAGCCATATATTTGTCAATTGCATATTGTAGTGCACCATATTTTTTCTCTGTAAATGTCTATCACAGAAAATCCCAATAAAATACATTTAAGTTTGTGGGTGTAATGTGGAAAAGTTCAAGGGGTATGAGTACTTTGTCGAGGCACTGTATATATTTTAATCTAAAAGGTCCCAATTTCTGTACTGTGTAATTTTTTAACCTCTTACCAGACATGTGCCAGGAACATGTTAATATAAGTGCTGTCTTTGGTGGAGCTGTGCACTCCTGCATACAGTGCTATCTGTGCACTCCTGCATACAGTGCTATCTGTGCACTCCTGCATACAGTGCTATCTGTGCACTCCTGCATACAGTGCTATCTGTGCACTCCTGCATACAGTGCTATCTGTGCACTCCTGCATACAGTGCTATCTGTGCACTCCTGCATACAGTGCTATCTGTGCACTCCTGCATACAGTGCTATCTGTGCACTCCTGCATACAGTGCTATCTGTGCACTCCTGCATACAGTGCTATCTGTGCACTCCTGCATACAGTGCTATCTGTGCACTCCTGCATACAGTGCTATCTGTGCACTCCTGCATACAGTGCACTCCTGCATACAGTGCTATCTGTGCACTCCTGCATACAGTGCTATCTGTGCACTCCTGCATACAGTGCTATCTGTGCACTCCTGCATACAGTGCTATCTGTGCACTCCTGCATACAGTGCTATCTGTGCACTCCTGCATACAGTGCTATCTGTGCACTCCTGCATACAGTGCTGTCTGTGCACTCCTGCATACAGTGCTGTCTGTGCACTCCTGCATACAGTGCTATCTGTGCACTCCTGCATACAGTGCTGTCTGTGCACTCCTGCATACAGTGCTATCTGTGCACTCCTGCATACAGTGCTATCTGTGCACTCCTGCATACAGTGCTATCTGTTCACTCCTGCATACAGTGCTATCTGTTCACTCCTGCATACAGTGCTATCTGTTCACTCCTGCATACAGTGCTATCTGTTCACTCCTGCATACAGTGCTATCTGTTCACTCCTGCATACAGTGCTATCTGTTCACTCCTGCATACAGTGCTATCTGCAGGATCGGGCTGTACTTTGATAAAAAACTGAAATGATTTAAACGCCTCCCTCATATACAGCGTTCCCTGTGCAGGAGGAGCTCAGAGGTGTGCAGAAAGGACACAGACTGCATAAAAAGCTCCCTTCTCCCCAAAAAAGAGGTTCCTGTCTACATCCACATGCGTATAACATTCTGTTGCATTGGCGGTTGATGCTCTGGCAATACTACACACCTACCATATGATTAAATATAACATAACTTGATTATCAGAGATAAAAACTACAGTAGAAAAAGTACGGTTCCCCCTGAGGTGTGGAGGCACGGACAGAAACACCACGCAAGCTCTCCGTAGTGCTTCCGTGGGGCTCCGATCCGTGCTTCCGTTCCGCATCTCTGTTATGGCGGACCCATTCAAGTGAATGGGACTGCATCCGTGATGCAGAGTGCACTCGGGCCGTTGCCCGTGTATTGCGGACCCGCCATATGCGGGCCGCAATACGACCACGGGCACACAACGGCCCTGTGCATGAGCCCTTATACGTATGACACTGGCTGACCTGCTACATGTGTACTTGGCAGCTGAAGGCATCTGTGTTGACACCAGGTTCATATGTGTCCACATTGCCGTTACACTTAGAGGCTCTGCGCTCTCTGCAACTGCCACGCCCTCTGCACTTTGACAGGACCAGGCGTGATGACATTTATACTGTCTGGTCCTGCCAATCAAAATGAAGTGGGCACGGCAGTTGCAGAGAGAGCTGAGCCTCTAGGTGTAATGGTAACGCCCCCGTTGCTCCTAGAGACTCATTTGCACAAATTAAAACATAATTTTTCTCAGCAGTGCGGGCACATAGGAACATGGGACCAACACAGATGCCTTCAGCTGCTAAGCGCACATGTAACGGGTCAGCCGGGTTCATAGGTTAAGTCTAGAGAGCCAGAAGATGGTGCAAATATTTTGCTCAAATCTACACCTCACAGTCAGCTTGGATTAAATTTTCTGATTTTCAGGTCTCATGTGCTAAACTTGCAACTATCTTTTTTTAGACTGGCGTAACCGTGGCCCACAGAATTAAGGGGGTTGTCCCACGGAAAAATCTTCCATTTTAATTAGCACCTCTATGCACATCCAGCCCCATCATGAGGTCAATGAGTCCGGGGTGTTCCCGCCAGGATCACTGTGTGATGTCTGACACGGCTTACTAGAAAAAGACCAAGCTTGACAGAAGCATACTTCAATTATATATGTGTTTATTAATATTTTCTGATTTGATGGAGGTATGTACGTCTCTCCAAACATCATTTTACAGGCCACCTCTGCTCGCTGGTGAAAATTTAGGATCAAAGTGATTGCTTGGGGGTGGGGGGGTGGGGGGGTGGGGAGAGGTCCATGAATGGGCAGTAGGGGGTCACACAGAGCATTGGCATGTATGATTAAAAGCTCTTTGGCTGTGATTGTGCTTGCAGAGATGTGTCTTGGTTCTGCTGCTGGAGTCCGGTCAGGTCTATCTTGTCTTCAACTTTGGTAAAACTTTAGGCAATGCGAAGGTCTTTTAGGGGACTGGTATTGGGGAAGGAAATGGGGAGGTGGGTGAGACTGCAACAAGGAACCTGGTTTCCATTAAACGCCGTTACCGCTGCCACTACCATCCAGATCTAGTTGGACACTTCTCTTACGCAAAGCTCTTTTCACCCGTGGAATATTGTGAGGGTCCTGAAAACACATCTCTGGATATCCGGATGACCCTTCCTGGGTGTGGTCTAGCTCTGCATGGGTGGAGCCTAGCTGTGCAGCATCAGCTCCTTCTCCTGGTGGGGTGATGCAGAAGCACCGCTCGGTCATTGTTACAAACGAATGTTTCCAGATGGTGTCACACATCTGATCTCCTGATCTAAATTTCTGCAAGGGAATCATCGGGATATTGGTTTATTAACAAAGGACATCCTGAATTGAATTGACCACAAACGCTTGCTTGTATTAATAACTGTTATTTCCAGACAAATGCACGCAGCCAAGCCATTGCTACATTTCTTGCCCAGATATATCTCTGCCAATGACAATATTCTCTCTATATCTCTCTCTATGACAGTACTAGCAGACTTGCATTTACGTTATACCACAGATGTCTTTTTTTTTTCTTTTTTAAGCTAAAATTTTATGTAAATTTTATTGTAGTCGGATACCTGTTTTTCTGATACACTGCTCCAATATTCCCTGTATGTACATCAGATTGAAAGACAACATGCTGGCTTCCACTAGAGGGAGCTGAAGAGCTTACTGCATACAGGCTTACAGCCTCCCCCTAGTGGTTGAAAAGTAGTTTCCCATAGTTTCTAATCCCAGAGTGTTCCTTTAGGGCGCTGTCATACACAGGCCAAAAAATGCCTGACTTACTTAGTGTCTTTCTTTTTTTTGTTATTTTTCTAAATAGGAAATTAGGTATTGTCACTTTCTCTATAGAGGAAAATACATTGGTACAATAATGCCATTAAAAATGCAGATTTTACATATGTTTTTTTTTTAAAGCTACGAAAGAAAAAATATCAGGCCCATAGCATGCTGAAATTTAAAAAAAAAAACTGCCACTGACCCAAAAAAACACTATGTAAAAAAAAAAGGCCTATTTGTCCTGCGTTATTTCCCATAGACTTCCATACAGCCTTCCTAACAAAAACACACGCAGGAACCGCCAGCCAAAGAAACGCACCAAAAACCGTGAAACCCCTAAACAAACACCAGAAAAAAAACTAAAAATAAAAACTAAAAGGGATTCTGTGGGATCAGTGTCCAGTCTACACTGTGCAGAAGGTGGACCGAGGCTTTTCACACTGATGGGATAGAAAAGGCTTTTGCAATTCCAAGACCCTAATAGGATCAGTAGTCCAGACCACCCCATCCTCAAGCTGGGATAAGTGCCACTCGCAGACAGGATTGCTTTAGGACAGGCATGCTCAACCTGCGGCTCTCCAAAACTACAACTCCCATCATTCCCTGACAGCCTACAACTATCATCCTACAGAAGGGCATCGTGGGAGTTGTAGTTTTACAACAGCTGGAGGGCCGCAGGTTGAGCATGCCTGCTTTAGGATAAGGCCGCGTTCACATCCCCGTTTATTTTTCAATTCTTCTGAGAAAAATAAAGAAAAAAAACTTTTTTATTTATTTTAAGCATCCATCATGTTCATTCCTGCACATTTGACATCCGTTTTAGCCATTTCTGTCTAAGATCCGTTATTTTAGATGGGAAAAAAAAGGCATGCATGCAGGATTTTTTTTTTTCATCTAAAATAACGGATTTCAGGCGGAAATGGCTAAAACGGATGCCTAAAATACAGAATCTGGTGAACCCGGACTAATGGAATCACACAGAGCTACATGCTGCATGTTAGGATTGTTGTAAGAATTCCTTTTGGAGATGATGAGGCTGATACTGGTTAGCTGATGGTTTCTGGTGCCCCAGCCTGCACGCACGTAGTAGAGCTCCTGAGATGGGAAATGGCCAAGTGCGATGGGAATATAAATGTATCTCTGTATGGGGTACATGCACCCACCTGTTTGTATGTGATGCAGCCTTTGCTGCAGTTTTTTTTGAGGTCTGTAGTTGCTGAACATATTAAATCTTCTTTACATGCGTCATACCTGTAAGGGAAAAGGAATATGACATCATAGAATGGCTGAGCGGTGCAGTTTACTCTCTGCTTACACAGTAATTACCATATAACATAAACTGTACTTAACATAATCTCCTTAATCCGGAAAACAACTTCCACGCTTGCAGACACTTCCAATTCCTGACTGTTCCCCTCCTGTTTGTCAGCAGATCTAAGACTGTTCACAGTTTTATTACAGCCTGTGGTTAATGCTCTATAGATCATATACAGGCTGCACTTCTGTTCTGCTGATGGTTTTGCAGATTCTGTGTAGGTAATAGGTTAGGCCTCATGCACATGACCGTATTTTGTTTCCGTGTCCGTTCCGCTTTTTTTTGCGGATAGGATGCGGACCCGATCATTTCAATGGGTCTGCAAAAAAGTATGTCCGTTCCAAAAAAAAATAGTGCATGTCCTATTTTTTTCTACTTTGCGGACAAGGATAGGCATTATTACAATGAATCCGCAAAAAAAACGGATCCGCAAAAAAAAAAACGGATGCCATACGGAACGGCATCCGTTTTTTTTGCGGATCCGCAATTTGCGGACCGCAAAACACATACGGTCGTGTGCATGTAGCCTTACTGTATTTACTTGTATTCTAAACAGATGTCATGCAGAAAGCGTTTGCACAACACTTCTGACAGGAATGCCCTATGTACAGGAACATACTATAATACTGCCTCCTATGTACAAGAATATAACTACTATAATACTGCCTCCTATGTACAAGAATATAACTACTATAATACTGCCTCCTATGTACAAGAATATAACTACTATAATACTGCCTCCTATGTACAAGAATATAACTGCTATAATACTGCTCCTATGTACAAGAATATAACTGCTATAATACTGCCTCCTATGTACAAGAATATAACTACTATAATACTGCCTCCTATGTACAAGAATATAACTACTATAATACTGCTCCTATGTACAAGAATATAGCTACTATAATACTGCCTCCTATGTACAAGAATATAACTACTATAATACTGCCTCCTATGTACAAGAATATAACTACTATAATACTGCTCCTATGTACAAGAATATAGCTACTATAATACTGCCTCCTATGTACAAGAATATAACTACTATAATACTGCTCCTATGTACAAGAATATAGCTACTATAATACTGCCTCCTATGTACAAGAATATAACTACTATAATACTGCCTCCTATGTACAAGAATATAACTACTATAATATTGCCTCCTATGTACAAGAATATAACTACTATAATACTGCTTCTATGTACAGGAATATAACTACTATAATACTGCTCCTATGTACAAGAATATAACTACTATAATATTGCCTCCTATGTACAAGAATATAACTACTATAATACTGCTTCTATGTACAAGAATATAACTACTATAATACTGCTCCTATGTACAAGAATATAACTACTATAATACTGCTCCTATGTACAAGAATATAACTACTATAATACTGCCTCCTATGTACAGGAATATAACTACTATAATACTGCTCCTATGTACAAGAATATAACTACTATAATACTGCCTCCTATGTACAAGAATATAACTACTATAATACTGCTCCTATGTACAAGAATATAACTACTATAATACTGCCTCCTATGTACAAGAATATAACTACTATAATACTGCTCCTATGTACAGGAATATAACTACTATAATACTGCTCCTATGTACAAGAATATAACTACTATAATACTGCCTCCTATGTACAAGAATATAACTACTATAATACTGCCTCCTATGTACAAGAATATAACTACTATAATACTGCCTTCTATGTACAAGAATATAACTACTATAATACTGCCTCCTATGTACAAGAATATAACTACTATAATACTGCTCCTATGTACAAGAATATAGCTACTATAATACTGCCTCCTATGTACAAGAATATAACTACTATAATACTGCTCCTATGTACAAGAATATAACTACTATAATACTGCCTCCTATGTACAAGAATATAACTACTATAATACTGCTTCTATGTACAAGAATATAGCTACTATAATACTGCATACTATATACAAGAATATAGCTACTGTAATACTGCCTACTATATACAAGAATATAGCTACTATAATACTGCCTCCTATGTACAAGAATATAACTACTATAATACTGCTTCTATGTACAAGAATATAGCTACTATAATACTGCATACTATATACAAGAATATAGCTACTATAATACTGCCTCCTATATACAAGATTATAACTACTATAATACTGCTCCTATATACAAGAATATAACTACTATAATACTGCTCCTATATACAAGAATATAACTACTATAATTCTGCTCCTATGTACAAGAATATAACTACTATAATACTGCTCCTATGTACAAGAATATAACTACTATAATACTGCTTCTATGTACAAGAATATAACTACTAAAATACTGCTTCTACGTACAAGAATACAATTACTATAATACTGCTCCTACGTACAAGAATATAACTACTATAATACTGCCTCCTATGTACAAGAATATAACTACTATAATACTGCCTCCTATGTACAAGAATATAACTACTATAATACTGCCTCCTATGTACAAGAATATAACTACTATAATACTGCCTCCTATGTACAAGAATATAACTGCTATAATACTGCTCCTATGTACAAGAATATAACTGCTATAATACTGCCTCCTATGTACAAGAATATAACTACTATAATACTGCCTCCTATGTACAAGAATATAACTACTATAATACTGCTCCTATGTACAAGAATATAGCTACTATAATACTGCCTCCTATGTACAAGAATATAACTACTATAATACTGCCTCCTATGTACAAGAATATAACTACTATAATACTGCTCCTATGTACAAGAATATAGCTACTATAATACTGCCTCCTATGTACAAGAATATAACTACTATAATACTGCTCCTATGTACAAGAATATAGCTACTATAATACTGCCTCCTATGTACAAGAATATAACTACTATAATACTGCCTCCTATGTACAAGAATATAACTACTATAATATTGCCTCCTATGTACAAGAATATAACTACTATAATACTGCTTCTATGTACAGGAATATAACTACTATAATACTGCTCCTATGTACAAGAATATAACTACTATAATATTGCCTCCTATGTACAAGAATATAACTACTATAATACTGCTTCTATGTACAAGAATATAACTACTATAATACTGCTCCTATGTACAAGAATATAACTACTATAATACTGCTCCTATGTACAAGAATATAACTACTATAATACTGCCTCCTATGTACAAGAATATAACTACTATAATACTGCTCCTATGTACAAGAATATAGCTACTATAATACTGCCTACTATATACAAGAATATAGCTACTATAATACTGCTCCTATGTACAAGAATATAGCTACTATAGGGGGGCGGAGCCTGACCTTGGAGCTGAATGGTTGCTTGTTCCTGAGCTCCTCTCCCTGGCAGCTATTATAGCCCCTTTTATTAGCTATTTACTCGGTGCCAATGGGGAAACCAGGCAAGGATCGACACCCTGAGACTCCAGAGCCGACTGGGGCCCGTTCCAGGCAACCGGAGATGGATAAATACCTCAAGAAACAGTCCAGGAATCCTGCTGTTGAAACAACCAGAAGGGCTCGGCAGCTCTCAGAAGCAGAGGAAGGCTCTGAGGCAGGAAGCACTTATGATGTATCAGATTGCAGACCACTGCGAACAAACTCCTCACTCTCCAAAACAGATCTCAAGAACATTCTGGAATCTGCTCTTGCACCTCTTAAAAAAGACTTGGAGGAGATAAAAGGAGACCTGCGGCAAATTGGGAATCGTGTGGAGTCCCTGGAGCTAGCACAGGAAGCCATCCTGGTGCATGAGGGTAAGACCCGTGCAGCCCTGCAAACCCACAGAGACTTGCTAAACGACGCGCTGATGCGCATAGAGGATCAGGAGAACCGGAGCCGGCGGCGAAATATTCGCATCCGCGGCCTACCCGAAAATATTGCGATTGACGCGCTTCATTCAGTTGCATGCAAAATTTTCTCCTCCCTGCTGGGAGCTGAGAGAGCAGCTCCGATTGTGATCGAGCGCATCCACAGGGCCTTAAGGCCCAAGCCAAAACCTGGTGAGCCGCCGCGGGATGTTGTTTGCGGCATATTAAGCTACGTGGACACTGCTGCACTGCTCAAGGCGGGAAGGGAGGCCGACCGCATCATGTACGGTGAGACCCCAGTCCTATTCTTTCAGGATCTGGCCCCCTCCACCTTAGCCAAGAGGCGCATCGTGAAGCCGCTCCTAGAGGCCCTTAAAGCCACAGCTACGCCATTCCGATGGCTCTATCCCTTCGGTCTGGCCATCTTGAAAAACGGGAGGCAGTATACGGTGCGGACCCCGGGTGACCTGAAAGCTATTTGGGGCCCTCTTGGGATTGAACCCATCACAGTTCCCTCGTGGATGCCGGCTGATCAAGGGGATCCCCTGCCTACCCCTCCGGGTATAGATTCGTGGCAGCAAGTTTCACCTTCCAGAGCTGGGAAACAAGGAAAAGGCCGGTCGCAAGCACCTGTTACCTGACTCTGTTCCGGGAGGCGCTGAAGGCGCTTTTGTTCACTCTTCACTGAGTTCAATGTTCTGTGACTTTGCTGGGTCCCAGGACGTAGGAACTCTGTCTGGCTCTGTCTGAGCTGAATTTTCATCGTTTGTCCATTGGTTTTGGACTTATTTTAGGTCTTGGCCCACTGCCCCGTTCTCATGGGTTTTGGGCCTGACCCTATGCTTTACTACCTTGCCTGCATGAGATGCGGGTTACGAGCTGTGCATTAGAGCACTGAACGCACTGTTAGTTATGCGGGGGTTATATGTCTGCACTGTTGTCAGTTATGTTACTGATTATGTCCTCTCCCTCACCCCCGGTGGCCCCACAAGAGCCCCCCTCTGATAGATCCCGGCTGTCCGCCGCTATGAAAAAGGATCTCCATTGTGTCAGATGCTGGGTGGGGTCACGCGCTCCCTGTCCATGGGGAGACATTCTTTGTTATTTGGGTTGTGTTACTGTCTCATTTGTTATGTCTTTTATTTTTCTTTTGACTTTCCCTTCCTCCTCATTCCTCCCTCTCTTCTCCTTACTCCGTCCGTGGCTTTCCAGACTGGATGTCCTCTTGCTCTGGGCCGACTGGCCTCCTCTGTCTTTACTATGGCCTCTATTGTAGTTGCCTCATTGAATGCCAAGGGTCTGAACGAGCCATGTAAGCGGTCTCAGGTGCTCTCCTTGTTACTGAAAGATGAAGCCTCCGTTGTATTCCTCCAAGAAACTCATTTTAAATCAGGGAAGATCCCGAAATTGTCCCAAAACGCATTCTCACAATGGTTTCATAGCTCTTTTGCCTCGGCTAGCAGGGGTGTCAGCGTGGCCGTCCACAAGCGCCTACCCTTCAAACACTCCGCTGTCCTTGCGGACACTGATGGTCGCTTCTTATTCGTTAAGGGGCACATCGCTGATGCGCCTGTTACCCTGGCTAATTTATATGCCCCTAATAGGGGTCAGATCCCCTGGCTCGTTCGGACTCTTGAGCAATTACAGGCTTTTAGTGAGGGCATGCTCATATTAGGAGGTGACTTTAATGTGACTATGGAGCCTGACCTTGACTCGTCCTCTCAGAGGTCTGAGTTATCCCACAAACTTCTGCGACGTCTGAAGACTGCGCTGAAGAAGTTGCGGGTTATTGATGTGTGGCGCACTATGCATCCCTCTGGTAGGGATTACACGTTTTATTCAAACGCTAAAAAATCCTTCCATAGGTTGGATTACTTGTTTTTATCCTCCCCCCATATTTCTCAGGTGGTAGACACGAGGATTGGGAACATTACGCTTTCTGATCACGCCCCAGTATTTCTCCGAGTGTCTATGACAGCTCTTCCTAAACGAGAGAGAATATGGCGTCTTAATGACACATTGATCTCCGACCCTACCAATGCAGCTAGAATCTCCCGGATTATGTCTGAATTCTTCTCTCTTAATGCTGTGGGCGACCCTCCTCCCTCCCCCTCCATCTTGTGGGAGACTCATAAGGCAGTGGTTAGAGGAGAATTAATTTCCCTGGGCTCGCATGTTAAAAAGTTGCGCTCCAAGGCTGTAGATGACCTGCTGTCCCGCATAGCGAGTCTTGAACTGACCCATAAGCAAACCCAGGCTCAGGCTGTGGCTGCTGAATTAGCGGAGGCTAGGACGGGACTGAAAAACTTGCTCAACGCCAAATCAGCTAAACTTATATTCCGCTCCAGGTTTAAAGCTTATGCTCATGGGAACAAAGGGAATAAACTGATGTCTGCCATGGCTAAGCAACGCCACGCGGATTCATTTATCCCTGCTATTCTAGATGCGAAAGGCAATAAGCACAAGTCGACTCACGATATAGCGAAAGCGTTTAGTGCTTTCTATGCGGATCTATATAACCTCCCCACTCCAGACCGTCCTGGTTCAGCCTCTATTGAGCAAGCCACAGATGAGTTCCTGTCCACTCTGAAGCTGCCCTCTGTTAGTCCCCTACAAGCTTCCCAACTAGTCGCCCCTGTGTCAAGAGAGGAAATTGGCAAGGTCCTTTCCTCCATTCCTTCAGGTAAAAGTCCAGGCCCGGATGGACTCCCTATATCGTATTACAAGACCTTTAAAGACGTTTTGACTCCTCACTTTCAGGCACTCTGTAATTTCCTCCTGTCTGGAGGCTCTCTACCCCCCCAAACGTTAGAGGCCCACATAACTATAATCCATAAAGAAAACAAAGACCCCCTCCACTGTGGCAGTTATCGCCCGATTTCACTGCTAAATGCGGATGTCAAGTGGTGGGCCAAGATTCTGGCGCAGCGAATACAGCTGATCCTGCCGGATCTTATTGATAGCGAGCAAGTGGGGTTTGTGCGCGGCAGACAGGGCTGTGAAAACACGATACGTTTGCTCCATCTTATGGATTGGGCTAGAAGCTCCTCTACGCCTCTGGCTTTGCTGAGCACGGACGCGGAGAAGGCCTTCGACAGGGTCGGTTGGCATTATATGTCGCGGGCCCTGTCGAGGTTTGGTTTCCCAGACTCGTTTATATCTGCGATCTTCACTCTGTACTCAGCCCCGTCTGCCAAACTCAAAATAAATGGTACGCTTTCTCCCTCCTTTTCCATATCCAATGGGACGAGGCAGGGGTGTCCTCTCTCCCCATCTCTGTTTGTCATAGTGATGGAGACTTTGCTGTGTAAGATCCGGCAGGATCCTGCGGTTAGGGGCTTGACCATTGATTCTCGGACCCACTTGACAGCCGCATTTGCAGATGACCTACTTATCATGACCTCCAATCCCGAAACATCCTTCCCTAGGCTTTTGTCTCTTTTTGAGGAGTTTGGCTATGTGTCAAACTTTAAAATCAACTATAGCAAGTCAATGGCACTAAACGTTACTTGTCCAGAATCGGTTAAAGAGGCCCTTCAGAATACTACCCCCTTTCACTGGGCTACAAAAGACATAGTATTTTTGGGAGTGCACGTCCCGGCTCAGGCGAAGGACTTATTTGCTCTGAATTATGCCCCCTTATTGTCCTCAGTTAGGAAGCAGCTGCACTCTATTAGACTGCCGTTTATTTCCTGGTGTGGCAAGAGGAACTACCTCAAGACCTTTATAGCTCCTAAATTTTTGTACCTTCTGCAGGTGTTGCCTATCTGGCTGCCGCACTCATTTTTTGTAGACATCCGCAGAGTTTTCTCCCTCTTTTTGTGGGGAAGTAAACCCTCCAGAATTGCTTATTCGGTGCTGACCAGAGAGAGGAGGTTTGGCGGCTTTGGTCTGCCCGACATACGTTCCTACTATGTGGCCTTTCAACTATTTAGAGGTCTATCCCTCCTCAATAGCACTTATAGTGCTCCATATGTGTGTCTTGAGCGCTCTCTGCTCTCCACTAGAATGAAGCGGATTCTCTGGGGGCTGTCCCCTTGTTCTCCGGGTAGTTCCTCTTTGCCACTCCTATGGAAGGGTATGTTTGTTGAGTGGGCCAAGCAGTTTAAGGATAGAACAATTGAGTTTCCCATACCGGGTACTCCGCTTTCCTCTTTACAGTTTTATGTCCATCCGGAAGCCGAGAAGCCCTCAGGTATCTGGCCTCTTTTGGCCGAGATCCCTTTAAGTGAGATTAGGTCCCCGGATGGGTCCCTGGATTGGTCCACGGTCTTGAATGACCCTAAAGTCAAAAAAGCTTCCTTCCTACAGAGTTTTGCCCTGCAGAAGGAGATTAAGATGATTAAGCTACCACCCCCCACCACCTCTGGAACCCCCTCTTGGCTGTCTAAGAGACTATCAGATGCCCGTAGGATCCCTAAACCGCTGTCTACCATATATAAGGAGTTACTCTCAGCCTCCCCTCCTGAGCTACATTTCCTTTCTTCATGGGAAAGGGAATTGTCCATCCACCTTACAGACCCGGAAAGGGCTTTTGTCCTTACACACTCTCACGGCTTTAGCCGCTGTATTAAGGTACAAGAAAACTCGTATAAGCTGCTCACGAGATGGTACAAGTCCCCGGAGTTCTTGCATAGGCTTAATGCAGATTTCCCAAGTGAGTGCTGGAGGTGTAGAAAAGACGTAGGCTCTCTGTCACACATTTGGTGGCACTGTGAAAAGATTAAAGCGTTCTGGACCAGTATAGAAGCTCTGATAAATGAGGTGTGTGCTAAGCAGGTTAAGCTGGATCCTAAACTGATTCTGCTTTGGTGCCCTAATGACTCGCTTTCCCCCTGTAGATCCGATCTTCCTACTATGCTCATCACGGCGGCGAGACTGCTCATCCCGCTGCTTTGGAAGGATACTGAACCTCCCACTGTTTCGATGTGGAGGGATAAGGTGGATCAGATCTACAGGTTTGAAGAGCTGGCCCACTGGGAATCTTGCACGCGTTCCCGCTTTCTGAAAATCTGGTCGCCCTGGAAGACATATAGGAAGTTCCCCTGACGGAGTTGGGGAAAACTCCCCTACCCCCCCCCCCCCTTTCCTTTCCCTTCCTGTCCCTCTCTTTTCCTCTTATTTGTGTTATATTAGATTTTTATTGTCTGTCACATTTGATGTATCATTTTGTACAACATGTGTTGCACTGACATGCATTTGTGGTCACTTCCATGACCGATTTGTGACTTTGCCTTACAAGTGATGCTACGATGGTTTGTGATCGATTGATATGCCTTACTTACTTTGAATAAAAATAAATTTGGTTAAGAATATAACTACTATAATACTGCATACTATATACAAGAATATAGCTACTATAATACTGCCTCCTATATACAAGATTATAACTACTATAATACTGCTCCTATATACAAGAATATAACTACTATAATACTGCTCCTATATACAAGAATATAGCTACTATAATACTGCTCCTATGTACAAGAATATAACTACTATAATACTGCCTCCTATGTACAAGAATATAACTACTATAATACTGCCTCCTACAGGGAGTGCAGAATTATTAGGCAAATGAGTATTTTGACCACATCATCCTCTTTATGCATGTTGTCTTACTCCAAGCTGTATAGGCTCAAAAGCCTACTACCAATTAAGCATATTAGGTGATGTGCATCTCTGTAATGAGAAGGGGTGTGGTCTAATGACATCAACACCCTATATCAGGTGTGCATAATTATTAGGCAACTTCCTTTCCTTTGGAAAAATGGGTCAAAAGAAGGACTTGACAGGCTCAGAAAAGTCAAAAATAGTGAGATATCTTGCAGAGGGATGCAGCACTCTTAAAATTGCAAAGCTTCTGAAGCGTGATCATCGAACAATCAAGCGTTTCATTCAAAATAGTCAACAGGGTCGCAAGAAGCGTGTGGAAAAACCAAGGCGCAAAATAACTGCCCATGAACTGAGAAAAGTCAAGCGTGCAGCTGCCAAGATGCCACTTGCCACCAGTTTGGCCATATTTCAGAGCTGCAACATCACTGGAGTGCCCAAAAGCACAAGGTGTGCAATACTCAGAGACATGGCCAAGGTAAGAAAGGCTGAAAGACGACCACCACTGAACAAGACACACCAGCTGAAACGTCAAGACTGGGCCAAGAAATATCTCAAGACTGATTTTTCGAAGGTTTTATGGACTGATGAAATGAGAGTGAGTCTTGATGGGCCAGATGGATGGGCCCGTGGCTGGATTGGTAAAGGGCAGAGAGCTCCAGTCCGACTCAGACGCCAGCAAGGTGGAGGTGGAGTACTGGTTTGGGCTGGTATCATCAAAGATGAGCTTGTGGGGCCTTTTCGGGTTGAAGATGGAGTCAAGCTCAACTCCCAGTCCTACTGCCAGTTTCTGGAAGACACCTTCTTCAAGCAGTGGTACAGGAAGAAGTCTGCATCCTTCAAGAAAAACATGATTTTCATGCAGGACAATGCTCCATCACACGCGTCCAAGTACTCCACAGCGTGGCTGGCAAGAAAGGGTATAAAAGAAGAAAATCTAATGACATGGCCTCCTTGTTCACCTGATCTGAACCCCATTGAGAACCTGTGGTCCATCATCAAATGTGAGATTTACAAGGAGGGAAAACAGTACACCTCTCTGAACAGTGTCTGGGAGGCTGTGGTTGCTGCTGCACGCAATGTTGATGGTGAACAGATCAAAACACTGACAGAATCCATGGATGGCAGGCTTTTGAGTGTCCTTGCAAAGAAAGGTGGCTATATTGGTCACTGATTTGTTTTTGTTTTGTTTTTGAATGTCAGAAATGTATATTTGTGAATGTTGAGATGTTATATTGGTTTCACTGGTAAAAATAAATAATTGAAATGGGTATATATTTGTTTTTTGTTAAGTTGCCTAATAATTATGCACAGTAATAGTCACCTGCACACACAGATATCCCCCTGAAATAGCTAAAACTAAAAACAAACTAAAAACTACTTCCAAAAATATTCAGCTTTGATATTAATGAGTTTTTTGGGTTCATTGAGAACATGGTTGTTGTTCAATAATAAAATTAATCCTCAAAAATACAACTTGCCTAATAATTCTGCACTCCCTTTATATACAAGAATATAACTACTATAATACTGCTCCTATGTACAAGAATATAACTACTATAATACTGCCTCCTATGTACAAGAATATAACTACTATAATACTGCCTCCTATGTACAAGAATATAACTACTATAATACTGCTTCTACGTACAAGAATACAATTACTATAATACTGCTCCTACGAACAAGAATATAACTACTATAATACTGCCTCCTATGTACAAGTATATAACTACTGTAATACTGCTTCTACGTACAAGAATATAATTACTATAATACTACCTCCTGTGTACAAGAATATAACTACTATAATACTGCTCCTATGTACAAGAATATAACTACTATACTACTGCTCCTATGTACAAGAATATAACTACTATAATACTTCTCTTATGTACAAGAATATAACTACTATAATACTACCTCCTATGTACAAGAATATAACTACTATAATACTGCTCCTATGTACAAGAATATAACTACTATAATACTGCCTCCTATGTACAAGAATATAACTACTATAATACTACCTCCTATGTACAAGAATATAACTACTATAATACTGTTCCTATGTACAAGAATATAACTACTATAATACTGCTCCTATGTACAAGAATATAACTACTATAATACTGCTCCTATGTACAAGAATATAACTACTATAATACTGCTCCTATGTACAAGAATATAACTACTATAATACTGCTCCTATGTACAAGAATATAACTACTATAATACTGCTCCTATGTACAAGAATATAACTACTATGGTGGTACAAGACACCTGAGTTCTTGCATAAACTAAACCCAGAAGTCCCCGATGTGTGTTGGAGATGTTGCACGGATACTGGATCTCTGTCACATATTTGGTGGCTCTGCCGGAAGATCCAACCATTTTGGAAATCAATTGAGACACTAGTCAACCAAATATGCATTACTAAGATATCTCTAGATGCTAAGCTCGTCCTATTGTGGTGCCCTAATGGTTCTTTCACCCCCACCAAACATGACCTTCCAACGATGCTGCTTACAGCGGCTAAATTACTTATTCCCTTTTTGTGGAAGAATGACTCCCCACCGACTCTTCCAATGTGGACTGATAAGGTAGACCAGATATACTATTTTGAGGAGCTTGCGCATTGGGAAAATAACTCACGCTCTCGCTTCTTAAAATTGTGGTCCCCATGGAAAGCTTACAGGAACTTTACATAAAAGAGCAGATGTCTTCCATTCCTTTGTTTCCCTCCCCTCCTATCCCTCCTAGCTGTCCCTCTCCCCCTTTCCCTTTCCTTTTTTGAATATCAATTTCTGATTAACGGGAATTTATAACTTGTAATGCTTGCACATGATATGTAAGCTTGATAACTATTTTGCATTCTAATGTTATCTTTGCAATGTCATATGTGGGCTTTGGCCTTGATTTTTCTTTCAATAAAAAGAAATATGGTTAAGAATATAACTACTATAATACTGCCTCCTATGTATAAGAATATAACTACTATAATACTGCCTCCTATGTATAAGAATATAACTACTATAATACTGATCCTATGTACAAGAATATAACTACTATAATACTGCTCCTATGTACAAGAATATAACTACTATAATACTGCTCCTATGTACAAGAATATAACTACTATAATACTGCTCCTATGTACAAGAATATAACTGCTATAATACTACCCCCTATGTACAAGAATATAACTACTATAATACTGCTCCTATGTACAAGAATATAACTACTATAATACTGCTCTTATGTACAAGAATATAACTACTATAATACTGCCTCCTATGTACAAGAATATAACTACTATAATACTGCTCCTATGTACAAGAATTTAACTACTATAATACTGCTCCTATGTACAAGAATATAACTACTATAATACTGCTCCTATGTACAAGAATATAACTACTATAATACTGCTCCTATGTACAAGAATATAACTACTATAATACTGCTGCTATGTACAAGAATATAACTACTATAATACTGCCCCCCCCTATGTACAAGAATATAACTACTATAATACTGCCTCCTATGTACAAGAATATAACTACTATAATACTGCTCCTATGTACAAGAATATAACTACTATAATACTGCTCCTATGTACAAGAATATAACTACTATAATACTGCTCCTATGTACAAGAATGTAACTACTATAATACTGCTCCTATGTACAAGAATATAACTACTATAATACTGCCTCCTATGTACAAGAATATAACTACTATAATACTGCCTCCTATGTACAAGTATATAACTACTATAATACTGCTCCTATGTACAAGAATATAACTACTATAATACTGCTCCTATGTACAAGAATATAACTACTATAATACTGCCTCCTATGTACAAGAATATAACTACTATAATACTGTTCCTATGTACAAGAATATAACTACTATAATACTGCCTCCTATGTACAAGTATATAACTACTATAATACTGCTCCTATGTACAAGAATATAACTACTATAATACTGCTCCTATGTACAAGAATATAACTACTATAATACTGCCTCCTATGTACAAGAATATAACTACTATAATACTGCTTCCTATGTACAAAAATATAACAACTATAATACTGCTCCTATGTACAAGAATATAACTACTATAATACTGCCTCCTATGTACAAGAATATAACTACTATAATACTGCTCCTATGTACAAGAATATAACTACTATAATACTGCTCCTATGTACAAGAATATAACTACTATAATACTGCTCCTATGTACAAGAATATAACTACTATAATACTGCCTACTATGTACAAGAATATAACTACTATAATACTGCTCCTATGTACAAGAATATAACTACTATAATACTGCTCCTATGTACAAGAATATAACTACTATAATACTGCCTCCTATGTACAAGAATATAACTACTATAATACTGCCTCCTATGTACAAGAATATAACTACTATACTACTGCTCCTATGTACAAGAATATAACTACTATAATACTGCTCCTATGTACAAGAATATAACTACTATAATACTGCCTACTATGTACAAGAATATAACTACTATAATACTGCTCCTATGTACAAGAATATAACTACTATAATACTGCTCCTATGTACAAGAATATAACTACTATAATACTGCCTCCTATGTACAAGAATATAACTACTATAATACTGCCTCCTATGTACAAGAATATAACTACTATACTACTGCTCCTATGTACAAGAATATAACTTCTATAATACTGCCTCCTAGCTGTGAGGACGTGTGTCAGTAGCTCTCCTGAGGCTTTGGATGTCTGGAGAAAGCCCAGGGCGGGGTCACTCTGGGTGGGGATGCTCCCCAAGCAAGGCCCAGGCTCCAAGGCCTATTCTGGGAAATAATTCCCAGACTTCTCACACCATGGATAATTATCCAAAAGTTTTTTTGGAAGGAAGGAATGTTCCGAGTGTTGCCAGTCCCAGTGCAGCAGGAAGTAAAGATGAAAAGAAAATGTTGGAAGTAAAGAAGGAGACATCACTGAGTAAGACCATGGCTGCAGGTGTGCAATCCACCCCACCCGCAGGCAGACAGAGGAGAACATCACTGGAGAAGCAGACCATGCAGGAGAACCTGCAACAGCCTGTCCTCATGCGGTCTGACCGCACACGTTACGGGAGTGGGAACAGCGCAAAAGTCGCCAACCCGACAGATGAGACCAGAGGGAATACTGAAGGAAGGCTTCATGGGGCCACAAGTGCAGTCACTGGGAAGAACCAGGGGCCCAGTCCCCAATCTGGAGATAGTGACCTTGCAGCAGTGACCACGGCTGCACCAAGTCCAGTGCAAGGACCAAGGAGCCATTCTGTGAGTACACTGCCGGCGCAACCCCCCAATACTCAGCGTGCACCTGAACTATGTCTGGCCGAGCGGATCCCAGCTCTGGTCAAGAGACTAGAGACATTAAAAAGAACAAAACTACAGCTGCAGAAACAGATAGATTGTGTCTATAAGCTAAAGGCAGCAAACCCCAACAATCAGGCCGTCCATGACAAGAAGCTGAGCTCCCTCGCTGTGCAGCTCGCTGAGACTGTGCAGGACATGGAGGCTGTACTGGAGCAGATGGGACCAGTCGCTGAATCCTTCAGGAACCAGCAAAGACTTGAGGGACATGGGGGAAGACCTGCGCCAGAACCATCTCCATCTAAACCCAAGTCTCCAACCTGTCCAGATGACACCCAGCAGGCCTGTGCAAGACCAGTCCTCAGACCAGCCAGCTTCCCTTTTGAGAAAGGGAATTTGTACAGAGAAGTGGGAGAAAGTGTCCAGCAACAGCAAAGACCTGCAGAGACTCCTCAAAAGGTACCACAAGTCCCAGCGGTTTGTATTGTGAAGCAGGACTATGGACTCAAGCCAAAAGGTAACTCTGCAGTAGCAGTGCAGTCACCACAAGCCCTGGGGGGCAGTAGAGAGCAGCAGGACTGTGGGCTCTCGCCAGAAGGTAACTCTGCAGTAGCAGTGCAGTCACCACAAGCCCTGGGGGGCAGTAGAGAGCAGCAGGACTGTGGACTCTCGCCTGAAGGTAACTCTGCAGTAGCAGAGCAGTCACCACAAGCCCTGGGGGGCAGTAAAGAGCAGCAGGACTGTGGACTCTCGCCTGAAGGTAACTCTGCAGTAGCAGTGCAGTCACCACAAGCCCTGGGGGGCAGTAGAGAGCAGCAGGACTGTGGGCTCTCGCCTGAAGGTAACTCTGCAGTAGCAGTGCAGTCACCACAAGCCCTGGGGGGCAGTAGAGAGCAGCAGGACTGTGGACTCTCGCCTGAAGGTGACTCTGCAGTAGCAGTGCAGTCACCACAAGCCCTGGGGGGCAGTAGAGAGCAGCAGGACTGTGGACTCTTGCCTGAAGGCAGCAGTGCGGCAGAGAGCTCACAGGTCATGGCTCAGCAGGACTGTCGGGGCTCTGTAGAGCAGGATCATACTGCTAGTGACTGCATTGATATGACTGTATGTGATGTTACTGATGATGTTTCTGCAGAGGGGAGCGCTTCACAGTGTGTGTGGGATTTGGGGTCATCTCTAGAGTCGGGTCCACCATTAGATCAGCCTTCAGGGGCTTGTGACCCGCAGAGTATTATGGATGATGGTGGGGAGGGGGCTGTACAGTCTGATGCACAGCACTTCCCCCCTTTAGTTACACCAGAAGTGTCAGACCCCCATAGTGCAGGCGGTCAGCAGCCACCACAGCGCCCCCAAGTACAGCAGGAGGGTGGAACTGGTGGTGTCTCCTCTGGTAATGCCTGGAGCCGTGGGTCACCATCCTTCAGGTCTAATGTGAACTATACAGGTCAGGCTTTTAAGAGGAGGAACGTGGTCAGGTTCAGACATAGAGGGGCCAAGGAGGAGTTGCCTGACAGGAGGTTTGTGGTCCGTGAACTTCTGTGCCACCAAATGGGTTTCCTGCCATCTAACATCCTGGCAGTGATAAACCTTCCTGACAGGCAGGGGTATGACGTCAGTTTTAAACTCATGTCTGATCTGGACCGCTTCTGGGCTCATTTCGCCCGGGTGAGAGATGCTGATGGCTGGAATAAGTTCAGCCTCATCCCCATCTCTAGACCAGACACAGCAAACGTCACCATAATATTCTGGAACGAGTCGGTACCACACCAGGATATTGTTGTATGGCTAAAAAGACACTGTGACCTAATGTCAGATCTGACCAAGACCAGGGACGAGGATGGCATATGGACTGGGGGGTGGAAGGTCCTGGTAAAGTTACGGCAGGTTAACAACATCACCCAACATCTGCCCAACTCATTCTTTATTGGCCGGGAGAAAGGGGTATGCTTCTATGCGGGTCAGCCTAGAAAATGTTTTAAATGCGGAAAGGCCGGTCATATTGCGAGTGTGTGCACCCTGGTAAAATGTAACTTATGCGGGGAGATCGGCCATGTCAGCGCCACCTGCCAGAACATCCGGTGCAACCTCTGTGGTAGGATCGGTCACTCCCACAGGGACTGTCCAGACGCCTGGCATAATGTTTGTAAGGACTTCCCTGATGAGGACTTGCTGGAAGTGGCAGATGACCTAGAGGAGGAGACGCTGTTGTCAGGCTCAGCAGTGACACCGCCCGAGCCTCAGCACAACATGGGTGACAATATAGGTGACATAGTGCCTGACCAGTCCCAGCCAGGAGACACTGAGGGGAACGGGGAGGTCACTGAGCAGGTTGTGGGAACGTCATCTTCTGCCCCTGCATCAATAAATCCGCAGAAGAAACGGAAGAAGGACAAAACCAGCCGTAAGCCTGAGGGGGAATGGACCACTGTCCAAAAACCTTCCAAAAAGAAAGTAGACCCCGGGTCAGGTGTCATGACTATCACAAATAGGTACGGTGTCCTATCAGAGTCAGACGCTGAGGAAGAGATGGAGAGAGAGTTAAAGAGGGTGGTAAATGAATTTAATGAGGACCAAGAGGGCGATCCCCCCACAAAAAGGAAACCCCCGCGAGCTAAACGTCTGTCCGAATCAGACATGGAGACAGGTGGTCGGCAGGTGGGCTCAGACTTAGATCTATGATGATGGGGGTAATATCTCTGCTACTTGTGCTTTGCTTTGCTTTGATGGCTGACTTTACCCTTAAAGTGTTCTCCAGTAATGTGAACAGTGTCAGAGTGAGGAGGACCAGGCATGTGGTTTATGAACATCTAAGGTCTCTTGATGCTGATGTTTTTTTCTTACAAGAGACACGTTTGAATACTCTAGGACTCTTACGGGAAGCCGAGCGTGAATGGCGGTCTGGTCCATCCTTTTGGTCACTGGCTGTAGAACCAAGTGCCGGGGTCTCTATCCTCTTTAACACCAATGATATAACTATACATAGGTTGACAGAGGTATTGATGGGAAGGTGCCTAATTCTGGAAGTTACTATTCGGGGTAGGAGGCTCCGTCTTATAAATATCTATGGTTCGCAGACAGTGACTGAAAGGGTTAACCTTTATAATGAAGTGAAGCCATATCTCTTCACATCTATCCCTGTCATCATGGCTGGAGATTTCAATGCCACCAGGACATCTTGTGACAGGACCTCTAATAGGCCTCTTACCAGAGACTCCAAGGTCCTAAACAGAATTATTCAACAGGCCGGGTTGTCAGATGTGTTTGTGCAGGGTGGTCGGAAACCAAAATTTACTTATTTTTGTGGTGAAAGAAGAAGTCGGATAGATTTAGCTCTGGTGAGTCCCACAGAGACCATTGGTGAAAAAGATGAGAAGATCGTCCCTTATTCAGACCATCTGGCCTTATATTTCTGTTTAGGTGTCACAAAGTGTTCTGGGACAGGTAGAGGGTTATGGAGACTTAATTCCAGTCTATTAGAAGACCCTTCGGTTCAGAGTCATGTTCACTCTCTTATACAGAGTCAGCTAGAGAGAGTGGACTTTTATGACAATATGGCCGACTGGTGGGAGGATGTCAAGGATGAGATCAGATCCCTCTTAAAGAGACTGTCAGTTATAAAGGGGAAGAGTAAGTATGGCCAGTATCTCAAGCTGCGGAAAGAATTGGAGTCACTATATTCGGCGGGAGGGGATGACCAACAAAGGATAGACCGGCTGAAATCTGAGATAAGGCAGTATCAGTACAGCAGGTATACCTCCCTGGTTCTTGAACGGGATTATGGGACCTTAGGGTCTCCTGATCCCTTTGAGAATTGCCGGGAGCGAGTGGCAAATAAATCTGTCACCGGTCTCACTGACCCCCAGGGTGTTTTGCAAGAATCTCGGGAGGGTATCCTGGGGGTGGTGAGATCTTACTATGCTGACTTGTTTCAGAGGAAGGTTTTGGATAGAGACAAGATGACCCAATTCTTGGAGGCAACTCCGCTCCCTGATACTAATGATTTGGACTTTTCTCCTTTGACAGCAGATTTGACGGTGGCGGAGGTTAAAGAGGCAATTGATAAGTTACATCTGAAGAAGGCACCAGGTCCAGATGGGATAACAGCAGAATTCTATAGGACATTCAGAGACCTCTTGGCCCCAATCCTCGTGGATGTATATACAAATTGTCTAGAAAGTCACCTGATGCCTCCATCCATGAGAGTGTCCTCGCTGATTCTGCTGTCCAAAGGTAAAGAGCCGAGTGACATCAAGAACTGGAGGCCGATTGCCCTCTTGAATGTCGACAGAAAGATTCTGGCAAAAATTCTGTTTTCTAGATTAGTTTGTCTGTCCTCAGCACTGTTGGCAGGCTGTCAGTTTGGCACAGTAGAAGGGCGGAACATCTCTGGAGCAGTCATCTCGATAAGGGAGATGTTTGAGAGATGTAAAGCCCTGAGGGGTGGGAGATATGTTGTGAGTCTTGACCAGGCTAAAGCCTTTGACAGAGTAGATCATGAGTATCTATGGGCCACTTTGTCAAAGTACGGTATTCCGGGGCATTTCATCGATTGGCTGAAGACTCTGTATTGCGAGGCTGAGAGCTTTCCTCTGGTCAATGGTTGGCAGGGTGATACCTTCAGGGTTGAGGCACGGGTGAGACAGGGTTGCCCACTGAGTCCACTGCTGTATGTATTTGCCTTAGACCCATTCTTGAGGTCACTGCAGGAGTGTGGTTTTCAGGGGGTGCCAGTCCCCCATTGCCTGCCCCTGAGTGTTGTTGCCTATGCGGATGATGTGACTGTAGTGATATCTAAGCCTCGTGAGGTGGAGATGTTGTCTGCGGCCATCAGAAGTTACTCGGAGGCCTCAGGGTCTCTGGTCAACCTTGAGAAGAGTCAAGCTCTCTGGATATCAGACAGTGATCCAGACTTTGATCTGCCACAATTTGTGAGAGCCTCCACCTATATTAAAATCCTAGGGGTCAAATTTGGGAGGAATGATAACGCCAAACTAAATTGGGAAGAGAAGTTGGAAGCCGGAAATGCAAAGGTTCAGCGATGGAAGAACTGGAGGCTGACCTATAGAGAAAGGGTTAAAATGTTGAAGACTTACCTGGTCCCTGTCTTCTTGTATGTCTCTGTCGTTTTTCCTTTGCCGGAATCTTTCTCCGCTAGGCTCTTTAGCCTGTTCTTCCAACTGTTGTGGGGGAACAGGTTGAACCTGATAAAAAGAGGGATCACCTACCTACAGAGGAGAGAGGGTGGGTTGGATATGCTGAATCCAAGGGTGTTCTTTGACTCCATGTTTCTAAAAGTTAATTTTGGTTGCCTGGACTCAGAGAACAGCTTCCTGTGGGTGAATAGTATCAGGGACTGGATAATGCCTTTTGCAGAGTCTTGGGTGCGAGGCGGCAGTCTCAAGAGGGGTCGATGGACGAGTGAATACCTCCCCCAGTACCTGGACTATGGGCTGAAGTGTGTGAGAAGGTGGAAGATAGAGAAGTCCTACATTGAGGGTAAGCCAAGGAAAGATCTATATGTGAGGGTCTGTAGGGCTTTCTTTTGTTCTCCACTTGTCTTGAGGGATTGTGTGACTAGCACTTTACAAGAAAGTCTGAAGCTTCTCAATGGGAAACGACTCCCCGCCAAATTATTTGACATAGCTTGGTTGTCATTACATGGAAAGCTATTTGTTAGGGGTAACCTGAAATTTTTAAGTGTTTCAGATAGGAACTGTCCTCTCGGTTGTCAGCAGGAGGAGACGATGGAGCACTTAATATCTGACTGCAGGGGTGGGAGGAGAATATGGGAAGAGGTGTCACAAAAGCTAAACATCCCATTACTGCAGTCCCTGACTTATGCTGATATAATCTATGCTGTTCCATCCAGAAATAGGAATGTAGACAGGGGGACAATGTACCTGATCATTTCTGTCATAAAATATTACCACTGGCACATGAGAACCCGCGTGTCTATACACAATGAGCCATTCCACCACACCACAGCCGTAAGCCAAATAATGTCTGAGCTCCAGTGGGTTAAATCATTAGAGATAAAGAGTAACCCGAATAATAGGAAATTATGGAGAAATGTGTCTTTGGTTTAAAACAGAAAATATGATGTTATTTTGTGTGTTTTTTTTTCTCTTCTTTTTCCTCCCCAGCAAATGTGGACTTTCTAAGTTTAATATGATTCTATAGTCATTCTAGTTGAGTAGTCATTGTGTGTACAATGCCTGTTATTTTTTGTTTTTTGTAAGAATGTATTTTTTTTGTTTGTTTTCACAATAAAAATTGCCTCCTATGTACAAGAATATAACTACTATAATACTGCTCTTATGTACAAGAATATAACTACTATAATACTGCTCCTATGTACAAGAATATAACTACTATAATACTGCCTCCTATGTACAAGAATATAACTACTATAATACTGCTCCTATGTACAAGAATATAACTACTATAATACTGCTCCTATATACAAGAATATAACTACTATAATACTGCTCCTATGTACAAGAATATAACTACTATAATACTGCTCCTATGTACAAGAATATAACTACTATAATACTGCTCCTATGTACAAGAATATAACTACTATAATACTGCTCCTATGTACAAGAATATAACTACTATAATACTGCCTCCTATGTACAAGAATATAACTACTATAATACTGCTCCTATGTACAAGAATATAACTACTATAATACTGCCTCCTATGTACAAGAATATAACTACTATAATACTGCTCCTATGTACAAGAATATAACTACTATAATACTGCTCCTATGTACAAGAATATAACTACTATAATACTGCTCCTATGTACAAGAATATAACTACTATAATACTGCCTCCTATGTACAAGAATATAACTACTATAATACTGCTCCTATGTACTAGAATATAACTACTATAATACTGCTCCTATGTACAAGAATATAACTACTATAATACTGCTCCTATGTACAAGAATATAACTACTATAATACTGCTCCTATGTACAAGAATATAACTACTATAATACTGCCTCCTATGTACAAGAATATAACTACTATAATACTGCCTCCTATGTACAAGTATATAACTACTATAATACTGCTCCTATGTACAAGAATATAACTACTATAATACTGCTCCTATGTACAAGAATATAACTACTATAATACTGCTCCTATGTACAAGAATATAACTACTATAATACTGCCTCCTATGTACAAGAATATAACTACTATAATACTGCTCCTATGTACAAGAATATAACTACTATAATACTGCTCCTATGTACAAGAATATAACTACTATAATACTGCTTCTATGTACAAGAATTTGTAGCTCAGTGATTAGCACTGGTACCTTGCAGCTCTGCGGTCATGGATTTGAATCCAATCCAAGGACAACATCTGCATGGAACTTGTACGTTCTCCCCATGTTTGCGGGGATTTCCTCCGGTTTCCTCCCACACTCTAAAGACATACTGATAGGGAACTTAGACTACTTTTGCATCTACAGCAGTGCGATCCGGCCGCCTGATCCAGCAGAGAATGTTGAGAATCGGCCGGAACCATGCCACAGCGTGCAGCGGCATTTTTGCAGGAATGCGGCTGGATCTCCGCCAGTCCCCATTATACTTAAGGGGTCCAGCGGGCATTCCATTTGCATCCGGCAGTGTCACATTTGGAGAATTCCGGCAGGCTGCTCTGGCAGAAAATACACGCCGCTGATGTGAAAGTAACCTTAGATTGTGAGCTCCACTAGAGACGGCAAGCAATGGTAATGTCTGTAACACGCTGTGGAATATGTCAGCGCTATATACAGTTGTGTTCAAAATAATAGCAGTCAGACATCACTAACCTGATCAATCACTGTTTTTGGTAGAAATGATATTTCTACATGGCAAATAATTTACTAGCAGGTGTAGTAGAGTAATAGAAATCCAACAGACCCAACAGTCATGACATGCATTCTGCTGAATTCTCTGTTATTCAATCACTTACTGAAAGGGGCATGTTCAAAATAATAGCAGTGTGGAGTTCGATGAGTGAGGTCATTCATTATTTAAAAAAACAGGTGGAAGGCAGCAAATGTTGTACATGCCGGTTACAGTGCATTTCTCTCTGAAATCCTGAGGAATATGGGTCGTTCCAGACATTGTTCAGAAGAACAGCGTACCTTGATTATAAAGTTGATTGGAGAGGGAAAACATATAATGAAGTGCAGACAATAATAGGCTGCTCAGCTAAAATGATTGCAAATGCTTTAAAATGGCAACCAAAACCTGAAAGACGAAGAAGAAAGCTAAAAACTACTATTCGAATGGATAGAAGAATAGCCAAAATGGCAAGGACTCAGCCAACAATCAGCTCCAGGAAGATCACGGAAGGTGTAAAGTTACCTGTGAGTACTGTTACTATTAGAAGACGCCTATGTGGAGCCAAGCGATCTGCAAGAAGCCCCTGCAAAGTCCCACTGCTGGAAAAACGACATGTGCTGAAGAGCTTACAATTTGCCAAAGAGCACATTGACGGCCTAAAGAGACATGTTGTGGACTGATGAAAGTAAGATTGTTCTTTTTGGGTCTAGTGGCCGGAGACAGTTTGTCAGACGACCCCCAAACACTGAATTCAGCCACAGTACACTGTGAAGACAGTAAAGCATGGTGGACAAGCATCATGATATGGGGATGTTTCTCATACTACGGTGTTGGGCCTATTTATCGCAGACCAGGGATCATGGATCAGTCTGAATACATCAGAATACTTGAAGAGGTCATGCAGCCTTATGCTGAAGAGGAAGTGCCCTTGAGATGGGTGTTCTAACAAGACAACGACCCCAAACACACCAGTAAACGTGCAACATCTTGGTTCCAGACCAACAAGATTGACGTTATGGAGTGGTCAGCCCAATCCCAGGATCTTAATCCAATAGAAAACTTGTGGGGTGACATCAAAAATGCAGTTTCTGAGGCAAAACCAAGAAATAGAGAAGAACTGTGGAATGTAGTCCAATCATCCTGGGCTGGAATATCTGTTCACAGGGGCCGAAGGTGGTTGACTCCATGCAACACAGATGTCCAGCAGTTCTCAGAAACAGCGGTTATACAACTAAATATCAGTGAAGGGATTCAAAGGAAAGCAAAATCCTCAAACATTTTTCAGTTTATATAGTGAATGTGAGTTTGTAAAGAAGAATACAAACACTGCTATTTTTTTGAACAGTCTAATATTCACTTTTCTTCAATTTTTTTAGAGGAACAACACAAATTATATAAGTTTTTTCATGTTCTGATTTGGAATAGAATGTGTAGTGTTCCCAATGCATTTGTGTGTATGGAAATACAAGCTATTAGAAGGATTGTGAGCTTTATTCACTTTTTTAAACGCACTGCTGTTATTTTGAACACAACTGTAAGTGAGTAAAGTAAAATAAATAGAAAGGGGGAGAGGTGGGGCAACCAAATCTGGAAGTAACGTGGATTTTGGAAAAAAAAACTGCCTGAACGACACTGCTGTGTAAATGTACCCTTATCCTGACTCCTATGTCCTATGATACAACTACTGGACACTGTCCCTCATGGAAAAGTATGTGAGAGGAGCGGGCCGGCATCTTACCATTTATCACAGAAGGTATCACAGAGGGGCAGCTCATGGATTCCAGCAGCAGAGCCAGGGAGACTCCATTTGGAGATGTGTGGACAGCAGAGATACATACATTGCACACGGCTGACATATTCCTCACACCTAGGACATAGAGCATGAGGTCATTTACAGTAAATCATGTAAGCAAGCTTCAGAAACAACAAAGACGCACAGTTACCTAGAACTGAGGGATCCACAGCCTGACCAGGGGAAGCGGACAGAAGAAGATGCGTCTATATGTTCCTGAGAGCAGCATGAATCTAGAGAGGGAGAAAAAGCGGATAATGGTCACCGGGCTGGTAGTTCTGCTTGGTGGTGTCTTAGGTTTTGTGTGTAGAGCGCTGATGCTTTTTATGGGTAGAAGGGAAAAGAGAACGAATGGAAACGAGATGGATGGAGATCCAAATCCAAGACAGGATGTTCTTGTAGGACCCTTAATGTGGTCACAAACAGAAGTAAAACAGTACAATAATGATATTAATCTCCATGGGAGTGGTCTACTCATCATGAAACTAGCCATGTGAAACCCTAGATCTATTGAACCTTGAGGGTCTAGGCTCATGGACAACCACGACTAACGTGTATGGTCATCAGCTTCTCTTTAATATTGTCTTCTGGACTAAACTCCCTCCAGCCAGTGGTGTATCTTGGTTTTGTGCTGCCCTAGGCGAGACTAAACTCGGGCACCCCCCTAATATAAATTTGACCCACCCCTTCCTGTCAAGGCCAAACCCCTTTCTCTCTAAACCCCACCCCTTCCTGTCATGGCCAAACCCCTTTCTCTCTAAACCCCACCCCTTCCTATGTGCCATCCACAGATCCCCCTCCCCGAAACAGTGCCATCCACAGATCCCCCTCCCCTAAACAGTGCCATCCACAGATCCCCCTCCCCTAAACAGTGCCATCCACAGATCCCCCTCCCCTAAATAGTGCCATCCACAGATCTCCCTCCCCTAAACAGTGCCATCCACAGATCCCCCTCCCCTAAATAGTGCCATCCACAGATCCCTCCCCCCTAAATAGTGCCATCCACAGATCCCCCTCCCCTAAACAGTGCCATCCACAGATCCCTCCCCCCTAAACAGTGCCATCCACAGATCCCCCTCCCCTAAATAGTGCCACCCACAGATCTCCCCCCTAAACAGTGCCATCCACAGATCCCCCTCCCCTAAATAGTGCCATCCACAGATCCCCCTCCCCTAAACAGTGCCACCCACAGATCTCCCCCCTAAACAGTGCCATCCACAGATCCCCCTCCCCTAAATAGTGCCATCCACAGATCCCCCTCCCCTAAACAGTGCCATCCACAGATCTCCCTCCCCTAAATAGTGCCATCCACAGATCTCCCCCCTAAACAGTGCTATCCACAGATCCCCCTCCCCTAAACAGTGCCATCCACAGATCTCCCCCCTAAACAGTGCCATCCACAGATCCCCCTCCCCTAAATAGTGCCATCCACAGATCTCCCCCCTAAACAGTGCCATCCACAGATCCCCCTCCCCTAAATAGTGCCATCCACAGATCCCCCTCCCCTAAACAGTGCCATCCACAGATCCCCCTCCCCTAAACAGTGCCATCCACAGATCCCCCTCCTTAAACAGTGCCATCCACAGATCCCCCTCCCCTAAATAGTGCCATCCACAGATCCCCCTTCCCTAAATAGTGTCATCCACAGATCTCCCTCCCCTAAATAGTGCCAACCACAGATCTCCCCCCTAAACAGTGCCATCCACAGATCCCCCTCCCCTAAATAGTGCCATCCACAGATCTCCCCCCTAAACAGTGCCATCCACAGATCCCCTCCCCTAAATAGTGCCATCCACAGATCCCCCTCCCCTAAACAGTGCCATCCACAGATCCCCTCCCCTAAATAGTGCCATCCACAGATCCCCCTCCCCTAAACAGTGCCATCCACAGATCCCCCTCCTTAAACAGTGCCATCCACAGATCCCCCTTCCCTAAATAGTGCCATCCACAGATCCCCCTTCCCTAAATAGTGCCATCCACAGATCCCCCTCCCCTAAATAGTGCCATCCACAGATCTCCCCCCTAAACAGTGCCATCCACAGATCCCCCTCCCCGACGCTCACAGGAGAACATTTATAAACTAATCAGTAACTTTAACTTTAATCATTGCTAATCTCTTTACTGGATATCTTACTCTGTCTTGACTCTTAGCCCCGGTAACAGGAGGCAGTGCGGGCGGCGCTCACTGACGACACGCGCCTGTGCCGCCTAGTGGGAGGAGCAGGCGCGTGACGTCAGTGAGTGAGCGCCGCCCGCACTGCCTGCTGTTACCGGAGCTAAGAGTCAAGACAGAGTAAGATATCCAGTAAAGAGATTAGCAATGATTAAAGTTAAAGTTAATGATTAGATTATAAATGTTCTCCTGTGAGCGACTTGGCCCTGTATATTCTAACCCCCAGGCAAGCGTCCCTGTCACCATGGGAACGTCTGGGGTTTAGAATATACCATCGGATTTGAGTTTTTACGATCTCACTGAGATCGTGAAAACACAGATCTGATGGTATATTCTAACCATGGGAACACCATGGGAACGCCTGGGGGTTAGAATATACCATCGGATCTTCTGAGTATACCGGCGGCAACATATAAGACGGATGGGACAGGGGCAAACAAAGCAATTTGCCGCCCCATTGGCAAGTTCCGCCCTAGGCAAATGCCTTGTTTGTCTCGTGATAGATACGCCACTGCCTCCAGCACAAGAGGTGCTGGTTAAATTTGGTCGGTTTACCATGAAATCTCCTGCATTACGATAATATTTCCCCCTATTACTCATCCTAATCCTGCCCTTCCCACAAGATGACTATAACTAGTTTGTTCTCACCTAGCTTCTGGCTGAAATACTGAATCCATTAACCTTCCACGGCAGACCTCCTTAGTAGGGAGGGAGCTTGTTTAAGACACCCTATTTTCACACAATTGAGCACACAACCCACATGTTCAGGATATTGATGGGCATTACCTTAAGGGTCCCAGGAATGTGAGCTTCTGAAATGTTTTATCCTTCTACTGCCTCAGTCTTTAAATGGGAATTCCGGTTATATTAAGTTATCCCCTATACACAGGATACTGAAGGCTCCTGTCACAGTCGTTACCTCTGGCTGTGACCTTCTGTCCTTGCTCGTTTGGCGCTCCTCGCTGAAGTTTCGTTCCTGTGTTATTTGTCGTTCTTTATGGGTTAACTCCCCTGTGTGCCTATTAGGAGTTAATCCTCTCTGTCTGCTCCATAGGTGTGGCCTCTCTGCTGCACCCATGGAAACTGTATATAAGGCTGAGGTTTCCTCAGTTCTGTGTCAGCTCTCCTGGTGTGTGTTGTCTTGTCCTGCTCCTGGTTTGTACTCACTCTCCCATGCTGCTGACCCATGGGATCCGTGTCTATCTGTGCTCTGTGGGTTTCCTACTTGTTCATTCCCGTCCTCTTTCCTGTCTTTCTGTTATCTGTTCTGCCAGTTATGTTTTAGTTACTTTGTGTGTATTCATATGTCTGTGTTCAGCAAGCCCTTGCTGCACCTTTCTTTGCAGCAGAGTGGCATGCGCAAGGCCATGCAGTTTACTACTGGTGGAGCAAGTCCTTCTCTGCTCATTGCCACTCCTGCTCCCTTGCGTGAACTCCTGCTTGTATTTTTAGTTACCTTGTGTGTATTCATTCATATGTCTCGGTTCAGCAAGCCCTTGCTGCAGCGCGCCTAGCTGCAGAGTGCTATGCGCAAGGCCACGCAGTATACTACTGGTGGAGCAAGTCCTTCTCTGTTCATTGTCACTCCTGTTTCCTTGCTATGTACCTCTGCTTGTGTTTTTAGTTGCCCTGTTTGTATTTGCCTGTCTGTTATGTATGCCTATGTGCCGTCGGTACCTGTTGTCCATTCGTTCCTGCTGTCACTGTCTAGTTCACGCTCCAGAGTGGACCCTGGCAACGTCCTGCTACCACAAATGACACACAGGAACGGAGCTGCAGCAAGAGCATAGACAGAAGGTCACAGCCAGAGATAACGACTGTGACAACTCCACAACACTATGTGCAGGGGCGTAACTACCATAGCGGCAGACCATGCGACTGCTTCTTTTAGCAAATGAAGCAGTGGAATAATGGCCCAAGGGTCACTGAAATGGGTTTAGGCAGAAACCCTTCTGCCCTGTGTGTGGGGCCTGGTTTGATCCTTGCTATGGGGCCCTTACTTCTCTATGTACGCCACTGACTATGTGCTAGGTGTAAGGGTCCATTCACATGTCTGTAGTGTATTGCGGATCCGCAATACACCCGGCCAGCACCCCATAGAATTGCCTAGTCTTGTCCGCAATTGCAGACAAGAATAGAACATGTTCTATTTTTTTCGGGAGCCGTGGACCGGAAGATCGGAGTCGCGCTCCAGAAATACGGATGCGGACAGCACACTGTGTGCTGTCCACATCTCTTCCGGCCCCTTAGAGAATGAATAGGTCTGGATTCGTTCCGCAACGTTGCGGAACCGATCCGGACCCATTCTATGGACGTCTGAATGGACCCTTATAGGAAGGGTCATTTACACAGACCGGAAATCTGCCAGATAATCGCTAACGAGTGTTCATATAAACGCTCTTTAGCAATTATGTGGTTGTATAAAGGTGGCGCCAATTACCTTATGAATGAGCTAAACGCTCATTCATTGGGTAATGGATTATTTGTGCAGACCCAAAAATTGTCATTTGCCGGCAGCAGATCGTGCTGTGTAAATTTAATTTGCTGCCAGCTAACAACGAGTCTGTATGGGGACGAGCCATGGCATTAATGATTACTGCTTCCCATACTGTGGAGGAGATAACTGCATGTAAATACAGTGGTCTCCTCCGCTGACTACCAGGCGATTGCTGGGAAGAAACACTTCTATTGTCCCCTCTAAAGGGACCTTTAAAAGGCCTCTGTCAGCAGGTTTGTACCTATGACACTGGCTGACCTGCTACATGTGCGCTTGGCAGCTGAAGGCATCTGTGTTGGTCCCATGTTCATATGTGTCCGCATTGCTGAGAAAAATGATGCTTTAATATATGCAAATGAGCTTCTAGGTGCAACGGGGGCGTTACCATTACACCTAGAGGCTCTGCTCTCTCTGCAACTGCCGTGCCCTCTGCAATCGCAGACAAAACTGACTGAAATTGCTTGCCAATGGTGCGAGTTTTCCTGAATGCATCCGGAGCCAATCTGTCCCGCTCATGTGAAAGAGACCTTACCCTTACCATTTTTAAGACACTGGCATTAAAAACAGCTCCCTTCAAATGTAAGGGGGCTATCGGTCCGAGAAAACTGCCAAAGGAGGACATGTCCTATGTGAATATACCCATAGAGTTATAGGGGGAGATTTATCAAGACTGGTGCTTTCTGCGCTGCCGGAAGATGTGCCTAATATATGACGAGGTGCAGGCCTCATCATCAATTAGGCGCCTCCTCCGGCAGTCCATGTGACTAAACAGAAGTCTATAACAACTCGGACCTGCTGTACATTTCTGTTTTCATTTGCTCTAGAAAACTGGAGAAAATAAAGATGAACTTGTTGCGGACACCCTCTACACCCTCGCCGTTAACCCTTTTGGAAAAGTGGCGAGGACGGCGTAAAGACACGAAGACTTTCCTCCACTTTTCGGGCACGGCGAGAGGATAAATTTCCCCCATGTTGTTCTGAAAACTGCCTTTAATATAACGGCCATCACACAGCCATTTTTAACTCATGTAAATGCCTCTTAAAGCCGGCCATACATATTAGTATTTGGCAGCCGAACCTACCAAGAATGGCGGGTTCGGCCGACACTCTAAAGTGTGGGGAGCTCCCAAGTCTCCCCAGATGATATCGGGGGAGACAAGGATCGGGCAAAATGCTGCCACTAGAGGCTCTTCCCATAGAATACACATAAGGCCGGGTTCACGTTGCTGTTTTGTTTTGATCCATCAGAAGAACAAAAACAAACAAAGAACATTCTTTATTTTGAGCATCTGTTGCCTTCATTTTGCATCCATGTCAGTTCTGTCAGACCTCCGTTATTTTAGACTGGAGAAAAAAAGTTCTGTCGTCTAAAATAACGGATCTCTGACGGAACTGACAAAAACGGATGCACAAAATAAAGGATCAGAAGAACGGAAAACAAAATGGTGATGTGAGCCTTACACATCCGGCCGAGCTGAGTGTGTATGGGCAAGCTGGGAGAGAAGAATCGTTCGCCCGACAGCTATTGAATGTGTATACAGGTTGATTTTTTAGAAATTTTGGGTGGGTGCAGTTGTAAAGTAACCTACACTCACTGCACTATGAGAGAGCTACATGTCATCTGGGTGACCTGCCTGTTTATAATAATAACAAGTCTCCATGTTGTAGTTTATACTCACAGCTCGAATACTGCTGGCACTTGGTCAGCCCGGGCTCAGGGCTGGCAGTCAACTTCTGCTTTCTGTTTACTAGGCAAGTGTCTGGAGACCCAATGGACTGGGTGAATATAAGAAACGAGGAGAAGAGGCAGAGGAACAGTGGAGACATTCTTTCCTGGCAGAAGATAAGGAAAATATTATAAAAGCTGTAATGTTGTATCATAATAACTAGCATTGAGCAAATAGAACTTCGGATCATAGATCAGAAGTTGATTTGTTCAAACACCTTGTCTTGAGGTGAATGAATTCGGTATTCAGTTCTACATCTTTAAAAACATTTCAAATTCGGAATCCGAAGTCGAGTTTGGTACAGGCTCTTACCTCGGTCCCAAACCCGACTTCAGATTGCTAATTTTAAATGTTGTAGAACTGGATACCGAGTTCATTCACCGAAGTCTCGCGCGGCTTCGGCTGCAACAAATTTTGCCTCAACGGAGGCAAGACATTTCAATGCTGTACGGAGACCGGTCCCCGTACAGCATTAAACGAGGTGTTTGAACAAATTGACTTCGGATCTGTGATCTGAAGTTTGATTCGATCAACACTAATCATAACCAAACCCTCATATTATCCTAAAATAAGAGGGGGTGGAGTTGGTTTAGTGCAATAAGATATTATAGGGGTAACAGGAGGATCAGGAGCCGGGTTACTGTAATAAGATGTTACAGGGGTAATAAAGAGGATCAGGAGCCGGGTTACTGTAATAAGATGTTACTGGTGTAATAAGAGGATCAGGAGCCGGGTTACTGTAATAAGATGTTACAGGGGTAATAAAGAGGATCAGGAGCCAGGTTACTGTAATAAGATGTTACAGGGTAATAAGAGGATCAGGAGCCGGGTTACTGTAATAAGATGTTACAGGGTAATAAGAGGATCAGGAGCCGGGTTACTGTAATAAGATGTTACAGGGGTAATAAGAGGATCAGGAGCCGGGTTACTGTAATAAGATGTTACAGGGGTAATAAGAGGATCAGGAGCCGGGTTACTGTAATAAGATGTTACTGGTGTAATAAGAGGATCAGGAGCCGGGTTACTGTAATAAGATGTTACAGGGGTAATAAAGAGGATCAGGAGCCAGGTTACTGTAATAAGATGTTACAGGGTAATAAGAGGATCAGGAGCCGGGTTACTGTAATAAGATGTTACAGGGTAATAAGAGGATCAGGAGCCGGGTTACTGTAATAAGATGTTACAGGGGTAATAAGAGGATCAGGAGCCGGGTTACTGTAATAAGATGTTACAGGGGTAATAAGAGGATCAGGAGCCGGGTTACTGTAATAAGATGTTACAGGGTAATAAGAGGATCAGGAGCCGGGTTACTGTAATAAGATGTTACAGGGGTAATAAGAGGATCAGGAGCCGGGATACTGTAATAAGATGTTACTGGGGTAATAAGAGGATCAGGAGCCGGGTTACTGTAATAAGATGTTACAGGGTAATAAGAGGATCAGGAGCCGGGTTACTGTCATAAGATGTTACAGGGGTAATAAGAGGATCAGGAGCCAGGTTACTGTAATAAGATGTTACAGGGGTAATAAGAGGATCAGGAGCCGGGTTACTGTAATAAGATGTTACAGGGGTAATAAGAGGATAAGGAGCCAGGTTACTGTAATAAGATGTTACAGGGGTAATAAGAGGATCAGGAGGCGGGTTACTGTAATAAGATGTTACAGGGTAATAAGAGGATAAGGAGCCAGGTTACTGTAATAAGATGTTACAGGGGTAATAAGAGGATCAGGAGCCGGGTTACTGTAATAAGATGTTACAGGGGTAATAAGAGGATCAGGAGCCGGGTTACTGTAATAAGATGTTACAGGGTAATAAGAGGATCAGGAGCCGGGTTACTGTAATAAGATGTTACAGGGCAATAAGAGGATCAGGAGCCGGGTTACTGTAATAAGATGTTACAGGGGTAATAAGAGGATCAGGAGCCGGGTTACTGTAATAAGATGTTACAGGGGTAATAAGAGGATCAGGAGCTAGGTTACTGTAATAAGATGTTACAGGGTAATAAGAGGATCAGGAGCCGGGTTAGTGTATTAAGATGTTACAGGGGTAATAAGAGGATCAGGAGCCGGGTTAGTGTATTAAGATGTTACAGGGTAATAAGAGTATCAGGAGCTGGATTACTCTTATTACTCCTGTAGCATCTTATTACCCTGTAACATCTTATTACAGTAACCCGGCTCCTGATCCTCTTATTACCCCTGTAACATCTTATTATAGTAACCCGGCTCCTGATCCTCTTATTACCCTGTAACATCTTATTACAGTAACCCTGATCCTGATCCTCTTATTACCCCTGTAACATCTTATTACAGTAACCCATTTCCTGATCCTCTTATTACCCCATTTAACATCTTATTACAGTATCCCGGCTCCTGATCCTCTTATTACCCCTGTAACATCTTATTACAGTAACCCGGCTCCTGATCCTCTTATTACCCCTGTAACATCTTATTACAGTAACCCGGCTCCTGATTCTCTTATTACCCCTGTAACATCTTATTACAGTAACCTGGCTCCTGATCCTCTTATTACCCCTGTAACATCTTATTACAGTAACCCTGCTCCTGATCCTCTTATTACCCCTGTAACATCTTATTACAGTAACCCGGCTCCTGATCCTCTTATTACCCTGTAACATCTTATTACAGTAACCCGGCTCCTGATCCTCTTATTACCCCTGTAACATCTTATTACAGTAACCCGGCTCCTGATCCTCTTATTACCCTGTAACATCTTATTACAATAACCCGGCTCCTGATCCTCTTATTACCCCTGTAACATCTTATTACAGTAACCTGGCTCCTGATCCTCTTATTACCCCTGTAACATCTTATTACAGTAACCCGGCTCCTGATCCTCTTATTACCCCTGTAACATCTTATTACAGTAACCCGGCTCCTGATCCTCTTATTACCCTGTAACATCTTATTACAGTAACCCGGCTCCTGATCCTCTTATTACCCTGTAACATCTTATT